>NC_052157.1:89336514-89936514 GCF_902713615.1 Scyliorhinus canicula
AGGAAAAAAGAAAGGAAGGATAAATCAACGGAAACAAGGAAGAGAGGAACGAAGAAAGGGGAAGGAAGGAACGAAGCGATGGAGTGCAGTACTAGGAAGGAAGGAACGATGGACCGAAGGGAGAAGGAAAAGAATGAATGAAGAAAGAAATAAAGAACGATCAAACGTAAGAACGAAAGAAAGAGTGGAGGAAGAAACAAAGGCAGGAAGGAAGGAAGTAAGAACAGAGGGAAGAAAGGAGGGAAGGAAGGAAGGAATGTAGGAAAGAAGGAATGAAAGAAGGAAGGAATGAAGGAGGGACGGAGGGAATGAAAGAATGAACGAAGGAACGAAGCAGAAACAATGCAATAGAATGATTGAGGATTGAAGGAAGGAAGATAGAAAGAAAGAAATAATGAATTAAATATGAAAGAAAGAAAGAAAGAAAGAAATAAATAAAGAAAGAAAGAAAGAAAGAAAGGCAGAAAGAAAGAAAAAGAATGAAAGTAGTAAGAAGAAAGGACGAATGGAAGGAAGGAACGAAGGAAGGAAGGTAGGGAAGGATCAACGGAAGTGAAGAAGTAAGGAAGGGTGACGGAAGGAAGGAAAGAATGAAGGAAGGATGGAAGGAAGGATGAAATGAAGAAACGAACGAAGGAAGGAAAGAGGAAAGAAGGACGGAAGTAGGAAGGAATTAAGGAAGGAACGACGGAACGATCGAACGAACGAAGCAAGGATAAAACAAAGGAAGGAAGGGAAGAACGAACGATGGAAGGAGGGAGAGAAGGAAGGAAGTAAGAGAGGGAGGGATGATGAAGAAAGGAAGGAATGAATCAATGATAAACAAAGGGAAGAAGAAAGAAATGAAGAAAAGTTGGAGGGAACGAAGGAATAAAGAAAAAAGATAAAAAGAAGAAATAAATCAAGAAAAAATAAATAAAGAAACAAATAATGAAATAATTAAATAACGAAAGGAAGAAAGAAAGAAATCAGGAAATCAAAAATAACA
Organism: Scyliorhinus canicula; assembly: GCF_902713615.1. Taxonomy (NCBI): domain Eukaryota; kingdom Metazoa; phylum Chordata; class Chondrichthyes; order Carcharhiniformes; family Scyliorhinidae; genus Scyliorhinus; species Scyliorhinus canicula. The sequence goes on from NC_052157.1 coordinate 89,337,503, forward strand.
GAATGACAGGATGTAAGAAGGAAAAAATAGAGTAGATCAGACGGAAAGAAAAAAAGGAAGGAAGAAAGAACGAAAGAAAGAGACAAAGGCGACGAAGAAGGAAGAAAGGTTGGACGGAAGGAAAGAATTTAGGAATGAAGAAAGAAAGGGATGGAAGGAAGGAAGAAAATAACGATGGAGGGAAGGAAGGATGGAATTATCTAAAGGGGAAAGAACGAATGAAGGAGGGAAGGAAGGGATTAAGGAAGGCAGGAATGAAGAAAGTAATGAAGGAAGGAAGGAAATAGGGAGATAAGGAAGGTCGGAAGAGAGGGAGGTAGGATGAAGGAAGGAAGGACAGAACAATGGAAGGAAAGAAGGAAATAATTAAGGAAGGAAAGAAGATAGGTAATTGGAAAGAAGAAAGGAAGGAGGGAGGGAAGAATGGTAGGAAGGAAGAAAGGAGGTAAGAAAGGAAGGAATTATAAATCAATGAAAAGAAGAAAGAATAAAAGAAAGAAAGGAAGGAAGGACTAGGTAGAAATAAAGAAAGAAAGAAAGAAAGACAGAAAGAACGAAAGAAAACAGAGAGAATAGATAGGAGAAGGAAGAACGGAAGAAATTAAGGGAGGAAGTTCGGAAAGAAGGAACGGAACGAGGTAGGGAAGTACTTAGGAAGGAAAGAAGGAAGGAACGATAAATCAATGGAAATAAGGAAGAAAGAAAGAATGAAATAAAGAAAGGAAGTAAGGAAAGAAGGTGGGAAGAAATAAATAAAGACAGAAAAACAGAAATAACGAATTAAAAAAACGAGAGAGTAGATAGGAGGGAAGGAGGAACGGAAGAAATGAAGGTAAGAAGGAATGGGATGAGGAGAGGACGAAGCGAGGGAGGAGGTACATAGGATGCAAGGAAGGAATGAAAGAAGGCTAAAACAATGGACGGAAGGCAGAAGTGAAGGAAGTAAGTTTGGAAGGAACGAAAAAAAGACGGAAGGAAAGAGGAGAGAAGGAAGTAAGGAGGGAATTAAGGAAGAAACGAAGGAATGAAAGAAGGAATCAAGAAAGGATGGAAGAAAAGAACAAAGAAATAAAGTAAGAAATTAAGAAAGAAGGAAAGAAAGAAAGATCGAAGGAGACAGGAGGAAGGACGGAAGAAAGGAACGAATGAACAGGAGCAAAAGAAAGAACGAAGAAACTTAGAGCACAAGAACAGACCGTTCGGAACTCCAAGGCTGTGCCGACTATGCTAGCCGTCGAAACTAAAAACTTCGACACTTCTGAAGTCCCTATATTCTCAACCTAGTTATGTATGTATAAAGATGCAGCTTAAATGTAATTTCGTCCCTGCTTCCACCACCTCCTCCGACAACGAGTTCCAGGCACCCTCTACTCTCCGTGTAAAACACGTGCCTCGTAAATTTACTCTAAACCTTGCCCCTCGCACCTTAAACCTATGCCCCCTCGTAATTCATCCCTCTATATTGGGATAAAGCCTCTGACTACCACTCTGCTATGCCCCTCATAATTTTGTAGACACCAATCTGGTCACACCTCAACCTCCGTTGTTCCAGTGAGAGCAAACCGAGTTTATTCAACACCTCCAAATAGCTAATAATCTCCATACCAGCAACATACTGGTATATCTCTTCTGCAACCTCGCTAACGCCTCGACATTCGTCTGGTATTGCGGCGATCCCAATTAAACACAATACTCCAATGCTGGCCTATCTAAGCTCCATACAGCTGCAACATGACTTGCCAATGTTTTTACTCAATGCCCCGGCCAATGAAGGCAATCATGCTGTATGCCTTCTTGACTACTTTTTCCACCTGTGTTGCCCCTTTCAGTGTCCTCTGGACCTGTACACCTAGATCTCTGAATCAATTCTCTGAATACTTTGCATCAGTATTCACGAAAGTGAAGGAATTGTGGATGTTCATTCACTGCATATTCCCTACCTGTATTAGACCTTCCAAAATGCATTACCTCACATTTGTTCGGATTAAAATCCATCTGCCATCTCTCCGTCTAAGTCTGCAAATTATCTAAATCCTGGTGCATCCTCTTGCAGTGGTCAATGCTATCCGAATTGCACCAACCTTTGTGTTATCTGCGAAATTACTAATCAGATTAGTCACATTTTCCTCCGAATCATTTATATATACTACGAGCAGCAAATGTCCCTGTACTGACCCCTCCGGAACACCACCAGTCACACCCCTCCAATCAGAAAAAACATCCTTCCATTGCGACTTTCTGCCTTCTATGAACTTCGCACTTCTGCATTAATCTTGCCAGCTCACCCCGATCCCGTGTGACTTCACCTTATGTACCAGTCTGCCACGTGGGGCCTTGTCAACTGCCTGACTGAAGTCCATACAGACAACATCCACTGCCCTACCTGCATCTATCATCTTTATGACATCCTCGAAAAACTCTATCCAGTTAGTGGACAGTAACTCTATCAAGTATAGTGACCTCCCCTTCACCAAACCGTGCTGCCTCTCGCTAATACGTCCATTTGCTTCTGAATGGGATAAGATCCAGTCTCGAAGAATTGTCTCCAGTAATGTCCCTACCACTGACGTAAGACTCACCGGCCTCTAGTTCCATGGATTATCCTTGCTGCCCTTGTTAAATAAAAGAGCAGCATTGACTATTCTCCAGTCCTCCGGGACATCACCTGCAGCCTGTGAAGCTCTACAGATTTATGTCAAGGCATCAACAATTTCCTCTCTAGCCTCCTTCAGTATTGTGGGGTATATCCTATCGGACTCCGGGTCTTCTTTGCATTAATATTTTTCATGAAGCCCAACCACTCGTCTTTTTGGATCTCAATGAGACCCAGGCTATCGAAACACCGGTCTCGAGAATGAACATCCACCAATTCCTTCTCTTTGGTGAATACTGATGCAAAGAATTTACTTCACCTCGCCCATTTCCTCTGGCTCCATACATAGATTCCCTTGCCTGTGCTTCATTCGGCCAACCCTGTCCCTGGCTACGGACTTGATTTTTATGTACGTATTAAAAGCCTTGGGATTTTCGTTAACCCTACTTGCCAATAACATATCGTGGCCCCTTTTAGCCCTCCTGTCTCCTTGCTTAAGTTCCTTCCTACTTTCCTTACGTTCCTCCCAGGCTTCGTCTGTTCCAGACAAATGCCTCCCTTTTTTCTGTCGAGTCCGCCAATATCTCTCATTATACGAGGTTCCCAAATTTGCCGTATTTATCCTGCTTCGGCACAGGAACGTGCCAGTCCTGAATTCCTTTCAACTGGCATTAGATAGGCTCCCACATGTCACATGATAATTTACCCTCTAACATCTCTACCCATCTATGTTATTCAGTTTCCGCCTAATATTGATGTATTTTTAAAACTTTTTGTTTTGTAAATTTATAATTCCCAGTTAAGGTACCCAATTCATTTTTTCCCAATGATTGGGGAACTTAGCATGGCCAATGAACCTACTCAGCATATCTTTGGGCTGTGGGGGCGCAACGCACGAAAACACGGGGAGAATTAGGGTTAGGCCACACGGACAGTGACCCAGATCGTGGATCGAACCTGGGGCCTCGGCGCCGTAAGGCAACAGGTCTAACCCTCTGCGCCACCATGCTGTGCAGACTGCTATATTTAGTCTTCCCCCAATTTAGCACATTGACCCGAGGACCACATTTATCCTGTTCACCAGCACTTTAAAACTTACTGAATTGAGGTCACTGTTCCTGAAATGGTCCCCCACTGAAAGTTCCAGCACCTGCCCGGGCTCATTCCCCTATACACCTTTTGAGATGGTGACCAAACAGGTGGATCAGGGTAACGCTGTTGATGTGGTGTATATGGATTTCAGTAAGGCGTTTGATAAGGTTCCCCACGGTAGGCTATTGCAGAAAATAAGGACGTATGGAATTGAAGGTGATGTAGCGGTTTGGATCAGTAATTGGCTAGCTGAAAGAAGACAGAGGGTGGTGGTTGATGGCAAATGTTCATCCTGGAGTTCAGTTACTAGTGGTGTACCGCAAGGATCTGTTTTGGGGACACTGCTGTTTGTCATTTTTATAAATGACCTGGAAGAGGGTGTAGAAGGATGGGTTTGTAAATTTGCAGATGACACGAAGGTCGGTGGAGTTGTGGATAGTGCTGAAGGATGTTATAGGATACAGAGGGACATAGATAAGCTGCAGAGCTGGGCTGAGAGTTGGCAGATGGAGTTTAATGTGGAAAAGTGTGAGGTGGTTCACTTTGGAAGGAGTAACAGGAATGCAGAGCACTGGGCTAATGGCAAGATTCTTGGTAGTGTAGATGAACAGAGAGATCTCGGCATCCAGGTACATGAATCCCTGAAAGTTTCCATCAAGGTTAATAGGGCTGTTAAGAAGGATATATGGTGTGCTAGCCTTTATAAGCAGGGGGATTGAGTTTCGGAACCAGAAGGTCATGCTGCAGCTGCACATAACTCTGGTGCGGCCGCACCTGGAATACTGCGTGCAGTTCTGGTCACCACATTATAGGAAGGATGTGGAAGCTTTGGAAAGGGTTCAGAGGAGATTTACTGGGATGTTGCCTGGTATGGAGGGAAGGTCTTACGAAGAAAGGCTCAGGGAATTGAGGTTGTTTTCGTTAGAGAGGAGAAGGCTGAGAGGTGACTTAATAGAGATATATAAGATAGTCAGAGGGTTAGATAGGGTGGACAGTGAGAGTCTTTTTCCTCGGATGGTGATGGCCAACACGAGGGGACATAGCTTTAAATTGAGGGTTGATAGACATAGGACAGATGTCAGAGGCAGTTTCTTTACTCAGAGAATAGTAGGGGTGTGGAACGCCCTGCCTGCAACAGTAGTAGACTCGCCAACTTTAAGGGCATTTAAGTGGTCACTGGATAGACATATGGATGGAAATGGAATAGTGTAGGTCAGATAGGCTTCAGATGGTTTCACAGGAGGGCGCAAAATCGAGGGCCGAAGGGCCCGTACTGCGCTGTAGTGTTCTATGTTCTATGTTCTATACCAGGTTCTGCACAGTCCCTTCTCTCGCTGGACTATCTCCATATTGTTTTATGAAGCCCTCCTAGATGCTCTTACAATCTGTGCACCTTCCACGCCCCTGGCACTAAGTGAGTCCCTGTCATTACGGGGGCAGCACGGTAGCCTTGTGGATAGCACAATCGCTTCACAGCTCCAGGGTCCCAGGTTCGATTCCGGCTTGGGTCACTGTCTGTGCGGAGTCTGCACATCCTCCCCGTGTGCGTGGGTTTCCTCCGGGTGCTCCGGTTTCCTCCCACAGTCCAAAGATGTGCGGGTTAGGTGGATTGGCCATGATAAATTGCCCTTAGTATCCAAATTTGCCCTTAGTGTTGGGGGGAGGGGGTTACTGGGTAATGGGAATAGGGTGGAGGTGTTGACCTTGGATAGGGGGTAGGGTGCTCTTTCCAAGAGCCGGTGCAGACTCGATGGGCCGAATGGCCTCCTTCTGCACTGTAAATTCCATGTAATCTATGTAAAAAAAATTATTGGGGAAGTTAAATTCTCCCATCACAGAAACACAACGACCCTATTGCTTTTACTCCTTTCCAAAATCTGTCTACCTATTTGCTCCTCTATCCCCAGCTGGCTGTTGGGTGGTCTGTACTAACCCCCAACATTGTGACTGCACCCTTCTTATTCCTGATCTCTACACATACCTCGCTGCCCTCTGAGGTGTCCTCCCACCGTACAGCTGTGATGTGCTCCCTAATCCGTAGCGGAACTCCTTCAACCCTTTCACATCACCCTCCATCCCGCCTCAAACATCTAAATCCTTTAGCTGCCAATCCTGTCCTTCCCTCGACCAGGTCTCTGTATTGGAAATAACATTGGACGCTAGAAAGGGAGAACAGAAGGATGGAAGGAACGAAAGATGGAAGGAAGTACGGTGGAAGGGAGGGACGGAGTGAAGAAAGAAGGGTGAAAGTGAAGGAGGGGGGAAGGATGACGGAGGGAAGGAAGGAATAAACGAACGAATGAAGGAAAGAGGAAAAAAGGACGGAGGGAAGGAAGGAATTAAGAAAACAACGAAGGAAGGACGGAAGGAACGAACAAACGATCGAACAAACGAAGCAAGGATTAATCAAATGATGGAAGGAAGGCAAGAATGATGGAAGGAAGGAGGGAGAAAAGGAAGTTATGAAGAGAGTGAGGGAGGATGAATTAAAGAAGGAAAAAAGCAAGTATAAAAGAAAGGAAATAATCAAGGCAGGTCTGAAGGAGGAAAGGAAGAAAGGAAGCAAGGAATGCAGGAAGGAAGGAATAAAGGAACGGAGGAAAGAAGGAAAACGATCGGAAGAAAGTGTCAGAGAGGAAAAGGAAGGAAGAAAGGCAGGACGGATGGAAGGAAGGAATAAAAGAAGGAAGAAAGGAAGCAAGGAGGCAAGGAAGGAAGGAAAGAATTGCGGGTGGAAGGAAGCAAGGAAGGACGGAGTTAAGGAAGGAAGGGAGGGAGTGAGGTAGGATGACGGAAGGAAAGGACGAAGGATTGAAGGATGGAAAGAAAAAAGGAAAGGAGGAAAGAAGGGAGGAAAGAAGATAAGAATTATGAAAGAAGGAAGGAAGGATGAGACAAAGGGAAGAACGAAGGAAGCACGAAAGGAAGACGAAAGAAAGTACAATAGATATAGACCGAAAGACAAAAAGAAAGAAAGACAAAAAGAAAGAATAAAAGACAAAAAGAACGAAAGACAAATAGAAAGAAAGAAAGAAATAAAGAAATAAAAAAGAAAGGAAGAAAGAAAGACAGAGAGGGACGGAAGGAAGGAAGGAGGAACGAACGAAGGCAAAGATGCAACAGGAGGAAAGAAGGAATGGAGACTTGAAGGATGGGCGGGAGGAAGGAAGGAAGGATGCAAGGAGTGAAGGAAGCGAGGAAGGGAGGAGGGAGGCAATAACGAAGGAAGGCTGAATGGAAGCAAGGAAGAAAGGATGGAAGGAAGGAATGATAAAATGAAGGCAGGAAATATTGGAAATAGGTAGGGATGGAGGGAGGGATTGAGTTTGGAGGGGAGTGAGTTTGGAAAGGAAGGTGGATTACAAGAATGTTCCCTGGAATGAACAGCTTGTCGTTTGAGAAACGTTTGGTGACTATGGAAATGTACTCGTTGGAATTTGAAAGTATGAGGAGGAGGGGTCTTCTTGAAAGTAACAGGGAGGGCTGGATAGAGTGGCCTTGAAGAGTATCATGAGAAAAGCAAATTACTGCGGATGCTGGAATCTGAAACGAAAGAGAAAATGTTGGAAAATCTCAGCAAGTCTGACAGCATCTGCAGCGAGAGCAAGGAGCTAACGTTTCAATTCCGATGACTCTTTGTCAAAGCTAACAGGCAGAGCAAGTTGGAAATATTTATACTGTGGAGTGAGAATGAAAGGTGACACAGAAACCCAGGGAAACCGGGTGCTAATGGCCACAGATACTAAGAGGAAAGAGTGTTAATGGCACTCCCGAGAGAGGACAAAAGATGAGAGAGGGCAAACAGCAGGGAAACTAATATCAGACGATGAACTCTATGTGTGGGGAAGGGCGAAGCAAAGTGTATAAAGGTGCAGGAAAGTGGATAAGATTGGGCTGGGAAATTAAATGAGATCTTGTTCCTCTAGTTTGCGTTGCGCTTCACTGGAACATTGCAGCAGGCCAAGAACAGGCATGGGAAGGTGTCATGGGAGAGGAACTGGGTATGGTGGAGGAGTGTACTAGATTGTCTTGGAAGGAACGGTCTCTGCGGAATGCTGACAGAGGGATGGAAGTGAATATGTGTTTGGTGGTGGCATCACGCTGGAGTTGGCGAAAATTGCGGAGGATTATGCATGGCATACGGAGTCTGGTGGGATGAAATGTGAGAACGTGGGGGACTCTCTCTTTGTTCTGAGAGGGAGTGGAGTCGGCGAGAGTAATGACACGGGAGACGGACCACACATTGTTGAGTGCCCTGTCCACAACTCTCCGTGGGAAATCACGGACGAGGAAGAAGGAACACATTTAGCTCATCTCACTTTCTCCAAATCAAAGGTGTAGCAATGAGTACCCGCGTGGCTCCGGGCTACGCTTGCCTTTTTATGCGGTATGTGGAACATTCCTTGGTCCAGATCTATCCGGGCTCCCTGCCACAAATGCTTTACCGATTTGTTGATGACTATTTTAGTGCCGTGTCATGGTCTCGCCCGGACCTGGAGAAATTCATCAACTTCGCTTCCAGTTTCCAACCCTCCATCACTTTCATCTGGTCCATCTCAGACACTTCCTTCCCTTTCTTGATCTGTCTAGCTCCATTTCCGGCAAAGAAAGTCCACAAATATCCACTACAAGCCTATCGGCTCCCACAGCTACCTGGACTACAGTTCTTAGCACCCTACACCCTGTAAGGACTCCATCACTTTCTCTCAACTCCTTCGCCTCCGTTGCATTTGTGCCGACGATGCCACTTTCCAAAATGGTGCTTCGGAAATTTCCAGGCAACATCCTGGTAAATCTCCTCTGCACCTTTTCCAAAGCTTCCAAATCCTTCCTAAAATGAGGTGAATAGAACTGCACACAGTACACCAAATGTGGCCTCACCAAAGTTTTGTACAGCTGCATCATCACCTCACGCTCTTAAATCCAATCTCTCTGCTAACAAACAGTGGCACACCAAAGGCCTTCTCCACAGCTCTATCCACTTGAGTTGCAACTTTCAAATATCTATGAACATGGACCCCAAGATCTCTCTGTTCCTCCACATTTCCAAGAACATTACCGTTAACCCAGTATAACGCATTCATATTCGTCCTGATAAAATTGAGAACCCAAACTTTTCAGGGTTGTACGCCATCTGCCACTTCTCAGCCCAGCGCATTATCGTATCTATGTCTCTTTGCAGCGAACAACAGCCCTCCTCACTATCCGCAACTCCACCAATCTGCATATCTTCTGCAACATTACAGACAAATCTTCAACTTCCTCATCCACATCATTAATTAAAATCACAAACAGCAGAGGACCCAGAACAGATCCCTGCTGTACGCCACTGGTAACTGGTCTCCAGGCTGAATATGTGTCATCCAGCACCACTCTCTGTCTTCTATCGGTTACCCAGTTCGTATCCAACTGGCCAAGTTCCCCACTATCCCATGCCTCCTTACTTTCTGCATAAGGCTACCATGGGGAACCTTCGCAAATGCCTTACTAAATCCATGTACCCTACATCCACTTTTTTCCCTTCATCCACCTGCTTGGTCACCTCCTTAAAGAACTACGAAGTCACTGAGTATCTTCAAGACAGATGTAGATAGATTCTTGATGAATAAGGGGATCAGGGTATATGGCGAGATGGCAGGATAATGGGGATGCTAAAAATATCGTCCATGATTGAATTGTGCATCAGACTCGATGGAACGAGTGACCTAATTATGCCCCTATGTCTTATGGTCTTGTGGTGGAAGTATGGGAAAAATGAAGGACGGAGGGAGTAAGGGAGGAAAGGAGGAAGGGAGTAAAGAAGGAAGACAGGAAGAAAGGGAAAGTGGTTGGGAGGGAGGTCGGGAGGCATGGAGGCTGGGAGGGATGGAGAGAGGGCGGGCAGAATGGAGACAGTAAGAAATAAATACCGAAAATGCTACGAATAAACAAAATAATTTATGTGGTTAAATAACTCGGAACACATTTCCGTTATTAGTCCCAATACTGAACATTATTGTGCTCGAACAACTTGAATAACTCAGGAATCCTTCCAAACCGTAGAATGTTACACCACCATCTACGCCAGGTGGGTGAAAGAAAAGACAACATAGAATGTTGCGATTCTGGTTCCCATTCGTCAATGAGTTCACTGCAGAGGAGATAGAGAATGAAGCCGAGCACGTTACCATACTCGGGTGTTTTCAGGGAAACTAATCGTTGTACGCGGGGTGGGGTGACACTTTGGAATAGAGACATGATTGAAAAGCACAAACAAATATGGGCGGTTCAAATAGTTTAGGATGGAAGCTCGTTGGTCACTTAAGTGGCACCATGTTTTAAACAGAGGGCTCGACCAATTATTAAACATGAACGAGATCAACCTCATCACTCATACGTTGCTGCAAAATAGGACTTAACTATCAGAAATGTTGATTTGATCAGTATTCAGACCAACTCATTCAATGCCACATGAGAATGCATTTGACGGTCATAGCCACGAAAACAACGGGTCAAGTGCAAGAAAGGGGATAATACTGAATGGCTCCTGTTGGGTTGGAGCGGAAACAATCACTCTGCAACTTAAAATAATTGTAGATAATATTTCACTTTTCTCATGGGTATTTTCGATTGGAGGAGTCTCATAAAAAGTTTGCCTAATTCGGCTGCACTATTCGGAAACTGGTAGGATTCGGTAAAATATGCTGACAACATATAATTTCGATAGCGTTTTACAGTTTATTATCATCATCGACATCAAATAATTCTGATCTTTCCGACTAAATTTATCAATAAACAAGTTTTTCAATCACCCAATTCTCTCAATGAATTCTTGCAAGTCTCTAAGGCTGGTTAAGTCAATTGAAAATATTTATGTTCCATGTCTATATCGGTATCTGTTCAAAACGTATTGTATGAAATTTCAACATACTGAGCAACCAGAGAAACTAAAATAAGTTTCCAAAACCCACATGTGCTCCACATTAGAAAATATCTAACTGCATATAAACCTTCCAACATTGCTCTTTTTATTATATTGTTGCCTCGACGTTGCTTATGTTATTTAATGCAACTGGATTAAGCAGTGTCCACGCGTACTTAATGAAGGCCAGCCTTGCCCCCTTGCCTGTGGTCTGGTCACCCCTCAGTTAGACGACCACCAACATTCAGCTCTTCCCCTCGAATGAGAAAGCAACCGATGGTCGTCCGGGGACATGGCGAATTTACCTTCCATATATTAAGCCATGTCATTGGTTTGAGCAGTCCCAGTGTCAACACATTTCACAACACGATCTATCTCGTGTTCCAATGTATGTGGGAACTAATGCAAATAAGCAAGTAAGCGAATCAAATGCCCTCAGGCACAACAAACATTTCTGTGAAATTATGTTTTATGTTTTAACGTTCAGCTCACAGTCGCCATAAAGTAAACACGTATCAACAGAGAATGGGCATACTATTACATTTATAGATGCAACATTGCATTGCAATTTAAATGCAGAAATAATTCACGGAACAACGACGTCCATTCAGCATATACCTTACAACATTCAGCGACGAATGCCTCCTTAACTCCAAACTTCCTGAAAACGCAATCAGACTTCTCACCTTCAATTATTTCTCTGCCAGTGTTGAGCTGAGAAACGTTGGACATTATCACAGCATCTTGTTTCAACTTTTATCCAACAAACAGATATTTCTAAATTCGTTTCAGGTTGGCCCTTGGGCCAGTCTTCTGATTTGTGTTTTTCTTACGTCCCGAACTTTACGAAATCGTACTCCACAGGACCACGTCGTGAGACATTGGTTCATTTTACGTTTTCCAATTTGCCAGCATTGAAGGTTGGAACTTCCTTTCCTTGTTAAGCTAGTAAAGAGAAAGACGTGGTGATTAATGACCATTCAAACAACAAGGAGCAAAGAGGGAACACGTTTTGTCCCTCCAAGCCTGAGCCGACAATGCTGCCCGTCTAAACTAAAATTATCTACAATTCCGGGCCCCGTATCCCTCGATTGCCATCCTTCTCGTGTATTTGTCAAGATGACCCTTAAACGTCACTATCGTTCCTGCTTGCACCATCTCCTCCGCCAGCGAGTTCCAGGCACTCATTATCTCTGTATTAAAATCTACCGCGGAAACAATGCCCTCTAGTAATTGACCCTCTACCCTGGGAACAAAATCTCTGACTATCCATTCTTTCTATGCCACTCATAATTCTGTAGACCTCTATCAGGTCGTCCCTCAACTATCTTCGTTCCAGTGAGAACAAACCAAACCTATTCAACCTATCTTCATAGCCAATGCCCTCCATACCAGGCAGCATCCTGGTAAATCTCTTCTTCACCCTCTCTAACTCCTTCACATCCTTCTGGTAGCGTGGCGACCAGAATTGAACACTATACTGTCAAGTCGGAATAGAGAGTACCTTTAAGAAATTGATGTTTAAGCAATGTACCTATAAGCAATGGAGCAGCTCATATTACTGAAGCGATATCAGAGGGTGGCGGAACCTGTGCTCACTTCTGCATTAAGTATCAGTTTGAGAGCGAGCAGCTGAAAAGTGCCTGTCTGGTTTGCTGTGAGCTGTTTGAAAGGAGAGAGCCGGGTTTTGAGAAAAAGAGCTTGCACGTGTCTGTGTTTGCAGTGAGCTGGATCTGCTGTGATCTCTGCCATGAATGACTATCTCTGAATCATTTGGGTGATTTAAACTTACAATTGTAACGCCTTTAACCTGATGTGTTTCCGTTGTTAAAGGTGAAGACTTTTGGAGGTTTGAAGGAATATTTTGAGGGAGTATTTAGTGTTGAATTATTTTCGGAGTTATCTTTGATGTCAGGGGTGTTAAGTAATCCAATGTTTATTGAAACGGTTAAGTTGAACTCATGGAATAAACATTGTTTTGTGCTTAAAAACCCACGTCTCCATAATTATAATCCCACACCTGGAAAACAAGCCGTGTGCTTCAAAAGGTAACCAAGCATTATACGGAAAGGTTGATTGAGCTCCATGATGCATTTTGGGGTTCTGAAAACACCGCTCCCACAATACTCCAAGTGTGACAGAACTAATTGTCTATACAGCTGCAACATGACATGCGAAGTTTCATACTCAATGCCCCGGTCAATGAAGGCAAGCATGCTGTCTACCCTCTTGACGATCTTCTCCACCTCTGTTGCCCCTTTCTGTGACCTGTGGACCTGTACACCAAGATCTCTCCGACTGTCAATACTCTTGAGGGTTCTACCATTCACTGTATGTTCCCTACCTGTATTAGCACTTCCAAAATGCATTACCTCACATGTGTCCGGATTAATCTCCTTCTGCCATCTCGCCACTCAAGTCTCGAAATAATCTAAATCTGATGCATCTTCTGGCAGTCCTTATCACTATCCGCAATTCCACCAAAAATTGTGTTGTCCGCAAACTTGCTAATCAAATCAGTTACATTGTCCTCCAAATCATACATATATATTACGAACAGCAAATGTCCCAGCACTGATCCCTGCGGAACACCACTAGTTACAGCCCTCCGCTCGGAAAAGCACCCTTCCATTTCTATTCTCTGTCTTCTATGACATAGCCAGTTCTGTATCCATCTTGCCAGCTCACCTTTTGTTACGTGTGACTTCCCCGTTTGTACCAGTCTGCCAGGAGGGACCTTGTAAAATGCATTACTGAAGTCCAGAGACAAAATCCCCTGCCGTACCTGCATCGATCATCTGTGTGACCTTCTCGAAAAACTCAATCAACTTAGACAGGCACGACCTCCCCTTCAGAAAACAGTGCTGCCTCTCGATATTGTGACCACTTGCTTCCAAATGGGAGTAGATCCTTTCCTCGAAGAATTCTATCCAGTAATTTCCTGACCACTGAAGTAAGGCTCACCGGAGTGTAGTTCCCTCGATTATCCTTGCTAACCTTCTTAAACACAGGAACAAAATTGCCTGTTCTCCAGTCCTCTGGGAGATTGCTTAAAGGTAGTCAAGATCGAAAGAATTATCTCAAGGCACAAGGAATCTCCTTTCTTGCCTAGTTTAGTATTCTGGAGTAGATCCCAACAGACCCCGGGGATGTATCCACCTGAATATTTTTCAAGACGCAGAACACCTCATCTTTCTGTATCTCAATGTGACCCAGGCTATGCACCCCCCGTTCTCCAGTCTCAACATCCACCAATTACTTCTCTTTGGTGAATACTGATGCATAATATTCATTTAGTACCGTACCCATTTCCTCTGGCTACACACAGAGATTCCCTTCCCTTTCCTTCATTGGGCCAACACTTTCCGTGGGCTACAAAATTCCTTTTTATGTATGTGTAAAAAGCCTTGGTATTTTCCTTAACCCGATTAGGCAATGACTTTTCGTAACCCCTTTTAGCCCTGCTGACTCCTTGGGTAAGTACCTTCCTACATTCCTTATATTCCACATCGACTTCGTCTGTTCCCAGTCTTCCAGCCCTGACAAATGCCTTCTTTTTCTTTTTGACGAGGCCGACAATATCTCTCGTCATCCAAGGATCGCCAAATTTGCCATATTTAACCTTCTTCCTGACAGGAACATGCCGGTACTGAATTTCTTTGAACTTACATTTGAAAGCGTACCACATGTCAGATGTTGATTTACCCTTAAACATCTAGCCCCAATCTATGTTAATCAGTTCGCGCCTAATAGTGTTATAATTAGCCTTCCCCCAATTTAGCACATTCATCCGAGGACCACTCTTATCCTTGTCCACCAGCACTTTAAAACTTACTGAATTGTGGTCACTGATGCCGAACTGCTCGCCTATGAAAACGTCTACCACTTGGCCGGGCTCATTTCCAAATACCAGGTTTAGTACATCACCTTGCCTAGTCGGACTATCTATATATTGTTTTAAGGAGCCTTCCTGGATGCTCCTTACAAACGCTGCCTCGTACAAGCCCCTAGCACGAAATGAGTCCCAGTCAATATTGGGGAAGTTATCGTCGCCCATCACAACAACCCTGCTAATTTTTCTCATTTCCAAATGCTGTCTAACTGTCTGTTACTGGATCACCCGCTGGCTGTTGGGAGACCTGGAGAAAACCCCCAACATTGTGACTGCACCAGTGCCATTCCTGATCTCTCACCATATATCCTTGCTGCCCTCTGAGAAGATCTCCTGCAGTACAGCTGTTATATTCTGCCTAACAAGTAGCGCAGCTCCTCCACCCCTTTTACATTCACTCAATCCCGCCTGAAACATCTATGTGCTGGCAATTTTAGCTGCCAATCCTGCCCTTCCCTCAACCAGGTCTCTGTAATGCCAACAACATCATGGTTCGAAGTACTAACCCAAGCTCTCAGTTCATCTGCCTTACCTGTTACATTTCATGCATTAAAACATACACACTTCAGGCCACCAGTGCCGCTGTTGTCAGCAACATCTCTCATTCTGCTCTTCTCCACAGCGATAGTTGCCCTGTTTCATAGTTCTCCCACAATTTGGTTCACTTTCTGACATTTTGCTCCGGTACCCACCCCCCTGCCATACTGCTTTAAATCCTCCCGTGTGAAGCTAGCAAACCTGCAGTTTAGATGCAACCGGTCCTTCTTTTCAGGTTACAACTGCCCCACAAGAGCTCCCAGTGGCCCAGATAACTGAAACGCTCCCTCCTAGACCAGCTGTTTAGCCGCGGGTTTAGCTGCCCTATCTTCCTATTTCTAGCCTCACTGACATGTGGTAAAGGGAGTAATCGCGTGATTGCAACCCTTCCGGTCCTATCTTTTAACTTTCAGCCTAGCCCAATGAACTCCTTCTGCTCGACATCAGCCCCCTTCCTGCATATGACGTTAGTACCAATATGTACTACGACCTCTGCCTGTTTGCCCTCCCCCTTCAGGATGCCCGCGAACCGCATTGAGACACCTGGACACTGGCACCAGGGAGGTAACATACCATCCTGGAGTCTCTTTCACATCCGCTGGAGCGCCTAACTGTGCCCCTAACTATAGAGTCCCCAATGACTATTGCTCTTCTGCGCTTTGACCCACCCTGATAAACATTAGCACCAGACGTGGTGCCACTGTTCTGGCTGCTTTTATTTTCCCCTGATAGGCAATTCGCCCCAACAGTATCCAAAGGGGCACACATGTTAGAAGGATACAACCCACAGAAGATTCCGGCACTGACTTCCTACCCCTTCTTGTCGTCGTCGATCTCTCTGCCTGAACGTTGGGAGTGAGCACATTTATATAACTTTTTAATGACGCTTTCCGCCATCTGCATGCTCACAAGTGCATCAAACTGCTACTCCAACCGAGCCATGCGGTTTGTGAGGTGCCCCAGTTGCGTGCACTTTCTGCAGGTAAAGCCATCCTGGACGCTGGAAGCCTCCCGCACCTGCCACATCTCACAGTCAGAACATTGCACCAATCTTATTGTCGTTGCGTAAATTTATTAGCGAAGAAAGTTAAAAAGTAATTTTTGAAAAAGGTTACTGTTAACTATATCTTTCCGAGCATTTGATTTCTACTTTAAATGTAAATGCTCAATACTGTACTCTCCTGTCTATTGCTTAGCTGCCCCTCTGAATTATGATTGGGTAATTGATTGATTATGTCTAATTAGTTTAGCAATGTTTAATTTTTTAATATAGTGCAGATTCCCTACCAGCCAATCAGATCACAGCTTTCCTGTGACGTCACTTTTCATTTCCCCACAGTCGGATCACTCAGAATAGCAGAATGTCTACCACTTACTTGTTCCCAAGCTGCTCCCAGGCTCTCTCTCTCTCTCTCTCTGTCTCTCTCCCTTTCATTCTCTCTTCTTTTTCTCTCTCTCTGTCTCTCTCTCTCGCTCCCGAAAATGAAGGCCGCTGAAATTTGGGGGTAAGACTTTTTTATCAACTACCATCCCAGGGTCTTCCCTGGTTTTCTCCCTGCTTCCCGGAATGCACTCTGGATCACTCCCTTCAGATTCCCAGTTATAATGCCAGAAGAAGAAAACAGAATAAAAAGGGAACCAGCACCTCCTCCCACTCCATGCCGAATGACCACACTTTCCAAAGTACCAAGTTCCAATTCCCACTCTGACTGTGTCTCACTCACTCAGTATGTATCTCCTTCACGCGCGCAAAGCCAAGTGCCATATGATTGCAGGACGTCCGCTGTGACCTGCTCAGCCTGACAGGAAAATGCCAATGGATCTCGACCACGAGGCAATAATTTAAATATTAGGCTAAATTACATAGCACGCCATAATACAGTGACTAAACAGGTTTCACATATATCAAAAAAATATCAATTCAATATGTAAGAATTTCATTGGCATAGTTCAGGAACTCTATTCACAAATGTGAGTTACTACGATTTATTTAGTTTCCCTCTTTCTTCCGTTCTTTGTTTTTGTTGGTATGCACTTTTGCTGTGCCCTGTGGAACATCACTTGGAATGTTCTCCACTGTTCCGCAACTGTTTCACCATAAACTCGCTGCTGCCTGTTTACTTTAGCCATCTCTTCTCACATCACCTTGTAATCAACTTTGTTTAAGCACAAAACATTAGTCGTTAATTTTACCATCTCATCCTCCATCTGTATTTTAAATTCCACCATATTGTGATATTTCCTTGCGAGAGGATCCCTATCTATGAGATCAAAAATCAATTCTGTCTAGGATCGCTTGTTCCCTCGTAGGTGCCATTCCATATTGTTATCGGAAACTGCCGCGGATATATTATATAAACTCCTCCTCAAGTCTGCCTTGACCGACCTGGTTAAACCGATCGACATGCAGATTGAAATTAACCCATTATAACTGCTGTTCCACTTCCACATGCATCAGTTATTTATATTGTTTATCGTGCGGCCCACCGTAATGTTACCATTTGTGTCCTATGGACTACTTTTATCAGTGACATTTTCGCCTTACTTTCCTGATTTCAACCCAAATGGATACAAACTCATCCTTCATCCCATCGATGCCATCCCTCTCTACTGCCTGGTATCCTCCTTAAATTGAAGAGCTGCACCACCTCCTTTACCATTCACTCTGTCCTTCCGAATATTTGATACACTTGGATATTTAACTCCCAGTTTTGGCCACCCTTTAAAACCAAGCTTCAGTAATTGCTACTAAATCATAGTCATTCACGATGAATAACGGCATAAACTCATTTATCTTATTCAGAATACTACGAGCATTCGGGTACAGTTCGTTGGCCTGAGACATCCTATGGTTACCTAATTTTCCTCTTTCAGCGTATGGATTTTCTGTGAGATACCGGGCTTTAATATCAATCATAAATTCCTTTTTCTGTGGAAAACATGTCAATAACTGAGTCAAGGCGAACCAAGTTGATATCATCATACCGAATTATGTGTACCTCTTCGGTAACAGAACATGGAAAGATAACAAGAAACGTAACGCTTTCAAAGAACTGATTCATTGAAATATGCTTGAAGATAAAAAGGAATTGACGAAGCAACAGGCATTTAGTCAAATTTTAATGATATTTCTGTCTTTTAGAATAAACATGCAAGGCAATTGTATTATCTTGGTATCGAAACCATTACAATATGTCTTAACCATCAGGTGCCTTCCAATTTTCCAAGGATAACATTCAGTTTAGTTGTTGATTGGAAATAATACCCATGCACAATGCGGCAGTCTTTTGAATTTATATTTGTCATTAAACGCTTGGGAATGAGATGTATGTCTATTCTTTCGACAACAGAGCAGCCCTAAACGTATGCATGACGCATCGATTGCAGCGGAGGGCTATGGCATAGTGTTCGTTCGAACACTCGAAAAATCTAATGACTTTGTCGTGTATTAAACTTGGTTTTCAGAAGACCATCAAATGTTAATATTTCCCCAAGATATTACATATCCAAACATAATTAAACTTATTGGAGGAAAAATATACAATTAGTAATTTCTGTACTGTACTGTGCTGTACTGTTCTATGTTCTATGTTCTAATTTCAACACAGACAAGTTTTATATGGGCGCAAATCAGAAGCAAATCAAAATTTGCAGAATCTATGCCAGAATTCGAGGCTGCTGTGGTAGTCTGAGGGACGTTTTTGGCTGTCAACTCAACATGTAACTCCTGTGGTCATAACACTGTAATTGACGAACTTCCAGGACATGCGGGCTGTTGTGTGCCATACTCAAAAATTCCACAAAACAAGCACACCTATGAAATCTCCACAGCTTTATGGTAATTAAAATGTATATTACCGTTAACACGTGTCGGTTAAATGGTTGAGCGGATATTTTTCAAAGATAAACTATATTCAGCTGGTCAATTATTGCCTTATATGTAAATCTGCCAATACCTCTTATTCTTCAAATGAATCTGCCCTGCAGCTTCGTCGGTGTTTCTGTGCCTTTAACATTCTTTGGCGAACTGTCTTGCACGCAATACGTAAAAGGTGGTCAGACCAAATTGAGTTATCGTGTGTGGTTAACTTTCGCCCTTTTGAATTCATCGACGCTACTGATCCTGCCAAACTCTGCGATATGACGTTGTATACAATGAATACTGCCATTTACTTTTTTTCACGACGGCTGCCTTGAAGGGATTTCGGAATGTGAAGGTCACTCGTCACCTGATTCTCAAATTACGACGGAATTGTTGACTAAATATATTTTGATCGGATCAATCACATCAGTCGCTGCTTTAGATGGTTCGTAATTGATTATTCTAAGCAGAAATACCTACAGTTCAGCAATTACGGCATGAGATATTTTGGTCATACGTGGAGGCATTTGACAGACCACTTGTTTTATCTGTCAACAGTTACCCGAAAACTCAGAAAGTACACCTCTTCCTCAGAAGTTCACTTAAATTGTGGACGAGTTTTCTAATGATCTTTTTGAATTGGTTGTTAGTCTAATATTTCCTAATATAGACCGTTGTACGCTTTCGCTACATGCGATTTATGAGCATTTCTGTCAATATTTCAGGAAAAGTCATGTACAAAGAACAAAGTATAATGCAGCACAGCAACAGGCTCTTAGGTCCTCCAAGCCTGCACCGATCATGGAACCTGTCTAAACTAAAACTCTCCGCACTTACGGACTCTTTTTACTTCCATTCCCACCTTTTTCAAATATTTGTCCGGATATCTCTTATATTCCGCTGTCGTACCTGCTCCCACCACCTCCCCAGGCAGCGTGTTTGCATCGCTAAAGTGTTCTAAAAGCTAAAAGCTCATTTGCAGACAACTTGCATCGCTAAAGTGTTCTAAATCTTTCCCCGCGCACTATAAACCTGTGTCCCCTAGTACAGCACAGAACAGGCCCTTCGGCCCTCGATGTTGTGCCGAACAATGATCACCATACTTAAACCCACGTAACCCGAATACCCGTAACCCAACAATCCCCCCATTACCTTACACTACGGGCAATTTAGCATGGCCAATTCACCTATCCCGCACATCTTTGGACTGTGGGAGGAAACCGGAGCACCCGGAGGAAACCCACGCACACACGGGGAGGACGTGCAGACTCCACACAGACAGTGACCCAGCCGGGAATCGAACCTGGGACCCTGGAGCTGTGAAGCATTGATGCTAACCACCATGCTACCGTGAGGCCCCAAACTTGGAAGTAGCATTTCACTATCCGCTCTGTCCATGGCACTCATATTCTTGTAGACCACTATCAGGCCGCCTCTCAACCTCCGTCGTTCCTGTCAGAACAGACGGTGGTAATCGAAATTTTCCGCATAGCTAATGCCCTCCATAACAGGCAACATCCTGGAAAACCGCTTCTGTACCTTCTCCACAGCATCTACATCCACGGGTAGTGTGGCGACCGAAATTGTACACAATATCCCAAATAAGGCCTAACTATTATCCTGTACATCGGCAACATAACTTGCCAAATTTTATATCCAATGCCAGACGGAAGAAGACCAGCATGCCATATGCATCCTTGACCACCTTATCCACAAACGATGCCACTTTCAGTGATCAGTGAACATGCACGCCAGGATATCTCTGCCTGTCAGTACTCGCAATAGTTCCAACATCATTTCTACATGCATTGGACCTTCCAAAGTGCATTACCTCACATTTGTCCGGATTAAACTCCATCTGCCATTTCTCAGGCCAATAGTCCAAATAGTTCAGATCCTCCTGTAAACTCTGACAATCCCCTTCACTATTCGCAACTCCAACAATATTTGTGCCATTTGCGAACTTACTAATCAGACCATCTACATGTTCTTCCAAATATACACCACGAATAACAATGGCGCCAGAAATAATCCCTGTGGAATGCTGCTAGTCACAGACTTCCACTCAGAAAAGCACACTTCTACTGCACCCTCTCTCTTCTGTGCCAAGCTACTTCGTTATCCAATTTGCCAGCTCTCTTCTCATCCCTTCTACTTCGCCTTTTGTGGCAGTAAGCCATGCGGTCCCTTATCAGAGGCTTTACTGAAGTCCATGCAGACAACATCTACTGCCTTTCCCTCATCTATTATCTTTGCCACTCCCTCCAAAATACTCGAAAAAATCAGTGGGGCACGACCTCCCCTTCACCAATCCATGTCGTCCATCACTTAAAAGCTCATTTGTTTCCAAACGTGTGTACATCCTATCTCTCAGAATATTCATATACCTTCCCTACCTTCTTCTGTTCGTTTCATTTTATTCTCTTCTCAGAAGACCAATGTAACTGCGTGTTTGTGAACTGAACAATGCCACATTGTACTAATCAAACACGAAAACGTATATAGGTTAAGTGCATATCCAAATCTATCATGTTTTGCAGAATCTAGAATATAAATGTTTCAGCTATGCTGTGCATCATCATGAAATGCATGCGCCGGAGCGCAGTGGTTAACCTGGGTGTCTCACGGCGCCGAGGACCCAGGTTCGATCCCGGCCCTGGGCCGCTCGCCATGTGGCGTTTGCACATTATCCCCGTCACTGCATGGGTCTCGGCAAACATGAGCACGGTAGGCGGATTAGCCACGCTAAATGCCCCTTAATTTGAAAAAATGAATTGGCGTCTTTAAGCGTAAAAACGAAATAATGAAAACTGATAATTAGTTACTCGAGGGATAAGTGGAATTCGAGGTTAAAAAAAGCTTATGTTGCGGATGTTGACACCATGGTTGTCCATTACGTCCGACAGCAGATTTACATAGAACATAGAACAGAGAACGGTGCAGCGCAGTACAGGCCCTTCGGCCCTCGATGTTGCACCGACATGGAAAAAATCTAAAGGCCATCTAACCTACACTATGCCCTTATCATCCATATGCTTATCCAATAAATTTTTAAATGCCCTCAATGTTGGCGTGTTCACTACTGTTGCAGGTAGGGCATTCCACGGCCTCACCACTCTTTGCGTAAAAAACCCACCTCTGACCTCTGTCCTATATCTATTACCCCTCAATTTAAGGCTATGTCCCCTCGTGCTAGCCACCTCCATCCGCGGGAGAAGGCTCTCGCTGTCCACCCTATCTAACCTTCTGATCATTTTGTATGCCTCTATTAAGTCACCTCTTAACCTTCTTCTCTCTAACGAAAACAACCTCAAGTCCATCAGCCTTTCCTCATAAGATTTTCCCTCCATACCAGGCAACATCCTGGTAAATCTCCTCTGCACCCGTTCCAAAGCTTCCACGTCTTTCCTATAATGAGGCGACCAGAACTGTACGCAATACTCCAAATGCGGCCGTACTAGAGTTTTGTACAACTGCAACATGACCTCATGGCTCCGGAACTCAATCCCTCTACCAATAAAGGCCAACACACCATAGGCCTTCTTCACAACCCGATCAACGTGGGAGGCAACTTTCAGGGATCTATGTACATGGACACCGAGATCCCTCTGCTCATCCACACTACCAATAATTTTACCATTAGCCAAATATTCCGCATTTCTGTTATTCTTTCCAAAGTGAATCACCTCACACTTCTCCACATTAAACTCCATTTGCCACCTCTCAGCCCAGCTCTGCAGCTTATCTATGTCCCTCTGTAACCTGCAACATCCTTCCGCACTGTCTACAACTCCACCGACTTTAGTGTTGTCTGCAAATTTACTCACCCAACCTTCTGTGCCCTCCTCTCGGTCATTTATAAAAATGACAAACAGCAACGGCCCCAGAACAGATCCTTGAGGTACGCCACTCGTAACTGAACTCCATTCTGAACATTTCCCATCAAATACCACTCTCTGTCTTCTTTCAACTAGCCAATTTCTGATCCACATCTCTAAATCACCCTCAATCCCCAGCCTCCGTATTTTCTGCAATAGCCGACCGTGGGGAACCTTATCAAACGCTTTACTGAAATCCATATACACCACATCAACCTCATCTATCTGTTCAGTCACCTTCTCAAAGAACTCGATAAGGTTTGTGAGGCATGACCTACCCTTCACAAAACCATGCTCACTGTCCCTAATCATATTATTCCTATCTAGATGATTATAAATCGTATCTTTTATAATCCTCTCCAAGACTTTACCCACCACAGACGTTAGGCTCACCGGCCTATAGTTACCGGGGTTATCTCTACTCCCCTTCTTGAACAAAGGGACCACATTTGCTATCCTCCAGTCCTCTGGCACTATTCCTGTAGCCAATGATGACCTAAAATCAAAGCCAAAGGCTCAGCAATCTCTTCCCTGGCTTCCCAGAGAATCCTAGGATAAATCCCATCCGGCCCCGGGGACTTATCTATTTTCACCTTGTCCAGAATTGCCAAAACTTCTTCCCTACGCACCTCAATGCCATCTATTCTAATAGCCAGGGTCTCAGCATTCTCCTCCACAATATTATCTTTTTCTTGAGTGAATACTGACGAAAAGTATTCATTTAGTATCTCGCTTATCTCCTCAGCCTCCACACACAACTTCCCACCACTGTCCTTGACTGGCCCTACTCTTACCCTAGTCATTCTTTTATTCCTGACATATCTATAGAAAGCTTTTGGGTTTTCCTTGATCCTACCTGCCAAAGACTTCTCATGTCTCCTCCTTGCTCGTCTCAGCTCTCTCTTTAGATCCTTCCTCGCTTCCTTGTAACTATCAAGCGCCCCAACTGAAACTTCACGCCTCATCTTCACATAGGCCTCCTTCTTCCTCTTAACAAGAGATTCCACTTCTTTGGTAAACCACGGTTCCCTCGCTTGACCCCTTCCTCCCTGCCTGACTGGTGCGTACTTATCAAGAACATGCAATAGCTGTTCCTTGAACAAGCTCCACATATCCAGTGTGCCCAACCCTTGCAGCCTACTTCTCCAACCAACACATTCTAAGTCATGTCTAATGGCATCATTATTGCCCTTCCCCCAGCTATAACTCTTGCCCTGCGGGATATACTTATCCCTTTCCATCACTAACGTAAAGGTCACCGAATTGTGGTCACTGTTTCCAAAGTGCTCACCTACCTCCAGATCTAACACCTGGCCTGGTTCATTACCCAAAACCAAATCCAATGTGGCCTCGCCTCTTGTTGGCCTGTCAACATATTGTATCAGGAAACCCTCCTGCACACATTGTACAAAGAATGACCCATCTAATGTACTCGAACTATATCTTTTCCAGTCAATATTTGGAAAGTTAAAGTCTCCCATAACAACTACCCTGTTAGTTTCGCTCTTTTCCAGAATCATCTTCGCCATCCTTTCCTCTACATCCCTAGAACTATTAGGTGGCCTATAGAAAACTCCCAACAGGGTGACCTCTCCTTTCCTGTTTCTAACCTCAGCCCATACTACCTCAGAAGAAGAGTCCCCATCTAGCATCCTTTCCACCACCGTAATACTGTCCTTGACTAGCAGCGCCACACCTCCCCCTCTTTTGCCCCCTTCTCTGAGCTTACTAAAACACCTAAACCCCGGAACCTGCAACAACCATTCCTGTCCCTGCTCTATCCATGTCTCTGAAATGGCCACAACATCGAAGTCCCAGGTACCAACCCATGCTGCCAGTTCCCCTACCTTATTTCGTATACTCCTGGCATTGAAATAGACACACTTCAAAACACCTACCTGAACACTGGCACCCTCCTGCGAAGTCAAATCTGTGCTCCTGACCTCTATACTCTCAATCTCCCGTACCCCAAAACTACAATCCAGGTTCCCATGCCCCTCCTGAATTAGTTTAACCCCCCCCCCCCCCCAAAGAGCACTAACAAATCTCCCCCCCAGGATATTGGTGCCCCTCAGGTTCAGATGTAGACCATCCTGTCTATAGAGGTCCCACCTTCCCCAGAAAGAGCCCCAGTTATCCAGAAATCTGAATCCCTCCCGCCTGCACCATCCCTGTAGCCACGTGTTTAATTGCTCTCTCTCCCTATTCCTCATCTCACTATCACGTGGCACGGGCAACAACCCAGAGATAACAACTCTGTTTGTTCTCGCTCTGAGCTTCCATCCTAGCTCCCTAAAGGCCTGCCTGACATCCTTGTCCCCTTTCCTACCTATGTCGTTAGTGCCAATGTGGACTATGACTTGGGGCTGCTCCCCCTCCCCCTTAAGGACCCGGAAAACACGATCCGAGACATCACGTACCCTTGCACCTGGGAGGCAACATACCAAACGTGAGTCTCTCTCGCTCCCACAAAATCTCCTATCTGTGCCCCTGACTATTGAGTCCCCAATTACTAATGTTCTACTCCTTTCCCCCCTTCCCTTCTGAGCAACAGGGACAGACTCCGTGCCAGAGGCCCGTACCCCATGGCTTACCCCTGGTAAGTCCCCCCCCCCCACAAGTATCCAAAACGGTATACTTGTTACTCAGGGGAACGACCGCAGGGGGTCCCTGCACTGATTGCTTCTTCCCAGTCCCTCTTACAGTTACCCATCTATCTCCAGTCTTTGGTGTAACTACTTCCCTGAAGCTCCTATCTATGACCCCCTCTGCCTCCCGAATGATCCGAAGTTCATCCAGCTCAAGCTCCAGGTCCCTAACACGGTTTTTGAGGAGCTGGAGTTGGGTGCACTTCCCACAGATGAAATCAGGAGGGACACTGACGGCGTCCCTCACCTCAAACATTGTGCAGGAGGAGCATTGTACTGCCTTCCCTGACATCACCTCTAGATTAAAAAAAAAACAAGAAAAGGAAATGAAAGGAAGAGCTTACCTGATATTACCTCAAACCCTGCTCCCGCTGAAAGGTAAGCAACTTTAAAGGCACTCACTCACCTTCACGACAGGCCCCTGCTCCCGCTTCCCAACCACCGTGGGGTGGGGGGGTTGGTTAGAGGAGGTAGGGTGGGAAACACTCACGAAGTGTTTCGTGTTTAACTGTCACTTGCCAACAGCCTCTCCTCAAACCACCTTCAACTTAGGCTGACCGCACTGCACGTATGCAAATTTCCCCAGAACAGCTGATCAGTAGCTCTGCTCTGCTACCCTCTGCTGGATGATTGCCTTCACTCAAACTCCTCGGGTCTCCTTCGCAGATTCACCTTCAACTTAGGCTGACCGCACTGCACGTATGCAAATTACCCAGAACAGCTGATCAGTAGCTCTGCTCTGCTGCCCTCTGCTGGATGATTGCCTTCACTCAAACTCCTCGGGTCTCCTTCGCAGATTCACCTTCAACTTAGGCTGACCGCACTGCACGTATGCAAATTTCCCCAGAACAGCTGATCAGTAGCTCTGCTCTGCTGCCCTCTGCTGAACAGCAGGAAAATCTGAACTGAAGTCCATCAATAGCTTTAATATCTGAATAAGAGGCGATTTTGATTGGTACCGAATCAAATATGCACTGAAGAAAATAGAAAGACTAAAGATTTTCAATTGCCGAAAATATCGGATATGCATCTTGTGAACATGATTAGGCCGGTTTGTCGTTTTCTGTCATTTCCTAAATTCACTTTGGGTTTGAGAGCGGCCTTAACTTTAAAGAACCGACTTGGCTATGGCTCGTGATGTCATGAACGGTTTCTAAGGCTGTAAGTACTACACAAATATCTAAATACATACATATATATTCATAGATTTGTGCAGTGATGACAGCCTATCAAACGCATTAATTTATTAAAGGTCGCCTCCTTCGTTGTGACTGTTCATAAATAAATCAGTCGGCGTCAATCAACGTTTCCTCTGTGGCGCCTCCACTCTGTCTGGAAACATGTTGGTAAGTGTTTAAACGCCACTGGCAAAATTACCACATTTTGAGTAACGGTAAATGTCCATGGTATACTTTAAAACATTTACCCTGTAGGTGTAAATTAGTGTTCTTGCTTCCTCACAGTTGACAGCTCAGACGATTTCATAAACACTCAAAACAGCCATATACTTCTTGTTGGAGTGCTCGAAAATAAGCGAATACAAATCACTGTAAATGACGTGAATTGAGACGGTGCGAGTTTCGAAAGGCAAGACCGACTATCGGACCTGATGCCTTCAAACTTTCTTTGCAGACATCATGATCTGAAATGAAGTACATTGATTATTGCCTTAAGGCCCTCCATTATCTATGAATGGAGAATCAGTCATTCAAGCCTGTAGAGTTATAGATAGCTGATGAAAGACTGCAACGTAAGTATGACGAAAATATATTTACTCTGAAGGGGGAAACTTCGAAAGATACTTGGATAACGCTGTGAAATTGCCACCCTTTCACCTAACATGTTTTACATTGAGACGAATTCATACTGTACATCGATATTACAACAATCCATGTATAAAGATAACTTACTGGTTGTAATGACCTGTTGACATTATTGCAAGCGTTGAAATATGGATTGACAATTGAGAAACCTGATATACCAAATGTATTGTATTTCCCGATCCACTGAAATCTGAGGGCGTGGCATAATGTAGCGTTGTGCAATAGGTTACACATATCCTGACGAGCAAGACATGTCTAACCAGTAAATGTGCCGAACAAGAACAGTCCAATGTGGTTGTATTATTATAAAAAAATGAACACGTCAAATGTGAAACCTATTATGGCGAACTGTGCACGGGAATTTGCACATAGTAGAACGTATGGAAGTAATGAAAACTTTGAGGTCAACAGGGTTTTGCTAGCAGAAGATAGTGTATTTTAAAATGTTTTTATCAAGGATGTTATATGTTACATAAAAGAAAAGTCATCATTAACATCCGTGAAACTCAATGTCTAAGGTACTGGGGATGAAGATGGAGCTTTGCCAGAGACTGGGGTATCATAACAGCCACATTCCTTTTTGGGGGAAAAGCGTCAAAGCTCCTGCACTTGCCTCCCTAATTGCCCGCCCGAGAATCCTGCTCGTCTGATGATCAGCAGCACCAGCCAAAGATGTCGACTGGCTGTCTGACCGATCGCACGTTCTCCACGTTGAAAAAATGACATTCGTCATCCGGGTCTGGAATACGTTTTCCCCAAAACGTGGGAGCCACTCACCCAGTTGTTACCAGACCTATTTGCAGCAACAGTCAATAAGCAAGAGGGATTTGAAAGTAAATAAACACCAACGAATTGAAGCGAAAGGGGGATGGAGGAGACTTCTGATGGCGGCCATGGAGTAAGTGATCCCTTATTTGGTGGCTGTGTCTCGCGGTGGACCTTTAGAAGTTTTATCCCCGACCTATGGGGTATTTGATCCACAGAGCAGAAGATTGGTGAGGTAGAGGAGAATTATTCCCCAACAGTCTAAGTTGTGGAACAGACGTTGCCGAAAAAAGGAGAGTTTGTTGGCCGAAGAAGGGAGTTGGATCTGCAGCACAGACACATATGGCGCTGGCTCTGGAACTAGAGTTGGCTGCACAGTGGTCAACAAACAGCTGATAGACTTTCTCCAGGAAAGATTTGCTCAGCAAATAAAGTGTACCTGGATCCGATTGTGACGGAGATTGACCGAGTTGAGCAGAGACTGACAGCCCAGGACCAGGCAATGCAGAAGGTGAAAGAGACGGTTGCTGAGCATGATGATCAGCAAAGTCGACGGGGCTGATGAAGGACCACTAGAAAAGTCTGCATGAGAAAGTGGAGGATCTGGAGAACATGTCATGCAGGCAGAAGCTCAGGCATGTTGGCCTTCTGCAGGGCAGTGAGGGATCAGACGAAGGGGCATATGTGGTGGGAATGTTCGAGAAGCTGCTGGCGGAAGGTGCGTTTTCTAGGCCCTTTGGGTTGGACAGGGCACGCAGAGCGCTGATGGTGAAGCCGCTGAAGAATGACCCGCCGAGGGCAATGGTGGTACGAATACACCATTCCCTTGACAAGAAAAACCTCTAGACGTGGGCCAGAATGACAAGGAGCTGAAATGGGTGGATAAGTATTTATCAGGAATTGGGTGTGGAACTGGCCAAAAGAAGGGCGAGGTTGAATGAAGTCAAATCGGCCCTCTTTAAGAAGGGGGTGAAGTTCGGCATGCTGAGCCCAGTTCGTTTGTGGGCCACTTATGAGGGCCATGACATAGCCCTAGTCAAATAACACACATTGCAGAAGGAGGCCATTCGGCCCAACGAGACTTCATCGACCCACTTAATCCTTCACTTCCACCCTATCCCCGTAACACAATAACCCCTCCCATTCATTCTGTAGACCTTTTCAGACCTGTATTTCAGACCACCGGATGAGGCAATGAACTTTGTTAAGGCCAGGGGACTGACGGGCGATGGAGGGCATTGGACTAGGGCGCAAGCAATTGTGTTCTTAATTGGCCTCTAAATTTCATTTCTCTTTGGGTTCCTTATGTACTATTCTGCACAACGTATTGAGCCGTTGCTCCGCTTTGTATGTGGCTTAACTTCGTTCTTAATGAGGGGTGGTGGGTGGACTTTTCTTATTTCGGTTTGTTGGGGATTGTTATATTTTGCCTATGTATGTTCGAACGGGGGGGGGGAGGGAAATCAGTGAGGGGGGGAGAGGATGCTTGGCACCATGGTTGGGCGGGCTAGATCACAAAAGCGCAGTGAGGGGCGAGCAGGTAATCCGTTTGTTGAGGGGGTCGGGATTGCACTTTTGTTAGGTGTGGCAGGGTGGGGGTAATATTTTTGGTGACAGGGGTGACTGAAGCTTTGAGACAAATTATGGGCGATTACGGCGGCCAACCTAGGGCCGGCCTGAGGCGGCGAGGGACGTGGTCTGAAGGCTGAGCTAAGAAGGGTGAAGATTGATCGGAAGGCGCGGGGATGTGGTGGCTTGCCCCCCGACTAGGCCGATCGCATGGAACGTAAGAGGGCTGAAAGGGCCGGTCAAGAGGCCGCGTGTGTTCGTGCATTTAGCTTGATGGCGGACCTGACAACGTGGAAGGACATCTGAGGGCAGTGGATCAGACTTGGCTGAGGGAGGGGTGTGTGGGGCAGATATTTCAGTCACGCCTGAAGTCTAAAACTAGTGCTGCAGCGATCTTGATCAATTAGCAGATGCCATTTGAAGAAGGTAGCATAGTGGGCTTGGGGCTCGGGGCTAGGTACGTTATGGTGAGTCGGATGCTGGAGGGGATGCTGGTGATATGTCTGAACGTGGATGCACCAAACTAGGACGACGGAGAATTTATGAGGCAGGTGTTGGGGCATTTGGAATTCCCTGATAGTTATTTGAAAGGGCTAGCATGCAATATTGAAAGCTGGATGAATTGTGTTTACGTTGTGGCAATTCTACGACATTCTGTATTCATATTTATTGTCATGACTAGGCTTACTTTAACATTGCCAATATGTTAATGTTATGGACAAGCCCTCCGTATACACATGATGTGCTAAGACGAGGAGGAGTGTAACAGACACCTACGGATGCTGAAAGATGCCCTCGTACGAACGGAATATGGCGCTCGATTCATCGATCGACAGTTCCAACGCGCCACAGCAAACAAACGCACCTATATCCTCAGAAGACAAACACGGGACACAACTGACAGAGTACTCTTCGTTGTCCAGTACTTTCCTGGGGCGGAGAAACTACGACATCTTCTTTGCAGCCTTCAACACATCATCAATGAATATGAACATCTTGCCAAAGTCATCCCTACGCCCCCACTACTTGCCTTCAGACAACCGCGCAACCTCAAACAAACCATTGTTTGCAGCAAATTACCCAGCCTTCAGAACAGCGACCACGAAACCACACAACGCTGCCAGGGCAATCTCTGCAAGACATACCAGATTATCGACATGGATACCACCATTACACGTGGAAACACCACCCACCAGGTACGCGGGACATGCTCGTGCGACTCGACCAATGTAGTCTACCTCATACGTTGCAGGAAAGGATGTCCCGGAGCGTGGTACATTGGCGAGACCATGCAGACACTGCGACAACGAATGAACGGGCAACGTGCGACCGTCACCAGGCAGGAATGTTCCCTTCCAGGTGGGGAACACTTCAGCAGTCTAGGTCATTCAGCCTCTGATCTCCGGGTAAGCGTTCTCCAAGGCGGTCTTCAGGACACGCGACAGGGCATAATTGCCGAGCAAAACCTTATAGCTATGTTCCGCACACATGATTATGGCCTCAACCGGGATCTTGGATTCATGTCGCATTGTATTCACCCCCCCCCCCCCACCATCTGGCCTGGACTTGCAAAATCCTACCAACTGTCCTGCCTTGAGACAATTCACACCTCTTTAACCTGGGATTGCCCCCTATCTCTGGATCTGTAATGATTTGATGACCCGAAAATGCTCGAATTCCAACATGGTCTGGCATCTCTGACTTTGTCTATATAAATGTTTCTGGAACATATCTCTTCATTGACCTGAGGAAGGAGCTGCCCTCCGAAAGCTCGTGTTTGAAACAAACATGTTGGACTTTAACCTGGTGTTGTCATACTTCTGACAGTACATTAACATCGGAATAACGTTACTGTGAAAAGCATCCTATATAGCATTTCCGTGACTTGGATTTGCGCAAATATAATTGACTGCTCCAGAATCTACTATTCCGAACTAACGGTTAACCAGAATCGGAACTGGCACTCCCACGTCAACACTGCAACGACAAGGGCAGCCGATGTGCTGGGAATTCTGAGTTATCGGACTCGTGCATAAACCTGACCAAGATCCACAAAGCCATTGTCAGGAGTGTGTTTACATAATCTTCATGTGTCTGAACCGAAACCTAGTCCAATTCCTAGTACATCCGTCCTCTCCCTTAATGACGTAAAAAGAAATGTATGTGTACATTACATTGTACAACATGTACTGACAAAACTCTTGAGACAGCAGGTTCCAAAATAGTAAGCTCCATTACGTACCATTACAAGGCGAGGAAATGAATGGGAAGACAGTCATCTGCATTTCTCTCCGCCAAGCGCACACAATCATGATTGCGATACATTGGCTCTTTCGACCACATAAACACCGGTGCAGACAGTCTGTTGATTGTAACAGCAACAAACGGTTTGCATAATTTCAGTGAGACGGTTTATCATCACTCACACACTAGACTTTAGAAATGCATTACAAATGATGGATTTGTCACTTTCAGATGCAATAGCAGATAAAATAACACAATGTGCGTTGGTTCAAACATCGCCAAGCTATACTGTATCAGAACAAACCACCGTCATGTAGAATACATAGTTCATGGGAAGAAACGATGCAGTCCCACTAGAGAGAGGCGCGTTAATCAATACTGAGCTTCATGCACACAGAGTGATTTACGTAATAATATGAAGACGAAATGGCAGGATGAGACAAATGCAGGTGGTTCATGCAATTTCTTAAACGACAGAATCTAAAATGATCCGAGGAAAAGTCCACTGGTGGTTCGATATGAGCACGACTACTGAGAAAATATTGTATTCACTAATCAGCGACAGCAAATCAGTACAAATCAGTACAGCAAACAGGAAGAGTGGTGCCTTTTAGAGAACGGTAAATTTATGTACCTATAAAGATGCATGAGCAATAAGCGATTAACTAAACGAGAACATCTATATTTCAGAATGTTCCATCACTTTAAACAATGCATGCGCCAAACATCGAAAAGGGATCAGGTTGTCAGACTGTATTTAAACATCACCAGCCGCCAAAAACTATCCCCTATCAAATGCATTGACTCCTGCAGCGGGAATTAAAGACGATTCGTTTCCATGAGCTCCTCATATTGTTTAATTTTCCTTTTATATAGAGGCGAGACAGGAGTAGTGGATATTTACAAATTATGTTCATTCATTTTTTCGACCAAAAGTTTGGTGAGTTAGTTACTCCCACGGAGACAAATCTGGATTAAGTCAGGAGAGACTTAAAGTTAATTAAGCTCAGCTCAAAACTTTGCCTCCATTTGTTTGGTAACATAGCACAACCTTTCGGTAAAAAGCTCTTGACTTGGCATGAACTCGGCTAGAATTTTCCAAACTGACACGTGAACGAGTCGAGAGGAACATTGGAGGCCGTGGATTAATATTGGTAATGACAGCATGCAAACAACGCTGAAACAACGACGGGTAACATTGTGATGACGTGGAAGTATTTATGGACGAGATGAGTTTACATTATAGTGTGTACCGAACGTAGGTGCGCACAGCACAATTTTAAATGTGCGTTTCAAATTGATAACCGAACCCTATAAAAAAGGAACCAATCGAATGTGTACGAGATTTTTTTTGGAGCAGCTTGTGGCAGAGCCCACTAAGAAACAGCAATTTTGAATCATTCAAAGAATAAACATAATTTGTAAATATTCTCCACTCCGGTCCCTCCTCTATATCTAAGGAAGATTAAGCAATATGAGGAACTCAAGGAAACGAATCAGTCTACAGTATGAATATTTCCCACTCTCTCTGACTGTTAGCTTTGATAAAGAGTCATCGGACTCGAAACGTTAGCTCTTTTCTCTCCCTCCAGATGCTGCCAGACTTACTGAGATTTTCCAGCATTTTTCCTTTCGTTTCAGATTCCAGCATCCGCAGTAATTTGTTTGTATCCAGTTTCTAAAGGGATGTGCCTACAGAGATTCCGAATGATGGAATTTGGAACGCCAGGTTGAATAAACAGTCTGGTACTGTAAACTCGATAAACACAGGGATTGGATATATTAACAGCTTTTAAACTTCTGTTTTGACCTTAATATGGTGTTTATGTCACAGACTGGGCACCAAATCGTAAAACTAACGTCACGTTATAAGAGCAGGTTCACTAAAAGACTCATGAGAATCGTTCTGATATATGAGACCAATTCAGTGCTATGGCAACATTGAACAAAATGACCTTTTCGCTTTGGCAAAGAAGAGTATTCGGTGACTTTACAAAGCTCGGCGTAATCATGAATCGTGTCGAGAAATTAGCTGAGCAGAAACTGTTCCGAATTAGAACATAGAACATAGAACATTACAGCGCAGTACGGGCCCTTCAGCCCTCGATGTTGCGCCGACCCGTGAAACCAGCTGAAGCCTATTTGACCTACACTTTTCAGTTTTCATCCACATGTCTATCCAGCGACAACTTAAATGCCCTTAATGTTGGCGAGTCTACTACTGTTGCAGGCAGGGCGTTCCACACCACTACTACTCTGTGAGTAAATAAACTGCCTCTGACATCTCTCCTATATCTACTACCCCTCAATTTAAAGCTATGTCCTCTCGTGTTGGTCATCACCTTCCGAGGAAAGAGACTCTAACTGGCCACCCTATCTAACCCTCTGACAACCTTATATGTCTCTATTAAGTCACCTCTCAGCCTTCTCCTCTCTAACGAACACAACCTCAAGTCCCTGAGCATTGCCTCGTAAGAGCTTCCCTCCATACCAGGCATCTTCCTAGTAAATCTCTTCTGAACCCTTTCCAAAGCTTCCATATCCTTCCTATAATGTGGTGACCAGAACTGCATGCAGTACTCCAGGAGCGGCTGCACCAGAGTTATGTACAGCTGCAGAATGACCTTGTGGCTCCGAAACTCAATCCCTCTACTGATAAAGGCTAGCACACCATATTCCTTATTCACAGCCCTATTAACCTGGGTGGCAACTTTCAGGGATTTATGTACCTGGACGCCGAGATCTCTCTGTTCATCTACACTACCAATAATCTTGCCATTAGCCCAGTACACTGCATTCCTGTTACATCTTCCAAAGTGAACCACCTCACACTTTTCCGCATTAAACTCCATCTGCCACCTCTCAGCCCAGCTCTGCAGTTTATCTATATCCCTCTGTATCCGATAACATCCTTCAGCATATCCACAACTCTACCGACCTTCGTGCCATCTGCAAATTTACTAACCCATCCTTCTACACCCTCTTCCAGGTCATTTATAAAAATGACAGACAGCAGTGGCCCCAAAATAGAACCTTGCGGTACACCACTACTAACTGAACTCCAGGATGAACATTTGCCATTAACCCTCTGTCTTCTTTCAGCTAGCCAATTGCTGATCCAAACCGCTAAATCACATTCAATCCCATACATCCTTATTTTCTGCAATAGCCTACCGTGTGGAACCTTATCACATTCTGGTATAATTGATGCTCAGTGTACATAATACACGATAATGGGCAAGTGTTAGTTGCTGATTTTTAAAGTGACAACCAGACATATAAAGTGGACTGCATTGGCTCCGTCTGTGGCGTTATCAACCTTAATTGTGTCCTTAGAAAGAGGGTGTGGCAATTATTTTACGGCAACTCGTATGGAGAGTTAACAGTGGGAAAATGCAGTCAATGGTATATGTTAAAGTAGTGCTTGATGCATAAAGAAACGAGTTCATCGATCCATGTTGAGAGTTTAATACCACTTCGGTTTTTGTCGCAATTAAAATCGCTTTTCAAGTCTCGGATGAACGAAGCTACATCTGGCGGTGATACGTAAAAAATGGTCCGATCTCCAGATACTAACTTTGACTTGCAACAAAGCAATTTAGTTCCTGGAGGCTGCCTGACGAATTTGGGCTGGCAATATTGGCAGCAAGTTCAATTCGCAGTCAGCTCTTTCGCCAGAGATACCTTCAACTAGTCTTGCCAATGTTTATTTCAGACAAACTATGGATATTCATACCGAACACTCACTGTTTCATAACTGAACATTGTTGAAAGGCTTACCTTTATTGGACTTGCTCTTTTCGTCTTCAGCTAAGTGACAAAGTAAATCAAGTGAAGGATGAAAAGGAACACGTTTAGCGGAATTTAGAATTAAGCAACAAATTGTTTTTCCATAATCTCTTGTGCACACAATTAGAATCCTGTGGTGGACAGAGCGTGAGAGCGGGATTCGAATGTCAAAATGAGCGAGAAGCCGATCAGGTCAAACGACTTAATAAATTATTTAAAAATCAATATGTCGTTTTTATAGTGAAAAGTATTTCGTTGTTCAGTTACTGAGCTTTTGGCATGTTGTGTCTCTCAGAGCTAAAACATTCAATCAATATTATGATTATTTCATTTTACATTTTTCCAACGCAAGGATTAAGTAGAAAACTGGTCAATTGGAGCCAGTACAACGTAGGAACTCGTTGACTGACCTTTGTAATCAGTAATTTTCTGAGTAATCTAATTTGAATGGTTTTGGGAGGCCACACTCTTATGGTTCAACCATCATAATTACAAACGGATCAAGAAAAATGTTGCTACATTTAATATGGACGAATGTAAATGGTAGAAAGTGGTAGAGCTATTTGAGATAATATTTCATTACGTTAACCAATGGAATATGTTATTGAAAACGAAATTCTTGAAAACAAATGCATGCACCAACTGTGTATATATCATCACGCACGTGATGGGAACAATGCAAACAAAAAGATCAAACCACTTGGAGACAATAATGATCGGCTTGATGATGGGGACGTTATAATAAAGCAGCAAGGGGAGAATCAAGCAGAACAACGGGATAGAAATGAGCATATTAGGATAACTTTCGAAATACCATCAAATCAGACCAGAAATGTTCTTTCGTGCCGAAGGCAGTTGCTGAAGTGAGCACATGTCCCTCGGAGAATGAGGCAGGGTATTATAGCTGGCGAGAATACAGGAAATTACATTCGATCTGGTTCTACAACGGAAGATACAGAAAAAAGAGCAAGAACTGTTCAAAAATAAAATAAAGGAAGGTTAATCTTGAAAATATGAATATTACTGGAGAAATGTGCAAGGAAAGCTAACGAGCCGAAATAATGGCTGAACCCAATTTACTACACATGCTGGACTCAACGCAAATGCTTACAGATGTAGTGGACATATTTCTGTAAATTTCCATATGCCCCGAGATTGTGAAAACGTCCCACAAAATTGAAAAAATCATAAAGCTTAGATATCTACTGTACTATCTGTAGCCGACCAACAGGTGTGAACGAGCGGTTGAGCCCGAAAAACTACATGTGTGTTTCCCTCGACATTGAAGGCGCTTTCGGGAGTATAAGTAATGTACGAAAATAATGCTTATATATTTATTAAGCGTACAAGGGCAGAGATTATGGTTAGGTCAGTGATATGCTCATGATGCCAGATGTGGGAGATCAGGGAGCTTTCGATCCTTGCTGAAGACTGTGTTTGCGGGAATTGTAACCAGCTGCATCTCCTCACATACTACGGTGTTCGGTTGAAGTAGCAGCTGGGCACATTGGGGGAGTGAAAATCAGAACAGCAGGCCTGCAAGTTTAGAAACTGGGACGAAATGTGAAACTGAGTTAAACATAGACAGAGTACGAAAAGGCAGAAGTAAACTGCAGGACTCAGTGGCACTTCAGGTCTGCAGTGCGGTTGCTTCAATACAAGGCAAGATATCCGAACTAAGTCTGAATTACTATATGACCAATAAGACTCACTTCGGTAGTGCGAAAACTTCTTGAATCCGCCATCGAGTACTTTATAGCAGAACATTCAGAAAGCAGTGGCACGATCAGTCAGAGAGAGCATGGGTTTCTGAAGGGGAAATCATGCTTATCAAATCTATTGGAATTCTTTGAACATATAACCAATACATGTGACACGGGGGAGCAATCGATGTGGTATACTTGGACTTTCAGAAAGTGTTCGAAATAGTCTGCATTAGAGATTATGGTGCAAGATTAAAGCGCATGGAATTGGGGAAGTGTATTGACGTGGATAAAAAACTGGTTGGCAGGGAGGAAATAAAAAGTAGGAATTAATGGGTTATTTTCAAGTCGTCAAGCAATAACGAGTGGGGTGCAACAGGGATCTGAACTCTGATTGCAGCAAGTCACGATATATATTTACAATTTGGATGAGGGAATAACATTTAACATCTCAAAGTTTGTAGATGATACCAAGTTGGGTGGGAGAGTGAACTGTGAGGAATATGCAAAGATCCAACAGCATCAGATGAACAGGTTGGGCGACTGGGCAAATCAACGGCAAGTGCAGTATCATTTGGATAAGTGTCAGGTAATTCACTTTGGGAGCAAAAACATGATGACAGATTACTACCTGAATGGTTGTAAAGTTGGAGAGTGGATTGCGAATCTGTATCCTTGCGTACCAGGTGCTGAAGGTGAGCATTCAGATGCAGCAGGCCGTAAAGAAGGCTAATGGTCTGTTGTCCATCATTCCGAGAGGTTTCATTTGCAGAAGCAGGGAAGTGCTGCTGCAATAATAAGGGCTTTGGTCAGGCCGCAACTAGAATATTGTGTTCAATTTTGATCTATTTTTCTGAGGAAGGATATTTTTGCTCTCTAATGTAGCGCATCGAGAGATTGGCGGTCCAATGAGGGGAGAATGACTAGGTTAGGATTTTACTCGCTGGAGTTCAGAAGAATGAGAGGTGATCTCATAGAGTGTTGTAAAATTGAACAGGTCTAGGCAGGGCAGATGCCGGGTACATGTTCCCAATGGTGCGTGTTTCCAGAAAAAGGGATCACAGTCTGAACATTCAGGGTAAACCATTTCGGACAGAGATGAGGAGACATATATTCCATTAAAGAGTGGTGAACATGTGGAAGTCATCACCACAGGAAGTAGTTGATGCTAAAACATCACAGCTGTAGAAAAGGAAGGAGCCGGAAAGGGTTTGTGTCAGTGTGGGTGGAAGTCAGAAACAAGAAACAAGCAGACTCGTTTTTGGGAGTTAACTGTCGAAACCTGAATAGCAGCAGAAAGATGGAGGAACAGATTGGGCAGCAGATCATGGAAGCTTCCAGAAGTAACAGAGTTGTTGACTTGGGTGACTTCAATTTCCCTAATATTGACAGCATCCTCCTTAGTGCAAATGGATTCGATGGAGCATATTTTGTCAAGTGTGTACAGGAAGGATCCGTGAGTCAATATGTAGGTAGGCCAACTAGGGTGGAGGCCACATTGGATTTGGTGCTTGGCAACGAACCAGGCCAAGTGTCAGATATCTCGGTTGGAGAGTATTTCGGTGACAGTGATCACAACTACTTGGCCTTTACCATTGTCATGGAGAGGGGTCGGAACACACAGTCTGAGAAGGTATTTAATTGGGGGAGGGGAAATTATACTCCTAGAAGACAGGAATTGAAGAGTATGAATTGGGAACAGTTGTTCTCGGGGAATTGCACAACAGTAATGAGGGGGTTGCTTGAGGAGCCCTCGCTCCGTGTGTTGGATAGTTTGTCCGACTTAGTCAAGGAACGAAAGGTAAGGTGAAGGAGCCTTGGATGACAAGAGAAGTGGAGTTCCTGGTCAAGAGGAAAAAGAAGCTTAAGTAAGGTTAAGGACGCAAGGATCTGACACGGCCCTAGAGAGTAGCCAGAAAGAAACTCAAAAATATACTGAGGAGAGGCAGAAAGGGGCATGAAAAAGCCCTGGGGGGGGGGGGGGGGGGAAGGATTACGCAAAACCCCAAGCCGTTCTCCGCGTATGTGAGAACTTGGAGGATGATCATCGTGAGAGTGGGGCCGAGCAGGGATAGTTGAGGCAAATTGAACAGAGAGTTTGAGGAGGTAGCGGAGACCATAAATGAATATTTTCATTCAGTATTCACCAGAGAGAGGGACTATGTTGCTAGTGAGAACAGTGTGAAGCAGGTTAATACACTCGAACACGTTGATATTAAGGAAGAGGATGTGCTGAAATTTTTGAAAAGCATCAGGTTAGATAAGTCTCCGGGCTTGATGGGATATACCGAAGGTTACGACGGGAAGCTACGAAGGAGATTGCTGCGCCGTTGGTGAT
This sequence comes from Scyliorhinus canicula, assembly GCF_902713615.1. Classification (NCBI taxonomy): domain Eukaryota; kingdom Metazoa; phylum Chordata; class Chondrichthyes; order Carcharhiniformes; family Scyliorhinidae; genus Scyliorhinus; species Scyliorhinus canicula. The sequence continues at coordinate 89,377,137 of NC_052157.1, forward strand.
GATCTTTTCCTCCACATTTTCCACTGGAGTAGTACCTGATAATTGGAGGGAGACACATTTTGTTCCTCTGTTCAAGAAAGGGAATAGGAAAATTCCTGGCAATTACAGGCGATTCAGTCTTACGTCTTGGGGAGCAACATTGAGGAAAGGATTCTGAGAGAGAGGAGTTACGATTATTTTTGGAAAAAACATACTTTAATTAAAGATGGTCAGCATGGTTTTGTGAGGGACAGGTCATTTCTCACAAGCTCATTGAATTACTTGAGGAAGGCACGACAGACATTGATGAAGTTTGGGCAGTGGTGTGGTGCATTTAGATTTCACTAAGGCATTTGGGAACTTTCCCATGGTAGGCTCAATATGAAATGTAGGGGACATGGAATACAGGAAACGTTGGCAGTCTGGATAGACAATTGGATGGACGAAAGAAGACAGCGAGTGGAAGTGGATGGAAAGTACTGCGCCTGAAGGTCAGTAACCAGTGCTATCCCGTAGGAACCTGTGCTCTTTGTGGTTTTTATCAATAACTTGGATGAGGAAGTTTTGGGGTGGGTTAGTAAGTTTGCCAATTACACGAATGTTGGTAGAGTTGCAGGTAGTGTTGCAGGCTGTTGCAGGTTACAACAGGATGTTGACAAAAGGCAGAGCTGGGCTAAGAAGTGGCAGACGGTGTTCCACGTAGAAATGCGTGGTGATCAACTCAGCAGTGCCGAATTTGAATGCTGAATACAGTATTAAAGGCAGGATTCTCGGTAGTGTGGAAGAACAGAGGGATCTGGGGGTCCACATACATAGATCCCAAAATGTTGCCACCGAGGTTGCTAGAGTTGTTAAGGCGGCGTACAGTGTGTTGGCTTTCATTAACAGGGAGATTGAGTTTAAGAGCCGCGAGGTTTTAATGCAGCTTTATTAGACGCACACTTAGAACATTGTGTACAGTTCTGCTTGCCTAGTTATAGGAAATATGTGGGTGCTTTGGAGAGGGTGCAGAAGAGATTTGCCAGGATGCTACCTGGACTGTAGGTCATGTCTTATGAAGAAAGGTTGAGGGATCTACATAGCATTTACAGTGCAGAAGGAGGCCATTCGGACCATCGAGTCTGCACCGGCTCTTGGAAAGAGCATCCTACCCAAGGTCAACACCTCCACCCTATCCCCACAACCCAGTAACCCTACCCAACACTAAGGGCAATTTTGGACACTAAGGGCAATGTAGCATGGCCACTCCACCTAACCTGCACATCTTTGGACTGTGGGAGGAAACCGGAGTACCCGGAGGAAACTCACGCACACACGGGGAGGATGTGCAGATTCCGCACAGATAGTGACCCAAACCGGAATCGAACATGGGACCCTGGAGCTGTGAAGCAAGTGTGCTATCCACAATGCTACCGTGCTGCACTAAAGGAGAGATAGGGTTTTTCCCACGGGAGCGAAGGAGGAAGGGAGTTACAAGACAGAGGTGATAAGTGGCATTGATAGAATGGAGAGCCAGTGACATAACCTCAGGATGGAAACGGCTGTCATGCGGGGAGATAATCTTTAGGTGATTGGAGGAAGGTATAAGGCAGATGTCAGAGGTCGGTTCCTTGGACTCAGAGTGATAGGTGCGTGGAATGGAATTCCAACGGAGGTGGTGGAGTCAGAGTCATTCAGGACATTTAAACGACCCCTGGACGTGCACATGGACAGCAGTAAAGTGAAGGGATGTATTTTAGGGTGATTGTAGATTCGGTTAAATTGTCGGCACAACATTGTTTGCCGACGGGCCTTTTCTGTGCTGTACGATTCTAATATTCTATATTCAAGAGGAGCTAGATATCGCACTTGGGGAGAAAGGATCAAAGGCTATGGGGAGAAAGAAAGATGAGGTTAGTGAGTGGATGATCAGCCCTGATCGTGATACATGGCAGAGCAGGCTCTGAAAGCCAAAAGGCGAGCACCTGCTCCTATCTTCAAATTTTCTCTGATACTATAATGTAACTGAATTACTGAGAGATGTGAAAAGGAGAGACATTATAGGCAGCCTAACGTTCCAGGATATCATTGTTTTAGCCCGGGCAGAGGGGGTGGGGGGAAGTTGCATTGCTGATGAGGGAGCAGATCACAGCTAAGTTGATCGAACCCACATTATGGGGATCGTGAACTGAGGGATTATGTGTGGAGGTCAGGAAAAGGAAAGGTGAAATCACAAAGTTGAGAGTATACTGTATACCTCCCTACGGACGAAGGAGACAGAAGAGCGGTTGTGTATTCAGACACTGAAAAGGTGTGAAACAAACAGGGTAGCTGTGATGGGTGACTTTATCGTCTTCCATATTGACTGGGAACCCCTTAAGCCAGGGCCTCGGATGGAGAGCAATTTGTTAAATTTGTGCAGGAGGGCTTTTTGATGCAGTTTCTTGACAACCCAACGAGGGAAGAGGCCATAGTCGTCTTCGTATTGGAGAATGATCTAGATAATGTGATCGATGTTTCAATCGGGGAAAATTTTGGACTTCGCAACCATACTTCCACCAGATTGTGGGTAGTCATGCAGAGCGACAAGAGTGCCCCGCATATAAGAGTGCCTTATTATATCGAAATTAGACAGAAATTGGGGAATGTGGATTGGTAAGGCGACTTGATGTGAAATCAGCTTGGGGGCTCAATAGCTGTTTTTTAAAGCAGTCCAAGGCAGGCCAGCAACACGCTTCAATTCCCCGACCAGCCTTCCCGAAAAGGCTCGGGAATGTGGCGACTGGTGGCTTTCCACAGTAACTCCATTTGAACCCAATTTGTGACAAGCGATTTTCATTTCATTTTTATTTCATTTTCAAATCCACGTCTAACATGTGGGAAGCTTTTAAACGTCAGTAGGCAGACATTTAGGGCAGTCATGTCCCCGCAAAACTGAGGCTGGGAATGGAAGGATTTGAGAACCATGGTCGGCAAGGGAAATTGTGACCGCAATAAAAAGGAACAAAAGATTCATGCAATGGTCTAAGCATTTTTAAAAATGTAAACAATTTGAATACAGTGAAACGTGGAAGGAACTGATAGCTGGAGTGGGAACGGCAAAAACGGGCCTTTAAATATCTTTAGCATACATGGTGAAGAGAATCCCAAGGCTTTCATGCATATTCTCGAAGCAACGTGGTAGCAAGAGAAACAGTAGGCACAATGAAGGGCAACGGAAGGAATCCATGCCTGGAAACACAGGAAGTGGGTGAAATCCTTAAAGAGAACGGTGTATCGGTATTCACCAGGGAGAAGGATCATGAGGTCAGGGATAGTTGTATGAACTCTGTTGAGAACGTCAATATACCAAACGAGAATGTTGTGAGTGTCTTGCATTGCATTAAGGTAGACTCGTCTCCAGGGCGGAATGGAATATATCCCAGGTTACTGAGGGAGGCAAGAGGGGAACTAATCTTCCCATCTTCTTTGACCACAGAAGAAGTTCCAAAGTACTGGAAAACAGCCAATGTTGTTCCCTTGTTTAAGAAAGGAAGTACGCATAATCCAGCAAGTTATTGGCCGGCGAGCGTGGCATCAGTGTTGAGGAACTCGTGGAAAATATACTAAGGGACAGGATACATGCACATTTGAAGGCAAATGGATGAGTTAGTGATCCGCACCATTGTTTTGTACGGGGTATATCATATCTCACCAACTTTATTGTTTTTTGTGTGGAGGTGAAAAAGAAAGTTGAGGCAGGAAGGGATGTGCATGTAGCACATATGAACTTAAGTAAGGCGCCTGACAAGGTCGATGGCAAAATAGTACAAAAACTAGAATTGAATGGGACTCGTGTTCGGATGGCTAGATGACTTAGTTAGAGAACAGTAAGAAGTCTTACAACACCAGGTTAAAGTCCAACAGGTTTGTTTCAAACACGAGCTTTCGGAGCACGGCTCCTTCTTCAGGTGAAGTAGGCAGACTTCTTCAGGCATTCACCTGAAGAAGGAGCCGTGCTCCGAAAGCTCGTGTTTGAAACAAACCTGTTGGACTTTAACCTGGTGTTGTAAGACTTCTTACTGTGCTCACCCCAGTCCAACGCCGGCATCTCCACATCTTAGTTAGAGAAGACAGAGAGTAACGGTGTGGTGTTCCAGTGATCAGTGCTTGGAACTATGTTGATCGCAGTATACATATAAATGATCTGAGGTGAAATGTGGATGGACTGGTTAGTAAGTTACCTGGTGACATGAATATTGGTGGAGTCGCCGATAGTGCCGTGGATCGTCAGATGATACAACGGTGTGTTTTCTCCGTTCTGCAAGCTATGTACATCGCTTGTAATGCTCTTGTTTTCAGAACATGGAGTGCAAGCTCGGAGGACATATTTTACAACGCACTTCTTAATGTTACCTGAAGAACAGTCTCGGTGAGGTCTGAAGATGGAAGGAGCCTTTAATCAAATCTATATGAACAGTGAGTCCTATGCTGGTTATTACGGTTCTGCAAATTTAAATAAAAATTTGCACATTTTTGTTTTGTGGTCAGATAACCTGTTTCACAATATTAATTATTTTTTGACAGTGTGAATGAAGTTAAACTATAATGTCTAATCCGTAGGAACCTAAGTAAATATTGAGATGGGTGGGCGAGGAACAGGAACATTGACAGAATTGGCAAATATTTGGAAAATGGATTATAATGTAGAGAAATGTGAAACTGTCCGCTTTGGAAGAAATAATACAAACGCACCTTATAATCCAAATGGTGCGAGATGGCAGAGTTCTGAGGTGTAGAGTATTCTCGGAGTCCCAGTACGCGAGTCACAGAAGACTATACACAAAGAACAAGCAGTTCGGAAAGTTGATACAATGTTCTCGTCCGTTGTAAGGGGAATCGATTACAGATGTTGGAAGTTTGTGCATTAGTTATAAAGGAAAGTTATTGTAAACGTAACTGGAGTATTGTGCATCGTATTTGATTCTTCATTTTAAGGAAATAGCAGAAGGATTCAGAACAACGTCAGATTAAGTGTATATGTCTCCTGCCAGTGATGCATGAGAAAGACATGATAGCAAAACAGGACAATGACTAACATTAAACAAACATCAGAGAAAACAGGAGTTCTTTGCAGAATCTAGAACAATAACGTCACTGATAATACCCTTGTTTTCAGAATATGGAGGACAGCCGCGGCAGACTTACAGTATAAGGTCCATCTTTATGTAACATGAAGCTCAGTCTCGGTGACGTTTGAAGCTGGACGGAGTGTGTAATCTAAAACTTATGAAATATCAGAACCGCCATGATTTGACGATTCAGAAGTTTGGATGACCCACAGTACATTCAGACATGAATTACAAGGCCCAGCAGCACAAGCTCCTCAGAGTGAAGCTGGCCAAGCTCTCTCTTATGGAGTACTTTATTTCGATTCAATCTGCGAGAGTGAAACTTATTTAACTTTTAAAAAACACATGCCTGAGCTTTCATAGAAATAATATCAGCTTTATTAAAAGGTAAATAGAATTGGCTGTGAATAGTCAATTGGGTCTGCATTCGTCAGTTGATGTTCCATCCTTGGCATTAACATATTGACTCCCCAGATTGAGCATGCATAACTTGAGAGGTGATTGGTGATACGGTTCTGAGCACAACTCAAAACTCCCCAGACTTAGCTTGAATTAAGATAATTGTCAGGAATAAGTGGATGAAGGGGTCAGAAAGAGATGGGAAGCTGATTACTTCGGAGGGCATGCTCGCACTACAGATGTTGTGGAAGACATTGGTAGATATAAAAGATTAGAACGTCTAACAGTTGAAAGCAAGAGCAAGCTCGAAAATTGAGTCTTTTTTAAAATAAAATTAGATTACCAATTATTTCTTCCAATTAACGGGCAATTTAGCGGCGCCAATCCACCTACTCTGCACATTTTTGGGTTGTGGGGGTGAAACCCACGCAGACACGGGGAGAATGTGCAAACTCCACACGGACAGTGACCCAGAACCGGGATAGAACCTGGGACCTCAGCGCCGTGAAGCGGTTGTGCTAACCACTAGGCCACCGTGCTGCCCCCAAAATCCAGTCTCAAGGAGTGTTCAACAAACATCAGGTGTATACGTGAGGACAGATTGGACGGGACGTCAACTACAAGGGTATCTGGAACGGAGTTTAAAAGGAAAAAGGAGTGACACTCACGTCTCGGCCGCTCTGCCAGTTGTCGGCACTGGATCCCAGATGCGGTCAAAAACTGTGTGAATAGATGAATTGAGAAACGGCTGAATGTAGACCAGAAACAGAAAAAGCACTCGAGGAGTACCGGAACCGTAAGTGACCCAGACGGATAGATACTTTTGGGATAAAGGTACCGGCCCTACAATGCGTGGGAAGAGATAGTCGGAAGAAACCTACTCAGAGTTAAAAGGAAACGGGCGTCGAAATGTGAAATAGCAATGTGTAACACTAATTAGTTGCACGCGAGAGTTTTGTATTTAAATAAATTGAGATAAAACGTTTCGGGCATAAAAAATAAGGAAATCGTTGACTTAAAACAAGAGTTGCACGCTGAAAAATCCGAGTTGCTCACAAAGGTGTAGAAATATAAAATATATTCTGTAAATATGAGACAATTCTTTTTTTAAAAATTGATATTACCTAATTATTTTTTCCAATTAAGGGGCAATTTAGCGTGGCCAATCCACCTACTCTGCACATTTTTGGGCTGTGGGGGCGAAACCCACGCAGACACGCGGAGAATGTGCAAACTCCATACAGACAGTGACCCAGGGCCGGGATCGAACCTGGGACCTCAGCGCCGTGAGGCGGTTGTGCTACCCACTAGGCCACCGTGCTGCCCTAATATGAGACAATTCTAATCGCAAACTGAGAAAGCTTAACAAGAACAAAGAAAAAATACAGCATAGGAGCAGACCGTTCGGCCCTCCAAGCCTGCGCGGATCCAGATCATCTGTCTAAAACTGGCGCCTATTTTCTAAGGATCTGTATCCCTCTGCTCCCTGCCCATTTATGTATCTGTCTAGATGCAGCTTAAATTACGCCATCGTGCCCGCCTCTACCACCTCTGCCGGAAATGCGTTCGCAGCACGCACCAACATCTGTGGAAATAACTTTGCACGCATAACTCTCTTACACGTTTCCCCTCTCACCTTAAACTTGTGACCCCTAGTAATTGAGTCCCGCACTCTGGGAAGAAAGCTCCTTGCTATCCACCTCTCATGATTTTGTTGGCCTCAATAAGGTCCCCTCTCAACCTCCATATTTCTAAAGAAGATAATCCTAATCCACTCAACCTCTCTTCATTGCTACCGCCCTCCATACCAGGCAATATTCTGGTGAACCTACTCTGCACCTTCTCCAAAGCATCCACATCCTTTTGGTAATGTGGTGATCAGAAATGGACGCAGTATTCCACATGTGGCAGAACCAAAGTCTCATATAGCTGTAACATGTACTGCCAACTCTTGTACTCAATACCCCTTCCGATGATGGAAAGCATGCCGTAAGACTTCTTGACCACTCTATTGACCTGCACAGCCACCTTCAGGGTACAATGGACCTGAACATCCAGATCTCCCTGCACATCAATTCTCCCCAGGGCTTTATCTTTACAGTATAGTTCCCTCCTGAACTGGATCTTCCAAAATGCATTCACCTCGCATTCCCCGGATTGAACTCCTTCTGCCATTTCTCCGCCCAACTCTCCAATCAATCTATATTCTACTGTATTCTCTGACAGTCCCTTTCACTATCAGCTACCACACGAATATTATTGCCATCTGCAAACCTGCTAATAATACCACCAAATACCTTCCTCCAGATCATTTATGTATGTCACAAACAACAGTGGTCTCAGCACGGATCCCTGTGGAACACCACTGGTCACAGTTCTCCATTTTTAGGAACTCCTTCCTCTATCACTCTCTGTCTCCTGTTGTCTATCCGGTTCTTTATCCATCTAGCTAGTACACCCTAGAACTCATGAGAATTTACTTTCTCCATCAGCCCACCATGGGGAATCTCATATGGCATCTACAGCCCTTCCATCATCAATCATCTTTGTCACTTCCTCAAATAATTATATTAAGTTGGTAAGACATGACGTTCCCTGCACAAAACCATGTTGCCTCTCACTGATACGCCCATTTTCTTCCAACTGGGATTAGATCCTGTCCCTCACTGTCGTCTTCAGCAGCTTCCCTACCACTGACGTCAGGCTCACCGGTTTATAATTACCTGGATTATCCCTGCTACCCTTCTTAAACAAGGGGACAGAATGAGCAATTATCCAGTCCTCCGGCATTTCACTCGTGTTCAAGGATGCTGCAAAGATATCTGTTAATGCCCCAGCTATTTCCTCTCTCACTTTCCTCAGTTCCCTGGGATAGATCCCTTCCGGACCTGGGGACTTGTCCACCTTCATGTCTTCTATAATGTTCAACAAATCCTCCCTTCTTATGCCAACTTGAACAAGAGTAATCAAACATCTACGCTGACCTCAGCATCCGTCATGTCCCTCTCCTCGGTGAATACCGATGCAAAGTACTCGTTAAGAATCTCACCCATGTTCTCTGATTCCACGCATATCTTTCCTCCTTTGTCCTTGAGTGGGTTAACCCTCTCTCTAGTTACGCTCTTGCTCCTTATAGATGAATAAAAGGTTTGGGATTTTTCTTAACCTTGTTTGCTAAAGATACTTCACGGACCCTTTTAGCCCTGTTGATTCGTCGTTTCAGATTGATCCTAGATTCCAGATATTCTTCCAAACCTTCGTCTGTCTTCAGTCGCCTAGATCTTATGTATGCATCCTTTTTCCTCTCAGCTAGTCTTACAATTTCACCTGTCATCCATGGTTCCCTAATCTTGTAATTTCCATCCCTCATTTTCACAGGGACATGTTTGCCCTGCACTCTCTTTAAAAGACTCCCACATATCAAATGTGGATTTAACTTTAAACAGCTGCTCCCAATCTACATTCCCCGGCTCCTGCCGAATTTTGGTACAGTTGGCCTTCCTCCAATTTTGGCACTCTCCTTTTTGGACCACTCTCGCCTTTGTCCATGAGTATTCTAAAACTTAGTGAATTGTGATCACTATTCCCAAAGTAATCCCAAACTGAAACTTCAACCAACTGGCAAGGCTCATTCCCCAACACCAGGATGAGTATGGCCCCTTCCGAGTTGGACTATTTACACACTGCTCTAGAAAAACTCCTGGATGCTCCTTACAAATTCTGCCCCATCTAGACCTCTGACAATAAGTGTATCCCAGTCAATGTTGGGAAAATTAAAATCCATCACCACCTGCCACCTCCCATGAACGGGTCCCAATGTCCCTAACCCTGTTGGTCCGACATCTTTCCATAATATGTTTACAGATGTGTACCTCTATCTCACGCACGCTGTTGGGAGGTCTGTAGTACAGTCCCGACATTGTTACCGCACCCTTCTGTTTCTGAGCTCTGCCCATATCGCCTCCCTGCTCGAGTCTTCGATAGTGCCCTGCTTCAGAACAGCTGTGATATCCTCTCTGGCCATTCATGCAACTCCTCCACCCATTTTACCTCCTTCTCTATCCCGCCTGAAGCAACAAATAATAGATATATGAAAAAGAAAAAGAAAGCTCTGCTGCCCTCCAGCAGAGGGCAGCAGAGCAGAGCTACTGATCAGCTGTTCTGGGGGAATTTGCATACGTGCAGTGCGGTCAGCCTAAGTTGAAGGGGAACTGGCGAAGGAGACCCAAGGAGCTTGAGTGAAGACAAGCATCCAGCAGAGGGCAGCAGAGCAGAGCTACTGATCAGCTGTTCTGGGGGAATTTGCATACGTGCAGTGCGGTCAGCCTAAGTTGAAGGGGAACTGGCGAAGGAGACCCAAGGAGTTTGAGTGAAGACAAGCATCCAGCAGAGGGCAGCAGAGCAGAGCTACTGATCAGCTGTTCTGGGGGAATTTGCATACGTGCAGTGCGGTCAGCCTAAGTTGAAGGGGAACTGGCGAAGGAGACCCAAGGAGTTTGAGTGAAGACAAGCATCCAGCAGAGGGCAGCAGAACAGAGCTACTGATCAGCTGTTCTGGGGGAATTTGCATACGTGCAGTGCGGTCAGCCTAAGTTGAAGGGGAACTGGCGAAGGAGACCCAAGGAGTTTGAGTGAAGACAAGCATCCAGCAGAGGGCAGCAGAGCAGAGCTACTGATCAGCTGTTCTGGGGGAATTTGCATACTTGCAGTGCGGTCAGCCTAAGTTGAAGTGGAACTGTTGGCAAGTGACAGTTACACCCGAAACACTTTGTGAGTGTTTCCCACCCTACCTCCTCCTCTAACCACCCCTCCCCCACCCCACGGTGGTTGGGAAGCGGGAGCAGGGGCCTGTCGTGAAGGTGAGTGAGTGCCTTTAAATTTGCTTACCTTTCAGCGGGAGCAGGGTTTGAGGAAATATCAGGTAAGCTCTTCCTTTCTTTTTCTTTTTTTGTTTTTTTTTAATCTAGAGGTGATGTCAGGGAAGGCAGTGCAATGCTCCTCCTGCAGAATGTTTGAGGTGAGGGACGCCGTCAGTGTCCCTGCTGATTTCATCTGTGGGAAGTGCACCCAACTCCAGCTCCTCAAAAACCGTGTTAGGGACCTGGAGCTTGAGCTGGATGAACTTCGGATCATTCGGGAGGCAGAGGGGGTCATAGATAGGAGCTTCAGGGAAGTAGTTACACCAAAGACTGGAGATAGATGGGTAACTGTAAGAGGGACTGGGAAGAAGCAGTCAGTGCAGGGACCCCCTGCGGTCGTTCCCCTGAGTAACAAGTATACCGTTTTGGATACTTGTGGGGGGGACGACTTACCAGGGCTAAGCCATGGGGTACGGGCCTCTGGCACGGTGTCTGTCCCTGTTTCTCAGAAGGGAAGGGGGGAAAGGAGTAGAACATTAGTAATTGGGGACTCAATAGTCAGGGGCACAGGAGCGAGAGAGACTCACGTTTGGTATGTTGCCTCCCAGGTGCAAGGGTACGTGATGTCTCGGATCGTGTTTTCCGGGTCCTTAAGGGGGAGGGGGAGCAGCCCCAAGTCGTAGTCCACATTGGCACTAACGACATAGGTAGGAAAGGGGACAAGGATGTCAGGCAGGCCATTAGGGAGCTAGGATGGAAGCTCAGAGCGAGAACAAACAGAGTTGTTATCTCTGGGTTGTTGCCCGTGCCACGTGATAGTGAGATGAGGAATAGGGAGAGAGAGCAATTAAACACGTGGCTACAGGGATGGTGCAGGCGGGAGGGATTCAGATTTCTGGATAACTGGGGCTCTTTCTGGGGAAGGTGGGACCTCTATAGACAGGATGGTCTACATCTGAACCTGAGGGGCACCAATATCCTGGGGGGGAGATTTTTTAGTGCTCTTTGGGGGGGGTTTAAACTAATTCAGCAGGGGCATGGGAACCTGGATTGTAGTTTTAGGGTACGGGAGATTGAGAGTATAGAGGTCAGGAGCACAGATTTGACTTCGCAGGAGGGTGCCAGTGTTCAGGTAGGTGGTTTGAAGTGTGTCAACTTCAATGCCAGGAGTGTACGAAATAAGGTAGGGGAACTGGCAGCATGGGTTGGTACCTGGGACTTCGACGTTGTGGCCATTTCAGAGACATGGATAGAGCAGGGACAGGAATTGTTGTTGCAGGTTCCGGGGTTTAGGTGCTTTAGTAAGCTCAGAGAAGGGGGCAAAAGAGGGGGAGGTGTGGCGCTGCTAGTCAAGGACAGTATTACGGTGGCGGAAAGGATGCTAGATGGGGACTCTTCTTCTGAGGTAGTATGGGCTGAGGTTAGAAACAGGAAAGGAGAGGTCACCCTGTTGGGAGTTTTCTATAGGCCACCTAATAGTTCTAGGGATGTAGAGGAAAGGATGGCGAAGATGATTCTGGAAAAGAACGTAAGTAACAGGGTAGTTGTTATGGGAGACTTTAACTTTCCAAATATTGACTGGAAAATATATAGTTCGAGTACATTAGATGGGTCGTTCTTTGTACAATGTGCGCAGGAGGGTTTCCTGACACAATTTGTTGACAGGCCAACAAGAGGCGAGGCCACATTGGATTTGGTTTTGGGTAATGAACCAGGCCAGGTGTTAGATCTGGAGGTAGGTGAGCACTTTGGAAACAGTGACCAGAATTCGGTGACCATTACGTTAGTGATGGAAAGGGATAAGTATACCCCGCAGGGCAAGAGTTATAGCTGGGGGAAGGGCAATTATGATGCCATTAGACATGACTTAGGATGTGTTGGTTGGAGAAGTAGGCTGCAAGGGTTGGGCACACTGGATATGTGGAGCTTGTTCAAGGAACAGCTATTGCATGTTCTTGATAAGTACGTACCAGTCAGGCAGGGAGGAAGGGGTCGAGCGAGGGAACCGTGGTTTACCAAACAAGTGGAATCTCTTGTTAAGAGGAAGAAGGAGGCCTATGTAAAGATGAGGCATGAAGTTTCAGTTGGGGCGCTTGATAGTTACAAGGAAGCGAGGAAGGATCTAAAGAGAGAGCTGAGACGAGCAAGGAGGGGACATGAGAAGTCTTTGGCAGGTAGGATCAAGGATAACCCAAAAGCTTTCTATAGGTATGTCAGGAATAAAAGAATGACTAGGGTAAGAGTAGGGCCAGTCAAGGACAGTGGTGGGAAGTTGTGTGTGGAGGCTGAGGAGATAAGCGAGATACTAAATGAATACTTTTCGTCAGTATTCACTCAAGAAAAAGATAATATTGTGGAGGAGAATGCTGAGACCCAGGCTATTAGAATAGATGGCATTGAGGTGCGTAGGGAAGAAGTGTTGGCAATTCTGGACAAGGTGAAAATAGATAAGTCCCCGGGGCCGGATGGGATTTATCCTAGGATTCTCTGGGAAGCCAGGGAAGAGATTGCTGAGCCTTTGGCTTTGATTTTTAGGTCATCATTGGCTGCAGGAATAGTGCCAGAGGACTGGAGGATAGCAAATGTGGTCCCTTTGTTCAAGACGGGGAGTAGAGATAACCCCGGTAACTACAGGCCGGTGAGCCTAACGTCTGTGGTGGGTAAGGTCTTGGAGAGGATTATAAAAGATACGATTTATAATCACCTAGATAGGAATAATATGATTAGGGATAGTCAGCATGGTTTTGTGAAGGGTAGGTCATGCCTCACAAACCTTATCGAGTTCTTTGAGAAGGTGACTGAACAGGTAGACGAGGGTAGAGCAGTTGATGTGGTGTATATGGATTTCTGTAAAGCGTTTGATAAGGTTCCCCACGGTCGGCTATTGCAGAAAATACGGAGGCTGGGGATTGAGGGTGATTTAGAGATGTGGATCAGAAATTGGCTAGTTGAAAGAAGACAGAGAGTGGTAGTTGATGGGGAATGTTCAGAATGGAGTTCAGTTACGAGTGGCGTACCACAAGGATCTGTTCTGGGGCCGCTGCTGTTTGTCATTTTTATAAATGACCTAGAGGAGGGCGCAGAAGGATGGGTGAGTAAATTTGCAGACGACACTAAAGTCGGTGGAGTTGTAGACAGTGCATGAGGATGTTGCAGGTTACAGAGGGACATAGATAAGCTGCAGACCTGGGCTGAGAGGTGGCAAATGGAGTTTAATCTGGAGAAGTGTGAGGTGATTCACTTTGGAAAGAATAACAGGAATGCGGAATATTTGGCTAATGGTAAAATTCTTGGTAGTGTGGATGAGCAGAGGGATCTCGGTGTCCATGTACATAGATCCCTGAAAGTTGCCACCCAGGTTGATAGGGTTGTGAAGATGGCCTATGGTGTGTTGGCCTTTATTGGTATAGGGATTGAGTTCCGGAGCCATGAGGTCATGTTGCAGTTGTACAAAACTCTAGTACGGCCGCATTTGGAGTATTGCGTACAGTTCTGGTCGCCTCATTATAGGAAGGACGTGGAAGCTTTGGAACGGGTGCAGAGGAGATTTACCAGGATGTTGCCTGGTATGGAGGGAAAATCTTATGAGGAAAGGCTGATGGACTTGAGGTTGTTTTCGTTAGAGAGAAGAAGGTTAAGAGGTGACTTAATAGAGGCATACAAAATGATCAGAGGGTTAGATAGGGTGGACAGCGAGAGCCTTCTCCCGCGGATGGAGGTGGCTAGCACGAGGGGACATAGCCTTAAATTGAGGGGTAATAGATATAGGACAGAGGTCAGAGGTGGGTTTTTTACGCAAAAAGCGGTGAGGCCGTGGAATGCCCTACCTGCAACAGTAGTGAACTCGCCAACATTGAGGGCATTTAAAAATTTATTGGATAAGCATATGGATGATAAGGGCATAGTGTAGGTTAGATGGCCTTTAGTTTTTTTTCCATGTCGGTGCAACATCGAGGGCCGAAGGGCCTGTACTGCGCTGTATCGTTCTATGTTCTATGTTCTATAAAGTAAAATTGTTCCCAATCACACGAAAAAAATGGACCTGGAATCCATTTTAGGGGCAGCATGGTAGCATGGTGGTCATCATAAATGTTTGACAGCTCCAGGGTCCCAGGTTCAATTCCAGGCTGGGTCACTATCTGTGTGGAGTCTGCACGTCCTCCCCGTGTGTGCGTGGGTTTCCTCCGGGAGCTCTGGTTTCCTCCCACAGTCCAAAGATGTGCGGGTTAGGTGGATTGGCCATACTAAATTGCCCGTAGTGTCCTAAAAGTAAGGTTAAGGGGGGGGGGGGGGGGTTGGGTTGCGGGTATGGGGTGGATGCGTGGGTTTGAGTGGGGTGATCATTGCTCGGCACAACATCGAGAGCCGAAGGGCCTGTTCTGTGCTGTACTGTTCTATTCTAGAATCATATAATTCATAGAATTCACAGTGCAGATGGAGATCATCTGACCAATCGATTCTGCACTGGCTCTTTGAAAGAACACCCTGCCCAAGCCCACACCTCCACTCCATCCCCTTAACCCAGGAACCCACCCAACACTAAGGGACATTTTGGACACTAAGGGTAATTTCGCAAGGCCAATCCACCTAACGTGCACATTTGTGGATCACGGGAGGAAACCGGAGATCCGGAAGAAACCCACGCATACACGGGAGAATGTGCAGGCTCCGCTCAGGCAGTGACCCAAGCCGGGAATCGAAATTGGGAACCTGATGATGTGAAGCAATTGTGAAGCAGGCTCCGCTCAGGCAGTGACCCAAGCCGGGAATCGAAATTGGGAACCTGATGATGTGAAGCAATTGTGCTAACCGCTATGCTACCCTACTGCCCTAATGTTACCTTATCAACACAGCTCAGGGAAAAGAAAAGCTACGTGCCATTCACCAGCCAATCACTTACCTGCTGGCCGGAGGTCACGGTTCAACTTCTTTCTACTTCTACTTCCCCACGAGTCTCCCTCTTGATCTTTACTCGTTTGGGGTCCTTACAGTGATTGTCTTTTTTTTTGGTTGGAGGAGGAGTTAGGGAGGGAAACAATGAAGACGTGTTTCGGGTTTAACTGTAACTTGACAACAGCTCCTCCGCAAACTCACTTCTGGATCCAGCGAACGCAATCAAACTGATGCAATTTTACCCCGCAGCAGCCAAACAGCGGCTCCGCTCTGCTGCTTTCTGCTGGATGCTTTCCTTCAGTTGATCACGGAGGGTGTCTTGCTCAGGCACACCTTTTGGATACAGAAATGTGTTAATTTTTAAGCAGCTGTAAAAACGTTCCAACAAGCAATGAAAACCATTCGAAATCAATACAGTGAAAAGAGATGTTAGTATGAGAGGATATTATGGTTGAATGGATTGTACTTGGCGAAGCCGTGCAAAAGGTCCGCCGATTGGGAGGAGGTCGAGAGCCCCGGCGTGCCTTCTCCTTTGTGCGAACACCCTAGCTGCAATGTTCCGTGATCAATTCCCAGGAACCGCATTACTGCAATACTTACCGTGGCATACGGCATCTTATGCCATACCCAGTGGTCCGCGGAGCAGAATACCGAAAAAGAACCTCGTATCTCGGAACCACGGGTTCGATGCAGATGAGGGGAGAAAACTCCTGTTCATTTGTACAACTTTGTCCCTTTTCTCAGCTTCCCCATCCTTAGAGGGAGTATTAGAGGAAATGAAAGTCGTCAGAATAACGACTATAGGGAGGACCTGCTGGAAAGTGCAGAAAAAGGAAGGGGAACATAATGCGCCCTTTACTAACCGCTAAAGTGGAAGATCTGTGGCACAACAGTTAACAGAGTCAGAACTATTATCGTCCTCTGAGATTATCTCAGTTATGGAGGGCAACAGCATGCATTCAGTTCTGAAGGGACCAGTCGGATAAAAATAAAAAGGGGGCGTGACAGGTCTCATCACCAAGGCGCGCACCGGGAGATCCAGTGCTCGGGTCCGCCGCTGCCCCCCATACCTGAAGGTTGTTTTCGAAGCAAAGCAGATGAATGAGGATTTGAAAGAGGATGGACTGTTTGCAGCATCTTATAACAAATACGGAGGTAAAAAATAAATAGCGAGTGGTTTATTCTTTAAGGCAGCGAGGCAATATGACAATTTTGTCGATTTTCTGCAGATCTCCAAGCTACCAGCGGAAGATGGAGGCGCAGATATGCAGACAGATCTCAAAAGGATGCATAAACAATAGGGTTGTTGTGGTGGGTGGGTGTAACTTTCCCTATATTGACTGGACACACTTACTGCTGGAAACATGGATGGAGCAAAATTTCTGACGTAAGTCTAAGACGGTTTCCTGAACAAAGATTGAAATAGCCCAGCTCGGGAATAGGTCACATTAGTCCTGGTCTGGGAAATCAGCCTGGCCAGTTCATGAAAGTGTCAGTAGGAGATAACTTCAGAAACTGCAATCATAATTCTATAAGTCGTAAACTGCTTATGGATAAGGAGAAGTTTGGACCTCCAGTGAAGATTTTACTCTGGGGAATGCTAATTTTAACATTATTAGCAGGATCTCGAGATTGTTGATTTGGCGAAGCTGTTAGAGGGAAAATCAATATCCGGCACATGGCAGATTTTCAACGGTAGGTTGGTTTGAATTCAGGAACGGCATTTGCCTGTGAGGACCAAAGATAAGGGTGGCAAGTATAGGAAACTCTGAATAACGAGGGATATTATGAACCTTGTCAAAAAGAAAAATGATGCGTTCGCAAGGTCTAAAAGGCTTCGGGCCCATGAAGCCCTTGAAGGATATGTATAAAGTATAAAGGAACTTAAGGTAGGAGATAAAAAGGCTAAAAGGGGTCATGAAATGTCTTTGGCGAATAGGACCAAGGAAAATCCTAAATCGTTTAATACATATGTAAAGAACAAGGGGTTAGCCAGACTAAGAGTTGGTATATTCAACGATATTGGAGGGAATTTACGTGTGGAGCAAGAGGAAATAGGCGAGATAACAAATGAATGATTCTGCCTCAATATTCACAAAACAGAGGAAAATGGTGGTTGAGGAGTATAGGGTAGAGTGTGTAGTTATTCTGAGTCATGATTATATTAATAAAGAGGAGGTGTTGAGCCTTTAAAACGCCTTAAAGTAGATAAGTCCCCAGGTGCTGATGGGATCTACCCAGTAATAATGAGGGAGGCAAGGGAGGAAATTTCTGGGTCCTTGACAGTCATCTTTTTATCCTCATTGGCTACAAAATAAGTTCTAAGTGCTGAAGAGAAGCCAATGCTGTTCTTCTGTTTACGAAGGAAAGCAGGGGTAAACCAGAAAATTATACGCCATTGTGCTTTACGTCAATGCTAGGGAAATTGTTGCAAAAGAGTCTCAGAGATAGGATTTACTCACATATGGAAAATTAACTTATTACTGTTGGACAACATGGTTTTATGAAGTGCAGGTCTTGCCTCATTAATTTGATCGAATTTTATGAGTAAGCGACGCAGATGATAGATGAGGGAAAGTCAGTATGGTGTTGTGCACATGGACTTCAGTAACGCCTTTGACAAGGTACCTCATGGTCGACTGAAGCAAAAGGTGAGTCGCATGAGATCAGAGGAAAGCTAAAAAGTTGGATGCAGGACTAGCTTGGGCAGGGAAGACAGAGGGGAACAGTAGAATGGTGCTTTGATAAATGGAATGGAGTAACTAGCAGCGTCCCACATGTCTCGGTTCTGTGACCTGTATTGTTCCTGGTGTAAATCAATGATTTGGAACTAATTGTAGCTGGGCTGATTAGTAAGTTCGCAGACGGCACAAAACTTGGTGGAGTTGCGGATAGTGAAGAGGATTTTCAGAGAATGCAGCAAGACAGCATACGGTTGGAGTCTTGCGCGGAAAAAAGCAAGTTTAATCTGCACAGGTGTAAGACAATGCACTTTACAAGGTTCAATGCATGTAGGAATTACACAGAACTCTTGCGAGCATTGGCAGGCAGAGGGATCAGGGCGTACATGTTCATCGATCACTTAAAGTCGCAACGCATGTGGATAAGGTGGTCAAAAAGGCATACGGAATGCTTGCCTTCATCCGTCGGGAAATTGAATATAAAAATTGGCCAGCCATGTGGCAGCTGCACAGGAACTTGGTTGGGCATCATTTAGAATATTGTGTATAATTCTGGACGACACAACACCAAAAGGATGTGGATTCTTTAAAGAGGGTCTTAAGAAGGCATATGGTGTGCTAGCCTTTATAAGCAGGGGGATTGAGTTTCGGAACCACAGGGTCATGCTGCAGCTGTACATAACTCTGGTGCGGCCACACCTGGAGTACTGCGTGCAGTTCTGGTCACCACATTATAGGAAGGATGTGGAAGCTTTGGAAAGGGTTCAGAGGAGATTTACTAGGATGTTGCCTGGTATGGAGGGAAGGTCTTACGAGGAAAGGCTCAGGGAATTGAGGTTGTTTTCGTTAGAGAGGAGAAGGCTGAGAGGTGACTTAATAGAGACATATAAGATAGTCAGAGGGTTAGATAGGGTGGACAGTGAGAGTCTTTTTCCTCGGATGGTGATGACCAACACGAGGGGACATAGCTTTAAATTGAGGGGTGAGAGATATAGGACAGATGTCAGAGGCAGTTTCTTTACTCAGAGAGTAGTAGGGTTGTGGAACGCCCTGCCTGCAACAGTAGTAGACTCGCCAACTTTAAGGGCGTTTAAGTGGTCACTGGATAGACATATGGATGAAAATGGAATAGTGTAGGTCAGATAGGCGTCAGATGGTTTCACAGGTCGGCGCAACATCGAGGGCCGAAGGGCCCGTACTGCGCTGTAGTGTTCTATGTTATAGGGTAAAAAAAGCGGTTTACTGAATTATTGCATGGTATGGAGGACATTAGCTATGAAGAGAAGAGAGATAAATTCGGTATGTTATCACTGGAACGACGAAGGTTGAGAGTCGACCTGATAGATGACTACTCGATAATGAGTGGCATGACAGAGTGAATAGTCAGATGCTGATTCCAAGGGATGGAGTGTCAAGCACTAAGGGGTACAAGTTTAATGTGCGTGGGGGAAAGATTAGAACAGACGTGCAAAGGGAAGTTTTTTTCACAGAGTGTGGTTAATATATGGAACGCACTGCCTGGGGAGGTGGTGGGGGTGGGTGTGATAGCGACATTTAATGAGCATCTAAATAAACATATGAATTGGGTGGCAATGGAAGGATATGGTCTTCGTACGTCCACACGGTATTAGCTCAGGGACCAACCGTTGTCGGCACAGGCTTGAGGGCTAAAGGTCCTGTTACTGCGCTGTATTTTTCTTTGTTATTTATTCTTTGTATGTGGTGCCGTCCAGGATTGAACACAGATAATCCATCAAGATCACAATGTTTTGAGACCACAAAATGTGAATACAACCACGGGAGCAAATACAAGTTTATGTTGCTGGCCCTCGGTCGATTAAGACGGGAAGCATGGTGTGAAACCTTGTCTAGTTTTTGCCACAAATTATTCAACTCCCTTTGCTAAGAATGGAACGCTTCGATACGCCACGCTGCTAAACGGACGATGGACAAATTTTAAAATAGACTATGTGGGTCCGTTGCCACTATGTACAGGGGGCTTTAAATGTAGTCTTATTAATATTGATAAAGTTTGTCAATAGATTGAAGCACTCCCTACCACGACGGACACGGCAATGGTAACAGACAATGTTCAGGTGCAGCAAGTGTTAACTGATAAGGGTCTGCCCGGCAACATTGAATCAGTATAATGAAATCATTTATGAGCTCAGATGATGCAGAATGCCGTGGCCTGATTCAGAATAAAATAGACATTCCACATAGCCTGTTTCGCAGCATGATTCGGAAAACTGCCCCAACCCAAAAATACTCTCCTTGGAATGTGGCCCTGCCCCTTGTCCGAATTACAGTAAGATATGTCGTATCGAGCTCAAAGTTTTCATTCCCTGTTTCCTGGTGACAGGAAGCCCCATGGAACCCTTGTTCGGAAAGAAAATGTCGGATCCAGAATTGACAGCTTCCAGCCAGGAAAGGCTACACAGAAATTGCTGGTAGGTATCGATGTCTCTGTAATGTCTCGTGCACTTCAAATAGGACGGAAAAAGAACGGTAACGAAGGAAACTGTAATGAAACGTACAAGCCTGTGTAATTTGAAATTAGGAATAAAGTAATCCTTCAAATTCGATAGCACAAAGCTGCCCCTAACTAAACTGGACATCACTATTCGATACACAATGCAAGGCATTCGGTTGTCAAAATAGTATTTCTATATGGTAAAACCGGGTTGTACAATGTAAACCAATTGCAGCAATTCGCTCCTCTGGGTAAGTGGCAACCGCACGTTTGCTGGATGCACCGTCGAATGAAGCACTTAATCCTTCTGATTTTTCCTACCATGCTGCCACTTGTTCCAATCAGACAACAGGCTTGTAATGGGCCCAAGAGGCAAAATTTCGAAGGAGATAATTCCAGGTTGAGAAAGTGAATATTCAAAAAAGGGGAGAAGATTAAACTGTTCAAATGCGAGTGAAGAAGAAATGTTTGCCTATTTGCCATCTATTTCATAGAATTTCATCCAATTTATAGTGCACAAGAAGCCATTCGGCCCATAGAGTCAAAACTGTAAATAAGAGTTGATACTATCTTGCGATCAACAATACGTACGTGAAGCTGGACTGATGGGGGCAGAGGCTTGATTGAGATAACCATGTATGAAATTTACACCATGACATTCGGAACTCACAAGAGAGGAAACGTGTAACGTAAAACAGTTTCTGATGGGGAAAGAGCAACAATGAATGGTCTGTGAGAACTGTAACATGACCCGAAAATAGTATTGTCTCGAGAAATATTGAAAAATTACTGTATGACGCGGCACACCATGAATTAGTACCAGTAGCTTAAACGTTTGAAACGTAGGTCTCCAAGTCCGTGCCCTGCCCAGATCAAGAAATTATGTAAACGGCAGATTGAAATACTGTAAGGCCTAGACATAGGGGATGAGAAGAAACTGTGGTGAAATGTACAATGCAAGAAGGTTAACTCTGTAACATTGCAGAGTCTGAGTGAAAAATTGAGAGTTTTAACCAGACATGTGAATAGTATTGTGGTACGAAATCTAGGTTGAGATGATACTCACAGGCTAAGAATAGAAACTTCCACCATACGGCCTGGCTGAAAATTTACTGTCTGACTAGAAGAGCACGCAACTGAACACACAGCCACATTATTGCCATATGGACTTTGTGATTACCCACTTGCGTTTGCACAAAATAACAAGACAATGCTTTGAATATGCAATGGATTTCCAGGTGCAGGTGAACAACTTTATAGCAGAACGAAAGACAGACAAAAGAAGCCGCAACACTCCATAACGGCCTGTTGCTTGGTGAAACGGGGTTCCTTCAGAGCAACAGGTATTGTTGCAATCATCCTGGTAAAAAGGAGCATTCTGTTTTTCCCATGAACGACTTGTAGTCTAGAGGGGACAATAGCCAGTTATGGGAGGACACCCGACATTCAATGCTAACTGGTCAGTATAAAGGAAGGATCATTGGAACATATCTTTAGCGCTAAGCTGGTAGCCCCCCAGGCAAAACTATCGTAATAATGGTCCAGGGTTTCGATGCACAGAGAAGATATCGACATCGAGCGACATCAGACTCGCCAGCCGATTTCACTAGGTGCACTACGAACTAAACGTCAGCTGTGAATCTGAATTAGTCTATGTTGACACCGGTGGATTGGAAATTAGCAAACGTGACACTACTGTTTAAAAAAGAAGGTAGGCAGAGAGCAGGGAATTATAGGCCAGTGATCTTAATGTCGGTAGTAGGGAAGATGATGGAATCTATCATCAAGGAAGAAATAGCGAGGCATCTGGATATAAATTGTCCCATTGGGCAGCCGCAGCATGGGTTCATAAAGGACAGGTCGTGCCTAACTAATTTAGAGGATTTTTTGAGGACATTACCAGTGCAGTAGATAACGGGGAGCCAATGGATGTGGCATATCTGGATTTTCAGAACGCTTTTGACAAGGTGCCACTCAAAAGGCTGCTGCATGAGATAAAGATGCATGGCATTAAGGGTAAAGTAGTAGCATGGATAGAGGATTGGTTAATTAATAGAAAGCAAAGAGTGGGAATTAGTGGGTGCTTCTCTGGTTGGCGATCAGTAGCTAGTGGTGTCCCTCAGGGATCCGTGTTGGGCCCACAATTGTTCACACTCTGCCTAGATGATTTACAGTTGGCGACCAAGTGCAATGTATCCAAGTTTGCAGATGACACTAAGATGAGTTGTAATGCGAAAAGTGCAGAGATTACTGGAAGTCTGCAGAGGGATTTGGGTTGGTTAAGTGAATGGGCTAGGATCTGGCAAATGGAATAAAATGTTGACAAATATGAGGTTATCCATTTTTGAAGGAATAACAGCAAACGGGATTATTATTTAAACAATAAAATATTAAAGCATGCTGCTGTGCAGAGATACCTGGGCGTGCTAGTGCATGAGTCACAGAAAGTTGTTTTACAGCTGCAACTGGTGATTGAGAAGACAAATGTAATATTGTCCTTCATTGCTAAAGGGATGGAGTTTAAGACGAGGGAGGTTATGCTGCAATTGTATAACGTGTTAGTGAGGCCACACCTGGAGTAGTGTGTCCAGTTTTGGTCTCCTTACTTGAAAAAGGACGTACCGCCACTGGGGGGTGTGCAGAGGAGATTCACGAGGTTAATCCCAGAGCTGAAGGGGTTGGATTACGAGGAGAGGTTGAGTAGACTGGGACTGTACTCGTTGGAATTTCGAAGGATGAGGGGGGATCTTATAGAAACATTAAAAATTATGAAGGGAATAGATAGGATAGACGCGGGCAGGTTGTTTCCACTGGCGGGTGAAGGCAGAACTAGGGGACATAGCCTCAAAATAAGAGGAAGTAGATTTAGGACTGAGTATAGGAGGAACTTCTTCACCCAAAGGGTTGTGAATCTATGGAGTTCCCCGACCAGTGAAGGTGTTGAGGCTCCTTCATTAAATGTTTTTAAGTTAAAGATAGTTTTTTTGAAGAAAAAAAGGATTAAGGGTTATGGTGTTCGGGCCGGAAAGTGGAGCTGAGTCCACAAAAGATCAGCCATGATCTCATTGAATGGCGGAGGAGGCTCGAGGGGCCAGATGGCCTACTCCTGCTCCTATTTCTTATGTTCTTATGTTCTTAATAGTGAACACAACTTTGTTAAACTGTGAACCTGTTTTGTCCGCAGTTCATCGCGCAAAAAATGACACCTGTCTAAAACGTTTGATGAACACACTGTTCAAAATATCTGCATTTTACTGATACAACAATGGGCTCGGGAAATTAAACATAAATGTCAAACAAAATATCTAAGATAATGAATAAACTAATCATAAAGAGCTACATATGCAATATACAGAAAGGGCATGCAGACACAATTAAACGGATTACACAATAATCACACCCGAATAATTTGCAGTATTCATGACAATCAGAAGATAGAGCAATTGACACAAAATCTGGAACCACTGAATTGTTTTGGAATGGGTAATACAATCCATTTAATTTGAAAGGCTGTGAGTTTATTTTTCAAATAAAACTTGTCTGTGGTGAAAATATATTTTTTGTAAACATTAACCCATGCCCAATTAAATAATGAAAGTTTAAGGAAAATGTCATAGACTACTCTAAAACTGAGATTAAAGGCGGGTTTGGCAATTTAATCTTTCCGAAATCTTTGAGTTATAAACATGTCTACAATCAGTTGAAAATACAGTTTCACAAATTTCCGAATGAGTAGCAAAAATTGGAATTTAAAATTAATTATCAAACGAATACAAACAGAAGAAATGAAATCCGAAGAAAATTGAACGAACATAACAAAATAAGTTTGAATGAAACTTGTTGGTGGGATATGATTTGATACTTTCGAACAAATCTATAGGTGTACAAATAAAAATTAATTCTAGCTTATCTAAGACTAGCCATGCTAATCGTTATATTGTACCAAAACTATATTATGGTTATGTTAAATCGCTAGAAGATAAGTTGGATAAGAAATTGGAGATGGAGTTGTTTCTGGGAAAAAACGGAACAGATTGAGGGGAACATTAGATGCCAATGAGCACGATGTAAAGATACTATTACGGGCAATAGTTTAGAGAACACCAAAGTATACCATGGAGTTAGCCGGACACACAGGCTTTCCTAGATTTTGGTGATAGTGAGCACATGGGCCACATTGCAGGTGTGATGCCATGGAGATCTAAAGTTTTTTTTAACAAAACAATTTTTATTCTATGCATCCAATTCACATTTTATAAACACACAGTAAACATCTTATCAGCTACCAAAACTGATATTCCCCCAAAGATATAATACTATGTTGGTAACCCATAGCGACATTCCTAATAACACCCATGAGTCATATACATTTTTGACAAAGACAGTAGATTTACATTCTTTTCGGAAACAGATCATACTTTAAATTCACCAAGTCATCTGGAGACATTCTTTAGCATGGAGAGAGAGAGAGGCCAAAATACACCTCCTTGGTTTGAATGCAGCTTTCCAACTGAAAACGAAACTAAAACTCAGAGCCAAAAACAACTTCCAGCCCAAAACGAAAGTAAAAAGCAAAGCCGGCGCCCAGTTCCACCCACAAACTGACATCACTGCAGCAACTGAAGAGGACAACATTTCTTAAAGTGAAATTCCCATGGTAATACATTAATGCAATTCCTTTGATTAATTATAATTCGACGTAACACGGCTTGACCCTTGCCATCTATGATGACAATAGCTGGCTCGGGTTCTATGAGAACAAATTCGTTCGATTCAGGCCATTGCATTTTGATTAAAATTGTGAGTACAGAAATGTATGCACGTGTTTACATAAGCACACAGCTGAAGTCATAGAGCAATAATAAAAGTTGTATTGAAAGGTAACTCAACTTATCACTGAGTATTCAACTCCCTTTGCATTCGACAGTTGATGCCCACATTGTGCAATGACGGCAGCATTGCGCAGGTTTCCTAACATTAAATTTTTGAAAAGTGCAGTTTTTATTCACTCGACAAGAGATGAGTAAGAGCCATCTTGATCAGAAGCATACAAATCCAAAGGGACATTGAAGGGTTGAATTGAAGCGGTGTTTCCACTTGTTTACAAATGCGACGCTGCGTATATAAGACAATGATTAAGTGTTTTACTTCTCTGCACGAGATAACTGAATATTTCGAACTATTTTCCCGGATTTAATGGACGCAGAGTCTTCGAATATTTCAAGATACAGCTACATCGACTCTCGACTAACAAGGTGTGAACGTTTATCAGTGTCGGCAGGAATTTGATGTTGAGCTCACAATCAAATTACGCATGATCATGCTAAATGGTGGAGAATGCTTGACGGGCCCAGCGGCCCACTGCAGCAACTGATCCGAATGCCCCAATGCTCATATATTCATATACAGTCACTTTTCCTGAAAATGTCAATCAACAGGCAAAGAGATGGGGCGAGTGCAAAAGGTTTGGATAATAATTTTGAATCTATCCTCGAAGGACAGATGCTCGTGCTTCGCACAAACAGTTGTAAATTGAGATTATAAACCATAACTGGTAGTGTGCGACAGGGAGAGATTTAACGCCCTTAATTTTGTAATGTATATGTTAATTAGGGCAGCACGGTGGCCTAGTGGTTAGCACAACCGCCTCACGGCGTTGAGGTCCCAGGTTCGATCCCGGCTCTGGGTCACTGTCCATGTGGAGTTTGCACATTCTCCCCGTGTCTGCGTGGGTTTCGTCCCCACAAACCAAAAATGTGCAGAGAAGGTGGATTGGCAATGCTAAATTGCCCCTTTATAGGAAAAAATAATTGGGTAATCTAAATTTTTTTTTAAAATGTATATGTTAATTGCTTGGATGGTGCACCGTCCATTGTACACAATTCTTCTCAGTAAGTCGGATAGGCTAGAATGACCGTGCAAATTTAGATGAGGGCTGAAACAAAACACTAAATGTTGATGCTGTTTAATATCTGGATGTGTCAACATGTTTTGCAAAAGAACATAAGAACTAAGAGCAGGAATAGGTCATCTGGCGCTTCGATATTGATCCGCCATGCAATGAGATCATGGCTGATAGAATATAGAATATAGAACAGTACAGCACAGAACAGGCCCTTCGGCCCTCAATGTTATGCCGAGCCATGATCACCCTACTCAAACCCACATATCCACCCTATACCCGTAACCCAACAACCCCCCCTTAACCTTACATTTATTAGGACACTACGGGCAATTTAGCATGGCCAATCCACCTAACCCGCACATCTTTGGACTGTGGGAGGAAACCGGAGCACCCGGAGGAAACCCACACACACAGGGGGAGGACGTGCAGACTCCACACAGAGAGTGACCCAGCCGGGAATCGAACCTGGGACCCTGGAGCTGTGAAGCATTTATGCTAACCACCATGCTACCCTGCTGCCCTGGATCTTCTGGACTCAGCTCCACTTACCGGCCAGTACACCATAACCCTTTTATTCCTTTCGTCGTCAAAAAACAGTTTAACTGCATCTTGAAAACATTCAACTGCTTCACTGGCAAGGGAATTCCAAAGATACACAACCATTTGCTTGAAGAGCTTCGTCCTAAACTCAGTCCTCAATCTACGCCCCTTTATTTTGAGGATAATCCCCCTAGTTCTGCTTTCACCGACCAATGGAAAGAATCACACTGCATTGTTCCCATCTATTCCCTTCATCATTTTATAGGCGACTACACGTTCCCACCCCCCGTCGCATTCTTCTCAATTCCAACGAGTACAGGCCCAGTCTACTCAAGCTCTCTACGTTGTCCAACCCCATCAACTCTGGGATTAACCAAGTGGATCTACATTGCACACCCTCTAGCGCCAGCACATCCTTTCCCAGCTAAGGAGACCACAACTGATCACAATACTGCAGCTGTGGCCTCACTAACACCATATACAGTTGAAGCATAACCTCCCTGGCCTTATGCTCCATCCATCTAGTAATGAAGGATAAAACTCCATACGCCTTTTTAATCACCTGTTGCGCCTGTAAATCATTTTTTGCGACTCCTGCACTGGTAAATCGATGCCCACTTCTCCAACAGCATGTTTTAATATTTTAGCATTTGTATAATAATCCCTTTTACTGTTGTTACTACCAAAATGGATAAAATCACATTTGCCAACATCTTATTCCGTCTGCCAGAATCCGAGCCCATTCACTGAAACTATCCAAATACCTCAGAAGACATCCAGTATCCTCTGCACATTTTGCTTTACCACTCATTTTAGTGTCGTCTGAAAATTGGGCACATTGCACTTGGTCCCCAACTCATAAATATCATAGAATTTACAGTGCAAAAGGAGGCCATTCGGTCCATCGAGCCTGCACCGGCTCTTGTAAAGAACACCCAACCCAAGATCAACACCTCCACTGTAACCCATAATCCAGTAACCCCACCCAACACTAAGGAGCATTTTAGACACTAAGGGCAATTTATCATGGCCAACCCACCTAACCTGCACATCTTTGTGACTCAAATTATATATGCATTTTGGGAACAATGATGAGCCCAACCCTGATCCCTGAGGGGCACCAGTAACTACTGATTGCCAACCCGGGAACCACCCATGAATCCACACTCTTTACTTTCTATATGTAAACCAATCCTCTATCAATTAGACTACTATATCCTAAACGCCATGCGTCATAATCTTATGTCGCACCTTGGTAAAAGTTTCCTGGACATGCAGACATACCACATCCATTGGCACCCCTTTGTCTACCGCACTGGTAATGTCATCAAAAAATTGCACGAAGTTAGTTCTGAACGACATGCCCTTTATGAACACATGCTGCGTCTGTCCAATGGGCGATATCCATGCATATGCCTCCCTGTTTCTTCCTTGATAAGAGATTCCAGCACCTTCCCTCCTACCAAAGTTACGCTGCTCGGTCAATAAATACCTCCTTTCTGCCTACCTCCATTTTTAAAAATAATTTTAGAATAGCCAATTATTTTTTCCAATTAAGGGGCAATTTAGCGTGGCCATTCCACCTACTCTGCACATATTTGGGTTGTGGGGGCGAAACCCACGCAGGCACGGGGAGAATGTGCAAACTCCACACGGACAGTGACCCAGAGCCGGGATCGAACCTGGGACTTCAGCACCGTGAGGCGGTTGTGCTAACCACTAGGCCACCGTGCTGCCCCTACCTCCATTTTCAATCAGTGCTTTCACGTTTGCTAATTCCCAATACGACGGGACCATCCCAAACACCAGTCAATTTTGATAAATTATCACAAGTGCATTTGTAATTTTCCTAAACAACCCTTTTAGTATTCCGGAATGCATTCCATCGGTCCATGAGACTTGCTTCCCTTTAGATTTTTTACCTTTTACCTTTAGACCAATTAGCTTCAGTAAATTACCCATTTATTCCATGTGAAATTAGAAAATTCAAACAATAACAAGTTTCGGAACCACTGTGAACGCACTTTTCACCGCGATGCATGGTTTCCTTTCCGGCTAAGAGGAAATGGATGATAGAAATAGAGGAAACAACTCGGAAAACAAATACAATAGCTGCGAGAATTGCCTGGAAATTGGGGGTATCAATTTTCTCTAAACTGCATTCTAAAAAACACTTACTATCCCATACTCTAATCTACTACAGGTTTCAGGTGTCGCCGAGAATATTTAAACGGTTAACCGTGGGCTATAGATGTAGTAGTCAGTTAACCTTGGCTATATTAAGCCCAAGTACAGTGAAGTCTAAAGACGATGACGTGGTCAAGTTCGATGATAATACAATTCCAAAATGCGAAATGTTTTAGTTTTGAAACGGCATTCTACTTCCTGTGAAAGTATGGAGTCAGGTGGGTGAAGGTGGGGATGGAATTAACGGAGCACAAGGCTTCAGACCAAAAATTATAATGAGTAATGTATAACCTCAGGGAAACGTGAGTGCATGAATGTATCAAAACTCAAGTCCACGTAGGACGTCTGAACTTATGCCAGGCTCACCTTGATTGATTTTATTTGAGATCCACTCATACGCATTGACATGCAAGGACGTCAAGGGTGATGTGTAGTAGGCACGAACATATAATTAGCAGAATATTCATGAAAGACAGGAAAACCATGAATTATGGAACAGGCCTGCTCCAACATCTATTGTTAGAAGCTTCAACTGATTTATGCAAAATGGAAAGGAAATGCTTGTTAGATAAGCGCAGGATAGGTTTTGCGACGTTAATTTAAACACATCTTAACATAAGGGGCAGACGATTACACATGAGGAACTTATGACGAAAGCCAATTCAATGCCTCTGAACAATCCCATATTCAAGCGGACAGACATTAATTGTTCTCACCATTATTTTCAATTGGCAGCCTGTCTTGCCTCCTTGCTCCCAGGGAACATTCCATCATTGCGAATAGTGGAACAGTCTGATGTGGAACAGCTGAAAAGTGAATGTTCTGAAACACACGATGTCATGAGTGGAGAGAAGACTGATATTCAGTTGCGATTGTCTGTTTTGAGCAGCTAATAAAGAAGATTAACAGCGCGACCTCAAAAACATCAATCCTTTGATAGCTGTTTGCATCGTTAACAAGTGAAATGGAGATAATATTTATCCCCGTACTAAAATTAATATTAGTATGGGGAGGAACGATGGATATATGCTGCAGGGGGTCGTGCTTCTCATTCATTCTGTGCTGAGCTTGGCTCTCGGAGGGGGTGTGGTGTGTTGCATCGAATTGGTGTGCATGGGTTAAATTGAATGCGTGATGTAAACTAACTTGTAAGACGAATGCAACGCAGCACGCAAAATTGTAAACAATGCTTAAGATGCGCAAGATGAGGTCGGTGGATGGCATTTGAAAACGCAGTCGCAGGAGTTTAGATACGCGATTGGCATTAAACTGCATAGAACACAGAACATAGAGCAGTACAGCACAGAACAGGCCCTTGGGCCCTCGATGTTGTGCCGAGCCATGATCACCCTACTCACACCCACGTATCCACCCTATACCCGTAACCCAACAACCCCCCCCCCACCTCCCTTAACCTTACTTTTTAGGAGACTACGGGCAATTTAGCATGACCAATCCACCTCACCCGCACATCTTTGGACTGTGGGAGGAAACCGGAGCACCCGGAGGAAACCCAGGCACACACGGGGAGGACGTGCAGACTCCGCACAGACAGTGACCCAGCCGGGAATCGAACCTGGGACCCTGGAGCTGTGAAACATTTATGCTAACCACCATGCTATCGTGCTGCCCCTACTTGGATACCTCCTTTATCAGTCGAACTGTTAAGTAGGTATCACAACATTAGTTTCTTAGGAATGGACAGGATATGGCTTCAGTTGCCAGACAATGTTTAATGTGTGATCATCATGCAAGAATCTTTATGGCCGCAGTGGAGATAAGCACACAACAAAACGCAATAGAGCATATAAATCCGACGTTAAATCAAACCATTTTAGAAAAACTCATTCGTTCCGGTAACGTCTGGCATAAGAGAGCGAAACAGATAGTGCTTCAAGTTCAAATTAATTTCTCCAAATCTCTTCTTCTCATCTGGAAATTCGATGATGGCCCGTATGATATGCTGCAAAGGGACATAATAAAACGGACCAAAAATACAAGAGTGAAACTTCTATGATAGCGCAAGGGTTTTTTGTTAGATAAACAGAGAGCGGGAGACGAAAATGCGACAAGAATGAATGGGTGGCGAACTAAAACCATTTCAGTAGCAGAATAAAATAGCTGGGGGAAAAACCGAAGCAACCGCAGGTGCACGGTGAAAGTTAATTCTATTATTTCAACGAGAAACCGGTGAAATGCAATGATGACAGAGCGAAAATAAAGTAGAATGAAGAAAAGTGTAGATTTCCTCTAATTAAGAAATAGTTATCATGTGATCTTACGTCAGCATTAAACAGTAAGTTATTAATCGGGAGAGGATGAATCATTTTAGTGTCAATTGGATGATAAAAACTGATCGGGGCAGGAAAAGGTTAGAATACACAATGTTTACTTTTTACCGGTGTTTCCTAACCAAGAGTGTGCTGCATAGATAGGTACAGATTATTGTGGTAGAATAATAGATAACATTACATTTGATGGGCAGAATGCTCTGGAAATTTTCACGTTGGTGAGGCAGGATACTTCCCAACCTGCAGCACCGCAGGTTGGTAACTAAATCGAGGGCAGGTTTAGACTAACAAAATAGGAGAATTACTACGGCACATAATGTCTGCACCAGCTCTCCAACATGCAACATTACTTGATGTTATTCACTCCACTTAGCACACTGCCCCGGCGCATTTTTTATATAACAGTAAGCATCGTAAATTGTCTTACAAAACCGGGTTAAAGTCCAATAAGTTTGTAACGAATCACTGGCTTTCGGAGCTTTCGGAAATTTAGCCCTCTGCAGAGGATTTCGATTTCTTCTAGTTAATGGGTGTAGTTCGACAAGTTGGCAATAGATTAACCTGTATTGTGTTCTACTGTGGTGCCGGGGAGGATTGTAGCTACTGGTGGCGATGCCGAGTTTAACAAGCTTCCTGATCTTGGTGTGCATATGTAGAACATAGAGCATATAACATAGAACAGTAGAGCACAGTACAAGCCCTTCAGCCCACGATGTTGCGCTGAGCATTAGTCCTAATTTAAGACCAACCTGACCTACACCCCTTCAATTTACTGCTGTCCATGTGCCTGTCTGTGAGTCGCTTAAATGTCCTGAATCACTCTGACTCCACCACCTCTGTGGCAGTACATTACATACACCCACCACTCTCAGTATAAAGAACCTACCTCTGACATCTCTCCTGTACCTTCCTCCAGTCACCGTAAAAGTATGTCCCCTCGTGACAGTCATTTTCATGTGGCGTAGTATCGTTGTCTTATCTGTTTGGCTGTATTCTGCAGGTGGTCAGCTGCGTCCTGAGTGAAATTCACACGGAGCAACTATGGGGCCACATTCGCACCTCAGTATGACAACATCTTCATCTACAAGTTTGAGCAAGACCGCCTCACCGCACACACCTTGAACCATCGTTTTCCACCAGATACGTGGATGACACTTTTTTCCTTTGGACCCACGGTGAAGAATCATTGAAACCATGACACAATTACATCAATAAGTTCCAACCCACCAACAGGCTCACAATGGACGACTCTCCAATATCGGTTGCATTCTTGCAAGCACTCATCTCCATTAACAACGGTCACTTCAGCACTTTGTGTTACCGCAATCCCACGGATAACCTCACAGTGCTCCATTTCTCCAGCTTCACCCTGAACATATAAAAGAAGCCATCCCCTATGCACATGCCCTCCATATACAGAGGATTTGCCCAAACATGGAGGAGCGTAACATACATCGACATTCGCTGAAATATGCCCTCATTCGAACGGGATATGGCGCTGGGGTCATCGATTAACAGTTCCAATGCGCCACAGCAAGGAAACCGCGCCGGCCTCGTCAGAAAATTAACACAGGACACGAACGACAGAGTACACTTCGTCGTCAAGTACTTCCCTGGATCGTACAAACTACGACGTCTTCTTCGCAGCATTCAACACGTCATCGGTGAAGATGACTATCTTGCCAAGTTCATCCCCACACTCCCACAACTTACCTTTAAGCAACCACGCAACCTGAAACAAACCATTGTTTGCAGCAAACTACGCAGCCTTCAAAAAAAGCGACAATACACCACGCAACCCTTGCGTGGTAATCTCTGCATGACGTGCCAGATCATTGACATGCACACAACCATTTCACGTGAAACACAACCGACCAGTTATGTGGTAAAGACTGGCGTGCATCGAACAACGTTTTCTCCCTCATACGATGCAGCATGGTCGCATTGTGGATAGCACAATTGCTTCACAGCTCCAGGGTCCCAGGTTCGATTCCTGCTTGGGACACTTTCTTTGTGGAGTTTGCACATCCTCCCCGTGTGTGAGTGGATTTCCTCGGGGTGCTCCGTTTTCCTCCCACAGTCCAAAGATGTGCAGGTTAGGTGGATTGGGCATGATAAATTCCCTTTAGTGTCCAAAATTGCTCTTAGAGTTGGGTGGGGTTACTGGGTTATGGGGATAGCGTGGAGGTGTTGACCTTTGGTAGGGTGCTCTTTCCAAGAGACTGTACAGACTCTTTGGGCCGAATGGCCATCTTCTGCACTGTAAATTCTATGATAGTCTATGATTAATCTTGGACAAAGGTTCGGAACAACATCGTGGCCCGAAGTGCCTGTTCCGTGCCGTATTTTTCTATGTTCGTGGAACATTGGTGAGACCATGCAGACGCTGCGACAATGGATGAACGGACATCGCACGACTATCGCCAGGCAGATATGTTCCCTCCTAGTCATGCAACACTTCAGCATTCGAGGGCATTGAGCCTCTGATCTCCGTGTAAGCATTTCCCAAGGTGGCCTTCAGGACGTGCCACAGCGCAGATTCGCAGATCAGAAACTTATAGACAAGTTCTGAACACATGCGTACGGCCTCAACAGGAACCTTGGATTCATGGCACATTACATTCACCAACCATCCGGCCTGGGTTTGCAAAATCCAAACAACTCTCCTGGTTTGAGACACTTTACACCTCTTTATCCAGGTTTACCCCTCTCTCTGACTCTGTAAAGACTTAATTAGCTTCAATGCTAGCATTCAATGTATTGTCTTGCGTCTTTGACTTTGTTTATATGAATGTGTCTGGAACCGACCTCTCCATTCACCTGAGGAAGGAGCAGCGCTCCGAAAGCTAGTAATTTGAAACAGACGTATTTGACTTTAACCTTGTTTTGTAAGACTTCTACCTGTGCTCACCACAATCCAACGCCGGTATCTCCACATCAAAGTAACCGTCACCCGAACTTCAAAATGCCTCGACTGAACTAGCCTCCACCAAACTTACAGACTGAGCCTTCCATACGAATTCACTCATTTCCTTGTGTGAAAATACAAATCTAACCTCACACGTGTTTTGCTTTGCAAACTGATTTCAATCCGTGCTCTCTGCTTCTCGATATATTTGCGACTTCCATCTTAGAGCGGAGAATGCAAATATGTACGGAAGCCTTCTTCAACCTTCCAAATGGCTATTTCTCTGTCTATTTTGAATACAATGGGACGTAGCAAGCAGACAGATTTCAAGAGGAAATACATTTCATAACAAAGAATTACAGGTTCACTATATTCGGAGTCATGATGAAAACGATATTAAACATACTAAGCGATCTGTGATTCCACAGAATATGCTGTATGTCAACAATTCAGGGCAAATTATTTTTCGCCGAATTCTTTTCAAGGACACGAGATGTTTGAACGGTAATAAACGTTCTCCTTACTTAATTTCTTGATTGCATCGTCAATTTTTTCATGCTCTGGAATGTGACAACCGGCGATAACAGACTATTAGTTACTTCGTGTTAACAACCTTCGGTGAGAATTATTGAGAACAGCCCCTGTGCTAATCTTCCTGAATTCGATCAATGCTTAGTTAATTCCTGTTGCGCTGTAGCCTTGTACAGAGACGAAAGTTGAAACTACATTATTATTGCGCTTTCCCGACAAGAAAACTGCTCAAAGGGCACTGAAGCAAACAATAAGTTTTCAATGCACAAGTCACTGGGCTGTCAATTATGAGTCACGTAGTCGCGCCATTGTTAAGACTTCGTATGGAACACCATGAGTTGATTTGACACCTTAGTATTGAATAAGTTGACACTGAGGGAAGTTCATGGCATCGGATATATGACATAGAAGATAGAATATCCAGTTCAGAAGGAGGTGATTCGGTTGATCGAATCTACACCGACCCACTTAAGCCCTGACTTGCACCTTAGCCCAGTAACCCAATAACTCCCCTTACCTTTGTTGCCACTAAGAGCAGTATATCATAGGCAATCCACCTAATCTGCACGTCTTTGGACTGTGGAGGGAAACCCAATCACCAGGAGGAAACCCATGCCGACACCGGGAGAACCTGCAGTCTCCACACTGACAGTGACCCGGCGGGGAATCGAACTTGGGACCCTGGCACTGTGAAGCCAATCTGGTATCCACTTTTGTTACCGTGCTTGCATCGAAATGGTGATCGCACAATTGATCATTCAGCTCATCTGTGGGTAACAATTATAAATCTACGGCGTTCTAACTCCAATTTCTACAATAATGTGGAATTTATTTACTGATCCAAAATATCAAAAAGCGTTATAAGGGTTATTTTTGTACATATTATATGATTAGGAGACATACTTCAATTATAAAAGGCAAACCACCCAGCACAGAAATTAAGAATTGAGTGTGCAAATAGCGGTTGATGCAAGATGAGATGATGATTTTCAATTGATGTTACGCTTGCATTGTTAAAAAAAAACAACAATTACGTATATTGTTCAAGTGGAATGTTTCAGTCTTCGGTCAAAGTTCAGCCAACATATCCTGAAATGGCAATGCATGTGAAAGCCCTGAAAGCTGTCCAGTTATTAAAAGGAAAATGCTGAGCTCAAAAGTGACACAATATTTTTTTTCATCAAAATCAGTTGATCTCCTCAGTCAAACAAAGATAAATCGATTATGAAATGCAAACTTTGCGGCAGACATTGGGTTATATCGTCGTTTTTATGAAAGCCTCCAGCGCAGGGACTTTATGAGTCTCAGCAGTTGGACATCATTTCGATTCGGGGACACTGAAAAGAGCGCGAGAGGTAAGACAGCTGGGACATTGAAAACAGCGCGAGAGGAAAGACAGCAGGGACATTGAAAAGAGCGAGAGAGGTAAGACAGCTGGGACATTGAAAAGAGCGCGAGAGGAGAGACAGTCGGGACATTGAAAAGAGCGCGAAAGGTAAGACAGCCAGGACATTCAAAACGGCGCGAGAGGAGAGACAGTCGGGACATTCAAAACAGCGCGAGAGGAGAGACAGTCGGGACATTGAAAAGAGCGCGAGAGGTAAGACAGCCGGGACATTGAAAACAGCGCGAGAGGTAAGACAGCCGGGACATTGAAAACAGCGCGAGAGGAGAGACAGCAGGGACATTCAAAACAGCGCGAGAGGTAAGACAGCCAGGACATTGAAAACAGCGCGAGAGGAGAGACCGCCGGGACATTGAAAAGAGCGCGAGAGGTAAGACAGCCGGGACATTGAAAACAGCGCGGGAGGAGAGACAGCCAGGACATTGAAAAGGGCGCGAGAGGAGAGACAGCCAGGACATTGAAAAGAGCGCGAGAGGTAAGACAGCCGGGTCATTCAAAACAGCGCGAGAGGTAAGACAGCCAGGACATTGAAAACAGCGCGAGAGGAGAGACAGTCGGGACATTGAAAA
Source organism: Scyliorhinus canicula (assembly GCF_902713615.1). Classification (NCBI taxonomy): domain Eukaryota; kingdom Metazoa; phylum Chordata; class Chondrichthyes; order Carcharhiniformes; family Scyliorhinidae; genus Scyliorhinus; species Scyliorhinus canicula. Next base: position 89,413,847 of record NC_052157.1, read on the forward strand.
GAGCGCGAGAGGTAAGACAGCCGGGACATTGAAAACAGCGCGAGAGGAGAGACAGCCAGGACATTGAAAAGAGCGCGAGAGGTAAGACAGCTGGGACATTGAAAACAGCGCGAGAGGAGAGACAGCAGGGACATTGAAAAGAGCGCGAGAGGTAAGACAGCCGGGACATTGAAAAGAGCGGGAGGGGACACATTGAGAGCGGCGGGGTGCCAGTGGGAGCAAAGATAATATAAGGCGGGAACCGGAAGTCCGACCCGCGGACTTCTGGGAAGGATTTTCTCCTAGCCAATAAATTGTGGTGGAGAGGATACCCGAGACACTACACGTGTAGTGTCTCCCACCCGCCCTCCTCCTCTAACCTAATAATAAGACCCATTGGGGTGAGCAGGTAAGTGCTATATTATATTATTATTTTTTTATTTGTTTTATATTTGTTTACCAGAACTTGGTTGAAATTAAGTGGGATGGCAGGGAAGGTAGTGCAATGTTCCTCCTGCAGGATGTTTGAGGTGAGGGATGCTGTTAGTGTCCCTGCTGATTTTACCTGCAGGAAGTGCAGCCAGCTCCAGCTCCCACAAGACCGAGTTATGGTACTGGAGCTGGAGTTGGATGAACTTCGGATCATTCGGGAGGCAGAGATGGTCATAGATAGGAGCTTCAGGGAAGTAGTTACACCAAAGACTGGAGATAGATAGGTAACTGTAAGAGGGACTGGGAAGAAGCAGACAGTGCAGGGACCCCCTGCGGTCATTCCCCTGAGTAACAAGTATACCGTTTTGGATACTTGTGGGGGGGGGACGACTTACCAGGGGTAAGCCATGGGGTGCGGGACTCTAGCACGGAGTCTGTCCCTGTTGCTCAGAAGGGAAGGGGGGAGAGGAGCAGAGCATTAGTAATTGGGGACTCAATAGTCAGGGGCACAGATAGGAGATTTTGTGGGAGCGAGAGAGACTCACGTTTGGTATGTTGCCTCCCAGGTGCAAGGGTAAGTGATGTCTCGGATCGTGTTTTTCGGGTCCTTAAGGGGGAGGGGGAGCAGCCCCAAGTCGTAGTCCACATTGGCACTAACGACATAGGTAGGAAAGGGGACAAGGATGTCAGGCAGGCCTTTAGGGAACTAGGATGGAAGCTCAGAGCGAGAACAAACAGAGTTGTTATCTCTGGGTTGTTGCCCGTGCCACGTGATAGTGAGACGAGGAATAGGGAGAGAGAGCAATTAAACACGTGGCTACAGGGATGGTGCAGGCGGGAGGGATTCAGATTTCTGGATAACTGGGGCTCTTTCTCGGGAAGGTGGGACCTCTATAGACAGGACGGTCTACATCTGAACTTAAGGGGCACCAATATCCTGGGGGGAGATTTGTTAGTACTCTTTGGGGGGGGTTTAAACTAATTCAGCAGCGGCATGGGAACCTGGATTGTAGTTTTGGGGTGCGAGAGATTGAGAGTAGAGAGGTCAGGAGCACAGATTTGACTTCGCAGGAAGGCGGCAGTGTTCAGGTAGGTGGTTTGAAGTGTGTCTATTTCAATGCCAGGAGTATACGAAATAAGGTAGGGGAACTGGCAGCATGGGTTGGTACCTGGGACTTCGATGTTGTGGCCATTTCAGAGACATGGATAGAGCAGGGACAGGAATGGTTGTTGCAGGTTCCGGGGTTTAGGTGCTTTAGTAAAGTCAGAGAAGGGGGCAAAAGAGGGGGAGTTGTGGCGCTGCTAGTCAAGGACAGTATTACGGTGGCAGAAAGGGTGCAAGATGGGGACTCTTCTTCCGAGGTAGTATGGGCTGAGGTTAGAAACAGGAAAGGAGAGGTCACCCTGCTGGGAGTTTTCTATAGGCCACCTAATAGTTCTAGAGATGTGGAGGAAAGGATGGCGAAGATGATTCTGGAAAAGAGCGAAAGTAACAGGGTAGTTGTTATGGGAGACTTTAACTTTCCTAATATTGACTGGAAAAGATATAGTTCGAGTACATTGGATGGGTCGTACTTTGTACAATGTGTGCAGGAGGGTTTTCTGACACAATATGTTGACAGGCCAACAAGAGGTGAGGCCACTTTGGATTTGGTTTTGGGTAATGAACCAGGCCAGTTGTTAGATCTGGAGGTAAGTGAACACTTTGGAGACAGTGACCACAATTCGGTGACCTTTACATTAGTGATGGAAAGGGATAAGTATACCCCGCAGGGCAAGAGTTATAGCTGGGGGAAGGGCAATTATGATGCCATTAGACATGACTTAGGATGTGTAGGTTGGAGAAGTAGGCTGCAAGGGTTGGGCACACTGGATATGTGGAGCTTGTTCAAGGAACAGCTATTGCGTGTTCTTGATCAGTACGTACCAGTCAGACAGGGAGGAAAGGGTAGAGCGAGGGAACCGTGGTTTACCAAAGAAGTGGAATCTCTTGTTAAGAGGAAAAAGGAGGCCTATGTGAAGATGAGGCGTGAAGTTTCAGTTGGGGCGCTTGATAGTTACAGGGAAGCGAGGAAGGATCTAAAGAGAGAGCTAAGACGAGCAAGGAGGGGACATGAGAAGTCTTTGGCAGGTAGGATCAAGGAAAACCCAAAAGCTTTCTATAGGTATGTCAGGAATAAAAGAATGACTAGGGTAAGAGTAGGGCCAGTCAAGGACAGTGGTGGGAAGTTGTGTGTGGAGGCTGAGGAGATAAGCGAGATACTAAATGAATACTTTTTGTCAGTATTCACTCAGGAAAAAGATAATATTGTGGAGGAGAATGCTGAGACCCAGGCTATTAGAATAGATGGCATTGAGGTGAGTAGGGAAGAAGTGTTGGCAATTCTGGACAAGGTGAAAATAGATAAGTCCCCGGGGCCTGATGGGATTTATCCTAGGGTTCTCTGGGAAGCCAGGGAAGAGATTGCTGAGCCTTTGGCTTTGATTTTTAGTTCATCATTGGCTACAGGAATAGTGCCAGAGGACTGGAGGATAGCAAATGTGGTCCCTTTGTTCAAGAAGGGGAGTAGAGATAACCCCGGTAACTATAGGCCGGTGAGCCTAACATCTGTGGTGGGTAAAGTCTTGGAGAGGATTATAAAAGATACGATTTATAATCTTCTAGATAGGAATAATATGATTAGGGATAGTCAGCATGGTTTTGTGAAGGGTAGGTCATGCCTCACAAACCTATCGAGTTCTTTGAGAAGGTGACTGAACAGGTGGACGAGGGTAAAGCAGTTGATGTGGTGTATATGGATTTCAGTAAAGCGTTTGATAAGGTTCCCCACGGTCGGCTATTGCAGAATATACGGAGGCTGGGGATTGAGGGTGATTTAGAGATGTGGATCAGAAATTGGCTAGTTGAAAGAAGACAGAGAGTGGTGGTTGATGGGAAATGTTCAGAATGGAGTTCAGATACGAGTGGCGTACCACAAGGATCTGTTCTGGGGCCGTTGCTGTTTGTCATTTTTATAAATGACCTAGAGGAGGGAGCAGAAGGATGGGTAAGTAAATTTGCAGACGACACTAAAGTCGGTGGAGTTGTAGACAGTGCGGTAGGATGTTGCAGGTTACAGAGGGACATAGATAAGCTGCAGAGCTGGGCTGAGAGGTGGCAAATGGAGTTTAATGTGGAGAAGTGTGAGGTGATTCACTTTGGAAAGAATAACAGGAATGCGGAATATTTGGCTAATGGTAAAATTCTTGGTAGTGTGGATGAGCAGAGGGATCTCGGTGTCCATGTACATAGATCCCTGAAAGTTGCCACCCAGGTTGATAGGGTTGTGAAGAAGGCCTATGGTGTGATGGCCTTTAGAGGGATTGAGTTCCGGAGCCATGAGGTCATGTTGCAGTTGTACAAAACTCTAGTACGGCCGCATTTGGAGTATTGCGTACAGTTCTGGTCGCCCCATTATAGGAAGGACGTAGAAGCTTTGGAACGGGTGCAGAGGAGATTTACCAGGATGTTGCCTGGTATGGAGGGAAAATCTTATGAGGAAAGGCTGATGGACTTGAGGTTGTTTTCGTTAGAGAGAAGAAGGTTAAGAGGTGACCTAATAGAGGCATACAAAATGATCAGAGGGTTAGATAGGGTGGGCAGCGAGAGCCTTCTCCCGCGGATGGAGGTGGCTATCACGAGGGGACATAGCCTTAAATTGAAGGGTAATAGATATAGGACAGAGGTCAGAGGTGGGTTTTTTACGCAAAGAGTGGTGAGGCCGTGGAATGCCCTACCTGCAACAGTAGTGAACTCCCCAACATTGAGGGCATTTAAAAGTTTATTGGATAAGCATATGGATGATAAGGGCATAGTGTAGGTTAGATGGCCTTTAGTTTTTTTCCATGTCGGTGCAACATTGAGGGCCGAAGGGCCTGTACTGCGCTGTATCGTTCTTTGTTCTATGTTCTATTATGGAAAATATGCCTTGCTTGTGAATCCTACCGGCGAGACGGATATTCTACTAAATTGAAGCTGCCGTGACTTCCCGGCTGCGTTAGGTGGTGTTAAAGATATCTAGATTGATAGAAAACTGATACAGTATTAATCAAATGTCACGATGTTCTGCTGCAATTAGAACATTTTAAGTTCCTCACCTTCATCCTTTGTTTTCGACTTATCCTCTGTAAAAGAAAAACATGTAATTATTATCATTGGCCTTCTATAAGATGTTTTTTCCTCGGGAGATGCATTCCGGGTTGATCACAAATTAGCAAGTGAACTATCGCAATATTTTAATACAAGTTTCAGAGATATGTAGATAAAATGTTTGAGGACAGATTATTAGCAGATGGCCGACTTTCTTTGCTCAATTGTCCAATGGTGCAGAAAGAGAATGTGTATTCTTCAATAGGATATAATTATGTAGGCGTCTTACCTAAATCTTTCAACGACCACTTGTAAACATTAAGTTCTGTAACGTACCAATAAATAACTTTCATTTCGTGACTCTCAGAACAGGCGTATGAATCGATATCCCTGTACGTGTTTTCCATAATGTAGGCTATCGGTAAGACTGATTGTAGGAAGAGGATTCTTTAAACCAAATACATGCATTTAATATGTCCCGATGCGACAATCGTCACGAACTCTTGACTCTTTGCCAGTGATTTTCGTTAAACGAGTTCTCAGTGCTGCATCTCAGTAAATAATGACGCTGTTACTCGCGCTGCAAAATTATGCAAACGGATGGGAGATGTAAAATGTATTTACTTTGTGTTCATTGCCGCATATTGAGAAATGTTTTGGGGCATGTATGGCATCGAAGTTATATACACCAGGAGAGACAATATGTAATTATACCTTACATAAATGAAATGACTGAAGAATATTGCGGTAACGTTAATGCATAACTAGTCTCTTATGAAGTCGTAATCACCAAGAAATCTCCCCTAAACCAAAAAAGGGGTCATAAATTCGAAGTGGTGAACAAGGATTCAATTGTGCCCCTGACTCCTCGACAGACTTAGGTGGGTGCTATTCGGCTCCAACTAATTTTGCAGGTTAATCACCGGTATAACCCATAATTTCCTGAAAGATTCCATTTCCCCATCACTGAATAGCTGCCCTCAAGTGTCAGGTTTTTAAGTAGGATCAGTAAACTTTCTAAGAACAATTCTTCCTGAATATCAACTTAACTGAAGTTCATGTTCAATATTAAAATAGTATATATATTTTTGAAATATACATACATAACATCTTTTCTTTGGATATTTTGGGCCAGTCGTAAGACTTTCCGGTCTTCCATATCAATCATTATTATTTTAATCTTGGGTCTTTCGATGTAATTTCTGGGATGCTTGGATTTCAAAAGCGAGCCTCACAGCTTCTTCTTCCTTCTTCCTGCTGTTCTTTATTTATTTGTTCGTGACCTGGTTCTTAGTAGCCTCTGGCACCTTATTCGCTTTGCAGAGCCGTTCGCCCAGCCTCCCAACGTTTTACTTCTCCCGGTCAGGTCGTCGGCTGCCTTCCCCTCCGGCTGCCTTTCTCCAACTGGACGTCTTTCAACTGCCTCCACTGCTCTTAACTGCCGTTATTTTCAAAAATAACGCTCCCTGCGAGAGCAAGCGCGTGTCTCCCGCTCGCGCTGCCAACCGCCGCTTTGCTTTATACAGCAACAGTCCCTGCGAGTCCCAGCGCACGCCGTTTTCTAACCAACAATTTTCAGCCCATAAACAACACAGACTCACATTGGTGTCGACATCACAAACACCCGCAGATAAAAATAGTGGCCAGCCATATCCCCCCCCCCGCGCAACATTTTCAAAGGCGAGACATGATTTAAATTAATGACATGCAGATGCGCTTCAAAGCACTGATTGGTGACACCCCGTTCCTCTCAAGACACCAGCTAAAGTTCGTCATCTGCTTCCTTCGCCCTGCATTGTTTACTCAAACAAAAATCCGAAGTCCTACGAGGGCAACACCCACTGCCCAAGTGCCACACTGTTCCATTTTTTAAACACCCTCTTGGCATTTGAAACATGATATAAAATCATCCAGCCCTCAAACCATTTTGATCTGCCGGTCATTCCTCATTTGCAAATCAACTTGAATTTTAGTGGCAGCTGTCCTGCAAGGTAACACAGCAACTATATGCCGTGCGTTCCACTATCTCCAAGTCATATTACCCCCTCAGAATAGCAGCAGCGAAGAAGCCTCCTCGTGTCCCTCAGGATCAGTAAACCAGTCAATCCGACAATGACCAAGAAGGTCGTTCACGTATTGCTGGGATGTTATAGTATCATTCCTTTTGCCTTATTGGTCTCGGAGATGACAATGCCATGCATCAACCACCTGCACCTAACCCGACTACTATCCCTGAAACATTTAATACATCCAGTTCTTTAAGTTTCAACACAATTGGTCCCATATTCGTCACATCAAATCATAGTAATTAATCACACAAACAGCTTGTGTGTTACAGCTTTACACATTTCCAGCAATTCTCACAACTTCAACAACAAAATATATAATACAATATTTGCACATCATTCCATGGTCCAAATGCATAAACAACCCACGATAGTTACAACGTTAATTAATTGGCATCTCTTTTGTCAAGCCATGTTAATTTATATTTCATATATGCATAACAAATCTTAAGATACATAACGTTTCCGTAATGACTATCATAATGTCTCAAGGCAACTCCGTTTAATACATTGGTTGTAAATGTCTCGCCGCGTCATTAAGCTTAAACAGCAACATAAAATGTCTTCAATAGTGTTGTTATTTTAACTGTGGGGGAACCTCATCAGTTACAGCTGCCTGCCGAGACCCTTCAATAATCCATCACCTATTACAGACCTGGTGGAGACCACATATCGTCCATCTGCTGCTGCTCTGTACATTTGTGCATTCAGAGATGAGGGACCGGAGGTTTCACTCTTCAGTAATAATTTGATACTTCGGTCGTTGCTTAAAGCAAGAAGTTTTCTTTCTGGCTTTGTCATTTACTCTCCTGAAATATATAGCTAATTGTGTTATTTTCCGATTCGTGGTTTTATGTTGTAATGCATTTCCTATCTTAACTTACTCTTTCTCAGGGTTCCATCCAGTATCAATAGTTTTCCCAACACACTGTTTAAAAATCTTCAATCTGTCTGATCGGTTCAGTATGTATCCCCGTCTGTTTCTGAGCACTACCCACGTTTTACTGAACATGTTGTTATTGGCTCTCTCTCTCTTGATTCTAACATTATTTTGTTAAGTCCTATCTCTAGAATGTCCTGAATATTTTTCCGTAATATTTAAATATGTGTTTATTCGTATTGTTATTATGTGTTGTTTGGTTCAATCCTGTATCTATTTTTCCATATCCAATTACTTCACCTGATTTCGCTAATACAATTAACCATACTAATATTCCCAAACTGTAACTCCCATTAAAGTTTTTGTCCCCCATTTTAATCAATCTAGTTTACTCATTGTCCTAATTATTTCAGTTCCTTCTTCACCATCCATCAAAAATGCAGACACCTGCGGTCTGATAAGCTTCTCTCATCCAAAAGCTTTTTTTTAACCTCTATTAATTTCTTACACCTACATTTTCACTGACATCCAGTAATAGGGCAGCAGGGTAGCATGGTGGTTAGCATAAATGCTTCACAGCTCCAGGGTCCCAGGTTCGATTCCCAGCTGGGTCACTGTCTGTGTGGAGCCTGCACGTCCTCCCCCTGTGTGCGTGGGTTTCCTCCGGGTGCTCCGGTTTCCTCCCACAGTCCAAAGATGTGCGGGTTAGGTGGATTGGCCATGCTAAATTACCCATAGTGTCCTAATAAAAGTAAGGTTATGGGGGGGTTGTTGGGTTACGGGTATAGGGTGGATAAGTGGGTTTGAGTAGGGTGAGCATGGCTCGGCACAACATTGAGGGCCGGAGGGCCTGTTCTGTGCTGTACTGTTCTATGTTCTATGTTCTATGTTCTAATACAAAAAATAATGAAACGGGAAGTAAAAACATAAATGATAAGTGACGCGGCAGGTTGTTACGTCAGAAGAAAAATTAGGAGAAAAGTTGAGAAGAAATATAACTTAGGAGAGGTTACTGATCGAGGTATTAAGATTCAAAACAGAGGTATGTAAGAAAACAGAAGTGTACTTTCACTGAATGTTCGTAGTATTCGGAACAAGGTAAATATAAGTTCATGGCGCAAATCATCGTGAATGGCACTGATTTAGTCGCCATTACTGAAAGATGGTTAAAAGATGGTCACGACTGGGACTTAAATATCCAAGGGTATAAATCTATTCGAAAGTACAGAGTGGATGGTAAGGGAGGTGATGTAGCTCTGTTATTTAAGGATGACATCCGGGCGATAGTAAGGGGTGACATCGGGGATAAGGTTGAATCCATTTGTGTGGAAATCAGGAATAGTAAGGCGAAAAGGTCACTGATAATTGTCGTCAATAGGCCACCAAATAGTAACATTATGGTGAGACAGGCAATAAATAAAGAAATAACTGATGCATGTAGAAATGGTACAGCAGTTATCACGGGGGATTTTAATCTAAATGTCGATTGGTTAACCAGGTCGGTCAAGGCAGCCGTGAGGAGGAGTTCATAGAATGTATCCGCGATAGTTTCCTAGAACAGTATGTAATGGCACCTACGAGGGAACAAGTGGTCCTATATCTGGTCCTGTGTAATGAGACATGATTGCTTAATAATCTCCTAGTTAGGGATCCTATCGGAAGGAGCAATCACAAAATGGTGGAATTTAAACTACAGATGGAGGGTGAGAAGGTAAAATCAAACACTAGTGTTTTGTGCTTATACAAAGGAAATTACAATGGGATGTGAGAAGAACTAGCTATGGTATACTGGGAGCAAATACTTAATGGTGAAACAGTTGAGGAACAGTGGAGAACCTTCCAAGCGATTTTCCCAGTGCTCAACAAAGGTTTATACCAACAAAAAGGAAGGATGGTATAAAGAGGGAGAATCGGCCGTTGATATCTACGGAAATAAGAGAGAGGATCTAATTGAAGGGAAACGCATACAACGTGGCAAAGGATTAGTGGGAGACGAGAGGACTAGGAAATATTTAGGGGGCAAAAGAACGCTAGGAAAAAAGCTATAACGAAGAGTAAAACAGATTATTAGAGCAAACTTGCTCAGAATATAAAAACGTACCAGCCTCCCCGGACAGGCGCCGGAATATGGCGACTAGGGGCTTCTCACAGTAACTTCGTTGAAGTTTACTCGTGACAAGCGATTTTCATTCATTTTCATTTTCAAAGCAAATAGTAAACGTTTCTCCAAATATATCAAATCAAAACAGTGGCTGAAGTAAATATTGGTCCTTTAGAGAATGAGAAGGCAGCTTTAATAAAGGAATATGAGGAAAAGGCTGAGGAACTGAACAGGATTTTTAGATCGGTCTTCACAGTGGAAGGTACACATTACATCCCAGTGACTGATAGAAATGAAGCTATGACAGGGCAGGACGTTCAGCTTATTGTTATCACTAAGGAGGTACTGATGGGCAAGCGAATGGGGCTAAAGGTAGACAAGTCTCCTGTCCCTGATGGAATGCGCCCCAGAGTGCTAAATAGATGGCGAGGGAAATTGCAAATGCACTAGAGATAATTTATCTAAATTCACTAGACTCTGGGGTAGTCCCGGCGGATTGGAAATTATCAAACGTAACACCACTGTTTAAAAGGGAGGGGAAAAAGAAAAAGGGATTATTAATTAAATGCCAAAAAAATTAAACATGCTGCTGTGCAGAGAGACCTGGGTGCGCTAGTGCATGAGTCGCAAAAAATTGGTTTACAGTTGCAACAGGGGATTAAGAAGGCAAATGGCATGTTGTCCTTCATTGTTGGATGGAATTATAGGCCAGTGATCTTAACGTCGGTAGTAGGGAAGATGCTTGAATCTACCATCACGGAAGAAATAGCGAGGCATCTGGATGGAAATTATCCCATTGGACAGACACAGCATGGGTTCGTAAAGGGCAGGTTGTGCCTCACTAATTTTGTGGAATTGTTTGAGGACATTACCAGTGCGGTAGGTAACGGGGAGCCAATGGATGTGATATATCTGGATTTCCAGAAAGTCTTTGACAAGGTGCCACACAAATGGTTGCTGCATCAGATTAAGATGCATGGCATTAAGGGTAAAGTACAAGCATGGGTAGAGGATCGGTTAATTATTAGAAAGCAAAGAGTGGGGATTAATGGATGTTTCTCTGGTTGGCAATCAATAGCGAATGGTGTCCCTCAGGGATCAGTGTTAGGCCCACAATTTTTCACAATTTATATTGATGAATTGGAGTTAGGGACCAAGGGAATTGTGTCCACGTTTGCAGACAACACTAAGATGAGCGGTAAAGCAAAACGTGCAGAGGATACTGGAAGTCTGCAGAGGGATAATGATATGTTAAGTGAATGGGTTAGGGTCTGACAGCTGGAATACAATGTTGACAAATGTGCGGTTCTACATTTTGGTAGGAATAACAGCAAAAGGGGTTATTATTTCAATGCCAAAATATTAAGACATGCTGCTGTACAGAGGTGTCCTAGATGTGCTAATGCATGAGTCGCACAAAGTTAATTTACAGGTGCAACATGTGATTAAGAAGGCAAATGGAATTCGGTCCTTCATTGCTAGAGGGATGGAGTTGAAGGCGAGGGCGGTTGTGGGGTAATTGTATCAGGTGTAGTGAGGCTACACCTGGAGTATTGTGTTCAGTTGTGTTAGCCTTACCTGAGAAAGGCCGTACTGGTGCTTGAGGGTGTGCAGAGGAGATTCCCGAGGTGAATCCCAAAGCTCAAGGGGTTGGAGTACGAGAGGTTGGGTAGACTGGGACTATACTCGTTTGAATTATGACGGATGACGGGGAACCTTATAGAAACATATACAATTATGAAGGGAATAGATGGGATATATGCGGGCAGGTTGTTTCCACTGGTGGATGAAAGCAGAACTAGGGGGCATACCCTCAATATAGGGGGAAGTAGGTTCAGGACTGAGTTTAGGAGGAACGTCTTCACGCAAAGGATTGTGAATCTATGGAATTCTTTGCCCAGTAAATCAGTTGAGGGTCCTTTATTTAATGTTTTTAAGACAAAGATAGATAATTTTTTGAAGAATAAAGGGATTATGGGTAATGGGGTTCGGGCCGGAAAGTTGAGCTGAGTCCACAAAAGATCAGCCCTGATCTCATTGATTGGCGGAGCAGGCTCGAAGGGCCAGATCGCCTACTCCTGCTCCTAATTCTTATGTTCTTATGTTCCATTGCTTCATCTCTCTTTCCCGTGTTCCAGGTCAAGAGGATTACTCTAATTGCCATTTTTGTGATTTCTAACTACTGTTCCATTCCTTCATCTCTCCTTCCCGTTTTTCTGGTTTATAGGAGTACCCTAATTGCCATTGTTCCGATTTCTTACTTTTGTTCCTTTCATGTATTTCATTTGCATTCTGAAATGAAGGAATAAGTACCCACGTTGACAGTGATCAGAAGGGTACCTAACGGACTATCTTCCTGTTTAGTTAAGATAAATTGATTGGTCTCTAAAGATTTCTAGACATCCCAATTTCTCTAGAAATAACCCTCACAATCTGCCTTACGCGGAGGATGATTTATTTTTGGACTACTTCCACCAGTAATTGATGCAAGCCACTCAGTACGTGTTACTAAGATTTTTCTCAGTGTTATTATTTTTCATCTACTAACACTCGCACCGAACTGAGTTTTGAATCCCCCCGATCCACAGAATATCCTTAAAAGTCAATCATCCATGGGTTTATGAACTAATCTCGGCTGGTAATGTTCGTCCCACACATGGGCTAAAGACTTCTAATTTTTTACCCTTTGTGACGATTAGAAACTTCAAATATTTTAACCTCCACCCGCTTAACTAGATACTTCCACTGTTCTAGTCTCGCTTTACCAAGAACATTATAATATTCCAAGCTTCATTTGGGAAATTGAAACTTCTAACATTCGTGACCCATTCTACTTTAATAGAATCTTCTCACATTCTACCCTCCACATTGGGCGCCATTGAATTGTAATCACGAAGAAATCTCCCCCTAAACCAAAAAACGGGGTCAAGACATTCGAAGTAGTGAACAGGGATTACCCTGTGTGTCTTACTCCTAGACAGACTTGGAGAGGTACTATTGGGGTCAAAGTAATTTTGCAAGTAACATAGCGGGGTAACCAATATCTTTCGAGAATATTTCATTTACCTATCACTCAATAGCTCAGCTCACGGGTCGGGCTTTTTAAGTAGAACATAGAACATAGAACAGTACAGCACAGAACAGGCCCTTCGGCCCTCAATGTTGTGCCGAGCCATGATCACCCTACTCAAACCCACGTATCCACCCTATACCCGTAACCCAACAACCCCCCCCCCCCTTAACCTTACTTTTTTTTATTAGGACACTACGGGCAATTTAGCATGGCCAATCCACCTAACCCGCACATCTTTGGACTGTGGGAGGAAACCGGAGCACCCGGAGGAAACCTACGCACACAGGGGGAGGACGTGCAGACTCCACACAGACAGTGACCCAGCCGGGAATCGAACCTGGGACCCTGGAGCTGTGAAGCATTTATGCTAACCACCATGCTACCCTGCTGCCCCTAAGTAAACTTTCTAATAACCATTCTTCCAGGTTATCAGCTTAACTTAAGTTTATTTTCAAAATTAAAAGAAAAATAAAATATAATTCTTTTTAAAAAGGATTTTCTTTGGATGTTTTGGGCCAGTGGTAAGATCTTCAGGTCTTCTTGTCAATCATCGTTATTTTAATCTTGGATGTTCCGATATATTATCTGGAATGGTTTTTAAAAGCGATCCTCGGAGAGTTTTCTTCTTTCTTCCTCCTGCTCTTTATTCATGTCTTTATGACCATTTTCTTTGTTGACGCTGGCACCTTGTTTTCTTTGCGGAGCCGTTCGCCTAGCCTCCGCACGTCGTTGCCTTTTTTTCTTCTGCTCTCGTCGTCGGCTGCCTTCCTCTCTGGCTGCCTTTCTCCAACTGAACGACCGTCAACTGCCTCAACTGCTCTTTACTGCCGTTATTTTTTTCAAAATACGGCCCCTGCGAGAGCTAGCGCGAGCCTCCCGCTCCCGCTCGCCTGTCAATCGCCGCTTCTCTTTCAACAGCAACGGCCCCCGGGAGTCCCAGCGGGCGCCCTTTTCTAACCAAAAATATTCAGCCCATAAACAGTAAAACCTACCATTGGGATGGACTGCACACACACCCGCAAATAGAAATAGTGGCAAACCATCTTTTTTCTCGCCCACAACATGGTCACAAACTAGACTTTTAATTGAATGGCAGGCAGTTGAGTTTCAAGGCAATGCCTGGTGTGGTCCCGTTCCTCCAAATACACCAGCTCAATTTAGTGACCTGCTCCCTTCGCCCAACAATGTTTCCCCAAACAAAAACACCACGTCCTCCCAGGAAAACACCACGGCCCAAGGGCCATATTTTTTCAATTTTTTATTACAGATCGAACGACAGAGCTCAAAGTAGGTTATGTTCCACGGCTGTTAACACTGCTCAATCCTGTAAACATATATTTTCGGTTGTTATGACCTTACTATATGTAAATATCAAACAAGTATAGAAACGATGATAGAAAGGATGCGACTGAGTTGCACTGTGCGCCTGGACAGCTGTATACCACAGCAAAGCTCAGATACAGAAATAGCTTCCATCCCTTTGTCGCACTTCAATCATGAAATGTTTCGCGTATGTTGTGATCAAATGTGAACTTAAATCAGTTCATTTTGACACAGCGACACAGATGTGCTTTTCGTATTGTTATCAAAATATTTGTGAAGCTGTTTAAAGCACTGTTCCTCTTTGGCAATGTTTGATATTTTAACTTGGGCAGCAACAGACTTTCAGAGATCAAGTGACCACTAAGAATATTCTCAAGACAAAGAAAAAGTTGTCTTTGATATGCTGGTTCATAACTAAATGTTTTAAATCTCCCCTGCGATAACCCACCAGGTCGTCTTGATCATTCCCTATTGGAACATCTCTGCATGAATAAAATATCAATTTGTGCAGTGTTTTAATCTGACCTGGAATATGTCAGACCATATGCAAATGATTCGTTCAACACGATCAAAGGCCTTGTAAATTTAGCTGCAGAACTGATTCAGAACTGACATATACAGCATGTCCGACGTTGCAAACTCACTGGGCGTATCAATAATATTTAGATATGCAATCCGTGTGTGTGTGTGTGCGTGTGTGTGTGTTTGTGTGTCAGATGTGTGTGTGTAAGAGATTTTCACTGGGCATCGCCACATCACACACACACACACACACACGGTGTGTGTGTGAGAGAGAGTGCATGAGAGAGAGAGATTGGATGGCGGTTTGCTGTCTCTGCCCTGGAGCGGAGGTGTTGCGATGAGTGGCGCCCTGGAGTCACGCCGCCTGTGGACCGAACCCCTCAGCCCACGTCTCGAAGCCCGCGACACGCACCGAACACCGTCGCCCGCAACACGAGTTGCAGTGCCGCGCTGCGTGGAAGAAGGAGCGGGAGGAAGGAGCAGAGCTGGAACGGCTCGAAATGGCGGGCCAGGGTCGGGGTCGTCCCGAGGATGGAAGGCCTGCAGGACGCTGTTTTGTTAAAGATGGTACCCTGTCGCCTGCAGCTCGAGGTAATTTGATGGTGACCTGCTGCTGCTCCTGGAGGCTTCTGGGCTTGGCCTCTTGAA
This sequence comes from Scyliorhinus canicula, assembly GCF_902713615.1. Taxonomy (NCBI): domain Eukaryota; kingdom Metazoa; phylum Chordata; class Chondrichthyes; order Carcharhiniformes; family Scyliorhinidae; genus Scyliorhinus; species Scyliorhinus canicula. The sequence goes on from NC_052157.1 coordinate 89,429,000, forward strand.
CTGTTCAAGGTGATTTGGGGATTCTGGCATCTTTTACACTGACCTTCGTTTGTTTGGAGCGACCATCTGGGGTTTTTCACTGGCCATTTTCTGGATGATTGGTGCTATTTTCAAACTGCACCGGTGTTTCAGTGAGTTTTGGACTTTTTAACTAGCACCGGTGTGTCAACGAGTTTTGGACTTTTCAAGATGTACTGATGTGTCAACGAGTTTTGGACTTTTCAACCTGTGCTGGCGTGTCAACGAGCTTTGGACGATTCAAGATGCCCTTGTGTGTCAACGAGTTTTCTGTCCGAAACAGTTTTGTTGTACTAGGACTATCTCTTTTTGTTTTTTTTAAACTTGTACTTGTTGCCTCAGCCCATGTTGTTCAACGACCCTGCCTGGCGGCTCAGCAGGTTGCCACGTTGCTGTAAAGGAGGGCCCATCTCTCCTTTGCCACGCCCGGGTGTGTATCTTTCCGGTTGTCTGTTCTCTTCGTGGCAGGGCCACTCCACCGATGTGAGACGACCGGTCCGGGGGTGGGGGGTACGATATACAGCACTGGGACTGCTTTTTCCAGTGTTGTGTTGGTTTATTACTGTTGTTTATGTCGATATAATTAAACTGCTCTGCTGGGCAGGTTACAAAAGTTTCGTGAAAGATGGACCCTCTCTGCTCTGCCATGCCCGGTTGTGTATCTTTAGAGGGTCTGTGTTCCTTGCGGATGGAGCGTCTCACCTGATATGAGGCTCCAGGCCGGGTGGAGGGCGGGGGATGGGAAGGGCGAGTGTCGGACGAAGCAGCAGCTTGCTGGTTTTCTGGCTCGTGGCCTGTTAATGTGGCTTTGGATTTAACTGGGACGCCTTAGGAGGGAAGGGGAAACATGGGGTGCGTGTATAAGACACATGGGTGGCTTCAGGTCTCAGTAGATGTTTCTTCATTTTGCGTCCCACTGTTTTCTTTTATTTTGGATTGGATTGGTTTGGATTTGTTTATTGTCACGTGTACCGAGGTACAGTGAAAAGTATTTTTCTGCGAGCTGTTCAACAGATCATCAAGTATAAGGGAAGAAAAGGGAATAAAATAAATTATCTAATACGGCAGCACAAGATATGCAATGTAACTGCATAAGCAGTGGCATCAGATGAAGCAAACACGGTGTAGTATTAACGAGGTCAGTCAATAAGAGGATCTTTTGGATGTCTGGTGACAGTGGGGATGAAGCTGTTTTTGAGTGTTCGTGCGTGTTCTCGGACTTCTGTATCTCCTGCCCGCTGGAAGAAGCTGGGTGGCAGGGATATTTCATTATGCTGCCCGCTTTCCCCAGGGAGCGGGAGGTGTACAAGTAGTCAATGGATGGGAGGCAAGTTCGTGTGATGGAGTAGGCGGTATTCACGACTCTCTGAAGTTTCTTGCGGTCCAGTGCTGAGCAGTTGCCACATCAGGCTGTGATGCAGCCCGATAGGATGTGTTCTATGATGCATCTATAAATGTTGGTAACGGTTTATGTGGACAAGCCGAATTTCCTTAGTTTCCTGAGGAAGTATAGCCGCTGTTGTGCTTTCTTGGTGATAGCGTCGACGTGAGTGGACCAGAACAGATTTTTGGAGATGTGCACCCCTAAGAATTTGAAATTGTTAACCATCTCCACCTTGGCACCGTAGATGCTGACAGAGGTGTGTCCAGTACTTTGTTTCCTGAAGTTAATGACGAGCTCGTTAGTGTAGCCGGAATTGAGGGAGAGATTTTTGTCGTTCCACCACTCCACTAGGTTCCCTAACGCCCTCCTGTATTCTGACTAGTCGTTATTCGAGGACCAGCCCACTATGGTTTCATCGTCAGCTAACTTGTAGATGTTGTTGGAACCATGTTTTGTCACGCAGTCCTGTCTGTAGAGGGAGTAGAGGAGCGGGCTAAGAACGCAGCATTGCGTTTCACGGTATTGAGAACTATTGTGGAGAAGATGTTGGTGTTCATTCTTACTGTTTGTTGTCTGTTGGTCAGAAAATCCAGGATCCATTTGCAGAGTGGAGGGCCACGTCCTAGGTTTTGGAGCTTTCATATGAGCTTGGCTAGGATTATAGTGTTAAACGCGGAACTGTAGGCCATGAATAGGAGTCTGATCTAAGAGTCCTTGTTTTTGAGATGCTCTAGGGTTGAGTGCAGGGCTGGGAAATGGCGTCGGATGAGGACTGGTTGCTGCGGTATGTGAATTGAAGTTGATCAAGGTGATGTGCTTCACGATCAACCGCTGAAGCCAGGGCCAGCAGGCAGTAGTCATTGAGGCACTTTGCCTGGTTCCTCTTTGGTCCCAGTATGATGGTGGTCCTGTTGAAGATGGTGGGGACCTCGGAGTGGAGGAGGGACAGGATAAAGATATCTGTGAATACCTATGCCAGCTGGTCCGCGCATGCTCTGAATGCACGACCAGGGATCACATCGGGGCCCCTCACCTTCCAAAGGTTCACTTTCAGGCAGGCCTATCTGACTTCGGAAGCTGTGATGGTGGGTATGGGTGAATTATGGCTGCTGGTGCACTCGACAGCGGATTGCTGGTTACCTGCTTGCACCGAGCATAGAATGCATTGAGTTAATCGGGGAGGGGTGTGCTGCTGACAGAGATACAGCTCAGCTTCGCTTTGTCGCCCGTTATGTTGTTAGTCCTTGCCACAACAGCCGATAGTCTGTCTGTGAATCTAGCTTGATTTGATATTCTCTATTGGCATCTCGGATGGCTTTGCGGAGGTCGTATCTGGATTTCCTGCATAGGTAAGGGTCGTGTGCCTTAAACACCTCAGATTTGCCCTTCAGTAGGGAGTCAATCTCGCGGTTGACCCATGGTTTCCAGATGGGGAACATATGTACTGCTTTCTTTGGCACATAGTCATCCACACATTTGCTGATGAAGTCTGTGACGGTGGCATGCACATTTAAGTTAGTCGCTGAGTTCTTAAATATGGAACAGTGCACTTACTCTAAGCATTCATGTAAGAGCTCTGCTGTCTCCTTGGGCAAGCACTGAACAATCTACTTAGCTGTATTTTCCCATTTGAAATTCTGCTTGCAAGCCGGGAGAAAGAGCACTCTCTACTGTCTTCTTTCCCAAAATGTGGATGGAACAGTAGGCACCCTTCGTTTTTGAGTAGCAGTGGTCAAGAGTGCCATCGGCCATGTTGGGACAGGAGATGTGCTTGTGGAATTTTGGAAAGTTCTCATGAGGTTGGCCTTGTAAAAGTCCCTGGGCACGATGAACAAGGCATCTGGGTATTCTGTTTCACAGTTGTTTATAATTGTGTACAGTTCATCCAGCGCCTTCCTCACTTCTGCCTGGGGTAGGATGTAGTCTGCTGTAATAATGGCTGAATTGAACTCACGTGGCATATAGTATGTGCGGCACTTCACGGTCAGGTAATCCAAGTCTGGGGAGCAGTAGGTCACCAGGGTCCCCAATATCCAAGCACCAGGCCGAGTTGATGAGGAGGCACACCCCTCAACCCTTCCCTTTGACTGGTCATGCCATGTGGTCTGCCCGGTGAATTTAGAAGACTTCAGGTTGTACGGCGCAGTCCAGTGAGGCGGGGGTGAGCCATGTCTCTTTGAAACTGAGCACACAGCAGTCTCTTACTTCCCTCTGAGAGGTAAGGCTGGCGTTAAGTTCATCCAGCTTGTTTTCAATCGTTTGCACGTTTTCAAGGAGTATGCTGGGGAGAGGGAGCTGGAAATCATGTTGCTTCAGTCTAGCCTGCAGACCGCTACGTTTCCTGTGCTTCCTCGGTCGGCGGCGGCTGCTGGATGATTCTGCGATCCGATTGGAAACGTCAGCATTTGTGGAAGGTATGTGGTTCCATCTGGCCGGATGCAGGGCACTGACAGTGACCAGGGCACATTTCACATACCCAGGGTCACGTTTGGCAGAGTCACAAGCGCTGGTCGAGGTAGAGGCGTTGCTAGGGGCGTGAGTTTGCTATCCGGGTGTGTCCCGGCATTCTTTGGTGGGAATATCTTACCGTGCCTTCGGGTTCTCGCTGTTTCTGCGCTGTTTCTGGGGTCCTGGGTAGTGAGCAGGGACTTCCTGAAGCAGATTGGGCTCGGTCCCGTGGTCTGTTCCCTTTCCGTGGGCGGGCCTGGGGTCCGATCTTGAAGTTGGCCCGATTGGGCCTCCACGTGGATTTTTCTTTCTTCCATCACAAGGTAGGACGGGTTGTTGGGCGGATCTCGCCGGGTTGGATTGCTGGCCCTGTCTCTGGGGGGTCGCGTTGGGCCGGTTTTGCAGTCGACAGTCGGGCCGGAAGCTCCGGGGACTAGGCCGGGCGATCCGGGGGATGGCGTCGGTATTAGACCGGGTTTCGAGCTCCGAGGCCCGTGTACGCTCCAAATCGTGGTCGGGGATTCACTTCCGGTTTGGGCCCGATCTTCGTCCAGCTCACGGAGGTTTGGCCGGGTGGGTCAATGGCCTCGGAAGATTTGCAAGCCTGCAAGAGTTGATAAAAGAGAGAGGTTAGTAATAATGTTAGTTTTAGAATTCATTTGAAAAGATGAGAACAAGCACAAGTTAAACAATAGTGGATCTGGTGGAAAGCGCTCGCAGAGAGTCACCTCGCTCCAGAGCCAACTTTGATCTTTTTACTGTAATGTTTCTATATTTCAATTAGTTGATTTTCTAACGTAACTGTTCAAATGTATTGAGGCCCTGTGCCTTGTGGCTGTTTTACTCATGTGACTGTCGAATTGTTACCACAATAAAATATTGAAATAATGAGAGAGAGTGCCTGTGTGTGTGTGTGTTGAAGCATATGGGAGTATTGCCAGACATTTCACTATCCATAATTTTCAAATTATTGCCATGTTCTTTATTTTTCAAGGCCTCTTCTAAACGTGGAGGAAGCGTAAAAATTGTTGTCAGCAACATCCAGAATTTAGTGGGCAAATGTTGTTTTGGTGCTGTATCTCATTATTTCATATGTTATTCCATTAATTGTGGGATGTTCAAAACATGAAATTAGTGAAGCCCGTTGAACAAACATTTGCAAGTGGAAGCATCCCTGCGCAAGTGACTTGGTTGAAAATTGTAAAGGGCTGGCATACAACGTTGCTCAGTCTCGGCGATAACGTATTGGAAGGATGCAGACGGCTTTTCAGGCGATTGTCGTAATTGCAATGTTAGCAATTTGAGGAAATTACATTGATGTATTTACACCAGGCAACTACATCGTGAATGGCGGACCAGGCTCGGAGTCATATCTTTATTCTTCCTTCCGACCTCAGTAGAAAATGGGTTACGCCAGATGCTTTTTGCTGAAGTTTATTCTGTCCAACATTAATTATTTAATTTTGCAACAATAAAGGTCTTGAACATTTAATATTATTTCAATCTGTTCTGATTCATTTGATAGAGTTCTGGCATCGCAGGATTTTGAAAAGCAAGTTGGTAATATTTTAGTGTGTCCTTTTCAAAAGAAAAAGTGCTATACGAATCACGTTGCTTTATTTGCATATAAAATGGGAACATTGCGACAAGGTGCAACCTACAATGTTACTGGGGCCAGCTTAATTACCCCCAACCAGCACATCGCAAAACCATGTAAAAAGTGCTGCTATCAGCAAAGAGACGTTTGGAAGTATATCCCACATGATAAGGATGAGTTAACGGAAAAGGCAATATTCTATCTTAGTTCTGTTTTACTTCGTATTGTCTTCGAAAAAATAAACTATTACATTTGCCTCGTTGCACTACTTGTACTTGGACTAATGTTTTACCAGGTTGTGCCTGCTCGTGAAACATTCTCATTCTTTTAGAATTCGGTCACTCAAGATTTCACCTTATGTGCGTATACATCAGATTTGACGAACACACATTATAGTTAAAATACAATTAGACAACCATATCGTTCTTTGAAAAATAAAGAACATGTTAGCTTCCGGAATTCAGCGAACACGCGTAATGTTTCGGCTGTGCGAGTGAGACAGACAAATAAACGGGGAGAAGATATACAATCGACACGAACTGCAACACCGGGTCGTGGTGCAGAAACGGTTCTCGGCGCCAGGATGCAGCATTACTAACTTCCTCCTTTCCCTGGAAGGAAGGGAGGACTGAAGTGAGGGAGATAGCAAGGAACGGAGGTAGGAACGGTGTGAGGGTGGAAGAAAGGGAGGGAGGAAGGAAGGAAGGAAGGAAGGAAGGAAAGTAGGAAGAAAGGAAGGACGGAGGGGAGGGAGGACGGAAGAGCGGGAGGAGGGAGGGAATAAGCGTGGGAGGGGGAGGGGGAAGAGGACGTAAGGAAGCAAGAATGGAAGGGTGGAAGGGAGGAAGGAAGGAAGAAAAGAAGGAACGAAGGAAGGAAGGAAGGGAGGGAGGGATGGAGAGAGTGAAGGAGGGTTGGAAACCCATTGCAACAGATTCATGATTGAAATGCACAAAGAAATATGAGCGGTTGAAATATTTTGAAAGAGAAGACTTGTCACTCAAGCTCAAGGGACCCTTAACTGGAACCATATTTCAGACAGAGATCTAGCCCGATTATTAAACATGACACAGATAAAACTCATCACTCATACCTTTTTACACAATTGGTGTTAAATATCTCAAATGTTGGTTCGATAAGTATTACAACCCCGTCACTCAATGTTAAATGAAGTTTTTTTTTCGTCTCATTACAGCCAAAGCAGCGTGTTAGGTGCAGAAAAGGGGTGAGGCTGAATGGATCCTGAGAATTGGGAATAAAAACAACGTGCTCCAAAAAAGGCCTCTTAAATTTAAATTTATTTCAGCGAATATTTCATTTCCCTCATGTGCGATTTTAATTTGGGGATGTACAATATAAATTTGTCCTAGCTCTGCAGCACTATACGGAAATTGCATCTCTGGAATGGCATGTTGACTCCCTGGTTCCAGAGTCAAGGATGCCTATGAACTACGACAGTACATGCAGAAGGGGGTGGGTGAACAGCCAGAGGTCATAGAACACATAGCTACTAACGGCAGGAAGAGTGATGAGGTCCTGCAGAAGGAATTCAGGGAGTGAGGCAGTAAGCTGAAAAGCAGGACCTTTGCGGCTGCAATTTCAGGGTTACTCTCTCTGCCATGTGCCAGTGAGTCCAGAAATAGGAGGATAGTGCAGCTAAACACGTGGTTACTAGCGATGTTGGAGGGAGGATTTCTGATTTCAGGACCATTGGAATCTCCACCCGGGAAAATGGGATCTGTAAAAGAAGGACGGGTTGCATCTAAACTGAAGGTGCACCATATCCTGACTGGCGTCACCCAGAAGTGTTTCAACAAGAGAGTTTAGAAGGTGAAATAACTAAAAGGGAAATAGAGAATCAAAATAAGAGAACAACCCCACCCTCAGGCAGACCATAAAAGGCGACACGTGTGAGAAGGGAGGTGGCCAATGCAGAATTGAGGGTGTTGTACCTAAAAGCGCACAGTATGCGGAACAAGATAAATGAGCTGGTTGCGCCGTTGAAATTGGCCAGTAGACTGTTGTGGGCATCACAGAGACATGGCTGAGGGGGATCAAGGCTGGGATCTAAATATCCAAGGATATGAGGCCTATTGAAATGACAGGCATATGCGGGGCTGCATCGTTGGTAAGGAATGATGTTCCATCGATAACAAGGGGCCATCTAGGATCAGAACGTTTCGAAGATATATGGGTAGAGTTGATGAATCGCAAAGGTAATAAGACCCTGATGAGAGTTAGGATCAGGACCCCTAGCCATAGTTCGGATGTGGGGCAGAAATGTACATCAGGAGTTAGAAACGGCATGCACAAAAGGCAATATTACAACAAACCTAGGCGACTTCAATATGCAGTTGATCTGAGAAAATGAGGTTGGTAGTGGATCCCAAGAAAACGAATTTGTGGAATGTCCAAAATATGTTTTTTTTTGGCGCAGCATGTGACAGAGCCTGCGAGGGAACAGACAATTCTGGATTTTGTGACTGCAATGATGTAGACTTGATCAGTGCACATAAGGTGAAATAACCTTTCAGAAGCATTGACCACAATGTGAAATGAAATGAATGAATGACAATCGCTTTTTGTCACAGGTAGGCTTCAAAAGAAGTTACTGTGAAAAGCCCCTACTCGCAACATTCTGGCGCCTGTTCGTGGAGACTGGTACAGGATTTGAACTGTGCAGCTTGCCTGCCTTCCCTGCTTTCATAGCCAGCGTTTTAGCCCTGAGCTAAACCAGCACAATATGATAGAATTTACCCTGCAGTCTGAGAGGGAGAAGCTGTAACGGCATGACAATTAAATAAGGGGAACTACAAATGACGGAGTGGCTGGCCAGAGTTCATTGGAACATTAGCCGAGCAGGGACGATAGTTGAACAGCAATGGCAGGAGTTCTGGGGAGTTATCCGGGAGGCGCAAAGTAAAATCATCCCAAAGAGGAAGAAACATACTGGGGGGAGGAGAAGGCAACCATGGCTGACGAGGGAAGTCAAGGACAACATAAAAGAAAAGAAAAAAAGCCGACAAAGTCGCGTGCATTAGCGGGAAGAGATAGATAGGGCATCATTTAAAACGAGCAGAGGATGACTAAAAAAAACAAGTGGAGTAGATGAAATATTTGTGCAAGCTAGCTTGTGATATATTGGAAGGTACAACTAGTGTTTTGCAATACATAAAAGGTAAAAGAGAGGCAGAAGTAGACATTGGACGACTGGAAAATGTGGCTGGAGAATTAATGTAAGGCATCAAAGAATGGTACGGAATACTTACTTTACATTAGTCTTAACGGTGGTAGACAGCACTGGGATGCCAGACTCCCGCAGACTCAGGGTGCATGGGTGAGTGCAGTGACCATTACTGAGGAGAAGGTTCTGGGGGTACTGAAAGGGCTGAAGGTAGAAAAATCACCTGGACCGGATGTTCGACGCCGCAGGTTTCAAAAAGAGATAGCTGAGGACATTGTTGAGGCATTGCAGAGGATCTTTCAGGAATCACTGGAGGCAGGAAGGGCCGCAGACGACTTGGAAGTGGCTAATGTAAAGCCGATGTTTAAGAAGGGAAGGAGGCAGAAGACGGGAAATTATAGGCTGATTTGCCTGACATAGAACATTGATAAGATTTTTGAGTTCATTATTAAAGATGAGATCGCTGAGGACTTGGAAGTGCTTGATAAAATATGACTGAGGCAGCACGTCAAGGGCGGTCATGTCTGACAAAACTGTTAGAGTTATTTGAGCATGTAAAAAAGAAATTAGAGAAAGGAGAACCACTAAACGTGATGTATTTAAATTCCCAGAAGACCTTTGACAGGGTGCCGCATAGTAGACTGTTAAATAGGTTAAGGCCCCATGGTGTTAAGGGTAAGAGCCTGACATGGTTGGAGGACTGGTTAACTGGCAGATGGCAGAGAGTGGCTATTATCGGTCCTTTTGGAGGATGGCAGCCGGTGACGAGTGGTGCTGGGACCACAATTTTCATAATATATATTAATGACCTGGAAGAAGGACCTGAAGATACGTTTGCTAGTTTTTCATTAGATATGAAGGTTTGTACAGGGATACGTAATATTGAGGAAGCAGGTGGGCTGCAGAAGTACTTGGTCAGGATCGCAAAGTAGGCAAAGAAGTGGCAAATGGAATACAATGTGGTAAAGTGTGAGGTTATTCGCTTTGGAAGAATAAATTAGGGCATTGGGGTTTGTCTAAATGGGGAGATGCTTCGGAAATCAGAAGTAAAAAGGGTCTTGGGAGTCCGTGTTCACGTTTCTCTTAAGGTTAACGTGCAGGTTCAGTCGGCAGTTAGGAAGGCAAATGCAATGTTAGCATTTATGTTGAGAGGGCCAGAATACAAAACCAGGTATGTAATTCTGAGAATATATAACGCTCTGGTCAGGCCCCGTTTGGAGAATTGCGAGCAGAGTTGGGTTCATATTGAAGGAAGGATCTGCTGGACCTCTAAAGGGTCCAGAGGAGGATAACAAGAATCATTCCTGCAGTGAAAAGCTTGTCGTATGAGGAACGGTTGAGGACTTTGGGTCTGTACTCGTTGGAGTTTAGAAGGATGAGAGGGTCTTGTTGAAACTTACAGGATACTGCGAGGCCTGGATAGAGTGAACATGGAGAGGATGGTTCCACGTGTAGAAAAAACGAAAAGCAGAGGACGCACATTCATAATAAATTGGCGGCACTTTGAAACAGAGATGATCAGGAATTTCTACTGCCGTAGTACCGTGAACATGTGGATATCTTTGCCGCAGCAGGGTGTGGAGTCCAACTCACTGTTTTTAAGACAGAGATAGATAGTTTCCTGATCAATACGGGGATCAGGGTTATGGGGAGAAGGCACGAGAATGGGGATGAGAAAAATATCAGGCATGATTGAATGGCGGAGCAGACTGGATGGGCCCTGTGGCCTAACTCTGCTCCTATGTCGCATGGTCTTTTTGATCTCATTGTAGAATTCGGTAAAGTACGCTGATCATATCTGATCGATCACGAATTTACAGTTCATTATCATATTCCACAACAAAAAATCGGATCATTTCGCAGTTTCCATTAAGTTGATAAATAATATACATTGCTTTACAATAAAATAATCAAGGAACACGTCTTCCCTTCACCCAATGCTTTCAATGAACTGCTGCAATTCGTTAATGCTGATTAAGTAAATGGAAAATATTCATTTTGAATATCTATGAGGGCATCTGGTCCCAAAGGATTGTATCAAATTCTAAAGTACAGACCAACTTGAGAGGCTAAAATAAAGTTTCGAAACACTCACATGTTCTCCATTTGAAAATATCAAATGCGAAGAAACCTTCTAACATGGCTTTTTATATCATATTGTTACCTCAATCCTGCTAATATCATTTCCTGCCATTGCATTAATCAGTGTCGACACGTTGTACATGAAGGCCCGCATGGCCACATGCTTGAGGCCTCGTCATCCTCAGGTTATACCACCACCACTCAACTCTTCCCCCCACCTCCCCCCCCCCCCCCGCCCTGAAGGGAACAGCAGCCGATAGTCGTCCGGGGTCCGGGGTCATGGCGACATTACTTTTCCTATATTAATTCAAGTCGTTGGATTAAGCAGGCCCAGTGCCTACACACATTTGGCAAAGCGACCCATCTCGCGTTGCCATGTGTGGGCACACTAAAAAAAATAAGCAAGTCACCCAAACAGATGCTCTTAAGCAAAAGCACAATTTATATCTCTGCGTTTTATTTTTAACGTTCAGATCAAAGTCGCTATACAATAAAAACATATCAATAGAGAAAGGACGTGCTGTTAAATTTATATTTTAAACATTGAATTGCTGTTAAAGTAGAGACAGAATTCACGGAACAACAAACCGGTATTAAACATATCTCTCACAAAATAAAGCTATGATTTTTTACAAAACCACAAACTTCATGAGAACGCAGTCAAACTTCTCAACTTTAGTTAATTCACGACCGGGTTAGAGTTGACAGCTGTTGGACATTATCCGAGAATCTTAGTTGGAATGTTACCCAATGGACTGATATTTCGATAACTGTGTCAGCTTGAACATTCGCCTAACTTCGGATCTTGTTCTTTTTGCGTCTCGATCTTCACCACATGAACGAGTAGAACAAATGATTTTCGTCCCATTCGCACGCCCTAAGACCCGGTCGTGCACCCTTGGTTCAGGTTTTTTAATTCAATTTGCTATTATTGGATGTTGGAACGTCCTTACCTGCTAAAGCTAGAGAAATGAAGCACACGGTGCTAAATTTTCAACCGTCCACAATCAAGTGACATGCGATTGCAGCTGGAACACTGAATATGACTCAATCTTGCAGGAACATGCCGCTGTATCTCGATCACGAGGCAATAATTCCAAGATTCACCTAAATTACACAACAGATCAGAAAAAAGTGACTGAACACGTTTCACATATGTTTTGAAAATATTAATTCAAACTGGAAGACTTTGATTGGCACAGTTCAAGAAACGCATTCACAAATCAGCTCCCTACGTTTCATTTCTTTTGTCAGTTCATTGGCACGAGCCATGCTATGGATACCTAATTTGTCCCTTTCAACGGACAATATATGGATATCGTGTGAGATTTAGTGGCGTTAAGATCAACCATCGTTCTGTGGCAAACGTCACGAATGTCGTCGAGGATAACCAGTTTGATATCAGTATAACTAATTATCGCTCTTCTGTGTTCAAACTCACTGGAGGGAAAATACAGAATTATAGAGGAAAATAATTTCCTCAGACAAGTTTTCCATGCCCGCACATGAGAAGCTAATCAACATTATAAGAATATATGACATAAATAAAGACCACTGCAATTATCTGAGGGGCGTGTTAGGCTGTCAACTCAAGAAAATGAAAACGAAAATCGCTTATTGACACGAGTAGGTTTCAATGAAGTTACTGTGAAAAGCCCCTAGTCGCCACATTCCGGCGCCTGTCCGGGGAGGTTGGTACGGGAATCGAACCGTGCTGCTGGCCTGCTTGGTCTGCTTTAAAAGCCAGCGATTTAACCTTGTGAGCTAGAACAGCCCCTGTGAGCTAAACCCGCCCCAAGATGTAGAGTCTCAGTAATTACTGTGATCTGAACATTCTAATGGACTTACTTCCAGGACATACGGGTTGCTGTGTGCCGTCTTCAACGATTCCATAAAATATGCACAAATAGGAAATCGTCAGACGTGTATGGTAATATAAATGTATCTTACGGTTACCACGTTTAGGTAAACTGTCGTGGATTATCTTTACGACATATATCCAATTATTAGTTCGACGCTGAGCAGACATTATCCAAGGGAGACAAGTGTCACCCGGACAAGCGTTACCATATATGTAAACCCGCCAATACCTCTCATTCTTCACATTAACCTGCCCTGCAGCTTCGTCAATATTCCAGTGACCTTAACATTTTATGCAGAACTGTCCTGCAGGCAATAGGTTAAATGTGGCCAGGCCAAATTTAGATAAACGGTCTGGTTAACTTCCGCCCTTTTCAATCTGTCTCCGCTATTGATCCGTGTCAAATACCACGATTTAATGTAGTACACATTCTGGTACTGCCATTTACGTTTTTCACGATGGCTGCCTTGAAGTAATTTAGGAATCAGAAGGTCACTCGAAATTTGATCCTCAAATTACGATGGAATAGTTGGTCAAACATATTTCGATCGGATAAAGCACATCAGTCGTCCCTTTAGATGGTTTGTAATTGGTTCGTTGTAGAACAAAAAGTTACATTCAGAAATTGTGTCGGGAAATATTTTACTGATACGTGAAGGTTTCGGACATACCATGTGGAATAAGTGTCAACAGTTACTCGGCAATTCAGAATGTACACCTCTTCCTCAAAATTCCACTGAAATTGTGGAACTAGTGTTTCTAATGATGTTTGTGACTTTGTTGTGAATCGATCATTTGCAAATATCGACCATTCTAAACTTTCACATATGCGATTCGTCAACATTTCTGTCAACACTTCAAAAAAGGTAGGTACCTCCTTCTGTTCTTTTCATTTTTTCCTCTGCTCAAAGGATGGAGGAAACTGTGTGTTTATAAACTGGACAATGATTAATTGTACGAATATTAAACGAAAAGGGGCAGCACGGTAGCATGGTGGTTAGCATAAATGCTTCACAGCTCCAAGGTCCTAGGTTCGATTCCCGGCTGGGTCACTGTCTGTGTGGAGTCTGCACGTCCTCCCCGTGTGTGCGTGCGTTTCCTCCGGGTGCTCCGGTTTCCTCCCACAGTCCAAAGATGTGCGGGTTAGGTAGATTGGCCGTGATAAATTGCCCGTAGTGTCCTAAAGAGTAAGGTGGAGGGGGAGGGGAAGGGGGTTGGTTGTTGGGTTGCGGGTATAGGGTGGATACGTGGGTTTGAGTAGGGTGATCATTGCTCGGCACAACATCGAGGGCCGAATGGCCTGTACTGTTCTATGTAATATCTATGAAAACTTATAAAAAGTGAATGAATTTCCAAATCTATAAATATTCATGTTTTCAGTTGAGGTGTGTATCATCATTCAAAGTATTGGAAACTGATAATTAATTACTGGAAAGTTAAGGGGTATCCGCGTTGTTATAAAAAGCTGATGTTGCGGATGTTGACGCCATGGTTTTCCATTATCCAATGCACCCATTTCCCCTTCAGTTCTCGCCAGACAGCAGTAAAGTCTGAAATAAAGTCCGCCAGCTCTTTAATATCGTCCATGTTTAGTTCAGTGGTTAATAAGAGGCAAGTGTTATTGGGAGTGAGTCAAATAGGTTCTACAGTAATTAGAATGGAAGACGATTCAACATTTCACACGGTCTAGCAAGCCAGTTGTATTTGCAAACTGCCGGCCTAACCACTGTGTTGCAGTTGATCGGATTTTCCACGACACCAGGGAACAAACAGTACGGATATTGTTGCGTCAGAGGTGAGTGCATGAAGGAGGATGCATAGACGGCGGATAATCCAGAATACGGCATGGCATTACCTATGTCGTCGGTCGGTAGAATTACACTTTCCTGCAGAGGATTTTTACTTGGGAGTAGGAGGATACATTATTCGTGGACGCGTTATGTACATACGTGTTGAATAATGTTATGTGCAAGGGCTGAGAAAGCTGCAATGTATATCATGTATATCACCTGACCCAATACTTTTAACAGATTTTGGTTATGGGGAGCACAAGGGTCCACTCTCCAGGTGTTATGCAACAGAGACCTTAAGTATTTTAAAAACGAAACAAAGTTGATTCTATTAAAGAAGTTAACATTTGACAAACAAACAGTAAACATCCTATAAACTAACAACACTCGTAACTCCTCAGATAAAATACTCGATAGGTAGGCCTTAATAGCTATCCTCGCAAAACCCATGAGCTAAAACTTTTTCAACAAAGAAGGCAGGTTGAAATTCTCTACAGAAACAGGTATTACTTTTAAACAATCAAGTGAGCTGAAGACATTCTTTAGCGTGTCGAGAGAGAGATCAGAACATCCTCTCTGCTTTGAATGCAGCTCTCCAACACTGAAAATGAACCAAAAACAGAACAACAAAGGACATTTTAATGTCGAAACGCACGTAAAAGACAGAAAGACACAGCGCAGCTCCACCCACACACTCACATCACTGCAGTTATTTGATAAACTCCCATTTCTTAAAAGTATCCGGGTTCGATCCCGGCTCTGGCTCACTGAGTGGAGTTTGCACATACTCCCCGTGTTTTCGTGGGTTTCGCCCGCACATCACAAAGATGGGCAGAGTAGGTAGATTTGCTGCGCTCAATTTCCCAATAATTGGAAAAAATGAATTGGGTACTCCAAATTTATTTTTAAGAAATATAAAAGTTTGAGTCACATAACAACGGGACATGCCTGAGAGTCTAGGCACATCGTAGCAGAATTGGAAAAAAGTGATCCTGAGTCTTTGAATAATAAAGTATAAAGTGGGCGAATTCATGTTGCAAATTTGGATTGAGGTTGTTCCAATATAAGTTTTTGGGATGGGGTTGTTCCAATATAAGTTGTGGATAAGTTAGTTCCTATTCATGGAACACAGCCGCCTGTACTGGGAATGTGTGGAGGAACCTTCGGGATCGTACGAATCTGAAGCGTACGTTCAGCCGTCTTTTGCGGAGTAATATAAGTATGGCGGTATGAAGTATGCCACTTCAAAATAAACATTGGCAGCGTACTGTCAAGTGACGGATAAAATTATAAATCTGACACATCGTTAGAAGGTCAGACATATGGAATCTACACTGCAGGTCATACTGTCATGTGGAAGTACCATTCGGCCCATCGGGCTGCATTGGCCCTGACAAAGAGCAACCTACTGATGCACACGTATCTACCCGATCCCGGTAACTCAGTAACCCCACATAACGCTTTTTTGGACACTAAGGGTAATGCAGCATGTCCAATCCACCTGATCCGCACATCTTTGGACGGTTGGAGGAAACCGGAGCACCAGGAGGAAACTGACGCAGACACGGTGAGAATGTGCAGACACCGCACAGACAATAACGCAGCGGATGCGAACCTGGGACCCTGGAGCTCTGAATGAACTGTGGTAATCACTATGCTACAGTGCTGCCCAGTGGTAGTAATCAGTGGAAGCACAATTATGACATGGCAGGCCCAGAATGAGCGTACAAGCAGAAATATCGAAATTCAGAAAAGTCCACAGCATAGAAAAAAAATGATTCCATCATCAGAATATGCGGAGTGATCATCTCAAAACGCATAATATTTTTTGTTCAATTGGAAACACACCTGTGCGATGTGATAGCTATTACAGTAATTTGGATACAAGGTGACAAAGGCTAATTCCTGAATTTTCAAAGCCACATGCCAGTGAGAAAGGTCTCGAAATTTGTCGAGGATGCAAAGATATATCGATTATGTGTATCTGATATTATAAATAGATAGATGAAAAAAATGAAAATGAAAGTCGCTTATTGTCACGAGTGAACATGAAATTAAACGAAAATCGCTTATTGTCACAAGTCGGCTTCAAATGAAGTTACTGTGAAAAGCCCGTAGTCGCCACATTCCGTCGCCTGTCTTGGGAAGCTGGTTCGGCAATTGAACGAGCGCTGCTGGCTTGCTATGGTGGGAGTAGCTCACAGACTTACTAACTGTAACAATATTATATAATGTGGTATACGGGAAAAGGCATTCGTGATTTTGCAGAAAGTTGAGTCAATATCCATTGAGTCTGTAATCGACATATAGATTGGAAAGGTGAGGATTAATCAATGATATACATCATGGATTTGTCAGGTGGAACAATGTTGGATTGAATTTCTTGAAACTGTGACAGATGGTTTATTCGAGGGATATGTGGTTAATGTATGTGCCATGCTCCACAGCACGGGTTTTAGCAATGCATATGGAGGGTTTATGAAGAAGGCGCAATCTCGTGGGTTCCAACACATTTTTGCAAATTGCAGCCACAATTGGCTTAGTGGAAAGGTTCAGAATGTTCTGTCACATGTTTATATGTACTGTAAGCCTGTGTCCAATGGTGCACGGCAGAGATCGGTGCTGGGTCTCATGCTGTTTGTTATTAGCCTCCACCATGTAGACATTGATCTGGATGCAAATCATAATGATCTCTCCCACAGAGTGCCGTGAATCTTTGTAAATATGCCACCTAGGAAAATGTGCAGATAGGGTCACTGAATATTTCTTTCACAGAGGATGTTACGTTGTTGACAAATGAACGGGAGTAAAAGGCCATAGGCACGTCGGTTCTTTGAAGTTAAGGCCAATCTCAAATCCAAAGTGAACTTATGAAATCACAGAAAAGCGAACAATCGCCAAATGCATGGACAAATGAAATATTCGGCCGTTGTACCATTTCTGTCCTGCCATAAGTTCACTTTGGATTTGAGAGGGGCCTCATCTTCAACGAACCACTATTCCTATGGCGTATGATGGCTCCGAAAGAAGAAAACCTTAAATATATAAAGTGTGAGATAGTTTGTACGCACTACACAATTATGTAAATAGATGTTATAGATAAATATATATTTATGTACGTGTGCAGTGATTGCATCTTATCAAACAAATTCAGAAATTAAAGGTCTCCTCCATCGTTGTGTCTGATCATAAAGAAAGCAGCCTTCGTCGACCAACCTTTCCTGTGTCCACTCTGTCCAGTCACATGTCGATAAATCTTGAAATATCACTGGCAGAATTGCTATATTTTAAACAACAGGAAATTTCCAAGGTACATGTTAAAAAATTTACCCTGTGGGTGTAAATCAGTGGTATTGCTTTCTCGCAATCTATAGCTCTGACGGTTTCATTAACACTCAAAGCAGCCATTTTGGTCTTTTTGGAATGGTCGAAGGTAAGTAAGTACAAACCAATGTAAATGATGTGAATTGAGAAGGTGCGATTTTCGGAAGGAAATATGGATTGTCGGACCTGATTCCTTCAAACTTTCTTTGCAGATGGAAAGATCTGAAATAAAGAGCAATAAATATTTCCTTAAAACCCTCCATTATCAATGAATGGAGAATCAGTCATTGACCTCCGTCGAGATATGGATAGCTGATGACATGCTGCATCGTTTATATATTACGAAAACCTTATTTTCTCTGAAGGCGGCAACTTCTAAATACACTTGGATTAATCTGTGGAATTGCCACCCTTGCAGGCAACATGTTTTGCATCGAGACCAATTTATACTCCTCACAGATATTACAACAACCAATTGATAATGAAAACCTATTATTTCTTACGATCTGTTGACATAATTGCAAGTCTTCATATATAGACTGGCAATTTGGAAAACGAATGACCGAATGAAATGTATTTACAGATCCGGTTAAATCTGAGGCGGAGGTGTGGTGCAAGAGGTTAACCATATCTAAACAAGCAAGGCAGATCGAACCAGTAAATGTGTCCAACAAGAACAGTACAATGTGTTTGAATTGTTGAAAAACAATAAACGCTTCAAACGAAACACCTATTATGGTCAATAGTGCACGAGCATTTGTAGACAGCACGAAGTGTGGAAGTAAGTTTTACAAACTTTAAGATCGCCTGAGTTCTGCTCATAGACGATAGTGGACGTTTCAATGACTTTATGAAGATATTTTATTTTATAGAAAATGAACGGAAACGTGAACGGACGTCAGAAACAACATCTATATACACATGTGACATCCGTTCTCTTTTGTTATTGACATCAATTTTCTTTCATTATTTACAAAGTTGTAGCTTCTTGTTTTGTGTTCTCCAGTAGGCACTTACTTTCAGTCCGGTCCCCAACTATACCATCCCCCTTTTCGTCCCGACGAGACGGACGGACCCCTCCCCCCTTCACCCCACACGCACACACACACCTCCCAGTCATCTGGCCTGCCCTCTTCAGCTCAGATCTGGGGCCTGGATTCTCCATTTCAGCGGCTATCAGCCGGCGCCAATGAAGTATTTGAGGTATTTTACGACCATGCAATCGGCGTGAAACCAACACCGATTCCGGGTCCATTTGGGGTCTATAAATAGTGCTAACTAAAACTCCTGCCTCCCGCGACGAAACCGGCGGTGAATAGCCGGGACCGGGCCGGGCATGTACGTGGCTGATGCCCTGCAGCGGTCGCGCTGCACAACATGATGTTGGCCATGCGTGTAACCAAACCCGCCAACGGAGATCATTGGCCACACCTATTCACCCTGGGCACTCTCTGCCCACCTGCAAACAGTCCACCAAGCCGCTCAGAAGACGCGCGCAGCACCCGGACCTAGCGTGATGGCGGTAGACACAGTCCGCAGCCGTCACGGCGGGGTCCCGCACTTTATGGAGAAAACTTGCTAGGCGCCGTAGAAAAATCGTCCATCTTGCTTTGCAGAACTGGTGGGCGGGCAGTTGGCCAGAAACAGCGCACGGCGCGCGTCACAAGGACACCAGTTTGGAGGAAGTGAAGCGTGGCTGACCAGCGTCAATCCGGCGTCGGCTCTGTATTATCCTCCATCCGATCGCTGGACACGCTAAACACGTTGGGATACTGATAATCCAGCCGCTTGTGACTGAAGTTTAACGTGAATCCTCGTCTATTCTTATTTTTCCAGGACAAAATACGATACCCACATGTTCTAGTCTTGCCAAAGACTTACTGGGTTCTGGACAGCCTTCTTTAATGCACTGTCAAAGGCAGTGGAGGTGTGGGTGGAGTTTTGCCTGCGATAGGCAATATTCTGGCTATTGAAACGGACAGATTTCTTCCTTTGGAGGAGGGACTAAACCTTTTCACCTGCCTCCCCAATTGCCCACCCGATGATCCTGCTCGGCTGGCGATCAGCTGCACAACCCAATGCTGAAGATGGGTTGTCCGAACGATCCGTATTTCACGAAATGGAGAAAACTAAATTCGCTATCGGGGGTCGATATTCTCCAAAGCGTGGGAATCGTTTTATGAATTGTTCCAAGACTTGTTTGCAGCCAATAGCCAACATGAAGAGGGAATTGAGAGACAGGATACTGCAACGAATGCAAACTGAAGGCGGGAGGGGGAGAGGGGGTGTTAACAAAGGCACTTAGAGTCCAACCATGTACAGCAAATAAAATAAAGCAATTTCTGGGAAACTGTCAGACGAATAGTCAAGAAGAAAAAAATGATTGATTCTTCTTAGCAGGAAGAAGGCATGTATACAATGTTCAGTAATTCGGTTAGCTCGTTGGAGGAACAGAGTGGTATTGGAGAATATGCGCATAAATTATGGTATAAATCAAGAGGAATTATAATGAAACGTTCCAAACTGTTAAGCTTTATTGTGTGGCATGGCAAGGGGAAGGAATGAATGAGAAGACAGTCATCTGCATTTCACTCCGCAAAACGCACACAATAATGGTACTCTCGCGCTTTCGAGCACATAAACACTGGCTGAGACCGTAAGGTGATTGCAACTGCAACAAACGCTTTGCAGAATTGCAGTGAGATGGCTTACCATCACACCTTCACTAGTATTATGGGCCAGGGTGGGAGAACTCTAACGTACATCAAGAAGTTCACCTGATCTACGACAGTTTATCGATTTTGGTTACGATGAGTACAATGGCCTGCCATTCAGCTTTTATTCAACATATGCCTGAAGCACTTTTAATCAAATATATGCTTTATTCTACGAATTTAGTTAACTTTTTTCGAAACACACACAGGAAACATTTTTAATTAAATACAAACATAAATATCCCACACAGCTACAGTAATGTATGCCTTATCCTTAATAGATTCCACCATTTCATTTTTCAAATTGAGTAACACGATCCCATCCACCAGCACGCCCTTTTCAAAGGTGTGGTACGGCACACAGCACCCATGTTCTGGCATGGGGTGCTCTTTTTTCCTTTCCAAAGGAGCAGGTTTGAATTTCTTCCAGAACGCAATTGTGTATTTTATGTTATCAAGTAATCAATGTTTAAACTAATTTGGCAGGTGAATAGGAACCGGATTTGTAGCCCAGAAACTAAGGTCGCCGATGTTCAGGACGTATAAGCGTGTGGTGAGTCATTGAGGAAGGTAACACTGACAAAGGAGAGTACATGCAGGCACGCAGATGGCTTGAAGTGTGTGTACTTAAATGCAAGAAGCATCAAGAATTTGGTGGATGAACTTAAGGCACGGATCGGTACTTGGGACTACGATGTTGTGGTATCACGGAAACTTGGATAGAAGAGGGGCAGGAATGGCTGTTGGTGGTTCCTGGTTATGGATGTTCCAATAAGATGATGGAGTGTGGTAAAAGAGGTCGAGGGGGCATTGTTAATTAGAGACAGTGTAACAGCTGGAGAAAAAGCAGTTCGGGGAGGATCTGCCCACTGGATGTAGAACGGGGTGACGTCAGATATAGGAAATAATCAGTCACCTTGTTGGGCGTTTTCCATAGGCCCCCAGGAGCAGCAGATATGTGGAGGAACACATTGGGAAACAGATCTCGGGAAATCGCAGAAATCACATGGATGTAGTTATGGGTGACTTCAACTTCCCAAATATTGAGTGACTCTTTAGATCAAATAATTTGGATGGGGTGGTGTTCGCGCCTTGTGTCCAGGAAGGTTTTCTAATAGCGTATGGTGATTGTTCAAACAGAGCGAGGCCATATTGGATTTTGGACTTGCTAATGAACCAGGTAAAGTGACCATTTGGAGATAGTGACCACAATTCGGTACTTTCACTTTAGTAATGGAGAGGGATAGGTGCGTGCAACTGCGAAAGGTTTACAATTGGGTGAAGGGTAAATACAATGCTGTCAGAAAAGAACAGAAGTGCATAAGTTGGGAGCATAGGCTGTCAGAGAAGGACAGCATTGAATGTGGAACTGTTCAAGGATCAGATACGAAGTGTCCTTGATATGTATGTCCCGGTCAGGCAGGGAAGAGATGGTCGAGTGACAGAACAATGGTAGAAAAAGAGGTTAAATGTCTTGTTAAGAGAAAGAAGGAGACTTATGTAAGGCTGAGGAAACAAGGTTTAGACAGGGAGGTGGAGGGATATGATATAGCCAGGAGGAAACTCAAGAAAGGGATTAACAGAGCTAAGAAAGGGCATGATAAATCTTGGGCTGGTAGATTCAACGAAAACCCAAAAGCCTTTTACACATGTGTGCGAAATATGACAATGTATAGAGCGAGGGTAGGTCCGATCAAGGACAGTAGCGTTAGATTGTGGGTCGAGTCTGAAGAGATAAGAGGTGTCTTGAACGAGTATATGTCTTCAGTATTTGCGAATGGTTGGAGAGGACCGTGTGAAATTAACTGGCAAGTTCGAGGAGATACTTGTCAGGAATGAATATGAATTGATATAGCCTGATGAGATATATCCAAGGATACTATGGGAAGCAAGAGATGAAGGTGAAGAGCCGTTGGCAATGATCCTTTCGTCTTCACTGTCAACAGGGGTGGTACCACGGGAGTGGAGAGTGGCTACTGTCATGCCCCCGTTCAAAAAACGAAATAGGGATCATCCTGGGAATTACAGGCCAGTTAATCTTACTTCGGTGATAGGCAAAGTAATGGAAAGGGCACTGAGGCATTGGAGTTGTAAGCATCTGGAAAGATACTGCTTGATTAAGAATAGTCAGCACGGATTTTCTAGGTGTAGGTCTTGCCTCACAAGTCTTACTGGATTCGTTGACGAGCTTGCCAAGCACATGGATGAAGATAAAACAGTGGATGGAAAGTACTAGGAGTTTGGTGAGACATTTCATAAGGTTCCCCATGGTAGGCTCATGCAGAAAGTAAGAAGACATGTGATAGTGGTAAATTTGGCAAGTTGGATAACGAACTGGCTAACCGTTGGAAAGCAAAAAGTGGTGGGGGATGGCAAATATTCAGCCTGGAGCCCAGTTAGCAGTAGGGTACCGCAGGGTCCAATTCTCGGTCCTCGGCTGTTTGTGATTTCCATTAATGACTTGTATGAGAGAGTTGAATGGTGGGTCAGAAAAATTTGCAGATGGTACGAAGATTGGTGGAGTTGTGGATAGTGAGGAGGGCTGTTTTCGGCTGCAAAGAGACATAGATATGATGCAGAGCTGGGCTGACAAGTGGCAGATAGAGTTTCACGCTGCAAAGTGTGAGGTTGTCCATTTCGGAAGAACAGATATAAATGCAGAATACAGGGTTAACGGTCAGGCTCTTGGCAATGTGGAGGAGCACAGGGATCTTGGAGTCTATCTTTATTGATCTTTGAAAGTTGCCACTCAAGTGGCTAGAGCGATGAAGAAGGCCTATCGTGTGCTAGCGGTCATTTGCATGGGACAGAATTTGAGAACCCTGAAGTGAAGATGCAGCTGTGGAAAACCTTGCTAAGGCCGCATTTAGATTACTGTGTGCAGTTCTGGTCGCCTCAATTTAGGAAGGATGTGGAAGCTTTGGAACAGGTGCAAAGGAGATTTACCAGGATGTTGCCTGGAATGAAAAGTAGGTCTTACGAGGAAAGTTTGAGGGTGCTACGCATTTTCTCATTCGAATGGAGAATGTTCTGGGGAGACTTGATAAAGGTTTATATGATGATCCGGGGAACAGTTAGATTAGATCGTCAGATAATTTCCCCTGGAAGAACAAACCATTACACGGGGACATAAATTTACGGTGAATGGTGGAAGGTACAGGGGGTCAGTCAGATTCAGATCCTTTAATATGAGAGTAGTGGGGGCATGGCATGCCTTGCCTGTGGAAGTATTTGAGTCGAAAAACATTAGGGGACGCCACGCGTCTATTGCACATGTACATGGATTACGGTAGAATGATGGGGTGTTGAATCACTTGTTCTTAATCTGGGAGAAGAGTTTGGCACAACATAGTGAGCCGAAGTGGCTGTTCTGTGCTGTTTTTCTATGTTCTATGGAATCTGGAAGCAGCTTTTAAAATGAAGATAGAGAGAGACGCTTCTGTTTCTGAGTACAGTAGCCAAATGTGAAAACGAAAACAAAAATGCAGAAGCACAATCAAGCCCCAAACGAAAGCGAAAGTAAAAAAACAACTCTGAGTACAACAGTCAAGCTCAACCCACACAATGGCATCATGGAAGCCAGGTGATAATACAAAACCATTTCTTAAAGGGGCGCTCCCATGACACTAGGCATTAGGAATGGATCATGAATTATGGATTTTTCACTTTTACCTGCAATAGTAGATACAATAAAACAATGTGCCTTGATTCAAATATTGACAAGCAACACTATAGTATAACAAAGCGCCGTCATGTGGAATACATAGTTCATGGGATGAAACATTGCAATCCCACTAGAGAGAAGCACGTCTGAAGCGCGGCTGAAGATTGAGGTGATAGCAAATGCTGTGCCCTTGTTTACGAAGGTTAGTAAGGATACGCTTAGGAACTACTGACTGATGAACATTACTTCTGTGGTGGGTAAATTATTGGAAGGTAATCTGAGGGACTGGATAAACAGGCATTTAGACAGGCAAGGGAGAATTAGGCAAATTCAACATGGCTTTGCAATGGGAAAGTCATGCCTCCCGAATCTGATTGCGCTTTTGAAGGGATAACAAAGAATATAGACGAGGGCAATGCATTCGACGTTGTCCCCATCGACTTGAGCAACGCCTTTGGAAAGGTACCACATGGTAGATTAATTCTACAGAATTCCAGGGTGAGGTAGCCAATCGGATATGAAATAAGATGGGTGACCGAAGCCAGAGGGTGGTTCTGGAAGGTTATTATTCTAACTGGAGGCCTGGATCCAGCTGAGTGCTTCAGCGATTGGTGCAGGGTCCACTGTTATCTGACATACGTATAGATGATTTGGATGAGAATGTAGGAAAAATGGTTTGTAAGCTTGCAGATGATACCAAGATTTATGGCATCGTGGATAGTGAAGAAGGTTGTATAAGATTGCAACAGGATCTTGAAGAATTGAGAAAATGGGTCGATGAATGACAGATTGAGTTTAATTTGGATACATGTGGAGTGATGTATTTTGGTGAATCAAATCTGGGGAGGACAACTCAGTTAATCGTAGACCATAAAATTTGCAATGCAGATAAAGACCATTCGGCCCACCGAGTCTGCACCGGCCCTTAAAGTGAGCATCATATTGAAGCCCAGGTATCTACCCTATCCCCGTAAACCAGTAACACGGACACTAAGGGCAATTTAGCATGGCCAATCCACCTAGCCCGCACATCTTTGGACCGCAGGAGGAAATAGGAGCACCCGGAAGAAACCCAAGCAGACAAAGCGAGAAGGTGCAGGTTCCACATAGACAGTGACCCAGCCGGGAATCGATCCTGCGACGCTGGGGTTTTGAAGCAACAGTGCTAACCACTTCGCTACTGTGCTATCCTGTTCGGGAGTTACGGAGAGTTATAGTACAAAGAGTTCTAGTAGTACAGGTTGATTACTCCTTGAAGGTGGACTCTCATGCCGACAGGGTGGTTAAGGAGGCTTTCAGCATGTTAGGTTTTATTGGTCAGATTATTGAATACATGAGTTGAAAAATGCAATGAAATTGCACATGACCAGGCTTGTATAGAGCGATACGGGCCAGATGCGGGCAAGTGGGACGGGCTTAGCGATAGAAACTAGGCGGAATGGGCAGGTTGTGCGGAAGGTCCTGTTTTCATACTGCAAATATTTGTGAATGTGATCAAATACCAAACTTCATTCTTGTGGAACGATTATCGGAGTAATGTGAAGACGAAAATGGCAAATAATTGACATAAATGGCAGGTGGTTCATTCAATTGGGGACAAGGCAGAATAGAAAATGATCTTAGGAAAAATATCAATGTGGGTTCCATATGACCACGGCTACTAACATTATGTTGTATCCACAAATCTGCTGCATGTGTGGAAGTGGTAAATTAATGCACCAAAGAGGAATAGTGGAGCCGATTAATAAACGGCAAATTGATGTACATATCAAGATTAATTAGAAAAAACTGATTAACGAAATTAGAACATCAATATTTCAGAAGGTTCCCTCAGTCGTGACAATACATCTGCCAAACATCGAAAATGGATCACGTTATCAGAATGTATTTCAACAAAACCAGACGCAAAATACCCGATGAGATATATCCAACCACGAAGGTGATTGCAATTATCATCAGTCAGCTCGAGAAACGTCGTGAAACTGCTATGAATAAAACCGATTACATTTAATTTCAATACTTTGTAAATTATTATTTTAGGGTTGTAGGTGGAGAAAATAGAGGAGTTTTACGATTCTGGATACATTTCTAAAACGGATGTCGCTATTGAGATTCAGAACAGTGGAATGTAGAACGCCAAGTTGGTTAATTTGTTCATCTAGTTTCTGGGTCTGGAAAATTGATAAATAGAGGTATAGGATATATTAACGCCTTTTGAAACTCTGTTTTGACCGTAAACAGGTGTTTATGTCCCAAACCGAGTACCACGTCATACGACTCATGTGTCGGTATGAAAGCAGTTTCAGTAAAATAATCATGAGAATAGTTCTGGTGGTGTGAAAATTGAGCTCCAAGGCAAAAGTGAAAAAATTAGCTTTTCTATTTGGCAAATAGGAGGCCTGATGACTTAGCACAGCAGGGCAAAATCCTAAATCTTGTCGAGAAATTAGCTCAGCAGAAACTTTCCGGAGTGTGGTACAACTGATGCTCAGGGCACATATATACACGATAATTGGCAAGTGTTAGTTGCTAGATTCTTGACGTAGCAAGCAAATAGGCAACGTGGACTGCATTGTCTCAGTCTCTGAAGTTAACAAGTTACATTGTGCTCTTCTAAAGCCGCAGTGATAATTATTTTACGACAACGCATATGATAAGTACAAAGTTGGAAAACACATTGGAACGGTACGAGTTGAAATAGCAATTACAGATGTAAATAAATGAGATTATCAACTCATGTTCAGCGTTTAAAAGCACTTGGGTTCTTCGAAGCAATCGAGATCGCTTTTAAAGTCTCTGGTGAAGGAAGCTACATCTAACGAAGATACGCCTGATATGTTCCAATCTCCGTATCCTAACCTTGATTTGCAACGAAAGAATTTGGCTGCTCGAGGCTGATTGACGCGAAGCTGCACTGGTAAACTTGGCAAAGGAATACTATTCACATTAATCTCTCTCGCCATAGGTACCTTTAACTGGTCTAGCCAGTGTATATTGAAGACAAATTGTGAATAATTATACCGAACTCTCACCGATTCAAAACAAAACATTGTTAAAAAGCTTACCTTTTTTGGACTTGGTCTGTTCATCTTCAGCTAATCGGCAAAGTAAATCAAGCGAAGGATGAAGAGGGACACGATTGGCACGATTTTGAATTAAGCAACAGTGTGCTTTTTCAGAATGTTTTGTGCACACAATATCGAGGCCTGCGGTGGATATGACGGGAGAGCGGCATTGGAAAATCATAAAGATCGAGAAGCCGATCAGATCTTACGACAAAATAAACAATGTAAACATATGTATGCGAACGTATTTTTGGTGCAAAGTTATTCCCTGGGAGGGACTCAGCTTTTATTAGATTTTGCCACACGGAGTTGAAACATTTAATCAATATTCTGATTATTTCATTTTTGTTTCAACGCACGGATTAATCAGCAAATTGGGCAATGGGGTCAGTACAACGCAGGAAGTCGGTGACTGAGCATTGTAATGCGTAATTTTCTGAGTAATGGAATTCACCTGCTTTTGTGAGGCCACCCTCTAACACTTCATTCATCATAATTGCAAACGGATCAAGACAAATGTTGCTACATTTAATATGGAGGAATGTCAAAATGCGAATGGCGCAGGTACTTCTGATGATATTTCATTAAATTAGGTAATGCTATTGAGAAGAAAATTCTTCACAATATATATATATACGTCAACTGTGTTTATGCCATCACTAACGTGATGGAAGAAATGTAAACACATAGTTCAAAAAACTTGAGAGAATAATGATCGTCTGGAACATGGGGAACGTTTTACTAAAGCAGCAAGGACAGACTCAAGCTAATTGAAGGGAAACAAATTCGTATATTAGGATAACTTTGGACATACCATCAAAATGGATCAGGAATGTTCTTTGCTGCCGAACGCAGTTGCTGAAGTAACCACATGCCCTTCCGAGAATGAGGCAGGGTAGTATTACTAATGTGAAAACATGAAATTACATTCCATCCAGCTCCCCAGCAGACGATCCAAAAATATACCAAGAATTGTAAAAAAGTAAAATATAAGAAGGTATATTTTGAACATATCAACATTGCCGGAGAAACGTGGAAGGAAAACCAACGAGTCTCAATAACCTGTGAACACAATTAGCTACACCATGGTGGGCTCAGCGCAAATGCTTGCGGAGATAGTGGACACATTTCTGTAAATTTACATATGCCCTGAGATTGTGAAATCGTCCCACAAAATTGAAATATCACGAAGCGTCGACATGTAGTTCATTGTGGTAGCCGACGGACATATATCACAAAATGGTTAAGCCAAAATACAACATGACAGGTTGCATAACACCGAAATAAAAGGCGTTAGGGAGGACAAACAAGGTAAGATTTTTATGCTTATATCTTTCTTAAGGGTACAAGGGCAGAGATGGCGGTTATGTCAGTGATATGGTTCTCCTGCCATATGTGGGAGAAAAGGAGCTTTCTGTCGTCCCTGCCGACTCTGTCTGCGGGTATTGTGGGCAGCTGTATCTCGTCACAGAGCATGTAGTTCGGATGAAGGAGCAACTGGACACCTTTGGGAGCATTCTTGAGCAGAGAGCGCGATTGACTCAATATTCGGGGAATATAGTCACAGCTAGCACAGTTTTCGGCGGTAGTTGTATAAACGTCAGGAGAGGCTGGCAGGTAAGGCAGGAGACTCCTGTGATTTCTGTCCTCTCAGACAGGTACACTGTTTTGGATACTGTTGGGGTGGGGGTGTGGAATAGTCCCTCAGGGAAATAAACAGCAGCAGACAGGACTTTGGCACTACAAGGTGAGTTGCTGTACTGCAGTGTCAGATTAAGTTCAACCGACTGTTATGAGCAGTAGACTTGAGAGTCAAGGCACAGACAGACGGTTCTGGGGATGCAAAGAATACTCTAGGATGGTGTGTTGGCTCCGTGGTGCCAGGGCCCTGGATATCACTAACGTCTGAAGGTCACCATTAATGAGAAGGTAAACGGGCAGATGTCATTGTGAACATTCGTACTGATTGCATCGCTGGAAGGGGGTGGGGGTGGGGGGAAGTTAGGTCGGGTGATAAAAAGCTGAACATCAAGGGTAGTAATTTCAGGATTGCTGCCCTCGAGTCTTGGAACAATTGAACACGTTTCTCAAGAGCTAACGTAGGACGGAGGGCTTTCGACAGTGTGGATCAGTGTGATGTCTTCTGGGGAAGGTGGGACTGTAAAAGAAGGATGGGTTTCACCTGAAATGGAGGGGCGCCAATATCCTTGGCGTCAACTTTGATAGTACTTTTCCGGAAGATTTAAACTAGGGTGGCAGGGGAAATCCGAACTCGAACAGCGGGCCAGCAAGATTAGTAATTGGGAAAAGAGTAAAACTGAGATAAACATAGCACAAAGTACGACCAGGCAGAGGGAAGCCGCAGGACACAGCGGGACTGCAGGTCTATATTGCGGTTGTTTCAATGCAAGACAAATATCAGAAAATATAGATTAACTGAGAGCGTTAATTACTTCATCGAACTATTATGTAACTACAATAACAAATACTTGTTTAAAGGAGAATTTAAGGGACGATTTAAACTAGTGTGGCGTGGGGTGGGAACCAGAGCGCTAGTTTAGGTGTAATAACTAAAGGGTAAATATAGAACAAGAATAAGAGAACAACATCACACTGAATGCTCAAACGCAGTGGATTGATGTGTATTGTTTCAACGCCCGATGTATCGTAGGTAAGGCAGATGCACTTAGACAAAGTGTTAATACTTGGAATTAAGATGCTGTGGCTATCACAGAAACATGGTAAAAGAAGCGGCAGGGGTGTCAGCTGAACGTTGGAGAAAATAGATGCTTCAGTCGAGATTGATGGGGATGTAAAAGTGGTGAGGGAGGAGAATTCCTGGTTGAGGATACTATTATAGGAACATAAGAACATAATAACATAAGAACTAGGAGCAGGAGTAGGCCATCTGGCCCCTCGAGCCAGCTCTGCCATTCAATGAGATCATGGCTGATCTTTTGTGGACTCAGCTCCACTTTCCGGCCCGAACACCATAACCCGTAATCCATTTATTCTTCAAAAAAATATCTATCATTACCTTAAAAACATGTAACGAAGGAGCCTCAACTGCTTCACTGGGCAAGGAATTCCATAGATTCACAACTCTTTGGGTGAAGAAGTTCCTCCTAAACTCAGTCCTAAATCTACTGCCCCTTATTTTGAAGCTATGTCCCCTAATTCTGCTTTCACCCGCCAGTGGAAACAACCTGCCCGCATCTATCCTATCTATTCCCTTCATAATTATAAATGTTTCTATAAGATTCCCCCTCATTTTTCTAAATTCCAACGAGTACAGTCCCAGTCTACTCAATCTCTCCTCATAATCCAACCCCTTCAGTTCTGGGATTAACCTAGTGAATCTCCTCTGCACACCCTCCAGTGCCAGTTCGTCCTTGACCAAAACTGAACACAATACTCCAGGTGTGGCCTCACTAACACCTTATACAATTGCAACATAACCTCCCTAGCCTTAAACTCCATCCCTCTAGCAATGAAGGACAAAATGAAGGACAAAATTATAGCCTTATTGAGGGAGAAAAACTTGGAGGGCTCATACAATTAGGCAATCTGGGCAGAGCACAGGAACAAAAAGGGAGCAATGACAATGTTGAGCGTTTATCGGAGCCCCCCCCCCCCCACTCCCATCTGCCAGCGAGCTCTAGCGCTACAGATAGGTAGATAGATTTTGTATAAATGCAAAAGTAACAGTGTATTTGTGGTAGAGGATTTTAATTCACCAATATTGACAGGGACTCACTTGGTGCTAGGTGTTTGTATGCGGTAGAGTTGATAAGATGTATCCAGGAAGCCCTCCTGATCCAATGTGAAGATGATCCAACGAGGGATGTGGCAGTACTGGATCTAGTATTGATGAATGAGCCTGGAAAGGACATTGAGGTTTTAGTAGGGGAACATGTTGGGAGTAGTGACCACAATTCCGTAGATTTTAGTGTACTTTTGGACAGAGTGGGGGCTTACCCTCGCATTAACGTACCAAACTGGGGAAATGCAAATTACGATACCATGAGACATGAATGGAAGCATTTGGATTTTGTGCGGCTGTTGGATAGTAATTCAACATCGGACGTGTGGTCGTCTTTCAAGCGAGAATTGATTAGGATTCAGGAAAGCCACCTTCCTAAAAAAATGAAGGATAATTATGGGAAGTTCAGGCAGCATGGGAAAACGATGCATATTGTGAACCTCTTCAAAAAGAAAAAAAAGACTTGTGTATGTTCTGGAAAGGGTGGGAACAGACACAACCCGCGAGGTGTATAAAGAACGTGGGAACTTACTGAAGCGGGAAATTAGGAGGGCTAGGATTGTCATGAAACGACCTTGCCAAGAATAATTAAGCTGAATCCCAAAGCTTTTTATTTATATGTAAAAAGTAAGAGGGTGGCCAGGGAAAGGATTGGACCACTTAAGACAGTGGCGGGGGGGGGGGGGGGGCTACATATGTATTGAGCCCGAGGAAATGTGCAACAAGATATTAAATGAGGAATTTGCATCGGTGTTCGCCAAAGAACGGATTTTTGTGGAAGATGATTGTTGGGTCGGATGTGTGGAAAGTCTGGATCATGTTAACTTCGAAAAGGAGAAGGTATTGTGTCTTCTAAAATATATTAAGTTAGATACGCTTCCTGGGACGGATAAGATTTATCCCCGAATACTGAGGGAAGAAAGGCAGGAAATTGATGGGGGTTTGACTGACAACTTTGTATTCCCATTTGCTGCAGGTGAGATATTAGAGGACAGGAGGATAGTTCACGTGGTACCAGTGTTTAAGAAAGGTAGTACGGATAATTCTGGAAACTACAGGTCAATGAGCTTCACGTCGGTATTTAGTAAATTATTGGAGATAATTCTCAGGGATAGGATTTATACCCATTTTGAAACAAATGAACTCTTAAACGACAGACAGCATGGTTTTGTCAAGGGGAAGTCGTGCCTCACTAACTCGATTGAGTTTTTGGAGGAGGTGCCAACGATGATTGATGACGGGACGTTGGTGTATTTTGTTTACATGGACACCTTAAAGCCTTTGAAAAGGTGCATCACTACAGACTGGTACAAAAGGCGAAGTCACACGGGATCAAATATGAGGTGGTAAGATGGATTCAGAACAGGCTCGGTCACAGTAGGCAAAGGGTAGCAGTCAAAGGGTGTTTTTTTCTGAATGGAAGGTTGTTCCAAAGGGATGTGAGCTTCGACCTCAGTTGTTTGAAGTGGACAGAAGGAACATCTAGAGGTCTGATTGGTTCCCGGATGATGATACCAATGTTGGTGGAGTGTCAGATAATGATGCGACATGTCAGAAGATACAGCAGTACATAGGTAAGCTGGAGACTTGGGAAGAGAAATGGTAAATGAATTTAAACGGGACAAATACGAGGTAATATATTTTGGTCGGTGTGACATAGACGGGAAAAATCGTAAATGGTAAAACTCGAAGGAATAGAGAAAGTCAGACAGATCAGCGCGTGCATGTCCACAAATCTTTGGAGGTGGCAACACAGAGTGGACAAGGTAGTCAAGAAGGCGTTCGGAATACGTGCGTTTATTTGACGGTCCATTGACGACAAAAACTGACAAGTAATGCAATAGTCATGCAGAAACTTGGTCTGACAGCACTGCAATGTTACGCACAACTCTGGTCGCCACACCACCAGAAAGATGTGGCGGCGTTGGTGACGGCGCAGAAGAGCTTTCCCAGGATGTTGGCAGGTCTGGAGGGTGTTAGCTATGTGGAGAGACTGAACCGACAATGACTGTTTTCATTACAAAGACGGAGGTTGAGGGCTGACTTAATAGATGTGTACAAGCTTATGAGGGGCATGGGTAGAGGATATGGGCAGGCCCTCTTTCCCATTGTGGAGGGGTAAATAACCAGGGGGCATAAGTTTACGGTCCGTGGTGCAAAGTTTAGAGGAGCTGCGCGAGGACGTTTTTTACGCAGAGGGTGGTGAGTGCCTGGAACGCATTGCCAGGGGAGGTTATGGAAGCAGATACATTAACAACGTTCAAAAGGCATCGCTAGAAGCACATTGATGAATGAAATCAAATTCGCATATTGTCAGAAGTAGACTTAAAAGTAAGTTATTGTGGAAAAACCCCCAGTCGCCACATTCCGGCTCCTGGAGTGGGATTTGAATCGTGTTGCAGGCCTGCCTTGTTTTAAAAGCCAGCGATTTAATAATGTGCTAAACGGGAAGAGAGGGATATACACAAGGAAGTACTGACGGTCTTGACAAAGCTTGGTATCGTGACCGGAACGGGCTTCAAGTGCCGAAGAGTCTTGTACTGTGCTCAATTGTTCTTCGTTGTTTGAGAGACAGTCCTGGAAGCTGTACATTGCAGGATATCGTTGTTTCAGACAGCATAAACGGGGAAACAAATGGGCTACGGGAGTTGTATTGCTCTTTAGGGAGCAACTCACAACTGTATTGAGTGAAGACACATTTAAGGATCTGTAAAGTAGTGATTCGGGCGGAGCTCAAGGTAAATAAGCGTGAAATCACAATGTTGAGAGCGTACAACAGACCTTCCAACGGCCCGAAACAAAGGGGAGCATTTGTGTAGTTACATACTGAAAAAGGTATTTAAAAAGCAGTGTAGCTGTGATGGGAGCATTTAACTTCCCTGTGTTGCCTGGGAATTCATGGCAGACCGGAGCTCTGATGGAGAGTGATTTGTTAGATTTGTGCAGTACAGCGTTTTGATACAGTATGTTGACAATCCAACTATGGTGGGGGAGGGGGGGAAGAGTAATCTTGGTATTCGGGAATTAATGTTTCAATTAAGGAGCATTTTGGATTTCGTGACCACAATTGCTTAATATTTTGCTTCGTCTTGGTTAAGGACAAAAGTGCCCCGCTGGTGAGATAGCTATATTGAGTGAGAGCCAATTACACCGAAATTAGACATGAGGTGGGGAATGCGGATTGGGTGCGGCCGTTTGAGGACAAACCCACGTCTGACATGCGGGATGTTTCTAAACACCAGTGCATTGAAGTGCAGGACAGGCATATACCAGCAAAAAAGAAGGCTAGAAATTGCAGTATTTTGTGATCACGCTTGTCAAGGAAAATTGTACGGTCAGTAAAAAGGAAAAATGTAACATACGTTAGTTCCAGGCATCGAAAGAACAATCAGAGCCCTTATGGAGTACAGCGAAAGAAGGAAGGAATTTAAAACTGGAATTAGAAGGGTTAAAATGGGCCATAAAATGATTTTAGCAAACATGCTCAAGAAGAACGCAAAGCTTTTTTATGCATAAATTAGGAGCAAATGGATATGTAGAGAATGAGATGGCATAATCAAGTGCAATGGAGGAAGTTATGCGTGGAACCACAAGAAGTGTGGGGATTCCTTTATGAGTAGGCTGTATCAGTATTCATCAGGGAGAAGGAAATCACGAATGTTGAGGTCAGGGATAGGTGTGTGAATACTCTTGAGAACGTCAGGATATCAAAGGAGAATGTTTGGAGTACCATATAGTCATTAAGGTAGACAGGCCTCCAGGGCGGAATGTAATCTATCCCAGGATACTGCAGAAGGCAGAGGATAAATAGCTAGCGTCTTTCAAGATATTTTCACATTCTCTTTGACCACACGTGAGGTTCCAGGAAACTGGAGAATATCCAATGTTGTTCCCTTGTTTAAGAAACAAAACAGGGATAATCAAGGACATTTAAGGCAGCCGAACCTGACATCAGTGGTGGGAAATATTTTGGAAAATATACCGAGGGACGTAATTCAATCTGTATATTTATAGGAAAGTTGATTAGTTAGTGATAGGCAGCATGTTTTTTGGTGTAGGTCATGCCTCACCAAATTGATTGCATTGTTTGTGCTGGTGACAAAGGAAGTGGATGCTGAATGGCTGTGGATGTAATTTATATGGACTCTCGTAAGGCGTGCAGCAATATCCAACATAGCAGGCGAGTGCAAAAACTAAAATTTAATGGAATTCGTGGAGGAAGGGTTACATGGATACATAAGTGGCTTAGAACATAGAACAGTACAGCACAGAACAGGCCCTTCGGCCCTCGATGTTGTGCCGAGCAATGATCACCCTACTCAAACCCACGTATCCACCCTATACCCGTAACTCAACAACCCCCCCCCCCTTAACCTTACTATTTAGGACACTACGGGCAATTTAGCATGGCCAATCCACCTAACCCGCAAATCTTTGGACTGTGGGAGGAAACCGGAGCACCCAGTGGAAACCCACGCACACACGGGGAGGACGTGCAGACTCTGCACAGACAGTGACCCAGCGGGGAATCGAACCTGGGACCCGGGAGCTGTGAAGCATTTATGCTAACCACCATGCTACCGTGCTGCTCAAGGCTTAGTTGTAGAAGTCAGTGAGTAACGGGGAACGGTGTTTCTTTTACGAGTGGCGAGCTGTAGCTTGTGATATTCCAAAGGGTTAAGTGTTGGAACCTCTGTTCATAGCAGTTTATAGAAATTATCACTGGTGAAATGTGATTGATTAGTAATTTACCGGATTACATGAACTTTAGCGGAGTTGCTGCTAGATTTGAGGATTGTTAGAGTACACAACAGGATTTGCTAGTTTGGAGACTTCGGCACAGAAGTGGGAGATGGATTTTAATCCTTCCAAATGCGAGGTGTTGCATTTTAGAGGTTCAATCTAGGTATGAATTGAACTGCAAATTGCAGAACCCTTAGGAGCATTAACAGATAGAGGAATCAGGGCGGACAGACCCACAGTTGCTAAGCAGTGACAATACAGGAGGCCAAGGTGATTAATAAGGCAGACGGCATGTTTGTCTTCATCAGCCAGGGAATTGGACACAGGAGTTGGTAAAACATGAAGCAGCTATGTAAAACATGGGTTAGGCCGCATTTGGAGTATTGAGTGAATTCTGGTCACCACATTATCAGAATCATGTGGAGAATTTGGAGAGAGTGCAAAGAAGGTTGACCTAGACATAGCCTGGTGTCGAGGGTGTTGGCTATGACGAGAAGTTGTCTAAACCAGGATTGTATTGCACTGGAAATATGGAAGCCGAGGACCGACCAGATATAGATCAACAAAATTTTGAACAGCATAGGTTTAGGTGTTTTAGTAAGCTCAGAGAAGGGGGCAAAAGAGGGGGAGGTGTGGCGCTGCTAGTCAAGGACAGTATTACGGTGGCGGAAAGGATGCTCGATGGGAACTCTTCTTCCGAGGTAGTATGGGCTGGGGTGAAAAACAGGAAAGGAGAGGTCACCCTGTTTGGAGTTTTCTATAGGCCACCTAATAGTTCTAGGGATGTAGAGGAAAGGATGGCGAAGATTATTCTGGAAAAGAGCGAAAGTAAAAGGGTATTTGTTATGGGAGACTTTAACTTTCCAAATATTGACTGGAAAAGATATAGTTCGAGTACATTAGATGGGTCGTTCTTTGTACAATGTGTGCAGTAGGGTTTCCTGACACAATATGTTGACAGGCCAACAAGAGGCGAGGCCACATTGGATTTGGTTTTGGGTAATGAACCAGGCCAGGTGTTAGATCTGGAGGTAGGTGAGCACTTTGGAAACAGTGACCACAATTCGGTGACCTTTACGTTAGTGATGGAAAGGGATAAGTATAACCCGCAGGGTAAGAGTTATAGCTGGTGGAAATGCAATTATGATGCCATTAGACATGACTTAGGATGTGTAGGGTGGAGAAGTAGACTGCAAGGGATGGGCACACTGGATATGTGGAGCTTGTTCAAGGAACAGCTATTGCGTGTTCTTGATAAGTACGTACCAGCCAGGCAGGGAGGAAGGGGTCGAGCGAGGGAACCGTGGTTTACCAAAGAAGTGTGAAGATGAGGCGTGAAATTTCAGTTGGGGCGCTTGATAGTTACAAGGAAGCGAGGAAGGATCTAAAGAGAGAGATAAGACGAGCAAGGAGGGGTCATGAGAAGTCTTTGACAGGTAAGATCAAGGAATAAAAGAATGACTAGCGTAAGAGTAGGGCCAGTCAAGGACAGTGTTGGGAAGTTGTGTGTGGAGGCTGAGGAGATAAGCGAGATACTAAATGAATACTTTTCGTCAGTATTCACTCAGGAAAAAATATAATGTTGTGGAGGAGAATGCTGAGACCCAGGCTATTAGAATTGATGGCATTGAGGTGCGTCGGGAAGGAGTGTTGGCAATTCTGGACAAGGTGAAAATAGATATGTCCCCGGGGCCTGATGGGATTTATCCTAGGATTCTCTGGGAAGCCAGAGAAGAGATTGCTGTGCCTTTGGCTTTGATTTTTATGTAATTATTGGCTACAGGAATAGTGCCAGAGGACTGGAGGATAGCAAATGTGGTCCCTTGTTCAAGAAGGAGAGTAGAGATAACCCCGGTAACTATAAGCCGGTGAGCCTCACGTCTGTTGTGGGTAAAGTCTTGGAGAGGATTATAAGAGATACGATTTATAATCATCTAGATAGGAATAATATGATTAGGGATAGTCAACATGGTTTTGTGAAGGGTAGGTCATGCCTCACAAACCTTATCGAGTTCTTTGGAAAGGTGACTGAACAGGTAGACGAGGGTAGAGCAGTTGATGTGGTGTATATGGATTTCAGTAAAGCGTTTGATAAGGTTCCCCACGGTCGGCTATTGCAGAAAATACGGAGGCTGGGGATTGAGGTTGATTCAGAGATGTGGATCAGAAATTGGCTGTTTGAAAGAAGACAGAGGTCGGTGGTTGATGACAAATGTTCAGAATGGAGTTCAGTTACGCGTGGCGTTCCACAAGGATCTGTTCTTTGGCCGTTGCTGTTTGTCATTTTTATAAATGACCTAGAGGAGGGCACAGAAGGTTGGGTGAGTAAATTTGCAGACGACACTAAAGTCGGTGGAGTTGTAGACAGTGTGGAAGGATGTTGCAGGTTACAGAGGGACATAGATAAGCTGCACAGCTGGGCTGAGAGGTGGCAAATGGAGTTTAATGTAGAGAAGTGTGAAATGAAGTGGAAAGAAAAACAGGAATGCGGAATATTTGGCTAATGGTAAAATTCTTGGCAGTGTGGGTGAGCAGAGGGATCACGGTATCCATGTACATAGATCCCTGAATGTTGCCACCCAGGTTGATAGGGTTGTGAAGAAGGCCTATGGTGTGTTGGCCTTTATTGTTAGAGGGATTGAGTTCCGGAGCCATGAGGTCATGTTGCAGCTGTACAAAACTCTGGGACGGCCGCATTTGGAGTATTGCGTACAGTTCTGGTCGCTTCATTATAGGAAGGACGTGGAAGCTTTGGAACGGGTGCAGAGGAGATTTACCAGGATGTCGCCTGGTATGGAGGGAAAATCTTATGAGGAAAGGCTGATGGACTTGATGTTGTTTTCGTTAGAGAGAAGAAGGTTAAGAGGTGACTTAATAGAGGCATACAAAATGATCAGAGGGTTAGATAGGGTGGACAGTGAGAGCCTTCTCCCGCGGATGGAGGTGGCTAGCACGAGGGGACATAGCCTTAAATTGAGGGGTAATAGATATAGGACAGACGTCAGAGGTAGGTTTTTTATGCAAAGAGTGGTGAGGCCGTGGAATGCCCTACCTGCAAGAGTAGTGAACTCGCCAACATTGAGGGCATTTAAATGTTTATTGGATAAGCATTTGGATGATAAGGGCATAGTGTAGGTTAGATGGCCTTTAGTTTTTGACTTCCCATGTCGGTGCAACATCGTGGGCCGAAGGGCCTGTACTGCGCTGTATCGTTCTATGTTCTATGTTCTGTAGAAAGGGTGGTTAATCAGCTGCTTTTTCCAAGGGTGGAAGTTTCAATTGCAAGGGGACCAAGTTAATGGTGTGAGGGTGGGGGCGTTTAAGGGAACTATTCGGGTTAATCGTTTCACAAAATGAGCGGTGGGTGCCTTAATCGCGCTGCCAGAGGATGGCACATTGGCAACATTTAGCAGGCATCTGGATGGGTACATGCACAGGGAGGGAATAGAGAGGATAAGGACCGAAGGTTTTTTTCTTTAGACGTTATGTCATTATGATCGGCAAACGCTTGGAGATCCGAGAGGACGTGTTCCAGTGCTGTACTTTTCTTTGTTTTTTGTTACCTTTGTTCTGGATAGGGACGCTTAAACAAGGGTTATGCATTTCATACAGTTTAACACATGCCATTGGGATGAGGCTGCAGGTGTTTCATTTCGTCCGGCACAGGAAGTCCACAGCAGGAAAAGTTAAATTAATTTAATTACTCAACAAACATGTGCACGAGTCCCGGTTGCAGCACAAATTGTACTCTCGCCCTCTCTCCCTCAGTCTGTTTCTCACTCTTCGAACTGTTACCCAATTGCCGTTAAGGTACAACACATCTAGTCGGGGAGCTTGCAGAGAACGTGCATAACGGGCAAAGCAAACTTCAACACACCGTGCATCCTGTGCTGG
Organism: Scyliorhinus canicula; assembly: GCF_902713615.1. NCBI lineage: Eukaryota > Metazoa > Chordata > Chondrichthyes > Carcharhiniformes > Scyliorhinidae > Scyliorhinus > Scyliorhinus canicula. The sequence goes on from NC_052157.1 coordinate 89,468,531, forward strand.
TTATTACAGTTCTGCAAATTGAAACAGAAGTCAGCGGATTTCTGTTTTACGGACAGAAAGTCTGTATCACAATTTTCATTATTTTTTGAGAATGCAGTGTGAAAAAAGTTCAAATATAATGTCTAATCCATAGATACGAAATAAATCATTAAAGGACGGGGCACAGGAACGTTGAGGGAATGGGCAAATATTTGGAAAATGGAGTAAAATGTAGGGAGATGTGAAATTGTGCCCTCTGGAAGAAATAATAAGCACAAACTTTATAATGAAAACGGTGAATGATTGCAACGCATTCGTGTGCAGAATAATCCAGGAGTCCCAGTGCAAGAGTCAAAGTAGACTATTATACACGAACAGCAATTAATTAGGAACACTGATAGGGTGTTATCTTCCCTTGTCAGCGGACACGGTCACGGATATATGCAGTTTATTATTTAGTTATAAAGGGCATTTATTTTCATTTTTTTAAAAATTCAAATTTGTGCATAATATCAACAACAAAAAGACAGATTTTTTTGAAAGAACAGAAATAACAGTCCCCCCCCCCCCCGCATACACAGCGGAAGATATAAATTAACACCCATCATTCCCACAAAACATCTGCCCGTCCCTTCAATAGACAGGACAGAACCCCATACCCCCCCCCCCCCTCCGTGTATACACAGAAGAGGAAATGTATCAATGCACGACATTGGCAAAGAACAACTATGCCTATCCCTTTAGTACAAAACAACAAAACATCCCCCCTCCCTCCCTCCAGCTCCCCCCCCCCCCGGGTTGCTGCTGCTGCTGGCCTGTTTCTATCGGTCTGCCAGGAAGTCCAGGAATGGCTGCCACCTCCAGAAAAACCCCTCCACTGATCCCCTTAGGGCAAATTTCACCTTCGCTAGCTTGACAAACCCCGCCATGTCGTTGACCCACGCCTCCACGCTTGGGGGCCTCGCCTCCTTCCACTGAAGAAGAATCCTCCGCCTGGCTACCAGGGACGCAAAGGCCAGAACACCGGCCTCTTTCGCCTCCTGCACTCCCGGCTCTCCGCAACCCCAAATACTGCGAGCCCCCAGCCCGGATTGACGCTGGATCTTACATCCCTAGATAACGTCCCTGCCACGTCCTTCCAAAATTCCCCCAATTCTGGACATGCCCAGAACATATGGGCATGATTTGCTGGGCTTCCACAGCACCTAATACACCTATCCTCACTCCCAAAGAAACGGTTCATCCTTGTCCCAGTCATGGGAGCCCTGTGCAGCACATTAAACTGTATAAGGCCAAGCCTCGCACAAGAAGAGGATGACTTCACTCTCCACAGGGCGTCCACCCACGTCCCCTCCTCAATGTCCTCACCCAGCTCCTCCTCCCATTTACCATTCAACTCCTCAACCGAGGCCTCGTTCATCTCCTGCATCACTTGATTCGCCGCAGAGATCCTCCCCTCTCCAACCCACACCCCTGAGAGCATACTGTCCTGGACACCATGCGGCGGCAGCAGAGGGAACTCCGCCAACTGCCGACTGACAAACGCCCTCACCTACATGTACCGAAAGGCGTTCCGCGGGGGGAGCCCGAACTTCCTCTCCAGCTCACCCATGCTCGCAAATTTGCCGTCTATAAATAGGTCCCCCAACCTCCTGATACCTTCCCTGTGCCAACTCAGGAACCCGCCATCAATTCTACCCGGAACAAACCGGTGGTTCCCCCGTATGAGGATCCCGTTGAGGCCCCCACCTCCCCCCTGTGCCGCCTTCATTGACCACAGATTTTGAGGGTAGCCACCACCACCGGGCTCGTGGTATACCTCGTTGGAGGGAACGGAAGTGGCGCCTCCAGGCTCGTGCCCACACATGACGCCATCTCCATCCTCTTCCATGCTGCCCCCTCCCCCTCCATCACCCACTTACACACCATCGCTGCATTGGCAGCCCAATATGACCCACAGAGGTTGGGCAGCGCCAGTCTCCCCCTATCCATGCCCCGCTCCAAGAACACCCTCCTCACCCTAGGGGTCCCATGTGCCCACACAAATCCCGTAATGCTCCTGTTAACCCGTCTGAAAAAGGGCTTCGGGATAATGATGGGGAGGCACTGAAACAGGAACAGAAATCTCGGAAGCACCGTCATCTTGACTGACTGCACCCTACCCCCCAGAGACAGCGGCAACATGTCCCACCTCTTAAACTCCTCCTCCATTTGCTCCACCAGCCTTGTAAGGTTAAGCTTATGCAGGGCCCCCCCAGCTCCTCACCTCCTGCACCCCCAAGTATCTAAAGCTCCTCTCCGCCCTTTTCAATGGGAGCCTACCAATCCCTCCCTCCTGGTCCCCGGGTGTACCACAAACAGCTCGCTCTTCCCAGAGTTGAGCTTGCACCCCGAAAAGTCCCCAAATTCCCGGAGAATCCTCATCACCGCCGGCATATCCCCCACCGGGTCCGCCACACACAACAATAGGTTATCCGCATAGAGCGACACTCGGTGCTCTTCCCCACCCCGCACCAGCCACTCCAGTTCCTCGACTCCCTCAGCGCCATAGCCAGGGATTCAATTGCCAGAGCAAAAAGTAGGGGTGACAAGGGACACCACTGCCTTGTCCCTCGGTGTAACCGAAAATACACCAACCTCCTGATCGTGGCCACGCTCGCCGTCGGGGCCTCATATAAAAGCCTCACCCAACTGACAAATCACCCCCCAAACCCAAACCTTTCCAGCACATCCCACAAGTACCCACACTCAACCCTATCAAATGCCTTCTCCGCGTCCAGTGCCACCACTATCTCCGCCTCCCCTTCTACCGCTGGCATCATTATAACATTCAAGAGTTATGTTAGTTATGTTAGACTGTATGATAGTGTTAAGCTGCTTCCCCCTCACAAACCCCGTTTGATCCCCGTAGATAACCTGCGGCACAGTCCTCTATCCTCGTTGCTAAGGTCTTTGCCAACAGCTTGGCGTCCACATTCAAGAGTGAGATCGGCCTGTACGACCCACACTGCTAGCGATCCTTGTCCCACATAAGAATCAGGGAGATCAGCGCCCGAGACATCATCTGGGGCAAAGTCCCCCCCCCCTCCCTTGCATTGTTAAAGATCCTAACCATCAGGGGGCCCAACAGGTTTGCATAAACCTTGTAAAATTCAACCGGGAACCGATCCGTCCCCGGCGCCTTCCCCGACTGCTTGTTCTCTATCCCTTGAACCAGCTCCTCCAGCTCAAATGGTCCTCCACCTGTCCCTCCTCCACCCTCTGGAATCTCAGCCGATCCAAAAATTGCCCCATCCCCCCCCCCCCCTCCTCCACCGGGGGTTCGGACCGATACAGTTTCTCGTAGAAGTCCCTGAAGACCCCATTGATGTCTACCCCCCTTCGCACCACATTTCCTCCCCGATCCTTAAGTCCACCAATCTCCCTAGCCGCATCCCGCTTACGGAGCTGGTGTGCCAGCATTCTGCTCGCCTTCTCCCCATATTCATACAGCACACTCTGCACCTTCCTCCACTGAGCTCTCGCCTTTCTGGTGGTCAACAAGTCAAACTCAGCCAAAAGGCTGCACCGCTCCCGCATAAATCCCTCCTCCGGGGCCTCCGCATATCTGATGTCCACCCTCACCATCTCCCCCAACAATCTCTCCCTCTCTCTCCGTTACCTTCTCTCCCGGTATTCTCGAATGGAGATCACGCACCCCCCCCCACCCCCGAATCACCGCCTTCAGCACATCCCAGACCGTCCCCACTTGGACGTCCCCATTGTCATTGGCCTCCAGATACCTCTCGCTATATCCTCGGACCCGCCCGCCCACTTCCTCGTCTGCCAGCAGCCCCTCCTCCAAGCTCCAAAGCGGGCGCAGGTCCCTCTCGATGTGGGGCGTGGTCAGAAATGGCTATCGCCGAATGTTGAGCATCTTCCACCCTCGCAATCAGCGCCCTACTCAGAACGAAAAAATCAATCTGGGAGTAAGTCTAATGCACATGGGATAAGTATGAAATTTCCTGGCCCTCGGCCTCGTGAACCTCCATGGATCCACCCCTCCCATCTGGTCCATAAACCCCCTTAACACCTTAGCCGCCGCAGGCCACCTACCCGTTCTGGAACTGGATCGTTCCAGTGGCGGATCCAGCACCGTGTTGATATCTCCCCCCCCCCCCATTATCAGGCCTTCCACCTCCATATCCGGAATCCGGACCAACATGTGCCGCATGAAACCTGCATCGTCCCAATTCGGGGCGTATACATTGACCAGCACCACGCACTCCCCTTGCAGCTTGCCACTCACCATCACAGACCTCCCGCCACTGTCTGCCACCACATTCGAAGCCTCGAACGACACCCTCTTACCCACCAGGAGCCCAGAAGTTCATCCTTGCTCTCCGAGGCCTTTTGTCGAAGCTCTCGGATCTCTGCACCCTGAGCCATCTGGGTCGCCATTTGCTTGTCCAGGGAGGCCTTAAACGGCTCCAGGATCTCTGCCTTCAGCTCCTTAAAGGAGCGCTGAAGCAGCTCGTGCTGCTCCCGCGCCCACTGCTACCAGGCTGCTGCTTGAACGCTGCTGCTTCCCCGCCCGCCGCCATCTTGCCTTTCCTGCCTCGCACCTTTTTCTGCTCCAAAGCCGATTTTCTGTCCGCTCCAGTCCCAGTCCAGGCCATCCTCCGGTGGAGACGCTGATAAGGAGAGTTCCCACACGTGGAAAATTCCGAACAGCACCACTACAGTCGCTTAAAAGAGCCCCAAATTCCAAAAATAGCGGGAGCCACCGAACGTGCGGCTTAGCTCCGCATCACCGCAACCGGAAGTCCGTCCCCGCTTCTTCAATGTCCTTGGTGAGATCTTTTCACAGTTCTTCCCTCTGCTGCTGGAATTCAGCTTTCATAAAGGCCCTCAGGTCAGCTTGAGGCCTATCCGCTGGCCCTACCCCGCCTGCATGCTTGCAGAGGCTTTTGTCTACGTCTGCTTCTACCAAATCTTGCACTCTTTCTGAGGGTCCGATAACCAGGAAACATACCATTCCTGGGGGAAAGTACTCCTCAAACATTCACCTCCGCCTTTTCATCAAAATTCCAACCCGTGTTGCTTAAAAAAGAGCTCTTTTCTGTAACCTTGGGCAGGTGTGACCACTCACTCTATGGTGCACACAGGAAGTTCTCTTAAGGGCATTTTTAAAACAACAACAGGAGTATTGTGTGCGGTATGTGGCTCATTTGTTGTAATGACGAAGCATAAGGCTTCTCAACAACTTCAGAGAATGTGCATAAATCTTCTCCTCTGCTCTGTGGGAAAGGCATGATGACAAAACAGGACATTTGCTAGCATTGTGCTGCAAGGCATGGTGAGAAAAATGACAACGATAGTGAGTAACAGTAAATACGCAGCAGAGCAAACTGAAGTTCTTTGTAGAATGAATTTCATGAAAAGCAGGAACAATAAAACAGCTGATAATTCCCTTGTTTTCAGAACATGGAGGGTATGCTCGTCGTACGTATAACATGGCATAGTGGTTTATGTAACATAAAGGACAGTTTGGGTGAAGTTTGAAGCTGGAAGGATTCTGTGACTGAAACCTGATAAAATAACAGTATCAACGTGATTTGATGATTGGTCAGCTTGGATCAACCGCTGCACATTCAGATCTGAATTTTAAGGCCCAGCACCACGCACCTTTCAGAATGAACCTGGCCAAGTTCTCTTGAATGGTGCACTTTAGTTTGATTCAAGCTGGAAGTCCGTTAATGTATGTGACTGTTAAAATAACACATATCTGACCTTTCATAGAAATAATAATAGCTTTATTTATCGGTAAATCGAACGGAATGTTAATATTCAAATCCGTCTGCATTCGTTCATTGATGCCCCACATTTTGCATTAACATACTGGCTCCCCACATTGGAGGTGTCTAAAGTGAGAGGTGATTGGTGATCCTGTTCTGAGTAAACTCAAAACAACTCCGACTGCACATGAATTAAAGCATTGGTCCCACATGGTGGTCAGGATTAAACGGGTGAAGGGGAAGTAAAGAGCTGGTTATCCGATTAGTTCAAAGGGCATGTTCGAACTCCATGTTTTGCGAACAAAATAGGTAGAGTTTAAAGAATGTCTAACAGTTAGAAGCGAAGGCAAGCTCTGAAATTCTGTCTCTGGGAGTGTCCAACAAACCTTACGTGTGCACGTGCCGACAGATTGGACGGGAAGTTAGCCACAAGGTTATCCGGAAGGGAGATTAAAAGGAATAAGGAGCGCCACACTACTGTCTTTCTCTCTGCCTGACGTCGGCGCTGCACCCAGGATGCGGTCAAATACGGTTTGATTAACTGAATTGAGGAAAGGCTGAACCTCGGCCAGAAAGGGAGAAAGCACTCAAGAAATACAGAAACCGTATTGGCCCAGATGGACAGATATTTTTTGGGGAAAGATAACGGATCCGCGATGCGTCGGGCGGAGACAGTGGGAAGACGTCCAATCAGAGGTAACAACCACGCGTCGAAATGTGAAAGAGCAATTAGTAACACTAGCTAGTTGCATGCTATAAGCCTGTGATTAAAGAAATGGAGCTGGAACATTTGTGGCGTAAGAAATACAGGGAAATAGTTTATTTATAACAAGGGACAGCACGGTATCACAGTGGTTAGCACATTTTCTTCACAGCTCCAAGGTCCCAGGTTCGATTCCAGGCTTTGGTCACTGTCTGTGCGGAGTCTGCACATTCTACACGTGTCTGCATGGGCTTTCTCCAGGTGCTCCGGTTTTCTCCAACAGTCAAGGATGTGAGGGTTAGGAGGATTGGACATGCTAAATTTCCCTTAGTGTCCAGAAAGGCGAGATGGGATTACAGGGTTAAGGGTACAGGCTCAAGTGGGGTGCTTTTTCCAAGAGCCGGTGCAGACTCGATGGGCCGAATGGTCTCATTTCTACTGTAAATTCAATGATTCTATGATGAGAGTTGAAAGCTGCAAAATCGGACTTATTCACAGAGGCGCAGAAAATCATATGAATTCTGCAAATATGAGCCAATTCTAATCGGAAACTGAGAAAGCTAATCTTCAAAAACGGCGAATGCAGGAATCTCAACACAGAAAATAAACAGCTTGAAACTGAGATGTTTTAATTTACAAGCACGTGCAAAACGTTAACACCTTTTGATATCTAACCAGTGCACACAGATGTCAGCATGAGTTGGAAAAGTTGCATTCGCAACTCCAGACCCGGAAGGATCTGATTTACACGTTTGGAGCTGCAGAGTCACAGGATACGGATGAAACTACGGATGATTGCAGTCTCGGGGAAGAAGCCGTACAAAAAATCCTGCGACGCGCAAGAGGTCGAGAGTCTTGACGGACCTCCTCCTTTGTGTGAATACCCTAGCTGCAACAGTAAAACATAAATTCCCAATAACCGCATTAGAGCATCGAGTATGATGTGCCAAATACGAGAACAAAGAATCAGGCCTTTTTTACCACCCCCCCCCCCCCTCCCACCCCCCCAAACCTGCGTCGACAATGGGACCTGTCGAAACGAAAACCCTCTGTACTTACGCAGGTCGTATTACTCCATTCTCACCCTATTCACCTTTTGGTCTCGATGTCCCCTCAATTCCGCTATCGGACTTGCACACACCACATTCCGAGGGAGCGTGTTTCTTTTATCTGCCACCCTCTCTGTAAAATTATTGCCTCGCACATCTGTTGTAAGCTGATTCCGGTGCACTTTAAATATATGTACCCCAGTACTTGACTTTCCTACCGTACGAAAGAGCATCTGACTATTCAAACTGTCCATGCCACTCATAATCTTGTAGACCTCTATTGGGGCCTCACGGTAGCATGGTGGTTAGCATCAATGCTTCACAGCTCCAGGGTCCCAGGTTCGATTCCCGGCTGGGTCACTGTCTCTGTGGAGTCTGCACGTCCTCCCCGTGTGTGCGTGGGTTTCCTCCGGGTGCTCCGGTTTCCTCCCACAGTCCAAAGATGTGCAGGTTAGGTGGATTGGCCATGCTAAATTGCCCGTAGTGTAAGGTTATTGGGGGGATTGTTGGGTTACGGGTTACGTGGGTTTAAGTGGGGTGATCATTGCTCGGCACAACATCGAGGGCCGAAGGGCCTGTTCTGTGCTTCTATGTTCTATGTTCTATGTCGCCTCTCAACTTACGTTGTTCCAATGAGAAGGGAAAGAGTTGATCTAACAAACAGCATGAATAGGAAAACAATCCCTTGTTTCTGAACCACGTGTTCGATGCCGATGAGGAGATGAAACTCTTGTTTATAAAAGTTTCACATCTTTGCCCAGCGTTCCGAGCATCAGGGGGATAACTCCAGAAAATTACAATGGTTGGACTAATGACTGTTGGAAACAGTAGACTGGACCTGCTGGAATATCTGATTAAGTGCAGGCAAAGGAAAGGGGAATATAACACGTCCTTAACGTTTCTATTTTTTTATATTTTAAAAATCAAATTCGAATACCTATTATGTTTTTCTCAATTAAGGGGCAAGTTAGCGTTGCCAATCCATCTAATCTGCACATTTTAGAGTGGCTGGGGCGCAACCCAAGCAGACGCGGGGCGAATGTACAAACTCCACAAGGACAGGGAACCGGGGCCTGATCAGAATCTGGGTCCTCAGCGCCATTGGCAGCAGTGCTCACCACTCCGCCACGTTCCGCTCGATCACGTCCTTCACTGAGAGACTGTGGGCGCTAATGTTCGAGGCCTGTGGCACTGCGGATAACAGTGTATGAACGACTACCACCCTCGCAGACAAAACCCAGTTACGAAGGAGAACAGCATGTATTCAGATGTGGAAGGGACCAGCCGTGTAAAAACAAAGAAGGATGGAGGCTCTGGGCACCAAGACTGCCGTGTCCAGACCCACCGCTGCCTCCATACCTAAACAGTTTTGGCGGCGCACAGCAATGAATGGGGATTTGAAACATAATTGACTGCTTCCAGCATCTTATAACAAATACAGGTCTAACATATGAATCGATGACGGTTTCGGCCTTAAGGACAGAAGTTATGTGGTGCCATCCAGGATCGATACTAGATAATCCATCAAGATCACGATGTTCAGGGACACCAAGGTGTCAATACAACGAAGGGAACAGTTATACCAACGTCGATGAAGTCGCAAAGCATTATGTGCAAAATTATCTGGTTGTTGGCCGAAATTATTCAACTCACTTTGCGAAGAAAGGAGAAAGTGGACATCCCAATACAACATGGACGAATTTATAAATCGACTATGCGGGGCCGTAGCCACTATGAAAATGCAGCTACAAATGTATTCGTTTCACCATTGCTACATTTTGTAAATAGATTGAAGTACTTCCTTCCAGGATGGACACGGCAATGGTAATGTGCTAGCGCAGCAGGTTTTCACGAAATAATGTTTGACCGGCAACATTGAATAAGACCAAGGGAATGATATCACTGAGCAGGCGATGCAGAATGGTGTGACCCGATTCCGAAGAAAACAGAAATCCCACATAGCCTATCCGCCAGAGCAAGCCGGAAAAGTGGAGAAAATGAAACTCGATTTGAAAAGCTTCATTCAGAAAACTGTCCACAAGTAATTTTAATCAGAATGTCGTGCTATTTGTCCGGATGATAATACCATACGTCGTATCGAGCGGAAAGGTTTTATTTCCAGTGTCCCGATGACAGCACGCCCCATGGCATGGGGGAAGCTCTTGTTGGGAGCGAAAATGTCGGAGCCAGAATTGGCAGCTGTCAGCCACGATAAGGTTGCACAACAATGGGCTGATGATACCCAAATCGCTCTCATGGGTGATGCAGTTAAAATGGGACAGAAAAAGTATGGTAGCGAAGACAATTTTCATGGAAAGTTCAAGCCTGTTGAGTTTAACATTGATAATAAAGTCAGGCTCTAGATTCGTCAACACGAAACTGCCGCTAATTATACTGCGTTATACTCTATGCAGTGCACGTTCCCCGGCTTCTTAAATGTAATTGGACAAAAACCAGGTTTCCAATGCAAACAATTTGCAGCTGATCACTCTGGGAAAGCGCAAACCTCGTGTGTTGCTGGATGCGAGTGAGTAAGAATCACTTAAATCTTCAGTAATTCTTTCCGAGAAAATGGAGCATCTGCAGCTTCTGCCCCTCGTTCAACTCAGGCAACAGTATTGTAAGTCGCAAGGAGGCAAAATCTCGAAGGAGATAATCCCAGGTTGAGAAATACATTTTGGTATCCGCTTTGTTTTCCAATTAAGGGGAAATTGAGCATGCCCAATACACTTCTCCTGCACATCCTTTGATTGTGTGGATGAGTCCTACGCAGACACGGGGAGAATGGGCGGCGAGGTTGCACAGTGGTAGCCGTGTTCCTCCGCAGAACCATAAGAGCATAAGAAATAGCAGCAGAATTAGGCCACTCGGCCCATCGAATCTGCTGCACCATTCAATCATGGCTGATAATTTATCATCCCCATTCTCCTGCCTTCTCCCGATAACTCCTGATCCCCTTATTAATTAAGAGTCAATGTACCTGCCTTCAAGACCTTCAGTGAATTGGCCTCCACAGCCTTCTGATGCAAAGAGTTCCACAGTTTCACCACCCCCTGGCTGAAGAAATTACCCCTCATCTATGGTTTGAAGAATCGTCCTTTTTGTCTGAGGTTGTTTCCTCTGGTTCTAGACTTCCCTACAAGTGGACCCTTCTCTCCCTGTCCACTCTGTCAAGGCTTCGTAGTATCCTGTAAGTTTCAATAGGTTCCCCGCTCATGCTTCTAAACTCCAACAGGTACATCTCCAGAGTCCTCAGCCGTTCCTCATACGACAATCTCTTCGGTATTGGAATCATTCTTGGCAACCTTTTCTGGATCCTTTCCAGGCTCGCACATCCTACCACAGACTTGGGGCCCAAAACTGCCCACAATACTCCAACTATAGTCTGATCAGAGCCGTGTACAACATCAGAAGCTCATCACTGCTATTATATTCTAGCCCTCACACTTTTCCACATTATGCTCCATCTGTCACTTCTTTGACCACGCTCCTGGCCTGTCGAAGTCCATCTGCAGCCGCCCTGCTTCCTTAATACCACCAGTTCATCTACACAACTTTGTATCATCTGCAAACTTATCAAAATGCTTTCAGCTTCTTCTTCCAGATCATTAATGTATATTGTGAAACGTTGCAGTCCCACCACAGAACCCTGAGTCACGCCAGCAGTCACAGGCTGCCAACCTTAAAAAATCCTTTATCCCCACTCTTTGACTTCTGCCTGTAAGCCAATCATGTATCATACCGTGGGTTCTGAACTTATTTAATATCCTCGCATGGCGCACTTTGTCAAAGGCCTTCTGGATATCTATAGACATCAAGTCCACTGGTTCTCCTTTGCCTCATGTCTGTGTTACCTCCTCAAAGAATTGTAACAGATGTTTCAGGTATGACTTCCCCTTGGCGAAACCGTCCTGACCAAAGCCTATTTTATCATGCACTTCCAAGTACTCTGCGATGCAATCTTTTTATTTTCATAAATTTAGAATACCCAGTTTTTTTTTCAATTAAGAGGCAAATTAGCGTGGAAAGTGCACCTACGCTGCACATTTGTTTGGGTTATTGGGGCTAAAGCACGGGTAAAATGTGCAAACTCCACAGGGACAGTGACCCACAGCCAGGATCTCTGAGATGTGAGATGTGCTAACCACTGCGTCAACGTGGTGTCCTCGCGATTCCATCTTTAATAATGTTCACCAAAATGTTATCAATGGCCGAAGTCAGGTTAACTGGCCTATCATTTCTCGTCTTCTGCCTCCCCCTTCTCAAACAGCGATGTTCCATTTCCGCTTTCCAAGCTCTGGGATACTCTCGCCCTCCAGTGATTTCTGAAACATCACCAACAATGTCTTCACAATCTCCTCAGCTATAAGGTTTAGAATCCTGGGGTATAGTCCGTCCGGTCCAGGTGATTTATCCACCTTCAGTCATTTCAGTTTCCCAACAACCTTTTCCTTAGCAGTGTCCACTGCACTCACCTCTGTCCCGTGATTGCCTTGGAGATCTGGCATCCCTCTCAGCTCTTCCACCATCACGACTGATGCAAAGTAACTACTCAGTTCCACAGCCATTTCTTTGTTTCCAATATCACTTTTCAAGAAACGTTTTCCAGTGGTCCAATGTCTATTTTCACATTTTATATGCAGAAAAAAATCTATTTTTTCTTTGATATGACTCGCTTGCTTGCACACATATTTCCTCACATTTCGTCTTCTCCAACCACCCCCGCCCATTGCTTTTTTAGTTTTCCTCTGCTCGTTATTAAAGGCTTCCCAACCCTCTGGCTTCCCACTGATAGTCGCCACTTTGTATGACCTTTATTTTGCTTTTATGCTGTCCTTGACTTTCTCCGTCAGCCATTGATGCCTTGACCTCCCTTTAGCATGTTCATTCCTGTTGCGATGACTTTATATTGTGCCTCCCAGATGACCCGCTATTGCTCCTTCCATTGCTGTTACACTGTCTTCCTTGCGAGCATCCTTTGCCCATCACCTCTGGTCAGCACCTCCATTATGTATTTGCAGGTACCCTTTGTTTAACTGTAATACCGTTGCATCTGATTCCAGCTTCTCCCTCACAAACTGCAGAACAAAGAAAAGAACAAAGAAAATTACAGCACAGGACCAGGCCCTTCGGCCCTCCGAGCCTGCGCCGACCCAGATCCTTTATCTAAACCTCTCTCCTATTTTACAAGGTCTACTTCCCTCTGTTCCCGCCCATTCATATACCTGTCTAGATGCTTCTAAAATGATGCCATCGTGCCCGGCTCTACCACCTCCGCTGGTAAAGCGTTACAGGCACCCACCACCCTCTGCGTAAAAAAACTTTCCACGCACATCTCCCTTAAACTTTCCACCTCTCACCTTGAAATCGTGACCCCTTGTAACTGATACCCCCACTCTTGGGAAAAGCGTGTTGCTATCCACCATGCCCATCCCTCTCATAATTTTGTAGACCTCAATCAGGTCCCCCCTCAACCTCCGTCTTTCCAACGAAAACAATCCTAATCTACTCAACCTTTCTTCATAGCTAGCACCCTCCATACCAGGCAACATGCTGGTGAACATCCTCTGCACCATTTCCAAGGCATCCACATTTTTCTGGTAATGTGGCGACCAGAACTGCACGTAGTATTCCAAATGTGGCCGAACCAAAGTCCTATACAACTGTACCGTGACCTGCCAACTCTTGTACTCAATACCCCGTCCGATGAAGGCAAGCACGCTGTATGCCTTCTTGACCACTCTATCAACCTGCGTTGCCACCTTCAGGGTACAATGGACCTGAACTCCCAGATCTCTGTGCATATCAATTTTCCCCAAGACCCTTCCGTTGACAATATAGTCCGCTCTTGAATTTGATCTTCCAAAATGCATCACCTCGCATTTGCCTGGATTGAACTCCATCTGCCATTTCTCTGCCCAACTCTCCAATCTATCTATATTTTGCTGTATTCTCTGACAGTCCTCCTCGCTCTCTGCAACTCCACCAATCTTAGTATCATCTGCAAACTTGCTAGTCAGACCACCTATACCTTCTTCCAGGTCATTTATGTAGATCACACACAACAGTGGTCCGAGCACAGATCCCTGTGGAACACCACTAGACACCCTTCCCCATTTTGAGACACTCCCTTCCACCACTACTCTCTGTCTCCTGTTGCCAAGCCAGTTGTTTATCCATCTAGCTAGTACACCCTGAACCCCATGCGACTTCATTTTTTCAATCAACCTGCCATGGGAAACCTTATCAAACGCCTTACGAACGTCCATGTGTAGGACATCTACAGCCCTTCCCTCATCAATTAACTTTGTCACTTCCTCAAAGAATTCTATTAGGTTTGTAAGATATGACCTTCCCTGCAAAAAACCATGCTGCCTATCACTGATAAGTCTATTTTCTTCCAGGTGTGAATAGATCCTATCACTCAGAATCTTCTCTAACAGTTTGTCTACCACTGACGTCGAGCTCACAGGTCTATAATTCCCTAGATTATCCCTGCTACCCTTCTTAAACAAAGGGACGACGTTAGCAATTCTCCTGTTCTCCGGGACCTCACCCATGCTCAAGAATGCTGCAAAGATATCTGTCAAGGCCCGAGCTATTTCGACTTTCGCCTCCCTCAGTAACCTGGGATGGATCCCATCCGGTCCTGGGCACTTGCCCACCTTAATGTCTTTTGAGAATACCCAAAACTTTGCCCTTCCGTATGACAACTTGACAGAGAGTATTTAAACATCCATCCCTAGCCTCAACATCCGCCTTGTGCCTCTCCTTTGTGAATACCGATGCAAAGTACTCATTAAGAATCTCACCCATTTCCTCTGAGTCCACGCATAAATTCATACTTTTGTCTTTAAGTGGGCCAATCCTTTCTCTAGTTACCCTCTTGCTCTTTACACATGAATAAAATGCTTTGGGATTTTCCTTAACCCTGTTAGACAAAGGTATTTCATGACCCCTTTTAGCCCTCTTTATTGCGCGTTTGAGATTCGTCCGACTTTCCCGATATGAAATGAAATGAAAATCGCTTATTGTAACGAGTAGGCTTCAATGAAGTTACTGTGAAAAGCCCCTGGTCGCCACATTCCGGCGCCTGCCCGGGGAGGCTGGTACGGGAATCGAACCGTGCTGCTGGCCTGCTTGGTCTGCTTTAAAGGCCAGCGATTTAACCGAGTGTGCTAAACCAGCCCCTATTCGTCCAAAGGTTCATCCGTTTTGATTTGCATCGATCCTATGTATGCTTCGTTTTTCATTTGAGCTAGTCTCACATTTTCACCCGTCATCCATGGTTCCCTAATCTTGCCATTTATATCTTTCATTTTCACAGGAACATGTCTGTCCTGCACTCTAATCAACCTTTCCTTAAAAGGCTTCCACATTTCAAATGTGGATTTACCCTGAAACAGCTGCTCCCAATCCACATTCCCTACCTCCTGCCGAATTTTGTTATACTCTGCCTTTCCCCAATTTAGTACTCTTCCTTTCGGACCCCTCTTGTCCTTGTCCATGAGTATTCTAAAACCTACGGAATTGTGATCGCTATTCCCAAAGTAATCAAGGGCAGCAGGGTAGCATGGTGGTTAGCATAAATGCTTCACAGCTCCAGGGTCCCAGGTTCGATTCCCGGCTGGGTCACTGTCTGTGTGGAGTCAGCACGTCCTCCCCCTGTGTGCGTGGGTTTCCTCCGGGTGCTCCGGTTTCCTCCCACAGTCCAAAGATGTGCGGGTTAGGTGGATTGGCCATGCTAAAATTGCCCGTAGTGTCCTAATTAAAGTAAGGTTAAGGGGGGGGGGGGGGGCTGTTGGGTTACGGGTATAGGGTGGATACGTGGGTTTGAGTAGGGCGATCATGGCTCGGCACAACATTGAGGGCCGAAGGGCCTGTTCTGTGCTGTGCTGTTCTATGTTCTATGTTCTAATCACCGACTGAAACATCAACCACATGGCCGGGATCATTCCCCAATATCAAGTCCAGTATGGCCCAACCCGAGTTGGACTATTTACATACTGCTCTAAAAAAAACTCTCCTGGATGCTCCTTACAAACTCTGCTCCATCTACGCCTCCAACACTACACGACTCCCATTCAATGTTGGGGAAGGTAAAATCACCCATCACAACCATCCTATTGCTCCTATATTTTTCGATAATCTGTCTGCGTATTTGCACCTCTACTTCATGTTCGCTTTTGGGAGGCCTGTAGTAAAGTTCCAACAATGCTACTTCACCCTTCTCAGCTCCACCCATATTGCCTCAGTGCTCGAATCCTCCATCATTCCCTCCTTATTCACAGCTGTGATATCATCTCTGACGAGTAATGCAACTCCTCAACCCCTTCTACCTCCCTCTCTATCCCTCCTGAAGCATCTATACCCTGGGATATTCAGTTGCCAGTCCTGCCCTTCCCTCAATCAAGTCTCAGTAATACCAAAAGCATCATATTCCCAGGTACTAATCCAAGCCCGAAGTTCATCTGCCTTACCTGCTACACTTCTCGCATTAAAACAAATGCACCTCAGACCAACGTTGCGTTCATCATCTTTCCCTGTCTACTCTTCCCTTTAGTCACATTGAGTTTATTGTCTCGTACCTTACCGGCTTTAGTTGCTGCTTCTTTACTGACCTCTAACTTCCTAATCTGGTTCCCATCCTCCTGCCACATTAGTTTAAAACCTCCCCAACAGTGTTAGCAAATGCACCCCCTAGGACATTGGTTCCAGTCGTGCCCAGGAGTAGACCATCCGGTTTGCAATGGTCCCACCGCCCCCAGAACCGCTTCCAATGTCAAAAATATCTGAACCCCTCCCTCCTGCACCATCTCTCAAGCCACGTATTCATTCTGACTATTCTTGATTTTCTACTCTGACTGTCCCGTGGCACTGGTAGCAATCCTGAGATTACTACCTTTGAGGTCCTACTTTTAAACTTATCTACTAACTCCCTAAATTTTGATTGTAGGACCTCGTCCCTTTTTTTTTACCTATATCGTTGGTGCCTTTCTGCACCACGACAACTGGCTGTTCACCCTCCCCCTTCAGTATGCCCTGCAGCCGATCGGAGACATTCCTGACCCGAGCACCCGGGAGGCAACATATCATTCGTGAGTCTCGTTTTCGACCACAGAAACGCCTGTCTACTCCCCTTACAATTGAATCCCTTTTTGACTATAGCCCTGCCAGTCTTTTCCCGCCCTTTTGTGCAGGAGAGCTAGCCACGGTGCCATGAGCCTGGCTACTACTGGCTTTCCCTGGTGAGTCATCTCCCCCAACAGTATCCAAAACGGTATACCTGTTTTTGAGGGAGATGACCGCAGGGGACACCTGCACTGCCTTCCTGCTCTTTCTCTGCCGTTTGGTCACCCATCACTGTCTCCGTCACCAATCCTAATCTGTGGTGTGACCAACTCACTGAACGTGCTATCCACGACCTCCTCAGCATCGCGGATACTCCAAAGTGAGTCCATCCCCAGCTCCAGAGCCGTCATGCAGTCTAACAGGAGCTGCAGCTGGACACACGTCCCGCACATGAAGCGGTCAGGGGCATCGGCCCCGTCCCTGAACTCCTAAATTGCACACGAGGAGCATATCACGGGTCTGGGATCTCCTGCCATTTTTACCCTTTACCTTAACTGATTACAAATATGGTATCAAATAATTAATAAGTGAAAGGATTAAAGATTTTACTTACCAATCAAAATACTCACCAATACACAAAGAGTTAAATTTCTCCCAGCAACTGCTAATTGGAGCACTTTCCTTGTCAGCCAATCAGCTCACTGCTTTGCTGTGATGTCACCCTTGAAGGTAAGTTTTTAAAGATATAAACTTACCTTCCCGACAACCACGATTGTTTTTTTTTTGGTTAGAGGATGGGGTAGGGAGTGAAACACTTGACAACAGCCCCTTCACAAACCACCTGCAAATTAGGCTGACCGCACTGCACGTATGCAAATCTCCCCGGAACAGCCAAACAATAGCTCTGCTCTGCTGCCCTCTGCTTGATGCTTGCTTGCACTGGAACTCATCGGGTCTCTTTCGCACGTACACCTTCAAATAAGGCTGGCCGCACTGCACGTATGCAGATCTCCCCGGAACAGCCAATCAGTAGCTCCGCTCTGCTGCCCTCTGCAGTGCACATTCTATCATATTGTGGTCACTGAGACAGAAACGTTCTTTCATCTTAAATTATCTCATCAAGCCTGCCTCATTACACATCACCAAATCCAGAATTCCCTGTTACCGAGTAGACCCTGTCAAAAGCTGGTCCAAAAAATCAACATCTCTTTGAAATTACGCAAATTCCTTTTCTTGGGGTCCACTACCAGCTTGATATTCCCTGTCCACATGCATATTGAAGTCCGCCATGATTATTGTAATATTGCCTTCCTTACATTCTTTTTCTATCTCCTGATTTATTTTCTGCCCCACATCCTGACTACTGCTCGGGGGCCTGTACATAACGCCCGTCAGGTTCGTTTTACCTTTGAAATTCCTCCACAACCACCCACAGAGATTCTATATATTCTGATGCTGTATTACTCCTTGCTATCGTATTCACATCATTCCTTATAAACAATGAAACGCCGCCCTTTGTCCATCTACATGCCCTCTCGATTGGACACATACCCTTCCAGTTTTAGATTCCACCTCTTATCCCCTTAGCAGCCACTTCTCTGTGATGCCCACAGCACCGTACCGGCCAATTTCAATGTGCGTGATAAATTATTTTACCTTGTTCCTCACATTGCATCCTCAATTCTGCAGTAACCACCTCCCTTCTCACATTTGTCACCTTTTGTGCTCTGACTGAGGGTAATATTGTCCTCTTATTTTTTCTCTAAATCGATTTCAGTTGTGACACATTCTAAGCAAACGCTCAGGTTCCCGACCCACTGCCATACTTGGTTAATTCCTCCCGGCTGACTCTAGCGAACCTCCATCCTGGATATTGGTGCCTTTCAGTTCAGATGCAACACGTCCTTTTTCTACTGTTCCCACCTGTCCCGTAATTGATCCCAATGATCCAGATATATGAAACCCACACTCGGACTTCACCCGTTTAGTCACGTGTTTCGCCTCCTTGTTCTCGAGTCACTGAGAGGTGTCACGTGAACTAATCATCGTATTGCAACCCCAGAAAGTCTGTTTTTTAGCTTACTGTCTGACTCCCCGAACTTCCTTCGGCAGGACCTTGTCACTCTTCCTGCCTTTCGTTCGTACCAATGTGTAGTACGAACTCTGGCTGCCCACCGTCTCCCGTCAGTGTGGTGTTGCTTCTGGAAAAACGGGACATAGTAATGGGGAAGTTAGATGCCAATAAATACGATGTTACGACAGATGAATGCGATTGCTTTGATTCGTTACAATTAGTCGGAACACGCCTTTAAACTTGATGTCTGCCGGATATAAACAGCTAGCTCTGGTTGTTTGAGAACTATTTGGTTCAATACAGTGGATTTACAGGTAGGAGTATTGGCAGCGAATGTTGGCCAACGCTACTCGTAATCTATGATGGGTAAAGTGGACAAATACTGACATTTTGACACATGGCATGATGGGAAATTAGGACAATATTAATGGCTGCCATTATGCAGCATCAGATAAAACTGCAATTCCTTTGATGAATTATTTTCATGACAAACAGGAAGACCAAAAGTAGCTGATAATGCCATTAATTTCCAATACGGACGACAGGCTCGGACGATGTCCTTGGACAACATCCTTGATTACGTTCATGAAGGACTACATTGGTGATATCTGGAGCCATAAGGATTATTTAACTGCAACATTATAAAATAATTCCAGCGGTATTTGGCGAACTATAACCTGGATGAACCTTCGACCAATTTAGCATGGCCAATCCACCTAACCCGCACATCTTTGGACTGTGGGAGGAAACCGGAGCACCCGGAGGAAACCCACACACACGGGGAGGACGTGCAGACTCCACACAGACAGTGACCCAGCCGGGAATCGAACCTGGGACCCTGGAGCTGTGAAGCATTTATGCTAACCACCATGCTACCTTGCTGCCCAATCATTGCACACGCATTTCACCAGTTAACCGGATGAGCCACAATCACCGTGCAAAGTTAGTGATTGCTTAAAATGCGCGAAATGCAGATGCTGATTAATATTAGAAAATGTCAAGCTGTATACTGCAGAGGATTGCAGAAAAGTAAAATAATAATAATCTCGCAAAACATTGCTAATTCTTCACACGGTGATGCACGGCCGCCTTTCCTGCCTCTCAGGAAAGTAATACTGGCGATAGAGGATGGAACTCGAAAAGCAAAAGGGACAGCTGTGTGAATTGCAGGGAACAGGTGGTATAAAATGAGGCACATTTTGTCTAAACTGGAAATGACATTCATGAAACCAATTCTAAAGAAGACCACTTACTGTCTGATGATGTAATCGACTACAGGCTTCCGTTAGACGTGTCGCCGAGAATATAAAAATAGTAAACTATTGTGCAATAAAGAAAATCGTTCGTCACAAATGGCTATTTTAACCCTATGTTCACTGATGGCCAGAAGTAAGAGACATAATCAAATTCGATAATGAATAATTTCATAATGTTCCGGGGAGATTTGCATACGTGCAGTGTGGTCAGCGTAAGTTGAAGGTGGTTTGTTAAGGCAGCTGTTCTCGAGTGACAGCGTTACCCGAAACACTACTTACGTGTCTGCCACCCATAGAATCATAGAATCATAGAATTTACAGTGCAGAAGGAGGCCATTCGGCCCATCGAGTCTGCACCGGCTCTTGGTAAGAGCACCCTACCAAAGGTCAACACCTCCACCCTATCCCCATAACCCAGTAACCCCACCCAACACCAAGGCCAATTTTGGATACTAAGGGCAATTTATCATGGCCAATGCACCTAACCTTCACATCGTTGTGACTGTGGGAGGAAACCGGAGCACCCGGAGGAAACCCACGCACACACGGGGAGGATGTGCAGACTCCGCACAGACGGTGACCCAAACCGGGAATTGAACCTGGGACCCTGGAGCTGTGAAGCGATTGTGCTATCCACAATGCTACTGTGCTGCTCCATCCTCCTCCTCTAACCAAAAAAAAGTTATGTCCGTTGGATTGCTAAACTAACACTTTTTTTGTTTAGTTTTTAGTTTTCAGCAGTTGGGAAGTCAGTTAAGTGGGTACGGAGGCTAGGGCAGTTGAATGTTCCACCTGCAGAATGTGAGAGGAAAGGGTCACTTCGAGTGTCCCTCCTAACTACATCTGCGGGAAGTGCACCCAACTCCAGCTCCTCGAGAACTGCATTAGGGACCTGGAGCTGGAGCTGGATGAACTTCGGCTCATTCGGGAGGTGGATGGTGTTATTGAGAGGAGTTATAGGGAGGTAGTCACAGCTCGGGTAAAAGAAGAAGGTACATTGGTTACCGTCAGGGGACGGAGAGGGAACCGGCAGGCAGTGCAGGGATCCCCTGTGGTCGTTCCCCTCTATAACAAGTATACCGTTTTGGACACTGTTGCGGGGGACGACTTACCAGGGGTAAGCAATGGGGCACAGGTATCTGGCACAGAGTCTGCGCCTGCTGCTCAGAATGGAAGGGAGAAGAGGAGAAGAGGAACAGAGCACTTGTCATTGGGGACTCCATTGCTGGATGAACAGACAGGATGTTATGTGGGAACGAAAGAGACTCACGGTTGGTGCGTTGCCTCCCAGATGCAAGGGTTCGTGATATATCTGATCGTGTTTTTGGGATCGTTAAATTCGGAGGGGGAGCAGCCCCAAGTCGTGGTCCACAACGACATAGGTAGGAAGAGTGATGGGGATTTGAGACAGAAATTCAGGGAGCTAGGGTGGAAGCTGAGAGCTAGAACAAACAGAGTTGTTATCTTTGGGTTGTTACCGCTGTCACGTGCTAGCGAAGTGAGAAATAAAGAGAGAGAGGAGTTGAACACGTGGCTACAGTAATGGTGCAGGAGGGAGGTTTTTGGTTTCCTGGAGAATTGGGGCACATTCTGGGGTAGGTGGGACCTCTACAAACAGGATGGTCTTCACCTGAACCAGAGGGGTAACAATATCCTGTGTGGGGGGGGGGGGTGAGATTTGCTTGTGCTCTTCGGGGGGGGGGGGGGGGGGGGTGGTAAACTAATTCAGCAGGGGGATGGCAACCTAAAGTGTAGTCCTAGTGCAAAGGATGTTGAGAGTAGTGGTGTCAGGGATAGGGTTAAAAGTTCGAAAGAGGGCACTTGCAAGCAAGATGCTGGTTTGAAGTGTGTCCACTTCAACGCCAGTAGCATCCGGAATAAGGTGGGTGAGCTTGCAGCATGGGTTGGTACTTGGGATCTTAATGTTGTGAAGATTTGTGAGACATGGGTAGAGCAGGGTCAGGAATGGTTGTTGCAGGTTCCAGTATTTAGATGTTTCTGTAAGAACAGAGAAGATGGTAAAAGAGGGGGGAATATGGCATTGTTAATCAAGGAAAGTATTACGGTGGTAGAAACGACGTTTGAGCACTCGTCTACTGAGGTAGTATTGGCCGAGGTTAGGAACAGGAGAGGAGAGGTCACCCTGTTGGGAGTTGTCTGTAGACCTCCGAAATGTTCCAGAGATGTAGAGGAAAGGATTGCAAAGATGATTCTCGACAGGAGCGAGAGTAACAGGCTAGTTGTTATGGGAGACTTTAACTTTCCAAATATTGACTGGAAATACGATAGTTCGAGTAATATAGATGGGACAGTTTTTGTGCAGTGTGTGCAGGAGGGTTTTCTGACATAGTATGTAGACAGGTCAACAATGGGGGAGGCCATATTGGATTTGGTACTGGCTAATGAACGCGGCCAGGTGTTACATTTAGATGTATGTGAGCACTTTGGTGATAGTGATCATAATTCGGTTATGTTTACCTTAGCAATGAGCAGGGATAGGTATATACTGCAAGGCTATAATTATAGCTGGGGGAAAGGCAATTATGATGCTTTTCGGCAAGATTTAGGATGTATAGGATGAGGAAGGAAACTGTAGGTGATGGGTGCAATCGAAATGTGGAGCTTTTTGATGGAACAGCTACTGCGTGTCCTTGATAAGTCTGTACCTGTCAGGCAGGGAGGAAGTTGTCGAGCAAGGGAACCGTGGTTTACTAAGGAAGTTGAATCACTTGTCAAGAGGATGACCAAGGCTTATAATAGGATGAGACATGAAGGCTCAGTTAGGGCACTTGAGAGTTACAAGTTAGCCAGGAAGGACCTAAAGGGAGAGTTATGAAGAGCGAGGAGAGGGCACGAAAAGTCGTTGCCCGATAGGATCAAGGAAAACACTATGGCTTTCTATATGTATATCAGGAACAAAAGAATGACTAGAGTAAGATTAGAGGCAATCAATGATAGTAGTGGAACGTTGTGTGTGGAATCAGAGGAGATAGGGGAAGCGTTAAATGGGTATTTTTCGTCAGTGTTTACACTGGGGAAAGGCAATGTTGTCGAGGAGAATACTCAGGTTCAGTCGACCAGGCTAGATGGAATTCAGGTTCACAAGGAAGAGGTGTTAGCAATTTTGGAAAGTGTAAAAATGGATAAGTCCACTGGGCCAGATGGGATTTATCATCGAATTCTCTAGGAAGCCAGGGAGGAGATTGCAGAGCCTTTGTCCTTGATCTTTATGTCGCCTTTTGCGACAGGAATAGTGCCGGAAGACTGGAGGATAGCAAATGTCGTGCCCTTGTTCAAGAAGTGGAGTAGAGACAACCCTGGTAATTATAGACCTGTGAGCATTACTTCGGTTGTGGGTAAAATGTTGGAAAAGGTTATAAGAGATAGGGTTTATAATCATATTGAAAATAACCCGTTGATTAGCGATAGTCAACACGGTTTTGTGAAGGGTAGGTCATGCCTCACATGCCTTATTGAGTTTTTTGAGAAGGTGACCAAACAGGTGGATGAGAGTAAAGCGTTTGATGTGGTGTATATGGATTTCAGTAAGGCATTTAGAACATAGAACATAGAACAGTACAGCACAGAACAGGCCCTTCGGCCCTCGATGTTGTGCCGAGCAGTGATCACCCTACTCAAACGCACGTATCCACCCTATACCCGTAACCCAACAACCCCCCCCCCTAACCTTACTTATTTAGGACACTGCGGGCAATTTAGCATGCCCAATCCACCTAACCTGCACATCTTTGGACTGTGGGAGGTAACCGGAGCACCCGGAGGAAACCCACGCACACGCGGGGAGGATGTGCAGACTCCACACAGACTGTGACCCAGCCGGGAATCGAACCTGGGACCCTGGAGCTGTGAAGCATTTATGCTAACCACCATGCTACCGTGCTGCCCCAATGAACCATTTGATATGGTTCCCCACATTAGGCTATTGCAGAAAATAAGGAAGTATGGGATTGAAGGTGATTTAGCGGTTTGGATCATTAATTGGCTAGATGAAAGAAGACAGAGGGTGGTGGTTGATGGCAAATGTTCATCCTGGAGTTCAGTTACTAGTGGTGTACCGCAAGGATCTGTTTTGGGGCCACTGCTTTTTGTAATTTTTATAAATGACCTGTAAGAGGGTGTAGAAAGATGGGTTAGTAAATTTGAGATGACACGAAGGTCGGTGGAGTTGTGGATAGTGCTGAAGGATGTTATAGGATACAGAGGGATTATAGATAAGCTGCAGAGCTGGGCTGAGAGGTGGCAGATGGAGTTTAATGCGGCAAAGTGTGAGGTGGTTCACTTTGGAAGGAGTAACAGGAATGCAGAGCACTGGGCTAATGGCAAGATTCTTGGTAGTGTAGATAAACAGAGAGATATCGGCATCCAGGTACATAAATCCCTGAAAGTTGCCACCCAGGTTAATAGCGCTGTTAAGAAGGCATATGGTGTGCTAGCCTTTATCAGTAGGGGGATTGAGTTTCGGAGCCAAAAAGTCAGGCTGCAGCTGTACATAACTCTGGAGCGGCCGCTCCTGGAGTACTGAGTGCAGTTCTGGTCACCACATTATAGGATGGATGTGGAAGCTTTGGAAAGGGTTCAGAGGAGATTTACAAGGATGTTGCCTGGTATGGAGGGAAGGTCTTACGAATAACGGCTCAGGTTGCTTTCGTTAGAGAGGAGAAGGCTGAGAGGTAACTTAATAGAGACATATAAGATAGTCAGAGGGTTAGATATGGTGAAGAGTGAGAGTCTCTTTCCTCGGATGGTTATGACAAAGTCGAGGGTACATAGCTTTAAATTGAGGGTTGGTAGATATAGGACAGATGTCAGTGGCAGTTTCTTTACTCAGAGAGTAGCAGGGGTGTGGAACGCCATGCCTGCAACAGTAGTAGACTCGCCAACTTTAAGGGCATTTAAGTTGTCGGTCGATAGACATATGGATGAAAATGGAATACTGTAGGTCAGATAGGCTTCAGATGGTTTCACGTGTCGGCGCAACATCGAGGGCCGAAGGGCCCGTACTGCCCAGTAACGTTCTATGTTCTATATAAGGCGACTGGAACGCAGCACGCAAAAGTGTGCACAATGTAATAGGTGCGCAAGATAAGGTTGGTGGATACTGCGAGGGAACACACTCGCAGGATATTAAATACGGACGGATCGACATTAAAATGCAAGTGCAACTGTGGTGAAAATGTTTGATGAAGTTCCCATTTTATTTTGGCCATGTACTTTCGGAATAAGGACGTAAATATTGGTGCGCAATAGTTACGGCCACATTCAAAACTATAATAATTGTTATTTTTGATGAAAGTTTGTGCAATAAAACAACCATGCTTGAGCGAAGCAGTGCTGATTTGCGAAGCCAACTTCACAATTTGAAATGAATCATTTTAACATAATGTATTGACTAAATTTAAAATTTAAAATAGGCATTCAATGATTTGCTTCACCCAGTTGTTGATCCGTAACCTAACAATCTAAAGACTAATAAAGGGTAGATTTTTAAAAATATGTCCCCCGGAAATGGGTATCTATGTTATCGGTCGACCTGGGAAGCCGGTGTCATAACATCTGTTTCTTATGAATGGAACGGATCGGCCTTCCGTTGTAGGGAATGTTTAAAGTCTAATCATCATCCATTGTGGTCGCAATGGAGATGAGCATACAACGAAACGAAGTAGACTATCTAAATTCGTAGTTAAATCAAAACACGTTAGAAGGACTCGTTCGGTTTGGCAACGTCTGCCAATGGAGAGAGAAACAGATGGGGTTTCAAGTTCGAATACATTTCGCCAAAACTCTTCTTCTAAACGAGAAATCCGATGATAGTCCGTAAATTTAGCGACGAAGGGATATTTTAAAAGGACGAAAATACCAGAGGAAAAGATATGTATCAGGACGAGGGTGTACCAGAATTAAAGAATCAGCGCACAGAAAAATGCAAGGCACAATGGAGGGGGAAACTAAAACCGGCCATTGTCGCATAACAAGGAAATAGCTAAAATAGCGAATAGAAAATAGGGAGTGTACGGTGAATGTTAATTGCATTCGGAAATTAGAAACCAGCGGAATGTAATGATGAGAGAACGAATATAATGCTGCAGTGCAAAAAAATGTAGACTTTATCTCATTGAGAAATAGTTATCAATAATAATACTTATCTTTATTGTCACAAGTAGGCTTGCATTAAAAATGCAATGAAGTTACAGTGAAAAGCCTCTAGTCGCCACATTCCAGTACATTTTCGGGTACGCTGAGGGAGAATTCAGAATTTCTAAATTACCTAATTTTACCTAAGCACGTCTTTTGAGACAAGTGGGAACCATCCAGTGCTCCCTGTTGAAACTAACAGAGACACAGGGAGGGCGGTTCGATACCGTATAGACAGTGACCCAAGCCGGTAATCGAACCTGCGCTGTGAAGTAACAGTTCAAAGCCATGTGATAAACACTGCGCGACCGTGCTGCTCAAGTGATCTTTCATCAGCATTAAAAAGGTAAGTAATTATTAAGGAAATGAAAGATCATTTTAGTGTCAAGAGTACGTTCTCTGCTGAGGGAGGTCGGACAAGGATTACTGTTCATCGGTGTTCACTAAGCAAGAGGGTGCTGCATATAAATATACAGGCGATTGTCGTAGAAAAATGGATGACATTAAATCTAATAAGCATAAAGCACTGGAAATATTCAGCTTGGTCAGATAGGATAATTCCCCAACTGCAGCACTGAAGATTCATCAATAAACAAAGAACAGGTTTCGAATCACAAAATCATTGAATTGTTGCGGCACAAAATGTCTGCAACTGCTCTGCAGCATGCATCATGACTTTGTCTTATGAACTTGACTTTACCCCATGCCCCAGTACATTGTTTCTGTCCAATTAACCGTCAAGCGACCTCTTAAATGGCTGGATTGAACTTGCCTCAACCGGACTTACAGCAGCGTCTTCCAGGCCGAATTCACTCATTGCGTGGACATACAAATCTCACATACACATGTTTTAAGCTTTTGTTTTGCAATTTACTTGCATTCCATGCTGTCTACTTGTTCATCTTTTTTCGAGCGACATTTTCTCCTTATTGCCATCACGATTTTCAACATCTCTACCAAATCTGTTCTCGTCCGTCTTGTCTCCAAGGGTGCAGTCACATGATCCCCAATGCATCCTCATAAGTGAAGCGTTTGATCTGTCGAAACATTGGTAAACTAATATTCATGAATAATTTTAAAATTAGCGGTTCTAAGTTTTGAACAAACAACAGCATTAAGTTATCAACTCCATTAAAATGTTAGCAAAGTTTTAATTAAATTAAATCCGAGAACTGTGAATGTCGCTGTTCCTTACCATAAAAAGAACTGTGGAGACGTAAAATTGTGTCCAACAAGTGCTTCTGGTAAACGTGATCAAGGGTATGGGCAAGCAGGCTGCAAGAACACATCAATTAAATCGAGTGGAAAAAATGTTTTCCAGAATTCAAACGATTTCAAAGTTTGATGCGAATAAGATAAGTAAAGGGGTATCTCAAGGACATTGACAGGATCAATAGAACTGTCCTGTTAATCACATTTGTTGACCAGACGCAGCGGTACCTAACTTCCTTATTTGGAAAACTTAAATGCATTCACCACCTTCCAGCATGGCTGCTGAGTGCCCACTCCAAAATTGACGTGGCAGCCCCGATTGGACTTAATCGGTCTGATTGATCGAGCCCCGATCAATTGATTAACAAATGATCCAGAGACCGCCCACCAAAGGAGTCACGAAATTCAAAGAGCATAAAAGTTATTTCACTCTATCATTCTCTCTCTTGAACAGCAGCAACTAACAATGGTGACTTCCACCTGCCGACGATGGAGTCCATCCGCACTATCAACAGAAGCCAGACCAGAGCTAGAAGAGAACAAAATTGATAACGATCTAAGATTGACTACAACACCGGAACGACAGGTAACAACCCTGTATCTACACTGCAGTTGTCAGTAGCTGCCACGTGAAGTTAAGATATTTGAATTACGGGTGTATAGTGTAACCGATGATTGGGAGTGTATTATTCAATAACCATAAGCATTGTGTGCGTTGGGAATAAATATTATTCTGTTTTATAGAATTATCCTCATTGTAATTTGTCCACCGTATGTGGGTGAAGGCACACTGTGGTTTAGAAAGGACAACCGAACTATGCAATCAATCGGATAACACCGTTTATCTTCAAGGCCACCAGCAGGGCGAATCGCAATTGTGTTTCTAAATGATAAACAGATATCCTGAACAAAACCATTGTTTCTGATTTTCACATGGCAAATAAAGCTGCCTATGTCAGGTTATGTATTATTGCCAACTCTATCCATCACGTTTTAGCGCAAACTGGACTACAGTTCGAGTCTGCGCAATGGTTTCTTCTACATTCTGTAAAATTGCAAATATTGAAATGTTTTGCCATCCGCCTGTCACGTACTACCATTACAGCGACATTTACGAACAAAATTGACAATAGCTGGATTTTTGCTAGCGCATTATTATCTCGAAATTCTTTCGACAAATGTTTGCAGTACCAATGTTACGTCTTCCTGCGCTTGATCACTTGAGATGCAATTACGCATCTTATTGGCAGGCTCTTGTGTTTTCAAGTTGTATTTACTTGAATAGAGATGGCCGCTTGTTCGTGTGCCGATTCAAACAATTCCACTCACTGAAATCGGTTCAAATTTGTCTCCCTCTTTTCTTGTGAAGACGTTGCGGATCCGATAACAATACTTACTTCAATTTTCTGATCTGCTATTGTAAACCCTTGATTTTTGTCTCCAGTGAAGTATTCGACTCTGGTGAACTTGTACAATGCTCACTGCACGTAGCCCCTCCCCATCTCTGTACATTCATAATCACACTTCACCAGAATATTTGTTAACATTAAAGGACAATTCAGTATAGCCAATTACCCTATATCGCACAATCCTGGACTGTGGGAAGATACTAGATCACCAGGGCGAAACGCACGCAGATATTGTGAGAAAGTGCAAACATCATACAGACAGTCACCCAAGGTCGGAATTGTACCCGGATCCCTCCCGCTGCGAGACAGCACTGATAATCAGTGAGACATTATGCAGCCAGCCATTTTGTTTCACTTTTTCTTCCATCACCACCAAGTTTTAATTGTAACTTGATTTATTTCAAAAGCTTGCTCCACCCCCTGACATAACATCTGATACCGTTACTTTCGGATTTCCATCTCAGAGCCGAGAATGCAAATATGCACGTTAGCCTTCATCAATCTTCGTGAGGGTTGCTTCTCTCTGTACATTTCGAATTTAAAGAAGCGAATTGTTTCAAGAGGAAAAAACATTTATTCGCAAACACCTACAAAATCACTATATGGTGACTCGTGGTGAAATAATTGTTGAACATATGAAACGCTATGTGTTTGCGTAGAAATAGCTGCCTCTCAACAATTCAGTGAAAATTATTTTCCTACTAATTAATCTCCTAATCAAAAGACGTTTGAGAAGTGATAAAGGTTATCCTTACTTATTTGTTTGATTGCATCGTCAGATTTTTTGTGTCCTGGAATGTGACAAACAGCGATAACAGACCGTTCGTCAATTGATTTCAACAACATTCTGTGAGAAATATTGAGAACAGCCCTTGTGTAAACTTTGTCTGAACAGAATCAATGCGCAGTTATTTCCTGTTGTGAAGTAGTCTTGTTAAGGAACGAAATTTGAAACCACATTATAATTGCAGATTCCAGAGCAGAAACCTGCCCCAAGGACTTGGAAGTAAACAATAAATTTGCAATACATACCGAATCTCGGCAATTTATTGGGATATCAGTGATGTATCATCTTTTCTCACCATTGGTTAGACTATGTATGGAGCATCTTGAGCTGTTTTTACATCTAAATATTGAAAATGATTTTGAGTGGGGTCCATTGTATCACAAACCTGATGCCACATATAATCATGACGCTAATGTGTAGCGTGCGATGAAAAATCTACAGTGTTCAAAACTCAATTTCAGCTTTAATTTGAAAAATATTTAATGGAACAAAACATCAAAAGAAGTTACAAATACATATTTTATCTACATATTATATGGCTAAGAGACATACTTGAATTATAAGAGGCAAATGATCAGCATACCGCTTATGAATTGTGTGTGCGAATAGCGATTGGTGCGAGCCGAGATGGCAATTTATGATACGCGTGCCTTGTTCAACAAAAACGATATTAAGGTTCATTGATCAAGCGAAATGTTTCAGCCAACATATCCTGAAGTGACAATGCATGTGCAGGGCCTGAATGTTGTCCCAATAATAAAAAGGAAATGATGAGCTCAAAAATAACACAACAATTTTTCTTAATCAAAATCATTTGGATCATCTCTGTAAAACAAAAGGAAATTGATTCTGAGCTGCAGAGTCTGCGGGACAAACTAGTTGTTTTTATGATAGCCTCCGACGCTGGGTCCTTCTGAATTACTGCACTGGGATAACATCCGGACTGTCAATTAAATGTTTTCCTTGTGAATCCTGCGTGAGAGACGCACATTTTAGTAAAGTGTAGCTGTTGTGACTTCCTGACTGGGTTAGATGGGGCAAAGCGTATCTAGATGGAGAGAAACATAATACAGAGATAACTACATCTTACGATGTTTTGCTGCAGCCAAAAAGATGTAAGTTCCTCACCTTCATCTTTTGCTTTTGACTTTTCCTCTGTAAGAAGACATGTGATTTAATTGCGCAAAGCGGATAACTGTCACCCTATACACCGACATGTGTTCAATGGAATATTATGCACACAGAGTTGAACAATTACCGAAATGTGTCTTTGAACGTAATCCATCCTTAGAAGTAATTATTATCGTTGGCGTTCTATCAGATGATGTTTCTTCAGGAGATGCATTCCGAGCTGACCAAAAGGTACAAGTCAAATAACCCGATAGTAGATAGTCGACCTTCAATGTCCAATTGTCCAATCATGCAGAGAGATACATATTATGCTTCAAACGGATAAAATGGTGTAGCCACCTTACCTAATTCTTTCAACGTCCCTTTGCACACATTGAGCTCTGTAATTTAGCAAACAATGTCTTTCAGTGCCTTACTTCGAAATGAAATGAAATTAAAATCGCTTATTGTCACAAGTAGGATTCAAATGAAATTACTGTGAAAAACCGCGAGTCGCCAAATTCCGGGAATCTGGTACGGGGGTTGAACCGTGGCCCTGGCATGTCTTGGTCTGCTTTAAAGGCCTGCTAATTAACTCTGTGGTAAACCATCCCCTACTTTCAGAACAGATATCTGAATCTATCCTCCTGTAAGTGCAAGCAGCTTTCCATAATTATGGCTCTCGTTAAAACTGAATATAGCAATAGTAAACTTTAAGCAAAATGAATACATTTTATATTTTCCGATGAGGCAAACGTCACGAACTAATGACTCTTTGTCAGTGAACCTCGGACACTTTGAAATTAGTGCTGCATTGCCTTAAATAATATGGTTGTTAGTCGCGCAACCGGAGTGGAGACCATAATTGGATTTAATTTATATTCATTGCGGCATGTTGAGAGATAATTTGTGGCCTTTATAGCATCGAAGTGTTTCTGTATAATTTATATAAACCAAGAGAGGTAAAACGTAATTATTCCTTAGAATCATGAAATGGTTCAAGAATCGTGAGGAAACGAACGTAATATAATATCGATTATCTTAGAGTGATAGAGCTGAGTAGTTGATTATTCTCCCATGCTATTAACGATATTAGATCCTGGAAACATTTATGTTTGATTCCTCTGACCGTAATATCTATTCATAACAAACAGACAGGAAACGGTGATGGAAAGAATACGACCGAGTTTCACTGAAGTTTTGGAGATCTGTATACCACAGCAAAGTTCGGTTGTGTGATAGATTCAATCCATTTGTCGCACTTCATTCACGAAGTGTTTCTCTTGTGTTGTGATGTAACATGAACGTGAATTAATGTATTTTGACACGACACAAATCGACATCAAACTATTTGTGGAGCTGTTTAAAACTCTGTTTCTTTTTGACAAGGCATTGATATTTCAAATTGGGCAGCAGACATTTCCATAGATCAAGTGACCACTGAGAATAATCTGAAGACAATTAAAAGTTTGTCTTTGATATGCTGGATCATAACTAAATATTTGAAATCTCCCCTCCAAGAAACTGGCAGGTTGTCTTGATAATTGCAGAATGGATCGCACCAACATAAATAAAGTATTAATTTGTGCACAGTTCTAATGTCTGACCTGAAAGATGTCAGACCTCATGCGCCGTACAACAGGATCAAGGGTCTAGTCAATTTCGCAGTTTAATTCCAGATTCTGTATTTACATGAGCGTACACCAGATCAAACCACAAACGCTGCAGATTATAATTTTGAATGTCCTATACAGCATATCCGACGATGCAAGCTTAATGGGTATATCATTAATATATAGATATCAAATCCGGGTCTGTCTGTGTGCGTGTGTGTTCGAGGATATGGGAGTATTCCAACAACTTCACTATCAATAATGTTCAAATATTTACCGTCTTGTTTACTTTTGAAATTCTCCTCTAAACGTGGAGGAACCATAAAAATTAGTCATGATGTGGACACCTGACGCCTGACACTAATAAAAATTAGTGTCAGCAACATACATAATATGCAGGGCAAACGTTGTTTCGGTGCGGTATTTTGTCCTTTAATCTTTTACTCCATTAATTGTAGGATGTTGAATATTGATTTTGCCGATAGTCGATGGATGCAGGATTTACTCAATTACAAGGAGAGGACCATTTCTTCCCAAGTTGAGAACATGACAATTGTCATGCCCGGCGAATAAATGTTTGCAACTACAAGCCTCACTGCGCAAGAGATTGGGCGAAATTCGGAAATGAATCATATTGAACGTAGCTCAGGTTCCTCGTGGATAATTTATTTGGAAGGATGCAGAAATGTTATCAGTCGATCGTCCGGATGGCAATGTTACCAATTCGATGGAATTAGATTGAGATATTTTGACCAGACACCCACAAAATGAATGGTGGTCCAGACTCGGAGTGAGATCTTTATTCGTCCTTCCGACCTCAGCAGATGATGGTTTACGCCAGAGACGTTTTGCTGAACTTCATTCAGTGCTTCATTAAATATTTAGTTTTGGAACAATAAATTTCTTCAACACTTATTATTATTTCCACATTATTATTATTATTACATCCACATGGAGGCCCCACCGTGCCGACTTCAAGATCTGACCCCAGGAGCGCCCAGGAAGGGAACAGACCATGGGACCTAGCCCAATCTGCCCCAGGAAGCCCCTGCCCACGACCCAGGACCCCAAAAACAACGGAGACCGCGCGCGAGGACCCGAACACGCTGCAAGGTATTCCCGCGCCCG
Organism: Scyliorhinus canicula; assembly: GCF_902713615.1. NCBI lineage: Eukaryota > Metazoa > Chordata > Chondrichthyes > Carcharhiniformes > Scyliorhinidae > Scyliorhinus > Scyliorhinus canicula. The sequence continues at coordinate 89,501,853 of NC_052157.1, forward strand.
CAAAACGCTGGGACCCATCCGGATCGCAACCTCACCCCCCCCCCCCCCCCCCCCCAGCAACCCCACTACCTCAACCAGCGCCCAGGGCCCTGCCAGACGCGACCCCGGAAATGTAAACAGCGCCATGGACCTCGCTAGCGCCCTGGACTCCGCCAGCGCCCTGGACCCCGCCAGATGCAACCACCTACCTTCCACAAGGGCGGACGTCTCCCATCGGATCCCAGGACCATCCAGCAGCAGCCGCCGACCGAGAAAGCGAGGGAAACGCAGCGGTCTGCAGGTTAGACTGAAGGAACGCGGTTTCAAGACCCCTCTCCCCAGCATACACCTGGCAAACGTCCAAGCGATTGAAAACAAGCTGTATGAACTTAACGCCAGACTTCCCTCTCAGAGGGAAGTAAGAGACTGCTGTGTGCTCTGTTTCACAGAGACATGGCTCACCCCCGCCTCACTGGACTGTGCCATACAACCTGAAGGCTTCTCTATTCACCGGGCGGACCGCACGGCATCTTCAGGCAAAGCGAAGGGTGGAGGGGTTTGCCTCCTCATCAACTACTCCTGGTGCTTGGATGTGGTGACCCTGGCGACCTACTGCTCCCCAGACCTGGAATACTTGACCATAAAGTGCCGCCCATACTATCTTCCACGTGAGTTCACTTCAGCCATTATCACAGCGGCCAAATCCCACCCCAGGCAGAAGTGAGGAAGGCGCTGGATGAATTGTACACAATCATAAACAACGATGAAACAGAACACCCGGAGGCCCTGTTCATTGTGGCCGGAGACTTCAACAAAGCCAACCTCAAGAGTGTACTGCCAACATTCCACCAGCACATCTCCTGTACCACCAGGGGCGACAACACTCTTGACCACTGCTACTCAAAAATCAAGGGCGCCTACCGTTCCATCCCCCGACCACACTTTGGGAAATCAGACCATAAGACTGTGCTCCTTCTCCCGGCTTACAAGCAGAAACTCAAGCGGAGAATCCAGCTAAGAAGGTTGTGGAGTGCTGGTCCGAGGAGACAGAAGAGCTTAACGTGTCTGCTTGGAGACAGTGGACTGGTCCATATTTAAGAACTCAGCGACTAACTTAAATGAGTATGTCACCACCGTCACAGACTTCATCAGCAAATGTGTGGACGACTGCGTGCCGAAGAAAGCAGTACGTACGTTCCCCAACCGGAAATCATGGCTCAACCGCGAGATTGACTCCCTACTGAAGGACAGATAGAACATAGGACATAGGACATAGGACAGTACAGCACACAACAGGCCCTTCGGCCCTCAATGTTGTGCCGAGCCATGATCACCCTACTCAAACCCACGTATCCACCCTATACCCGTAACCCAACAACCCCCCCCCCCTTAACCTTACTTTTATTAGGACACTACGGGCAATTTAGCATGGCCAATCCACCTAACCCGCACATCTTTGGACTGTGGGAGGAAACCGGCGCACCCGGAGGAAACCCACGCACACAGGGGGAGGACGTGCAGACTCCACACAGACAGTAACCCAGCCGGGAATCGAACCTGGGACCCTGGAGCTGTGAAGCATTTATGCTAACCACCATGCTACCCTGCTGCCCCTTGCTACCCTGCTGCCCATAAGATCTGAGGCGTTCAAGGCAGACGACCCTGTCCTATACAAGAAATCCAGGTACGACCTCCGCAAAGCCATCCGAGATGCCAAGAGAGAATATCAAACTAAGCTAGAGTCACAGACAGACTCTCGTCGGTTGTGGCAAGGACTAAGGAACATAACAGGCTACAAAGCGAAGCCGAGCAGTATCTATGGCAGCAGTGCACCCCTCCCCGATGAACATAATGCATTCTATGCTCGGTTTGACCAGGTAACCTACAATCCGCTATCGAGAGCCCCAGCAACCCATAATTCACCCATACCCACCATCACAGTTTCCGAAGTCAGATCGGCATTCCTGAAAGTGAACCCACGGAAGGCGATGGGCCCGGACGGGATCCCTGGTCGTGCACTCAGAGCCTGCGCGGACCAGCTGGCAGCGGTTTTCACAGACATCTTTAACCTATTCCTACTCCACCCCGTGGTCCCCACCTACTTCAAGAAAACCACCATCATACCGGTACCAAAGAAGAACCAGGCAACGTGCCTCAATGACTACCGCCCGGTGGCCCTGACGTCAGTTGTAATGAAGTGCTTCGAGAGGCTGATGATGAAGCGCATCACCTCCATACTCCCGGAATGCCTTGACCCACTTCAATTCGCATACAGTCGCAACCGGTCCACATCAGACGCCATTTTCCTGGCCGTACACTCATCCCTAGAGCATTTCGAAAACAAGGACTCCTACATCAGACTCCTATTTATTGACTACAGCTCCGCCTTCAACGCCATAATCCCAGCCAAGCTCATATCAAAGCTCCAAAACCTAGGACTTGGCTCTCCACTCTGCAACTGGATCCTTGACTTTCTGACCAACAGACCACAGTCAGTAAGAATGAACACCAACACCTCCTCCACAATAGTCCTCAATACCGGTGCCCCGCAAGGCTGCGTACTTAGCCCCCTACTCTACTCCCTGTACACACACGACTGCATGGCAAAACTTGGTTCCAACTCCATCTACAAGTTTGCTGACGATACGACCACAGTGGGCCGGATCTCGAATAATGACAAGTCCGAATACAGGAGGGAGATAGAGAGCCTAATGGAGTGGTGCAGCGACAACAATCTCTCCCTTAATGCCAGCAAAACTAAAGAGCTGGTCATCGACTTCAGGAAGCAAAGTACTGTACACACCCCTGTCAGCATCAACGGAGCCGAGGTAGAGATGGTGAGCAGTTTCAAATTCCTAGGGGTGCACATCACCAAAAATATATCCTGGTCCACTCATGTCGACGCTATCACTAAGAAAGCACAACAGCGCCTTTACTTCCACAGGAAAATAAGGAAATTCGGCATGTCCACATTAACCCTTACCAACTTTTACAGATGCACGAGAGAGAGCATCCTATCGGGCTGCATCACAGCCTGGTATGGCAACTGCTCGGCCCAGGTCCGCAAGGAACTTCAGAGAGTCGTGAATACTGCCCAGGCCATCACACGAACCTGCCTGCCATCCATTGATTCCATCTACACCTCCCGCTGCCGGGGGAAAGCAGGGAGCATAATCAAGGATCCCTCCCACCCGGCTTACTCACTTTTCCAACTTCTTCCATCGGGCAGGAGATTCAGAAGTCTGAGAACACGGACGAACAGACTAAAAAACAGCTTCTTCACCACTGTCACCAGACTCCTAAATGACACTCTTATGGACTGACCTCATTAACACTACACCCATGTCTGCTTCATCCGATGCCAATGCTTATGTAGTACATTGTATATTGTGTTGCCCTATTATGTATCCTCATGTATTTTCTTGAATTCTGTTTAATTCCCTGTTCTTCCCATGTACTGAATGATCTGTTGAGCTGCTTGCAGAAAAATACTTTTCACTGTACCTCGGTACACGTGACAATAAACAAATCAAATCCAATATTTTAATCTGCTTCGATTGATTTGACAGAATTCCGGCATCGCAGTTAACAAACAGTAAAATTGCCATAATTTAGTGCGTCCTTCACAAAGGAATAAAGTGCTGGACGGGTCATGATGCATTACTTGCACACAAACAGCAATATTGTTTCAAGGTGCAGGCTAAAATGTTACGTGGGACATGTTTATTATGGGATGAATGATGGGAGCAGGCAAAGAAGAGAGTAACGAAGGAAGGAATGAAATTAGAAAGGAAGGCAGGAAGGAATCAAGGTAGGAGGAAAGGACGAAATAAGGGAAGGTGTGAAGTAAGGAATCAAGGAAAGAAGGAAGGAAGGAGGGAGGAACCTCAGGGAGCACGGAATGATTGGAGGTTGAACGAAAAGAAGGAAGGAAAAAAGGAACAATAGGAGAGAGGAAGAAAGAAGGGAGGAAGGATGGAAGGAAGGTAGGAAGCGTGGGAGGGAGGAAGGGACGAAAGAAGGAATAAAAGTAACAAGGGCGTAAGGGAAACCGATGAAGAAAGAAAGGAAGGAAAGAAGAAAATCCGAAAGGAAGCAAGGAAGGAAGAAAGGAAGGACGAAAGAAAGGATTCGGGTAGGAGGGAAGTTAGGAATCAAGGAAAGAGGGAAGGACCTGAGGAAGGACGGAAGGATCGGAGGTTGGAAGAAAGGAAGGAAAAAAGGAAGGATAGGAGGGAGGAAGGAAGCATTGAAGGAAGGAAGCAAGGAAGGAAGGAATAGGATGACGGAAGGAAGGAAGGTAAGAAGTGTTGGAAGGAGGAAGGGAGGAAGGAAAGAAGAAAAATAACAAGGGAGTCAGGGAAACCGAGGAAGGAAGGAAGGAACGAAGGGAGCATGGAAGGGAGGGTGTAAGGAAGAAAGGAAGAACGGTAGGAACAATTGAAGGACGGAAGGAAGAAAGGAACGAATCGGGAAGGAAGTAAGGAAGGGATGAAGCGTGAGAGAGGGGGAGAGATAGACGATGAAAGAAATGTCGGAAGAAAGTGAGGTATGGAGGGATGGAAACATGACTGAATGAAGGAAACACGGGACGAAGTAAGAATGATGGGAGGGGGAAGGAAGGAAGGAAGAAAGAACGAATGAAAGGAAGAAAGAAATAAATGAAAAAAGAAAGAAAGAAAGAAAGAAAGAAAGAAAGAAAGAAAGAAAGAAAGAAAGAAAGAAAGAAAGAAAGAAAGAAAGAAAGAAAGAAAGAAAGAAAGAAAGAAAGAAAGAAAGAAAGAAAGAAAGAAAGAAAGAAAAATGAAATAAGAAAATAAATAAGGTAGGAACGAAGGGAGGCAGGATGTTAGGGAGGAAGAAAGGAAATAAGCAAAAAAGTTAGGAGGGAAAGTAAGGAGGAAGTACGGAAGATGGAAAAATGGATGGAGGAAGGAAGGAAAAGATTGATGAAGTAAGGAAGGAAGGAATGAAGGAAGGAAGAGAGGAAGGGCGGTAGAAGCGAAGGAAGGATCGAAGTAAAGACGGGAGGTAGGAAGGAAGGAAATGAAGTAGGATGGGAGGGAGGGATAAGGCAAGGAAGAACGGAAGGAAGTAAGGAGGAGAGGACCGAGGGAAAGACGGAAGGATGGGATGCATGAAGGAAGGAAGGAAGAAAGGAAGGATAGGAGGAAGGAAGGAATGAAACAAGGTACGAAGGAATGAAGAAAGGAAGGGGAGATAATGGAAGGATGGCAGGAAGTGTGGTATGGAGCAAGGGAGTATGGGAAACGGAGTAAGAAAGGAAGGGAGGAAGGAAGAGACGGTGTCAAGAAGAAAGGAAGGAAAGTACGAATAATTGATGGAAGGAAGAAAGGAAGGAAGAAGGAAGTAATGAAGAAAGGGGGTGAAGCGTGTGAGGGGGGAGAGATGGAGGTTGGAATAAATGTCGGAGGAAGTGAGGGATGGAGGGATGCAAAGATGAATGAATGAAGGAAAGAAGGGAAGAAGTAAGGAAGGATGCGAGCGAGGAAGGAAGGAAGAAAGAAATAACGAGAAAAGAAAGAAGCAAGGAAGGTATGAACGAAGCACGGATGGATGAGAGGGAGGGAGGAGGGAGTTACGGGAAAAATTAGGAAGGAAGGTAAGGAGGAATGAAGGAAGGACGGAAGAAATCGATGGATGGAGAGAGGAAGGAAGAACACAAAGAAGGATGCAAGGAAGGAAGTGAAATAGAAAGAAGGGAAAGAGCGAAGAAAGGAATGAAGGAAGGACGGTAGTTGGGAAGCAGGGAAGGAAGAGAAGAACATAGAATGGGCGGCAGGAAGGGATGAAGGAAGGAAGAACGGAACGGAGGAAGGATGGGATGGAGGAAGTAAGGAAGGAAGAAAGATGGAAGGAAGATTGGAAGGAATGGAGTTCGGGAGGGAGGATGGAACTAATGGAGTAAGGAAGGAAGATAGGAAGGAAGGAGGAATGCCGAAAGAAAGTAAGGAGAGAAGAAGGGACATAAGGAAGGAAAAATGAATGAGGGAAGGACCGCAGGAAAGAAGGGTGGGAGGGCGCGTGGAAGGAACGATAAAATATAGCATGGGAGTTACCAGTGAAGAATGGAAGTAAGGAAGGAAAGAAGGGGGACAAAAGGAAGGACACAGTAAGTGGGAGGGTTCAAGGGAAGAAGGGAAACCGAGAAAGGAAGGAAGGGAGGAAGGAAGGGAGACGGGAGAAGGGGAGAGATGGAGAATGGAAGAAATGTCGGAAGAAAGTGAGGGATGGAGGGATGCAAAGATCAATGAAGGAAGGAAAGAAATGAAGAAGTACGGAAGGAAGGGAGTGAGGTAGGAAGGAAGAAAGAAAAAAAAAGAAGGAAGGAAGGTAGGGACGAAAGAAGGAAGGATGCGATGTAGCAAGGAAGGAATTAAGGAGAAAAGTTAGGAAGGCAGATAATGAGGGATGAAGGAAGGATGGAAGAAATCGATGAAGAGAAGAGGAAGGAAGAACGGAATGAAGTACGCACGGAAGTGATCAAGGAAGGAAGGAAGGAAGATAGGAAGAATGGAAGGAGGGAATGAAGGAATCAATAAAGGACGGGAATTAGGAAGGAGGGAAGGAAGGAAAGAAAGTAGGATGGGCGGCAGAGAGGGTTGAAGGAAGGAAGAACGGAAGGAATGTAGGAACGCAGGATGGGAGGGAGGGAGGAAGGAAGGAAGAATGGAAGGAAGGATGGAAGCAATGGAGTACGAGATAGAGGATGGAACGAATGGAGTAAGGAAAGAAGCTAGAAACGAAGGATGAAAGGAAGGAGGAATGATGAAAGGAAGGAAGGAGAGAAGAAGTGAATTATGGAACGAAGGAAAATTGAATCAGGGAATGCCTGAAGGAAGGAAGGATGGGAGGGCGCATGAAGGAAGGAAAGAAGGTAGGATGGGAGTGACGATTGAAGGATGGAAGGAAGAAAGGGAAGGAAGGGAGGACAGATAGAAGGAAGGAAGGGTGGAAGGCAGGAAGGAAGGAAGGCCGGGACGAAGAAAGGAAGAATGGAAGAAAGGACGGAAGGAAGCGTCTGAGGATGGGAGCGATGATGGAAGGAAGAAATGTAGTAAGGAAGCGTGGGTAACCGAGGAAGGAAGGAAGGGAGTAAGGACGAAAGGAAGGACGGAAGGGTGGATGGCAGGAAGGAAGCAAGTAATCAGGTAGGAAGTAAGGAAGGGAAGAAGCGAGAGAGAGCGAGGTGAGATTGAGGAAGGTAGAAATGTCGGAAGGGCGTGAGAGATGGAGGGAAGGAAAGAAAACCAGAACGACAGAAAGAAGGTAGGATCGAAGGAAGGGAGGAGGAAGTAATGAAAAATGGGCGGAATGGATTTAGCAAGGGTGCTGTTAAGGAATGAATTAGGAAGGAAGGAAGGAAGGAGGAAGCAAGGAAATAAGTTAGGACGGGAGGGAGAGGAATGAGGGAAGTAAGAACGGATGGAACGAAAGATAGGAGGAAGAAAGGAATTAAGTATGGGAGGACGAAAGCTCGGAAGGAAGGGAAGAAGGAATGACGAAAGGATTGAAGCAGGTAAGGAGGGGCGGTGGGATGGAAGGAAAAACGGAGGAAGGGAAGGAGGGAAGGAAGGAATGGGAGCTAGGAAGGAATGAAGGAAAATAAGTAAGATTGCAAGCAGGAATTTATGAAGGAAGGAAGGGAAAAAGAAAGGAAGTAACGGGTGGACGAAGGAAGGAAGAAATTATTCCAGCAATGGAGCAAGGGTGGCAGGAGGAAGGAATGAAAGACGCGAGTGAGGGAGGCAGAGACGGAGGAAGGGAGAAGAGTAGGAGGAGACTGAGGGAAACAAAGGAAAGAAGAATGGAAGAGAGGGCCGGAGGATGGGACAGGGAGAAGGAAGGAATGAACGAATTAAGGAAGGAATGACGAAAGGATGAAAGAAAGGATGGACGGGAGTAATGATGGAAGGAATGAAGTAAGGAAGAAAGGAACAAGAAAAACAGGAAAGAATGTAGGATTGGAGGAAGGAAGGAACAAATGGAGGAAAGAAAAAGGAAGTGAGGACAGAAGGAAGGACGGGAGGACAGAAGGAATGGAATAAACAATGGAGGAAGGAAGTAATGAAGTAAAGAAGTAAGGAGTGAAGGTGGAATGAAGGGAGAGCGCGAGAGAGGGAGGAAAAAAGAAATGTTCCAGGTAGTGAGGGAAACCAAGGAACGAAGGAATAATGGAAGGGAGCGTGGAAGGAAGAAAGAGAGGAAGAAAGGAACAAACTTACGAAGGGAGTAAAGGAACCCGAGCAAGGACGGGAGTATAGAATGAATGGAGTAAGGAAGGGAGGAAAGGAAGAATGAAGTAAGGCAGGAAGGGAAGTAGGAAGAAAGGCAGGAAGGAGGAAGAAAGAAAGGCAGGAAGGAAGGATGGAAGTAATTGAGTAAGGATGGGAGGAATTAAGTAAGAATGGAAGGACGGAACAAATTAAAGACGGTAGAATTGGAGGGAGGAAGGCAGGAAGGAAGTAATGGAGGAAAGAAGGAAGGAAGGCAGAACAGAAGGAAGGAAGGATAGAAGGAATGGAGTAAGGAAGGGAGAAACGAAGAACTAAAGTAAAGAAGGTAGGTGGAAGGAAGGCAGAACGCGAGTGAGGGAGTGAGAGAGGGAGGAACGAAGAAATGTAGGAAGGGAGTGAGGGAAACCACGTAAGGAAGGTAGAATTCATGTTTTGGTGGAAGGAAGTGAGAGAGGGAGGAATGAACAAAAGTAGGAAGGGAGTGAAGGAAACGGAAGAAGGATGGAAGGATGGAAGGAACGGGGAGAGTAAGGATGGAACGAATGAATGAAGGAAGTACCAAAGGAAGGAAGCAAGGATGGAAGGAATTCAGTAAGGAAGGGAGGAATGGAGGAATGAAATAAGGAAGGAAGTAAGGAAGGAAGGAAGGGAAGAAGGAGGAAGGAATAAAGGAAGGAAGGAGGGAAGGCGAGAAAGCAGGAAAGAAGGAAGGGGGAAGGAACGAAGAAATAAAGGCAGGAAAAAAGAAAGGAAGGATGGAAGGAATGGAATAAGGGATGGAAGAATGAAAGAATTCATAAAGGAAGTAACGGAGAAAGGAAGGATGGCTGAAAGGAAGATGAAAAAAGGAAGTAAGGAGGGGAGGAAGGAAGAAAGGAAGGACGGAGGGAACGATGTAAGGAAGTCATGAGGGAAGAAGCGAAGGAAGAAATGTAGGAAGGAAGGATGGGAGTGAGGGTGGAAGGAATGAAGGAATGATGGAAGAAATGGAGTAAGGGAGGAAAGATGGACGGGTGTGAAGGAGAAAGTTAGGAAGGAAGGATGGAAGGAAGTATGCGTGTGAAGAATGAGCAGAGCAAGGAAGGAACGATTGCAGGAAGGCAGTGAGGGAAAGCGAGGAAGGAAACGAGGGAAGAAGTAGGGAAGGAAGGAAGGAAGGAAGGACGGATTGATGGAAGGAAGGAAGAAAGGATGGAAGGGACGAATAAGAAAGGAAGGAGTGAGGAAGCGAGGGAAAGAAGCGGAGAGAGGGAGGAAGAAATATAGGAAGGCAGTGAGAGATAGAGTGCTGGAGGGATGAAGGAACGAATGAAGGAAAGATCGAAGGAATGAACGAAGAAAGGAAGAACGGAAAGAAGGTAAGAAGTAAGCGGATGGGAGGGAGGAAGTAAGGAACAAAGAAAGAAGGAAAGAAGTTAGGGAGGAATTAAGTAAGGATTTAATGGAGGAAGGAAGGAAGGAAGAAAGAATGGAAGGAAATAATGAGGGAAGGTATGAGGAAAGGAAGGAACTGTAGAAGTAATTAATTAAGTGATGTAGAAATGGAGGATTGAAGTAAGGAAGTTTGGGCGGAAAAAAAGGAGGAAGGAATGGTGGGAGGAAATAGGGAAGAGGTAGGGTGGCAGGATGGAGGAAGGAAAGAATGAAGCGAGTGAGGGAGGGGAGGAAGTATGAAATGTAGGAAGGGAGTGAGTTAAACCAAGGCAGGAAGAGAGGAATGGACGGAGTATCGAAGGGAGGAAGGAAGGAAATAAGGAAGGACGAAACGGAAGGAGAAATGAAGGAAGGAATGGAAGAAGGGAAAGGAGGATGGAACGAATGGATTGAGGAAGTAAGGAAGCAAGGAATGTAGGTAGGAATGAGGAAGGAAGAATGGAAGAAAGGAGGGATGGTCGAAAGGAAGGAATGAAGGAAAGAAGTAGGGAAGGAACGAAGAAAGGTAGGAAGTGTGGAAGGAATGAAGGAATGAGTGAAGGAAAGTGGTAGAGCGGCAGCAAAGAAGGACGGATGGAAGCAAGAAAAAAGAGAGAGTAAAATAAGAAGGTAGGAACGAAGAAAAGAAGGATGAGAGGGAGGAAGGAATGAAGGAAGGACGGGAGGTTGGAAGGAAGGAAGGAAAGAATACATGAAGGAAGGATGGAAAGAAGGAAGGATGGGAGGGAGGAAGGAAGGATAGATGGATGAAAGGAAATTCGGAAGGAACGAAGCAAAGAATGAAGGGAGGAAGGAGGAAGGACGAGATGAAGGAAGGAAGATGGAAATGAGGAAGGAAGGATGCAAGGATGGAAAGAGGATCGGAACGGAGGGAGTGAGGAAGGAGGTAAGGGTGGAAGGAAGGATGGATGGAAGGGTGGGAGGAAGGAGGAAGAAAGAATGCAAAAAAGGAAAGAACGAACGAACGAATGAAGTTGGAAGGAATAGATGAAGGGAGGAAGGAATGAAGAAAGGAAGAATTAAAGGAAGGATGGAAGGTATAGAGCAAGGGAAGTAGGAAGGAAGGAAGGCATTAAGTATGGAAGGAAGCTAGGAAAAAAGGCGAACGGAAGGAATGTGGAAGGAAAAAGGAAGGTCGGTAGGAGCGAAGTAAAGGAGGAAGGTTGGGAGGCAGGAAGGAAATAACGTAGGATGGGAGAGGAGATGGAACGAAGGGGGACAGAAGGAACGAAGGAATGATGGGAAGCAGGAAGTGATGAAGGAAGGAAGTTGCCTGTGAGGATGAAAGGAAGTAATTATGGAAAGGAGTGAGTGAAACCGATGTAGGAAGGAAGGAAGGACGAGAGGGTGTAAGGAAGAAAGGTGATTGAAGGAAGGAAGATAGAGAGGAAGGATGCGAAGTCCGAAGGAAGTGAGCGATGGAGTGATGAATGTATGAAGGAAAGAAGGGTGGAAAGAAGGGATGAAGAAGTGAGGATGGAAGGAAGGAAGAGAGAAAGAATATAGAAATAACTAAATAAGGTTTGAACCAAGAAGGAAGGATGTATGGGAGGTAGAACGGAAATAGGGAACGAAATTAGGGTGGGAGGAAGGAAGAAAGGATTACGGGAGGATGGAAACAAAAAAGGAAGGAAGGAAGAAATGGATTAAGGGAGAGAGGAAGAAAAGAATGAAGTAAGGAAAGAAGCAAAGAAGGGGGCAAGGAGCGAAGGGAGGAATGAAGGAAGGATGGGAGGGAGGAAGAAAAGAAGAAATAAGGGCGGAAGGAATTATGTAATAAAGAACGAAGGAAGGAAGGGAGCGAGAGGGAGGCAGAGATTGACGAAAGACAAAATATCGGAAGCAAGTGTGGGATGATGTTATGAAATAATGAAGAAAGAAGGCAAGGAAGGAAAGAATGGACGAAGAAAGGAATTATGTGAGGGAGGAAGGAAGGAAGCAAGAAAGAAATAAAGAAAGAAAGTAAGAAAGCAAAAAGGAAGAAAAAAGTTGGGAACGGAGGAAGGAAGAATGTCAGGAAACGATGACGTGAATAAATAAATGAGTCAGTATGGAAGGTAACATGTGAGGAAGAAATGAAGGGAGGGATGAAGGAATGATGGACAGAATGGAGCAAGTGAGGGGGGAAGGGAGGAATGAAGTAAGGAAGGAAGGAACGAGGAAAGCGGAAGGAAGGAGGTAAGGTCGATAAAGGAATGAAGGAGGAGAGGGAGGTTGTAAATAGGGAAGAACGGCAGGTAGGTGAGAAAGAAGGAAGGGATTAGCACTGTGGCGCAGAGTTAGCCATGCCTCCTCGCGGCGCCGAGATCCCAAGTGCGATCCGGCTCTGGGTCACTGTCGGTGTGGTGTTTGCACATCCTCCCCGTGTTTGCATGGGAAACCCCCACAACCCAAAGTTGTGCAGGGTAGGTAGATCGGCCACGCTAACTTGCCCCATCAATGGAAAAAATGAATTGGGCACTCTGAATTAATTTTTAAAAAGGAAGGAATGAATGAAGGAAGACAGTAAGGAAGTATGGATGTAACGTAGTAATAGTGGGAGGAAGGAACGAATGAAGTAAGGAAGGAAGAAAGATTACAAGAAAGGGAGGAGGGAAGAAGGAAGGATGAGATAAAGGAAGGAGGGATGGAGGGTAGGAATTAAGGAATGGAAGAAGGAAGGGGGAAGTAGCGAATGAAGGCATGGACGTCGGACGGAAGCACGGAAGGAACGAACATATAAATGTGACGAATGAAGGATGGACGGATGGAAGGCTGGGAGGGAGCACAGGAGGAGTAAAGGACGGAAGTAAGGAAGGAAGTGAGTGACGGAAATCAAGAAAGTGAGGAAGAGGTCAGGACGGGTGGGCGGAAGGGAGAGAGGGTGGAACGAAAACATGCAGGTGGGAGGTATGGAAGCAAAAGGAGGAAGGAAGGGAGGGAATAACGACAGAACGCCGTCAGAAAGGAAGGAAGGCAGGATAGAATGAGTGGAGCCAGGAAGGAAGGAAGGAAAGAATTAAGTAAGGAAGAAGGAAGGACCGTAATGAAGGACAGAAGGAGGAATGATGAAAGGAAGGAGGAAGGAAGGAGGCGATTGAGGGAGGGAGAGAGTGAGGAGGAAGAAATGCAGTAAGGAAGTGAGAGAAACCGAGCTACGAGAGACGGAAAATGGATGTTTTGCAGGGTGGAAGGAAGGTAGGAAGAAATAAAGGGAGGTGGGAAGGAAGAACGGAAAGAGGAAATAGAGGAAGGAAGCTAGAGAGGAAGTAAGGGATGAACAAAGGAGGAAGGTTGAAGGGAAGGAGGGAAAGAGGAAAAAAGAAAGCAAGCACAGAAGGAAGGAAGGAGTGAGGGAAGTACGGTAGAATGGGGGCGAGGAAGGAAGGAAGTAAAGAAGGGAGAAAGGAGTGGAGGTAGCACAATGTGAATCAAAGAAGGTTGGAAGGAATGATGTACGGAGTTAGAAAGGATGTGCTGAAGGCCGGAAGGAAGGCAGGAAAGAAGGAAGGAATGGAGGGCAGACGCAAGGTAGGAAGGAAGGGTCGGCGGGAGGAAGGAAGGAATGAAGGAAAGGAGGACGGAACGAAGGGTGGGGGGAGGAAAGGAGGAAGGAAGTGAGGGAGTGATGAAGGAAGAAAGGGCGGAAGTACAAAGGAAAGAAGGAATGAAGGAGGGAATGAAGGTAACATTTGAGGAAAGGACAGAGGGAGGAAGGAAGTAATGGAGGAAGGGAGTACGGTAAACCGAGGAAGGAAGGACGGCAAGAATGGAGGAAGGAAGGAAGAAAGCAAGGATGGGAGACAGGGTGAAAGGAAGGAAGCGAGGGATGCAAGTAGCGGTGAAGGAAGGAAGGACGGATGTATGAAGGAATGAAGGAAGGAAATATGTGAGTGCGAAGGATCGGAGGAGGAAGGAAAGTGGAACGGAGGAAGGAAGGAAGGCAGAAAATAATGAATTATGGATGCGAGGATGTGAGAGTGGAAGGAAGGAAGAATGGAAGGAAGGAATGGCGGAAGAAAGGAAGGAATGAAGTAAGGAAAGAAGTAATGAATAAAGGAAGGAAGGAAGGATGGAATGAATGCAGTATGGGAGAGAATAAGGACGGAATGAAGTAAGATGAAAGGAATCCATGAAGGAAGATTAAGAAAGAAAGGAACGAAGGAAAAAGGGAAGGAAGGAAGGAGAAAGGAAGGAATGTTGGAAGGAGGGAAGGAAGCAAGCAAGGAAGTAAAGAGGGAAACACGCAAGGTTTGATGGAACGAATGATGGAAGGAATGGAGTAAAGAAGGGCGGAATGAAGGAGTGAAGTAACGAAGGAAGGAGGGAATGAAGATAGGAGGGAAGAAGGACGAAAGGAATGAAGGAGGGGAGGACGGAATGAAGGAAAAAGAAGGAAGGGAGAAAGGAAGGAATGAACGCAGAACTGACGGAAGGAAGAAAGGTAGGAAGGAAGGAATGGAGTAAGCGACGCAGGAAGGAACTAATGAAGAAAGGAAGTAAGGGGGTAAGCAAGGAAGTAAGGAATGTCGGAAAGAAGGAAGGAGGGAAGAGAGAAGTCTGGAAGTAAGGAATGATAGAAAGAAGGAGGGAAGGAATGAAGGAATGTAAGAAGGAAGAATGGAAGGAAGGGGAAGTAACGATGGAAGGAAGGAGGGAAGGAAGAAAGGAAGGTAGGAAGGAAGGAGTGAATGACGAATGGAAGTAAGGGAGATAGCAAGGAATTGAGGAATGCAGGAGAAGCTGGGAAGGAAGGAGGGATCGAAGTACAAAATGAAGGAGGTATGGCAGATAGGAAGGGAGTAAGGAAAGAAAGTAGGATGGGAGGAAGGAAGAAAGTATAGAAAGAAGGAAGTAATGAATAAATTAAGGAAGGATGGTAGGGCAGGAGGAATGATGTATGGAAGGAAGGAAGGAAGGATAGAATGAATGGAGTAAGTGAGGATGGAACGAAATAATTAAGGAAGGAGGGAATTTCGGGAGGGTGCCAGGAATGAAGAAAGGAGGGAGGTCAAAAGTGAGGAAGGAGGGAAGGAGGGGAGAATGAAAGGAAACAGGGAAGGAAGGACGGACGAAATGTACGAAGGAAGGATTTTAGGATGGGGGCAGGATGGATGGAAGGTAGAAAAGAAGGAATGGAGGACACAAGGGAAGGGTGGGAGGCAGGATGGAAGGAAGAAATAAGTGATTAAAGGAAGGAAGGAAAGAAGAAAGGGAGGAAAGTAGCTAGGGAGGAACTAAGGAATGAGAAAGGAGGAAGGTTGAAAGGAAGGACGGAAGGGAGACAGATAGGAAGCAAGGAAGGAAGGCGGGATTGTGCGAAGCAAGGACGGTAGTATGGGATGGAGGAAGGAAGGAAGGAAGGAAGGAAGGAAGGAAGGAAGGAAGGAGTGAAGGAAGCACAAAATGAATCAAGGAAGGATGGAAGGAATGGCGTACGGAAGGGAGGATGGAAGGAAGGATGTAAAGAAGTAGATAGGATGAAAGGATGGAAGGGAGGTAGGAACGACGGAAAGAAGGGAGGACGGAAGCAACGATGTAAGGATCCGTGGGAGGCAGGATGGAAGGAAGGATGGAAGGAACCGTTCTGATTAAATCCTATTTTATCATGCACTTTACGCTCTCTGCAATCCCGTCTTGTTTTCATAAATTTAGAGTACCCGATTATTATTTTTTTCCAATTAAGGGGAAATTTAGGGTGGCAAATGCACCTACGCTGCACATTTGCTTAAGTTGTGGGGGCGAGACGCACGCAAGCACAGGCAAAATGTGCAAACTCCAAATGGACAGTGATCCACAGCCATGATCGAAACTGGGACCTCGAATATGTGAGACAGCAATGTTAATCACTGCGCCATCGTGGTGCCCTCGCGATCCATTATTTAATAATGGTCACCAAAATCTTATCAATGACCGAAGTCAGGCTAACTAGCCTATACGTTCCCGTCCTCTGCCTCCCTCCCTTCTCAAACAGCGATGTTCCTTTTGCCGCTGTTCAGTCCTCTATGACGCTCTCGCCCAACAGTGATTCCTGAAAGTTATCCATCAATGTCTCCAAAATCTCCTGAGCTATCTATTTTAGAATCCTGGGGTGTAGTCCATCCGATCCATGTGATTTATCCGCCTTCATGCCTTTCAGTTTCTCCTTAGCGATGCCCACTGCGCTCATCTCAGCCTCGTGATTGTCTAGGAGATCTGGCATCCCACTGGTGCCGTCCATCATCACGACGGACACAGTTACTATTCAGTTCCGCTACCATTTCTTCCTTTCAAAGAACAAAGAAAAAAGTAACATTACAGGACTGAAACAGGCCCTTCGGCCCTCATGGACTTCGCCGATCCAGCTCGTCTATCTAAAACTGTCGATTACTTTGTAAGGATCTGTATCCCTCAGCTCCCTGCCCATTCAAGTATCTGGCTAGATACATCTTAAATTATGCTATCGTACGTTTCAGGAACGCACCGCCATCTGCATGGAGAACTTTCCACACATATCTAACTTAAACGTTTCCCTTTTTTCCTTGAACTCAGGAGCCCTTGAAATTGAATCCCTCGCTCTGGGAAACAGCTTCTTGCAATCCACCCTGTCAATTCCTCTCAGGATTTTGTAGACTTCAATCAATGAGGTTCCCCACTCAACCTCCGTCTATCTAATGAAAATAATCCTAATCTCCTCGAACTCTCTTGGTAGCTATTGCCCTCCATACCAAGCTACATCCTGGTGAACCTCCTCTGCACATTCTCCAAAGCATCCACATCCTTTTGGTAATGTGGCGACCAGAACTGTACGCAGTATTCCAAATGTTGCCGAACCAAAGTCTTATACAACTGTAACATGACCTGCCAACTCTTGTACTCAATACCCCTTCCGATGAAGGAAAGCATGCCGTATTCCTTCTTGATCACTGTATCGACCTGCGCAGCCACCTTAGGGGTACAAATGACCTGAACACCCAGATCGCTCTGTACATTTGCCCGGATTGAACTCCATCTGACATTTCTCCGCCCAACTCTCCAATCTATCTATATTCTGCTGTATTCTGACAGTCCCCTTCACGATCTGCTACTCCGCCAATCTTATTGTCATCTGAAAACTTGCCAATCAGACCGCATATACTTGCCTACAGATCATTTATGTATTTCACAAACAACAGTGGTCCCAGCATGGATGCCTGTGGAACACCGCTGGTCACAGTTCTCCATTTTGAGAAAATCCCTTCCACTACTACTCTATGTCTCCCATTGCCCAGCCAGTCCTTTATGCATCTGACTGGTACACCCTGGACATCATGCGACATCACTTTCTCCATCAGCCTACCACGGGGAACCTTACCAAATGCCTTACTGAAGTTCATGCATATGACATCTACAGCCCTTCTCTCATCAATCAACACAAGCATCCCAGCTAAGCTCATATCAAAGCTCCAAAACCAAGCACTTCGCTCTCCACTCTGCAACTTGATTCTCGATTTTCTGACGAAAAGACCACAATCAATAAGAATGAACACCAACACCTCCTCCACAATATTCCTCAATACCGGGAACCCGCAAGGCTGCGTGCTTAGCCCCCTACTCTATTCCCTGTACACAAATGACTGCGTTGCAAAACGTGGTTCCAACTTCATCGAAAAGTTTGCTGACGATACGACCATAGTGGGCCGGATCTCCAAAAACGACGAGTCAGAATACCGGTGCGAGATGGAGATCCTGGTGGAGTGATGTAGCGACAGCAATCTCTCCCTCGACTCCAGCAAAACTAAAGAGCTGGCTATTGACTTCAGGAAGCAAAGTATTTTACACACCCCTGTCAGCATCAACGGGGCCGAGGTGGAGATGGTTAGCAGTTTCAGATTCCTCGAAGCGCACATCTACAAAAATCTGTCTTGCTCCATCCACGTCGACGCAACCACCAAAAAAGCACAACGACGCCATTACTTCCTCAGAAAACTAAGGAAATTCGGCATGTCCACATTAACCATGACCAACTTTTACAAATGCACCATAGAAAGCATCCTATCGGGCTGCATCACAGCCTGGTATGCCAACTGCTCGGCGCAGGACCGCAAAAAACCTCAGAGAGTCGTGAACACCACCCAGTCCTTCACACGAACCTGCCTCCCACCCATTGACTCCATGTACATCTCCCGCTGCCTGGGGAAAGCGGGCAGCCAAATCAAAGATCCCTCCCAGCCGGCTTACTGACTTTTCCAACTTCTTTCATCGGCCAGGAGATACATCACACACGAGCAGACTCAAAAACAATTTCTTACCCACGGTCACCAGACTCCTCAGTGACACTCTTATGGACTGACCTCACAAACACAAAACCCTATATTCTTCATCCGGTGCCAGTGCTTATGTAGTTACACTGTATATCTTGTGCTGCCCTATTATTTATTTTCGTTTATTCCCTTTTCTTCCCATTTACTTAAAGTTCTGCTGAGCTGCTCGCAGAAAAATACTTTTCCCTGTACCTCCGTACACGTGACAATAAACAAATCCAATCCAATCAACTTTGTCGCTTCATCAAATAATTTTATTAAGTTGCTAAGACATGGCCGTCCCGGCACAAAACCATGTTGCCGATCACTGATAAGCCAATTTTCTTCCAAATGGAAATAGATCCTATCCCTCAGTATCTTCTCCAGTAGATTTCGTATCACTGACGTCAGACTCACCGTTCTTTAATTACCTGGATTTTCCCTGCTACTCGTCCTAAACAAGGGGACAGCATTAGCAATTCTCCAGTCCTCTGGTACCTCATCCGTATTCAAGGATGCTGCAAATATATCGGTTAAGGTTGCAGCTACTTACTCTCTCACTTCCCCCAGTAACCTGGGATAGATCCCCTCCGGACCTGGGGCCTTGTCAACCTAAACGCCTTTTAGAATGCCCAACACAGCCTTCCTCCTCATGCCAACTTGACCAAGAGTAATAAAACATCTATCACTAAGCTCAACATCCCTCATGTCCCTCTCGACGGTGAATACCGATGCAAAGTACTCGTTAAGAATCTCACCCATTTTTCTGACTCCACGCATAACTTTCCTCCTTTGTCCTTGAAAGGGTCAACCCTTTCATTAGTTACTCACTTGCTCCTTATATATTAATAAAAGGCGTTGGGATTTTCCTTAACCCAGTTTGCTAAAGATATCTCATGACCCCTTTTAGACCCCTTGATTCCTCGTTTCAGATTGGTACTACATTCCCGATATTCTTCACAAGCTTCGTCTGTCTTCAGTCGCCGAGACCTGATGTGTGCTTACTTTTTCTTCTTAGCCAGTCTCACACTTTCATCTGTCACCATGGTTCCCTAATCTTGCCATGTCTATCCCTCATTTTCACAGGGACATGCCTGCCCCGCACTCTAATCAACCTATCTTTAAAAACCTCCCACATGTCAAATATGGATTTACCTTCAAACAGCTGCTCCCAATCCACATTCCCCAGCTCCTGACAATTTTAGTACCGTTGGCCTTCCCCCAATTTTTGCTCTCTTCCTTTAGGACCACTTTCTTCTTTGTCTATTAGTATTCTAAAACATACGGAATTGTGATCCCTATTCCCAATGTAATCCCCGAGAGAAAGTTCGACCACCTGGCCGGGCTCATTCCCTAACACCAGGTCCAGTATGGCCCCTTCCCGAGTTGGACTATTTATATACTACTCTAGAAAATACTTCTGGATGCTCTTTGTAAGTTCTGTTCCTTCTAGACCTCGGACACTCCGTGTATCACAGTCAATGATGGGATAATTAACATATCCGATCATCACCACCCTGTTGCTTCTACATCGTTCCATGATATGTTTCCATATTGATACCAGTATCTCAAGCTCGCTGTTGGGAGGTCTGTAGTACAGCCCCAACATTCTTTACGCTCCCTTTATATTTCTGAGCTCTGCCTGTTTCGCCTCACTGCTCGAGTCCTCCATGGTGCGCTCCTTCACCACAGCTCTGATACCCTCTCTGATAAGTAATGCAACTTCTCCTCCCCTTTTACCTCCCTCTCTGTCCCACCTGAAGCATCGATATCCTGGGATATTTAGTTGCCAATCATGCCCATCCCTCAACCAAGTCTCAGTAATAGCAATAACATCACTGACGTGTGCACGTGGGAGGCAACATACCATTCGGAAGTCTCTATTTTGACCACAGAACCGCCTATCTACTCCCATTGCAATTGAATCCCCCATTACTATAGCCCTGCCACTCTTTTTCCCACCCTTCTGGACAGCAGAGCCACCCACGGTGCCATGAACCTGGCTACTGCTGACTTTCCGTGGTGTGTCATCTATCCAAACAGTATCCAAAACGGTGTACATGTTTTGGAGGGAGATGATCGCTGGGGACACCTGCACTTCCGTCCTCCTTATTCGCGGCCTTTTGGTCACCGATTCCCTTTCTCCCTCAGCAATCCTAATCTGTGGTGTGACCAATTCGCTAAACGTGCTATCCACGACCTGCGCAGCATCGCAGATGCTCCAAAGTGAGTCCTTCAGCAGCTCCAGATCCATCATGCGGTGTAACAAGAGCTGCAACTGGGCACACGTCCCGCATATTTAGGAGCCAGGACCATCTGCCACGTCACTGATCTCCCGCATTGAGCTAGAGGAGCAAACACAGGTCTGAGATATCCTCCATTTTTTAAACGTAAGCTTAACTGAGTCCAACTATAATATCAAGTAATAGATAAATGAAAACGGAAAAGAAAAAGAAAACTTGTTACCAATCACACGATAAAAAATAAAAATAGAAAAATCGTACCTTATCAACACACCTCAGGGAAAAGAAACACTATTACCAAACGGCAGCCAATCACTTAATTGATGGCTGTGACGGCACGGTTCAACTTGTTTCCATTTCTACCTGTCCTCGAGTCTCGTTCTTGATCTTTACTCGTCTGGGATCCATACAGTGATTGTTTTCTTTTGTTAGAGGAGGAGGTCGGGAGGGAAACACTGAAGAAGTGTTTGGTGTTTAGCTGTCACTTGAAAACAGCTCCTGCACAAACTACCTTCTGGATACAATGATCGCAATGCACTGATGCAAATTTTCGCCGCAACAGCCAATCAGCCGTTCGGCTCTGCTGCCCTCTGCTGGTTAGACCATAAGACCATAAGACATAGGAGTGGAAGTAAGGCCATTCGGCCCATCGAGTCCACTCCGCCATTCAATCATGGCTGATGGGCATTTCAACTCCACCTCCCAGCATTCTCCCCATAGCCCTTAATTCCTCGCGACATCAAGAATTTATCTATCTCTGCCTTGAAGCCATTTAGCGTCCCGGCCTCCACTGCACTCTGCGGCAATGAATTCCACAGGCCCACCACTCTCTGGCTGAAGAAATGTCTCCGCATTTCTGTTTTGAATTTACCCCCTCTAATTCTAAGGCTGTGCCCACGGGTCCTCGACTCCTCGCCTAACGGAAACAGTTTCTTTGCGTCCATCCTTTCTAAGCCATGTATTATCTTGTAAGTTTCTATTAGATTTCCCCTTAACCTTCTGAACTCCAATGAATACAATCCCAGGAACGCCAGCCGTTCCTCATATGCTAGACCCGCCATTCCAGGGATCATCCGTGTGAATCTCCGCTGGACACGCTCCAGTGCCAGTATGTCCTTCCTGAGATGTGGGGCCCAAAACTGGACACTGTACTCCAAATGGGGCCTAACCAGAGCCTTATAAAGGCTCAGTAGCACATCGCTGCTTTTATATTCCAACCCTCTTGAGATAAATGACAACATAGCATTCGCTTTCTTAATCACGGATTCAACCTGCATGTTTACCTTTAGGGTTGCTTTCCTTCACTTGAACACGGAGGGTGTCTTGCTCAGGTACTCATTCTGGATACAGCGACCGCAATACAATTATGCAAATTTCCCCCACAACAGCCAATATTTTCCTATTGTTACTCCTGAATCCAGTGTTTCCAGTTGTCGCTGTCTATTTTTACATTATATATATTGAAAAAAATCTCTTCCTTTCTTATTTGGTATTACCGGCTAACATATTTCCACATATTTCGTCTTCTCCAACACCTCCTGCCCCCCTTATTGCTCTTTTAGTTTTCCTCTGCCCTTTTCTAAATCCTTCCCAATCCTCCGGCTTCCGACTAATAGTCGCTACTTTCTATGATATTTCATTTGCTTTTATGCTATCCTCGACATCCATCGTCAGCCATTGAACACTGCACGACCGTGCTGCACGAGTGATCTTTCATCAGCATCATAAAAGAAAGTAACTTTGAGAATTGGTTGGAGTGTCGGGAGGATGATAATCGCTGAGAGGCGCACGACAAGGCCAGAAAGCACAACATTTACTGATTATCGGTGTTCACGAAGCAAGAGCGTGCTGCATAAAAATGAACCGGCGACTGTGTTAGAAAAATGGTTGAAATTAAATCTTATAAGCAGAATGCACTGGAAATGTTCACGTTGGTCAGATGGGACAATTCCCCACTTCAGCACTACAGATTGGTAAATAAACTAAGAACAGGTTTCGTATAACAAAATCATAAAGTTTTTACGCTACATAATGTCTGCAACGGCTCTGCAACATGTGTCATGACTTGGTCTTATTAACTTGCCTTTACCCCATACCCCTTTACATTGTTTCTGTTCAACTAATCGTCAACCGACCTCTGAAATGCCTCGATTAAACTTGCCTCCACCAGACTTACAGCAGCGCCTTCCAGACCGAATTCACTCATTTCGTGGACATACAATCTCACATACACACGTTTTTAGCTTTTGTTTTGCAAATTACTTTCATTCCATGTCGTCATCTGATTGATCCTTTTTCGAGCGACAACATTTTCTCCTTATTGCCATCACGGTTTCAAACATCTCCAAGGGAGCAGTCACATGATCTCCAATCTATCCTCATAAGTGAAGCGTTTGATCTGTAGAAACATTGGTAAACTGATATTCATGCATAATTTTTTAAATGGTGGTTCCACGTTTTGAAGAAACAACATCAGTAAATTGTCAACTCCATAAAAAATTTAGCAACGTTCTAATTCAATTAAATGTAAGAAATGCCAATGCAGCTAGTCCTTACAATAACAAGAACTGTGGAGACATACAATTGTGTCCAACAAGGGCTGCTGGGAAAAGTGGTCAAGGGGATGTGCAGCCATGCTGCAAGATCGCATTAAATAAAGCTCTAGGATAAAAGGTTGGGCAGACGTCAAACGATATTACAGTTTGATGCGAATAACAGGGCAGCACGGTAACATTGTGGATAGCACAATCCCTTCACAGCTCCAGGGTCCCAGGTTCGATTCCGGCTTGGGTCACTGTCTGTGTGCAGTCTTCACATCCTCCCCGTGTGCGCGTGGATTTCCTCCGGGTGCTCCGGTTTCCTCGCACAGGCCAAAGATGTGCAAATTAGGTGGATTGGCCATGATAAATTGCCCTTAGTGTCCAAAATTGCCCTTAGTGTTGGGTGGGTTGCTGGGTTATGGGGATAGGGTGGAGGTGTTGACCTTGGGTGGGGTGCTCTTTCCAAGTGCCGGTGCAGACTCGATGGGATGAATGACCTCACTCTGCACTGTAAGTTCTATAAAATATATACAAAGGTCTTTGGAACTGTCCTGTTAATCACACTTGTTTACCGACACAGCGGTACCCAACTTCCTTATTTGGAAAGCTGACATGCATTCAACACATTCCAGCATTGCCACTGAGTGCCTACTTCAAAATTGACGTGACAGCCCTGACTGGAATTCATCGATACGATTGATCGATCCCTGATCAATTGATTAACAAATGATACAGAGACCGCCCACCAAAGGAGTAACAAAATGCAAACAGCATAAAAGTTACTTCACGGAATCATTCTCTCTCTTGAGCAGCAGCAATTAACAATGATGACTTGCAGGGCAGCACGGTGGCACAGTGGTTAGCTTTGCTGCCTACGGCTCTGAGGACCTGGGTTCGAATCCCAGCCTTGGGTCAATGTAGGTCTGGAGTTTGCACGTTCTCCCCGGATCTGCGTGCGTCTAACCCCCACAACCCAAAACAATCTGCTGGTTTGGTGGATTGACCATGCTAAATTGCCCCTTAATTGGAAAAAATAATTGGCTGCTCTAAATTTAAAAAGGACGATGACTTCCAACTGCCGAAAAAGGAGACCATCCACACTACCAACAGAAGGAAGTCCAGAGCAAGAAGAGAACCAGATTGATAACGATCTAACATTGACTTCAATACCGGAACTACAGGGAACAGGCCTGTAACTGCATTGCACTTGTCAGTAACTGCCACGTGACGTTGTGATCCTTCAATTACTGGTGTGTCGTGTAACCTATGATTGGTAGTGTGTGATTCAATAACCATAAACATTGTGTGTGTTGTGAATAAATATTATTATGTTTTATAGAATTTGTCTCATAGCCATTTGTGCATCGTATGCGGGTTAAGACACACTGTGGTTTCGACTGCGCAACAGAACTATGCAATTCTACGCTGCTTGAGTCTCCGCAATGGTTTCTTATATTTTCCATTACAATTGCAAATATTCAATGCTTTATTCACAAACACCTAGAAAATCACTATATGGAGAGTCATGGTGAAAATATAGTTGAATATAACAAGTGCTCTGTCTTTTCATAGAATTTTATGCCTCTCAAAAATTGTATGAACAATATTTTTCTCCCAATTCTTTTCAAGGTCAATGTTTGACAAGTAATAAAGATTATCCGTACGTATTAGTTTGATTGCATCGTCAGATTTTTTGTGTTCTGGAATGTGACAAACAGCGATAACAGACGGTTAGTCAAGTGATTTCAACAATATCAGTGAGAATTATTGAGAACAGCCTTTGTGTAAATCGTCTCGAATTGGAATCAATGCGCAATTATTTCCTATTGTGAAGTAGTCCTGTTCAGTAACAAAAGTTGAAACCACATTATAATTGCTGCTTCCCGAGCAGAAACCAGGCCCAAGGACGTTGAAGCAAATAATAACTTATGCAGTACATAACGAGTCTCAGCAACTCATTGGGGTGTCAGTGAGGTATCATCTATTCTCACCATTGGTTAGACTATGTATGGATCACGTTGAGCTGTTTTGTTATCTAGACATTGAATATAACTTTGAGGGGAATCTACTGTATCATGAACATGATGGCACATATAATCATGAAGCTAATGTGCGAAGCGTGCGATTAAAAATCTATAGTGTTCGAAATTCAATTTCTGCATTAATTTGAAATGTATTTAATGTAACAAAATATCCAAAGAAGTTAAAAAGAAATACTTTATCTACATATTATATGATTGACTTACATACTTGAATGGTAAGAGGCAAATCAACAGCATACAAATTATCAATTGTGTGTACAAATAGCGATTGATGCAAGACGAGATGATAATTTAAAAGTTATGATATGCGTGCCTTGTTCAACGAAAAACGATGTTAAGCTGAATTGTTCAAGCGAAATGTTTCAGTCTTTAGTCACAATTCAGCCAAAACATCCTGAAATGGCAATGCATGTGCAAGGCCTGACTGTAATCCAGATATTAAAAAGAAAATGATGAGTTTAAAAATAACACAATTTCATTTTTCATCAAAATCATTTGGATCCTCTCAGTAAATGAAAAGGAAATTGTTTCCGAGTTGCAGAGTCGACAGGAGAAACGATGTTATTTAGTTGTTTTTATGACAGCCTCCGACGCTGGGCCCTTCTGAATCACTGCACTGTGATAACATCCAGATGATCAATTCAATGTTTTCCTTGTGAATACTGCCGGAGAGACGCAAATTCTACTGAGCTGTCGCTGTTGTGAATTGCCGACTCGTTTAGATGGGGCAAAGCCTATCTGGCTGGATAAGAAAATGAGACAGAGAAAACCACATGTTACGATGTTTTGCTGCACCAAAAATCTAAGTTCCTCACCTTCATCTTTTGCTTTCGACTTTTCCTCTATTAGAAGGCATATGAATTAACAGCACAAAGCGGTTAACTGTCAGCCTATAAACCGACATGTGTTCAACGGAATATTATGCACACAGAGCTCAACAGTTGCACAAATGTGTCTTTGAACGTAATCGAACCTTCGAAGCAATTAGTATCATTGGCGTTATATCAGATGTTGTTTCTTCAGGAGAAGCAGTCCGAGTTGACAAAAATGTAGCAAGTCAACGAACCCTATATTTTAATATATGTTTCAGAGATAGACAGAGGAACTTCTTGCGGACAGATAATTACTAGATGTTCGACGTTCAATGTGCAATTTTCCAATAATGCACAGAGTGAAAGTTTATCGTTCACTCGGGTAAACTTGTGTAGCCATCTTACCTAAATATTTCAACGACCCTTTGCACACATTGAGCTCTGTAATTTCGCAAAAAGTACCTTTCAGTGCTTTGCTTTGATACGAAATGAAATGAAAATCGCTTATTGTCACGTGTAGCCTTCAAATGAAGTTACTCTGAAAAGCCCCGAGTCGCCATATTCTGGCGCCTGTTCGACGAGGACGGTACGGGACTTGAACCATGCTCCTGCTGTCCCTTTGCCTGCTTGTCGGCCAACTAATTAGCCCTGTGCTAAACCAGACCCTACTTTCATCACAGATGTATGAGTCTATCCTCATGTACGTGTAAATAGCTTTTCATAATGATGGCTATCGTTAAAACTGCTTATGGGAATAGTATTCTTTAAGCCAAATGAATGAATGTAATACTTCCCGATGAGGCAAACGTCACGAACTCTTGACTCTTTGTCAATGAATTGAGCTAACATTGAAATTAGTGCTGCATTGAATACAATAATGTGGCTGTTACTCGCGCAACGGAGCGGAGACCATAACTGTATTTAATTTTTATTCATTGCCGCATGTTGACAGATATTTTGAGGCCTTTATAGCTTCGAAATATTTCTGGACAAGTTATATAAACCAAGAGTGGTAAAAAGTAATGACTCCTTAGATCCATGAAATGGTTCAAGAATCGTGCGGAAACGATCGTCCATATCGATTACCTTAGAGTGATAGAGCTGAGTTGCAACTTATTTTCCAATGCTCTTAATGACATTAAATCTAGGAAGTAGTTATGCTTGGTTTATCTGACGTTAATACATATAAATAACAAAGAGGCAAGACACGGTGATGGAAAGAATGCGATCGAGTTACACTGAAGGGTTGGACATCGGTATACCACAGCAAAGTTCAGTCGTATGAATACATCCAATCGCTTTGTCGCACTTAAGTCACGAAGTGTTTCCAGTGTTTTTTGATGTACCATTAATGTAAACAAGTATATTTTGGCACAACGGCACAAAGCATCATCAAAATTGTTGTGGAGTTGTTTAAAACACTGTTTCTTTTAGGCAAGGATGTGATATTTGAAATTGGGCAGCAGCACATTTCCACAGATCAAGTGACCACGAAGAATAATCTGGAGATAATGAAAAGATTACCTTTGACATGCTGGATCTGAACTAAATGTTTTAAATCTCCCCTAAGAGAAACAGGCAGGTCGTCTTGATAATTACCTACTGGAACGCCACAACATAAATAAAATATGAATTTGTGCAAAGTGTTAATGTCTAACCTGGAGGATGTCAGACCTTATGCCACTGAGTTGTTCAAAAGGATCATGGTTCTCGTCAATTTGGATGTTGAAGTCCAGGTTCTGTATTGAAATGATGGGTACTCCAGATCAGAACACCGACGCAGCTGATTCTCATTTAGAACTGACATATACAGCATATCCGACGATGCAAGCTTAATGGGTATATCAATAATATTTAGATATCCAATCCGCGTGTGTGCGTGTGCGTGTGTATTTGAGGATATGGGAGCATTCCAAAATATTTTACTGTCAATAATGTTCAAATAATTACCGTTTTCTTTACTTTTCAACTTCTCTTCTAAACG
Source organism: Scyliorhinus canicula (assembly GCF_902713615.1). Lineage (NCBI taxonomy): Eukaryota > Metazoa > Chordata > Chondrichthyes > Carcharhiniformes > Scyliorhinidae > Scyliorhinus > Scyliorhinus canicula. The sequence goes on from NC_052157.1 coordinate 89,529,385, forward strand.
TGGAGAAATCATAATAATTATTGTCAGCAAAATCCAGAAGGTACAGGGCAAATGGTTGTCGGTGCGGCATCTTGTCCTTTCATCTTTTATTCCATTAATTGTAGGATGTTGAAAACTGATTTTGTCGATGGATGACGATAATTGACAATTACAAGGAGAGAACAATTTCCTCACAAGTTGAGAACATAAAAATGGTCATGCCCGTCGAATGAACTTTTGAAACTGGAAGCCTCCTTGCGCAAGAGACTTGGCGAAATTTGGAAAGGACTCACATAAAACGTTGCTCAGTCTCGTGGATAATTTATTTGGAAGGATACAGATGTTTTATCGGGCGATGGTCGTGTTTGCAACGTTACCAATACGAGGGAATTAGATTGAGACATATTGATCATGCAACTACAAATTTAATGGTGGTCCAATCTCGGAGTGAGATCTTTATTCTTCCTTCCGACCTCAACAGATGATGTTTTACGGCAGAGATGTTTTGCTGAACTTTTTTCAGTGCATCACTGATTATTTAATTTTGCAACAATAAATGTCTTCAACATTTATTATTATTTGAATCTGCTTTGATTCATTTGGCAGATTTCAGGCAACACAGATAATAAACATGACATTTGTAATATATTTGTGCGTCATTCACAAAGTAAAAAAGTGCTGGACGGAACATGGAGCATTATCTGCACATAAAATAGCAATTTTGTTGCTGGGCCAGCTTAATTCAGGGAGGAATGATGGGAGCATGGACGGAAGCGATAAGGAAGGAAGGATGGAATGAAATCAGAAAGGAAGCTAGAAAGGAAGGACGAAAGGAAGGAAGAAGGGACGAAGGGAGTGTAGTATGAAATCAAGGAAGGACCGAAGGAGGGAAGGACCGAAGGAAGGACGGAAGAATGGAAGATGGGAAGGCAGGATGGAAAACAAAGGAAGGATAGGAGAGAGTAAGGAAGGATGGAAGGAAGGAAGGGAGGAAGGGAGGACGGACGGAAGGAAGCAAGGTATGACGTGTGGGAGCAAGAGAGTAAGAGAGTAATGGATACCGAGGAATGAAGGAAGGGCGTAAGGAAGGAAGGGATTAAGGAATAAAGGGAAGACGGACGAGAGAATTGAAGGAAGGAAATAAGAAAGGAACGAATAAGGAAGCAAGTAAGGAAGGGATGAAGCGGGAGAGAGGGGTAGAGATGGAGGATGACAGAAATGTGGAAAGGAAGCCAGGGATGGAGGAATGGAAAGATGAATGAAGAAAGACAAGATGGGAAGAACTAAGTAAGGATGATCGGGAGGATGTAAGGAAGAAATAAAGACAAATTAAAGAAAGAACGAAGTTAGGAACGAATGAAGGAAGGATGTAAGGGAGGAAAGAAGGAAGAAAGGAATAAACAAGGAAGAAAGCAAGGAAGGAAGGAAGATATGAAGGAGGTAAGGAGCGAAGGAAGGAATTAAGTAAGGGCGGGAGGTAGGAAGGAGGGAAGGAAGGAAAGAATGTAGAAAGGGAGGGATGGAGGGATGAGGGGAGGAAGAAGGGAAGGAAGGAAGGAGGGAATCACCGAAAGAAGGACGGAATGGTAGGATGTAGGAAGGAAGGGAGGAAAAAAAGGAGGATTTGAGGGAGGAATGAAGGAAGTAATCAAGGAAGAAAGAAAGGGTGGACGAAAGGAAGGAAGGCAGGAATCGTGGGAGGGAGGAAGGGAGGACGAAAACAAGAAAAATAGCAAGAGAGTATGGAAACCGAGGAAGTAATGAAGGGCGTCAGCCTGGGAGGAATTAAGGAAGAAAGGAAAGACAGAGGGAAGAATTGAAGGAAGGATTGAAGAAGGGGACGAATAAGGAAAGAAGTAAGGAAAGGGTGAAGCGGGAGAGAGGGGTAGAGATGGAGGATGCAAAAAAATGTCTAACGGAAGCGAGGGATAGAGGAATGGAAAGATGAATGAAGAAAGAAAAGAATGGAAGAACTAAGTAAGGATGGTAGGGAGGAAGTAAGGAAGTAATAAAGAAAAAAAGAAGGAAGAAGGAAGTTAGAAACGAATGAAGGAATGTCGTGAGGGAGGAAGGAAGGAAATAAGGAAAAACGTTAGATAGGTAGGTACTGAGGAGGAAGGATCGAAGAAATCGATGAAGGGCGGGATGAAGGAAGAAAGTGATGAAGTGAACAAGGACGGAGGCAAGGAAGGAAGGAACATAAGAAAGAGGCAACGAGCGAAGGAACGAATGAAGTTAGCACAGGAGGTAGGAAGGAGAGAAGGAAGAAAATAAAGTAGGAAGGAGGGATGGAGGGATGAGGGAAGAAGAAGGCAAGGAAGGAGGGAAGGATGGAAGGAAGGACGGAATGATGGGATGTGGATGGAAGGGAGACAAAAAGGAAGGATATGAGGTAGGAAGGAAGCAAGAGCGAAAGGAAGGGTAGACGAAAGTAATGAAGGCAGGAAGCGTGGGACGGAGGAAGGTGGAAGGAAGGAAGAGGTAATGCAAGGGAGTAATGGAAACTGAGCAAATGAGGAAGGGAGGGAGTAAAGAAGAAGGAAGGACCGAACGAAGAATTGAAGGAAGGAATACGGTAGGAAGGGATGAAGCGGGTGGAAGGGGGAGAGATGGAGAATGGAGGGAATGTCGGAAGGAAATGAGGGATTGAGGGATGCAAAGCTGAATGAAAGAAGGAAGGAAGGGAAGAATTCAGGAAGGCTGAGGGGAAGGAAGGAAGACAGAAATAAATTAAGAAAGAAGGAAAGAAGGAAGGTTGGAATGAAGGAAGGAAGAATTCGAGGGAGGAAGGAAGGAAATAAGGAAAAACGTTAGGAAGGAAGTTAAGGAGGAAGCAAGGCAGTGTGGAAGAAATCGATGAAGGGAGGTGGAAGGGATTAAGGAAGAAAGGAAAGACGGAAGGAAGAATTGAAGGACGGAAGGAAGAAGGGAAAGAATAAGGAAGAAAGTAAGGAAGGGACGAAACGGGAGCGAGGGTAGGGATGGAGGATGGAAAAAATGTCGACAGGAAGTGAGGGATGGAGGAATGTAAAGATGAATGAAGGAAGGTTATATGGGAAGAACTATGCGAGGATGGTCGGGAGGAAGTAAGGAAGTGATCAAGAAAAAAGAAAAAAAGTGGGAAGTTAGGAACGGATGAAGGAAGGACGTGAGGGAGGAAGGAAGGAAATAAGGATAAAAGTGAGAAAGGAAGGCAAGGAGGAAGGAAGGATAGAAGAAATCGATGAGGGGCGGGAGGAAGGAAGAAAGTAATGAAGTGAGCAATGAAGGAAGCAAGAAAGTAAGCAAGATAGGAAGGAGGCAAGGAGCGAAGGAATGAATGAAGTAAGGACGGGAGGTAGGAAGGAGGGAAGGAAGGAAAGAAAGTAGGAAGGGATGGATGGAGTGATGAGGGAAGGACGAATGGAAGAAAGTAAGAGGGAAGGACCGAAAGAAGGACGGAATGGTGGGGTTTAGGAAGAAAGGGAGAAACAAAGGGTGGATAGGAGGAAGGAAGGAAGTAAGCAAGGATGGAAGGAAGGGTGGACGAAGGAAGGAAGTCAGAAAGCGTGGGAGGAAGGAATGGAGGACGGAAGCAAGAAAAACAGCAAGACAGTAAGGGAAACCGAGGACGGAAGGGCGTAAGGATGGGAGGGATTAAGGAAGAAAGGAAAGATGAATGGAAGAATTGAAGGAAGGAAGAAGGGAACAAAGAAGGAAGGAATTAAGGAAGGGAGGAAGCGGGAAAGATGGTTAGGGATGGAGGATGAAAGTGACAATATTGAGTTCTTTACCCGTCAGTCTGGTCTCAATAAAACTCGAGAGGGATATGTCGGTATAATATCATTCATTTTTAAACAACGTGCAAGGCTGACCCACTCCATAGAGGTTCAGAACACATGCAGTCTCCTGAAGCCCCCAGAAACAAGTGAGGTCGGAGACAAAGATATCTCTGCACACAGCATTCAAATGGCATCAAGTTTCACATACAGGATTCCCATAGGTTATCCTATACACCTCCTGACCTGGTCATATATCCTGATTGGTTCACTTTGCATTCCCTAACCCTGGGCCCCTTGTTACCCAGCATCCTTTTCACCGTCCTCTGCAGGAGGCTCCCCTCCTCACTTCCTGACCACGCTTTGCTGAATCCCTTTGTTCTTTGTCTGTGAACTCACTACCATCAGACCGGCTCTATTATCTACATTATTCTAACTAATTATCCTCTTTTATATCACATTCGGTTGTTCAATTCCTCATTTGCTTCTTTTATCATTTCATGATGACCTATCGGTCCAATCCATAGCTACGGCCCCTCATCTAAGAAACTTTGTCGCTGCATTGCCAATGCTTATTGCAGCACCCCGTCATCCGCTGCACCCTCGTGGATCCTAACAGCCAATATTCTAGGGACGTCTATCTGATCCAGTGCAACAGGTATTTTTCCCATCTCGCATTTAAGGATGGCCAGACCCACAAAGATGCAGCCGAGTGCCACTGCCAACTTCATGACCATATTAATCAACCAGTCCTTCCCACCTTCGAATCCCCTGTTACCCCAAGTGCCAGGGTCCTGCATGCCGTCCAGCTGATCCTGTATGCGATCCATAAATGTATTGATGTTAGCGGTTAGGTCTTGACCTCCCATGATGCACTTGCCCTGCACTATGGCGTCTACCCCACCTTCACGGGCCAGAAGATAGTCAAGAGCATACCGGTTCTGCATGGCAAACAACCACAGTTCAGAGAATTCCTTGGTCATTGCCCCGAGGGATCACAAGATTTCGTTTCGAAGGATGGTAATGCCACAAATAATATAATTCCATTCGCTGTCCGCCAAGGAACCCCCCACACCTCCCAGTGTCAAGACGCTCAGAATTCCCCATCCGGTTGAGTGGCCCCGTTGGGTGCTCGAAACTGAGCTTTTTTCCAGTTCTCTCAGAATTCGGCTGAGACCGCCAGGCGTGCCAACTGATTGTGCAGTATCCACGCAGAGGGGCAGGGGACTGTGGTAGGGACTAGAGTCCCGATAGAAATTTGGCGGGGAAATGGGGGTGAGAAAACATCGGTCGCTGTGCCATTAAAAAGAAAGTAGTATTCTTGCTCCGTGTACAGGCAAGCATCACAATCATTATATCTGTTAAGCAGGGATCCCGCAGTAGCCCAGTTTATCCAGCTTTGGAACGCCAATTCGGGCCTCCTCGCAATGCGGAAAGCCCGAGTCCCAACAGTGATATGAGAGACATTCGCCCAGCCACAACGGGGCTGAAGGCCGGCGTTCAATGGAATGCAAGTGGTGTTGTAACAGACGCATTGGCCGGACGCCTGAGTGACGTCACAGCTCCAGTCCATACAGGTGGGGAACAGACATGTTTCCACCTCTACCAGCAAACAGCCGTACCCCTCACCGCTGAAACAATTCTCGTATGACCGTGAGTCTCTATTGGGAGTGAAGTGGCTAGATAAAAAAAACCCTCCACCGTTGAAGTTTATCATAGTGTGAGTGGCAATTATCCCGAAGAAGGGGAAGCCAAATAACCGGTGGGGACGAACCCGGATCGTAAGGAAGAGTGACTTGCTCGGGCGGTGGCTCAGAACGCTGACAATGAACCACCGTTTGTGGAGTGCCCCAAAGCGGTGAAACAGAAAATAACCTCGACACCGCTGCGGGATTCGGGTAGCAGACAATACGTCCTTGGCCAGACAAACGGTGGTAGATCTGGTAGAAAAGATTCATAGTGCCCAGGTTTCCCACATTCTGGGTTCTAAATGAAGTGAATATATCTCCTGATAACCTAAGTTCTAGTTGTACCCCACTTCTCACACGCTCCGTCCTCGCTCTAGTCCTCCTCTCTCTCTCACAACCTCTTCCTACCCTCTCCGCACGTTCTGACTTTACCTTTATGGCACTAATGGTAACACATCCAAAATCAAATTTACATGTACTGCAAAAACAAGGCAATGCCCATGCACTCTTCCCTTCCCATCGCCGGGATCGGTGCAATTGCTTCATGAGTCTGACAATACTGATTCTTTTTCTGCCAGTCTGGGTTCAATAAAATTTGAGACGGATTGCAAGTATCAATTCTTGTTTATTTTAACCAGCTACCTGGGTGAATCAATCTACTGGGAGAGCAGAACACCACCAGTCGCCTGCCTCTTCAACAGCCAGAGTGCCGGACAAACTAAAAACATCTCATTTCATATACATTCAAGTTGCATCAAGTTTCACATACATACGACCAAATAAGGCAACGGTACAAATGCAAATCTCCCATCGGCTTTCCCCACATTTCTTAACTTGGCGTGAGACCCTTTTTGCAGTATCCTTGGCAACAAAGAAATTGTCTGAGTGACTGCCCATCAACCTCTTCCTGTCTTGAATCCAAGTTGATGTATAAATGTCCAATAACCAAACTCCTTATACTACTGCAGTAAAATGTCACTCCTAACTTGGCCTAACTACCCATTATGCCTTTATGTTCACTTCCTCTAGTCCTGTATTGTCCATTAACCTGATGAACTTCCTTGAGTCGATACAATGTCCTCGTATATGGGGGCAGCGGAGAACGTCACCTCTGCATGAGTGAAATGTCCTTGTAGTTTGGTTGGGGTTACAGATATAGATGATATTTCCCTTTTCCATTTCTGCTGCCGACATCACTCCAAGCGAGGCGAGGCCGGAGATTACACAGGTGGCGCATATCCAACCCATCGTGCTCCACAGCTGTAAAACAGCGCTAGGGAAGGGAGGTAGTTCAGTGACCGACATTTTTACAGTAGTCAAGGTGGACCCAAGCAAGCCTCCCTTCCACTTTAACTGCAGTGGCGGTGGTAAGGAGAACTTGTAAGAGCCCTTCCCATTGCAGCCCCGACCCTTGCCGTGTCCATTTTCTGACCATGACATAACTACCAAGTTGCACTGAAAGCGAGCTATGTAATGGGGATGGTGACGGATGAGCTGCTCGGACCTGGCCATGGGGCTCCTTGAGGACCGTAGAGGGGGCTAGAACACAGGTAGTCATTTCTTCAATCATATAGTGAAAGTGAACCAGTCAGGGAACATGCAGGTTCCAGGGAGTTCTAAGGGACCTGCCATAATGGATTTCGGCAGGAGAGAGCCGGGCCAGTCCCGCAGGTGAAACCTGCAGCTGGAAGAGGGCAACGCGGAGCAACTTAAGCCATGTCAGTCCCGTGTCTGCTCTTAATTTAGGCTATTTAGTTTTGAGGGTCTGATTGTGTCTCTCACCGAACCCGGCCGCCTGCGGCCAGTATGCACAGTGTAGATGCTGGCGTATGCCCAACGCGAGCAGAACCTCTTGTAATCTGTCCAATAAAATGAAGGCCGTTATCAGAAATTAACTGAGATGGTATGCCGCACCGGGGGAATTATTACCCGCATCAGAACTTTAACCACAGTAGCAGCTTTATTATCGGTAGTCGGATACACCTCAATCCATCTGCTGAACACATCCACAATAACCAAGGCATATTTATAACATTGACGCCTTCCCAACTCAATGTAATCCATCTGGAGCATCTCAAAGGGGCTTTGCCCCGTACCACAAGGGATTCCTTTGCCGGTGTTATATTGCTGACAAATCAAACACGTATTACTGATACCCTGGGCCAGCCCCTGCATTTCATGATGGCACCAAGTGTCCAGTAACAAATCACTAGTCCCCCGAGCCCCACAATGTGTTACAAAGTGTACACCTTCGATGACCCATAATTCTAGCACATCAGACATACAAGTCTGATGTGCTGGCATGGTCTATAAAGAAGAAACATAATCATATGTACAACCTAAACGATTCCATTTTTGTTTGTCACTCTCAGGAACGTCCTCCTGTAATTTTATGACGTCTTGGAAGGTTGGCATTGGCTTGTCAGAGACGTTTAGTCTGACTTAACATTTTAGGCACCATCGCTTGCTGACGTTGCGCGGCTGTCCGCGCTGCACAATCTGCTCGTTCATTACCAACGTCAACTGGGGTCTTACCGTTGGTATGGGCAGCGCATTTAATGACGGGAATCTGTGCGGGCATAAGTAGGGCCTGCAGTCGGTCATTAACTAAACCCTGGTGGGATATCTCCGTGCCTGCCGAGGTAAGGAATCCCCTATTCTTCCAGAGTTGTACGATGTCATGACCTACCCTGAAGGCGTTCCGTCAGTCAGTATAAATATTTACCCGGCGATCTGCCCCAAGTATATATACACGGGTAAGGGCAAAACGTTCGGCTTGTTGGGCTGAATAAGGAGTCTAAGGTCAGGCTATCCTGATCCACGATTGCGTAACCGGACAGTCTCCGGCCAGTGCGGCTAATTAATGCACTGCCATCAACATACATAATAATATCAGGTTGATCTAACGGAATATCGCTCAGATATTCCTTTATCCTAGTAACTTCCTGAATCAAGGATCGACAGTCCTGGCCAGGTGCCTCTTCACGGTTAGGGGGACCGCTACGAAAACCGGCTGGATTGATAGTGGAACAATATTTTATTGTCAGGCGTGGATTGTTTAAAAGGTATATTTCACACCTATTCTGACGAGCTGCGGGAAGATGCTGAGTCTGCAGCTGCCCAAGTAGTGCGATGACCGACTGGGACGTATATACCGTAATATCATGTTGTAGAGTTATATTGGCAGCTGCCTGCAAACTATTGCATATCGCTGCCAGGATCTGGATGCAAACAGGGTGGGTCAACGCCACTGGAACAATTTTGGAACAGTAATATGCCACGGGCCGGTGCTTGTCCCCATTTTGCTGGGTGAGTACCGCTGTTGAATACCCTACCAGAACAGTTCAGTATATCTGGAACGCTCGGTCGTCCAGTGGCCGACAGAGAGCCGGTGCTTGCAATAAGCTCTGCTTCAGGCAACGGAAGGCTTCGAGTGCCTCGGTTCTGAGAGTAAAATCCCCCCCTTCGCATAGTGGAAGCCGTCAGCAGCTTTGTATATGCTGCGATGTTTGGTATCCACGGCTTACAATAATTCACCATACCCAGCCAATGACGGAACTGCTTGGCTGTGGTAGGGGCGGGGAATTGGCATATGGGTTCAATCCGACTGGATTCGAGACTTCTGCCAGTGGCTGTAAGAAAAACTCCTAAGAACATGACCTTTGTCTGAGCCACCAGGAACTTTGATTGAGAAATAACGTAACTCAACGAGGATAGGTGGTTTAATAACTGGATCACGTACTCCCAATTACTGGGCTCGTCGGAACTCGCAACCAATAGGTAATCGACATACTGCTCGAGAGTGGAACCATGTTCCAACATCAAGGTATAGAGTTGAGTGTGCAGACACCGATGAAGAGCGCAGGTGAGTTGACGAACCCCTGAGGCAGTCGAGTCCAGGTATACTACTGTCCATTGTAATTGAAGGCAAACACATATTGGCTTTCACATGCGAGTGGAAGGGCAAAGAAAGCGTGCTGGAGGTCACCTATGGCGAAGACACGGGCTCGAGCTGGAATTTGAGCCAGTATGTGGACGGGATTGGGGACGAGAGCATGTAACGGTTGCGTAATGGCATTGGCTGAACGTAAATCATGTACTAACCGGTACTGGTCCAGTTTGCCTGGTTTGGGCACCGCAGGTATGGGGGTGTTACATTCTGTTTGGCAAGGGACCAGAATACCCTGCTGCAACAGTTCCAGAATTAATTTGTGTATAGGCGGGCAGCTTGGGGTTTCCGGGGGTATTGCCGAATGGAAGGCAGCGTTACATGGTCCTTAATCGTTACCTTAATGGGTGTAACATTTGCCTGGCCCATTTGTGACGGCTCTTCTGCCCAGACCTGGGGTTTCACATATTCCAAAACGTCACATCCCAGCTGATGCTGAATGTGAGTGTTAATCGTTTCAGGGACCTCAAAATATTTTATGGAAGTGCCGTCTGGCAAGACTTGAGTTGCGTACTCTGTTGAATCTGAGTGGTCCACTGCCCTCCTTAACATTGGCACCATATCCTTGGCATGGTGTTTGCCGTGGACGTGACGCGTAATATGAGGGCATACTGAAGCTGACTGTTGCCATAAATGTGGTGGTATTGTAACAATATCGGATGTACCTTCTTTTCCCGTGACTATGGCTGTAATCCTGACTGGCCATTCGGTCCCAATTAACGGCCGGTATTTGTCCTCCAACTCCCAGTTCTGTCCGGTTCTGTCAGAGGCCAGGGTAACGTGGTTCAGTGAATGTTCAATATCTAACGTCCACCACTCTTGTGTGATAGAAATACAGCACCGTTGTCTCATCCTACGTGATTTTCCCGTTACCCCTTTGTCTCCGCACTCCAGCTGTAGCTGGAAGATACACAGTAAATCTGGGTCCAACAAGCTGAAGTTCAATTCAGTAGTCACCACAAACTGATGATCTGTAGATTTATTCTCATAAGTGACTGCCAATTGTTAAGAAATAGGATACTCACACACCTGGCCTTGGAACTCCGACAAATGCTGGGTGTGGTCGGACAGTGGTAGTTGAAGTTCTGATTGCACCGAAGACATGGCTGCTCCAGTGTCGATTACGAATGGGTACTGTTGATCTCCGATCTGCAGAGAGATAATAGGTTCCCTGTCCGATTGGAGAGTCCTTATGACTAAATTAGCTAGTCAATCTCGTGATAGGTAAGGGTTTGCCTGTGAAAAGTCGGTACACCTCGTCTGTCCTCCCCTTGGTGGGTATCCCCTCCTTTGTGTCGGGTAGTCTCCTACTGTTCGATGTTCTATGTTCTGCTGCCCGTCTTTTAAAGGGGCATTCCTGATGCCATTGGTCTGTACGGCCACAATTAAAACTTGCATTGTTCCCTCTATATCTGCCCTGTCCAATTTTCCCAGCAGACCAATAGCCCTTCAGAGGGGGCGGCAGTTGTAAAGCTGGTGCATTCGGTGGGCCATAACGAGGGGCTGAGGGTCCATTCGGGTGGGTTTGATATCCTCCCCCTTGTTGATCCGCCCACCCAAAGTCGCAATATTGGGGTTCCAGATGGCCACTGTATCTGCCGCTGGTTGGGGTCTCAGGTCGTCCTTTTTCATTACATACTGAGTCTCAATCTATGTAATTGAGCCTCCTTCGTGTCCTACACCCTCCTTCCAATAAAATGTGACAGCCCGGGCCATCTGGGAAGGGTCGATCTCTGTCCAATTCATGTTCCTACATTTCACGGCAGTCACCACGGAAGTTGGTAAGCAATGCATTAACATAGCACAATATTGAGAGGATTTCTGAACATTGTGGTACAGCAAGTCGCCTGAGTGTCCACGGTAGATTTCAATAAAGCATTCCAGAAGTTTCCCTGTCTCCTCAGTCTTTATAGGTTTGAGGCGTAATATAGCAGAAATGTTAATGGGCTTTTGAAATGTGCCATTCAACGCATTCAGGATTTCTGCCCGTCTGTCATCATCCAAGGCATGGGCTTGCTGAAGTGCGGCGTGGCTCGCATTAGTCAAGTGGTTGAGGTAACTGCGGTCCTCTGCTGTTGCAGCATTAGGGTTGGGTATTTTCCTAATCGGCAACTGTCTCAGATTCTCACTGGGGCTGCTTTAGCGGATTACTCTGGCTCTTCAAAGTCTTCGACGTCCTTCTCTTCCGATAGGGGGAGCTCCGGATCCTCGGAACCATTCCCGCCCTCACACTGTGTTCTCATAATTTTATGTCCTGCGGCAGCACGGTGGCCTAGTGGTTAGCACAACCGCTTCACGGCGGCGAGGTCCCAGGTTCGATCCCGGCTCTGTGTCCCTGTCCGTGTGGAGTTTGCAAATTCTCCCCGTGTCTGCATGGGTTTCGCCCCCACAACACAAAAATGTGCAGAGTAGGTGGATTGGACACGCTAAATTGCCCCTTAATTGGAAAAAATAATTGGGTAATCTAAATTTAAAAAATTATAATTTTCTGTGCTATCATATTAGCCTTAAGGGATCTCGGCGGTATGCATAATTGTTTCTGGATAGGATCAGGCCCCATTTCCATTGTACGAGATCGGGTCCGAGAGCTCACCGGGCTTGTGGAACAGAGCTCCCCTTTTCTCACAGATGGTGAAATAGGACCAAACTATCAACCGAAGGGACTGGAGAGGGTGGCATGATTTGAATCTGGGAAGCAGTGACTGGATATAAATTATGATATCCGGGTGGTTCTGGAATTAGAGCTGGTAATGCCGCTGATGCCGTCAGGACACTACCCGACATGGTACAAGTTTCTAGGTCATCATCTGCCTCTGTCAATGGAAGTTCAGCCATTGAACTACGTAGCCCATCTTTTTACTCGAGTCTGCCCTGTTAGGTATCTCCCTCTCCTTACTTGCGCATTTTGTGAATGCAAACTCCTTTTTCAAGATCTCCAGAGTTTTCTGCTTCCTCTTCACTGATTGGAATCCCCATTTTAAGGGCATTTTCTTGCCAACTTGATAACATGATCTTATCCCGCACCTCTTGACAATATTGTCTCCATAATCCAATCAACTCTTTGCCTTTCATACTTTGAATTTGTCCATATTTCACCATTAATTTGCTTAATGATCTCCAGATCTCTAGTGCCCCCTAGTGGGCATTCGTCACCCAATTTCGTCCTTAAAGTTGCTGACATTTTTCTAAAATCTCTCGATTTATCTGGATAAATATCCCATAATATTTGCAATGGACTGTTTGGATCACTCGTGTTATCCAAGCAAATCCCCATAATCTCGAACTACTCCTCAAGACTGCGTTGTTCGCCACTACAGTTCAAGGATACAATATTAGCTTAATCAATTATAGTTTCCAAAACCGACGTGGAACTGAACTGTCTTTCCGACATCGCATCAGTTCCACAATCAACCCTTAACTGAATTGACTTTCCGACATCCCTTCAGTTTTTTTTTCAACCCTCAGTGGCACTTACAGCGACTGAATTGTTTAATTTTCTAATCACCAGTCAGTCCTTTGATTTCGTCGAGACGATCTTTCCGCACAAATCGCGCGTGACCAGACCAATCATACCATGAGAAATGGGGAAAATCAACGTGGTCATTCTCCAGCTACTCACATTGTGGGTGCATTTCAACTTTCCTTGTCCAACATCAGTCTAATTCTGCATGCGCAGCTGGACGGTGACAGTCTCGAGAAATCCTGGGTTTTCGGCACCAAATGACAATATTGAGTTCTTTACCCGTCAGTCTGGCCTCAGTAAAATCGTGAGGGATCTGTAGGTATAGTATTATTGATTTTAAACAACTTGCAATGCTGACCCGCTCTGTAGAGATTCAGAACACTACTGAAGTCTACTGAAGCTCACAGAAACGAGTGAGGTCGGAGCCAAAGAGATCTCTGCACATATCATTCAAATGGCAGACAAGATACCAATAGGTCATCATATGCACCTCGTGACCTGGCCATATATCCTTTAAACTTTCCCCTTCTCACCTTGAAATCGTGACCCCCTTGTAACTGGCTCCTTGTAACTGACTCTTGGGAAAAGCTTGTTGCTATCCACCCTGGCCATACCTCTCATAATTTTGTAGACCTCGATCAGGTCCCCCCTCAACCTCCGTCTTTCCAACGAAAACAATCCTAATCTACTCAACCTTTCTTCATAGCTAGCACCCTCCATACCAGGCAACATCATGGTGAACCTCCTCTGCACCCTCTGCAAGGCATCCACATCCTTCTGGGAATGTGGCGACCAGAACTCACGCAGTATTCCAAATGTGGCCGAACAAAAGTCCTATTCAACTGTAACATGACCTGCCAACCCTTGTACTCAATACCCCGTCCGATGAAGGCAAGCATGCTGTATGCCTTCTTGACCACTGTATCATTTTTAAAATAAATTTAGATTACCCATTTATTTTTTCCAATTAAGGGGCAATTTAGCGTGTCCAATCCACCTACTCTGCACATTTTTGAGCTGTGGTTGCGAAACCCATGCAGACACGGGGAGAATGTGCAAACTACACACGGACAGTGACCCAGAGCCGGGATCGAACCTGGGACCTCGGCGCTGTGAGGCGGTTGTGCTAACCACTAGGCCACTGTGCTGCCCTCTTGACCATTCTATCACCCTGCGTTGCCACCTTCAGGGTACAATGGAACTGAACTCCCAGATCTTTCTGCACATCAATTTTCCCCAAGACCCTTCCATTGACCATATAGTCCGCTCTTGAATTTGATCTTCCAAAATGCATCACCTCGCATTTGCCTGGATTGAACTCCATCTGTCATTTCTATGCCCAACTCTCCAATCTATCTATATTTTGTTGTATTCTCAGACAGTCCTCCTCGCTATCTGCAACTCCACCAATCTAAATATCATCTGCAAACTTGCTAATCAGACCACCTATACCTTCCCCCAGGTCATTGATGTCGATCCAAAACAACAGTGGTCCGAGCACGCACCCCTGTGGAACACCACTAGACACCCTTCTCCATTTCGAGACACTCCCTTCCACCACTACATTCTGTCTCCTGTTGCCCAGCCAGTTCTTTATCCATCCATCCATGCTAGATGGGGACTCTTCTTCTGAGGTAGTATGGGCTGAGGTTAGAAACAGGAAAGGAGAGGTCACCCTATTGGGAGTTTTCTATAGGCCACCTAATAGTTCTAGGGATGTAGAGGAAAGGATGGCGAAGATGATTCTGGAAAAGAGCGAAAGTAACAGGTTAGTTGTTATGGGAGACTTTAACTTTCCATATATTGACTGGAAAAGAAATAGTTCGAGTACATTAGATGGGTCGTTCTTTGTACAATGTGTGCAGGAGGGTTTCCTGACACAATATGTTGACAGGCCAACAAGAGGCGAGGCCACATTGGATTTGGTTTTGGGTAATGAACCAGGCCAGGTGTTAGATCTGGAGGTAGGTGAGCACTTTGGAAACACTGACCACAATTCGGTGACCTTTACGTTAGTGATGGAAAGGGATAAGTATACCCCGCAGGGCAAGAGTTATAGCTGGGGGAAGGGCAATTATGATGCCATTAGACATGACTTAGGATGTGTTGGTTGGAGAAGTTGTCTGCAAGGGTTGAGCACACTGGATATGTGGAGCTTGTTCAAGGAACAGCTATTGCATGTTCTTGATAAGTACGTACCAGTCAGGCAGGGAGGAAGGGGTCGAGCGAGGGAACCGTGGTTTACCAAAGAAGTGGAATCTCTTGTTAAGAGGAAGAAGGAGGCCTATGTGAAGATGAGGCATGAAGTTTCAGTTGGGGCGCTTGATAGTTACAAGGAAGCGAGGAAGGATCCAAAGAGAGAGCTGAGACGAGCAAGGAGGGGACATGAGAAGTCTTCGGCAGGTAGGATCAAGGAAAACCCAAAAGCTTTCTGTAGGTATGTCAGGAATAAAAGAATGACTAGGGTAAGAGTAGGGCCAGTCAAGGACAGTGGTGGGAAGTTGTGTGTGGAGGCTGAGGAGATAAGCGAGATACTAAATGAATAATTTTCGTCAGTATTCACTCAAGAAAAATATACTATTGTGGAGGAGAATGCTGAGACCCAGGCTATTAGAATAGATGGCATTGAGGTGCGTAGGGAAGAAGTGTTGGCAATTCTGGACAAGGTGAAAATAGATAAGTCCCCGGGGCCTGATGGGATTTATCTTAGGATTCTCTGGGAAGCCAGGGAAGAGATTGCTGAGCCTTTGGCTTTGATTTTTAGGTCATCATTGGCTACAGGAATAGTGCCAGAGGACTGGAGGATAGCAAATGTGGTCCCTTTGTTCAAGAAGGGGAGTAGAAAAAACCCCGGTAACTATACGCCGGTGAGCCTAACGTCTGTGGTGGGTAAAGTCTTGGAGAGGATTATAAAAGATACGATTTATAATCATCTAGATAGGAATAATATGATTAGGGACAGACAGCATGGTTTTGTGAAGGGTAGGTCATGCCTCACAAACCTTATCGAGTTCTTTGAGAAGGTGACTGAACAGGTAGACGAGGGTAGAGCAGTTGATGTGGTGTGTATGGATTTCAGTAAAGCGTTTGATAAGGTTCCCCACGGTCGGCTATTGCAGAAAATACGGAGGCTGGGGATTGAGGGTGATTTTGAGATGTGGATCAGAAATTGGCTAGTTGAAAGAAGACAGAGAGTGGTAGTTCATGGGAAATGTTCAGAATGGAGTTCAGTTACGAGTGGCGTACCACAAGGATCTGTTCTGGGGCCGTTGTTGTTTGTCATTTTTATAAATGACCAAGAGGAGGGCGCAGAAGGATGGGTGAGTAAATTTGCAGACGACACTAAAGTCGGTGGAGTTGTAGACAGTGCGGAAGGATGTTGCAGGTTACAGAGGGACATAGATAAGCTGCAGAGCTGGGCTGAAAGGTGGCAAATGGAGTTTAATGTGGAGAAGTGTGAGGTGATTCACTTTGGAAAGAATAACAGGAATGAGGAATATTTGGCTAATGGTAAAATTCTTGGTAGTGTGGATGAGCAGAGGGATCTCGGTGTCCATGTACATAGATCCCTGAAAGTTGCCACCCAGGTTTATAGGGTTGTGAAGAAGGCCTATGGTGTGTTGGCCTTTATTGGTAGAGGGATTGAGTTCCGGAGCCATGAGGTCATGTTGCAGTTGTACAAAACTCTAGTACGGCCGCATTTGGAGTATTGCGTACAGTTCTGGTCGCCTCATTATAGGAAGGACGTGGAAGCTTTGGAACGGGTGCAGAGGAGATTTACCAGGATGTTGCCTGGTATGGAGGGAAAATCTTATGAGGAAAGGCTGATGGACTTGAGGTTGTTTTCGTTAGAGAGAAGAAGGTTAAGAGGTGACTTAATAGAGGCATACAAAATGATCAGAGGGTTAGATAGGGTGGACAGCGAGAGCCTTCTCCCACGGATGGGGGTGGCGAGCACGAGGGGACATAGCCTTAAATTGAGGGGTAATAGATATAGGACAGAGGTCAGAGGTGGGTTTTTTACGCAGAGTGGTCAGGCCGTGGAATGCCCTACCTGCAACAGTAGTGAACTCGCTAACATTGAGGGCATTTAAAAGTTTATTGGATAATCATATGGATGATAAGGGCATTGTGTAGGTTAGATGGCTTTAGTTTTTTTTCCATGTCGGTGCAACATCGAGGGCCGAAGGGTCTGTACTGCGCTGTATCGTTCTATGTTCTATGTTCTAACTCGTACACCCTGAACCCCTGACGACTTCACTTTTTCCATCAACCTACCATTGGAAACATTATCAAACGCCTTAGTAAAGTCCATGTATACGACACCTAGAGCCATTCCCTCATCAATTAACGTTGTCACTTCCTCAAAGAATTCTATTAGGTTTGTAAGACATGAACTTCACTGCACAAATCCATGCTGCCTATCACTGATAAGTCTATTTTCTTCCAGATGTGAATAGATCCTTTCGCTCAGAATCTTCTCCAACAGTTTGCCGACCACTGACGTCAAGCTCACAGGTCTATAATTCCCTGGATTAACCCTGCTACCCTTCTTAAACAAAGGGGCAACATTAGCAATTCTCCAGTCCTCTGGGACCTCACCCGTGCTCAAGGATGCTGCAAAGACATCTTTTAAAGCCCCAGGTATTTCGACCCTCGCTTCCCTCAGTAACCTGGGATATATCCCATTCGGTCCTGGGGACTTGTCCACCTTAATGCCTTTTAGAATACCCAACACTTCCCCCTTCCGTATGAGAATTTGACCGAGAGTATTTAAACATCCATCCCTAGCCTCAACATCCGTCTTCTCCCTCTCCTTTGTGAATCCCGATGCAAAGTACTCATTAAGAATTTCACCCATTTCCCCTATGTCCACGCATAAATTCCCTCTTTTGTCTTTAAGCAGGCCAATCCTTTCTCTAGTTATCCTCTTGCTCCTTACATACGAATAAAATGTTTTGGGATTTTCCTTAACCCTGTTAGCCAAATATATTTTATGACCCTTTTAGCCCTCTTTATTGCGCGTTTGAGGTTCGACCTACTTTTCCGATATTCCTACAAAGCTTCATCAGTTTTGAGTTGCCTCGATCCTATGTATGCTTCGTTTTTCATTTGAGCTTGGCTCACAATTTCACCCGTCATCCATGGTTACCTAATCTTGCCATTTGTATCTTTCATTTTCACAGGAAAATGTCTGTCCTGCACTCTAATCAACCTTTCCTTAAAAGACTTGCACATTTAACAGGTGGATTTACCCTTTAACAGCTCTCCCAATCCATATCCCTAGCTCCTGCCGAATTCTGTTGTAGTCTGCCTTTATCCAATTTAGTACTCTTCGTTTCGGACCCCTCTTGTCCTTGTCCATGAGTATTCTAAAACTTACGGAATTGTGATCGCTATTCCCAAAGTAATCACCGACTGAAACATCAACTACCTGGCCGGGATCATTCCCCAATACCAGGTCCAGTATGGCCCCTTCCCGAGTGGGACTATTTACATACTGCTCTAATAAAACTCTCCTGGATGCTCCTTACAAACTCTGCTCCATATACGCCTCCAACACTACACGAATCCCATTCAAGTTTTTGGGAAGTTAAAATCTACCATTACAACCACCCTATTGCTCCTACATTTTTCTGTAATCTGTCTGCATATTTATACCTCTACTTCATGCTCGCTTTTGGGAGGCCTGTAGTAACGTCCTAACAATGTTACTGCACCCTTCCTATTTATCAGCTCCACCCATATTGCCTCAGTGCTCGTATCCTCCATCATGCCCTCCTTAATCACAGCTGTGAAATCATCTATGACGAGTAATTAAATTCCTCCACCCCTTCTACCTCCCTCTCTATCCCTCCTGAAGCATCCAAACCCTGGGATGTTCAGTTGACAGTCCTGCCCTTCCCTCAACCAAGTCTCAGTAATACCAATGGCATCATATTCCCAGGTACGGATCCAAGCCCTAACTTCATCTGCCTTACCCGCTACACTTCTCGCATTAAAACAAATGCACCTCAGACCACCTTTGCGTTCATCATCTCTTCCCTGTCTACTCATCCCTTTCGTCACATTGAGTTTCTTGTCTCGTACCTTACTGGCTATAGTTGCTCCTTCTTTACTGACCTCTAACTTCCTAATCTGGTTCCCACCCCCCTGCCACATTAGTTTAAAAACGGAAGAAATGAAGGAATAAGGTAGGAAGCGAGAAAGAGAGGTAGAAATGGACGAAGGAAGAAATATCGGAGGGGAGCGATGGATCGAGTTATGGTGGGTTTAAGAAGTGAAGAAAAGAAGGAAAGAAGTATGGTAGGATGGGATTGAGGATGGAAGGACTGAAGAAAAACGGAAAGAAAAAAAGAACGAAAAAAAGAAGTAGGCTCAAAGGCACGAAGGAAGGGCAGAAGGAAGGCAGTAAGGAATGATGGAAGGAATTAATTCAGCGAGAATGGCAGGAAATGAATGAAGTTAGGAAAGAAGGAAGTAATGATGGAAGGTGGAAAGAAGGATGGAAGGGAGGTAGGAAGGAATGAATGAAATACATTAGGTTAACGGGGGAGGAAGGAAGGCAGGAGGGAGGAAAGATTGCTGGAAGTAACGAATAAAGGATGGGAGGGAGGGTGGAAGGAATTGTAAGGGAGGGGGGAAGTAACGAATGAAGTAAGGTCGGAAGAATGTTAAGAATGAAGGGAAGGAGGAATGATGAAATGAAGGGAGCAGTTAGAGAGGGGCGGGAAGATGGAATAGACGGAAGGAGGGAAGGAGCAGAGGAAGAAGGGATGATGGGTGGTAGGAAGGACTGAAGGAAAAAGGTAGGATTGGAGGGAGGAATTAAGGAAGGAAGGAATAAACGGATGAAGAAAGGAAGGAAGGGAGGACGGAAGGAAGGTAGAAAGGATACCAATAATGGAGCAAGAGAGGGAGGATGAAGGAATTAATGTCGCGAGTGAGGCAGGAAGAGACGGTGTAAGGCAGAAAGGTAAGTGGCCAGTGAGGGAAACCAAGGAAGGCATAATGTAAGCGAGAGTCGGAAGAAGGGAGAGGGAGAAGGAAGGAATGAAAGAAGGAAGGATGGTAGGAAGCAAAGAAGGAAGGAAGAAAGGGAAGAATTGAGTAAGGATATGAGGAATGGATTACAGAAAAAAGGAAGGAGGGAAGAAAGGGATGAAGGTAAGATTGGTGGGGGGGAAGTTAAGAATAAATGGAGAAAAGAAGGAAGGAAGTGAGCACAGAAGGAAGAAAGGTATGATAGAGGAATGGAAGAAGGGATGTAGGAAGGAATAAATGGAGGAAAGAACGAAAGTGGAATGCAGGGAGAACGCGAGTGAGGGAGGTAGAGAGGGAGGAAGGAAGAAATGTAGGCAGTGAGTGAGGGAAACAAAGGAAGGAAAAAAGAATGGAAGGGAGGATGGAAGGAAGCGAGTGAGGGAGGAAGGAACAAAAATAGCAAGGGAGTGGAGGAAACCGAGGAAGGGTGGAAGGGGAGAAGGAACGAGGAGTGTAAGGATGGAATGAATGAATGAAGGAAGAATCAAAGGAAGGAAGCATGGATGGAAGGAATGGGGTATGGAAGGTAAAAATGGAAGAACGAAGTAAGGAAGGGAGGAAGGAGAAAATAAGAAACGAAGGAAGGATGGAAGGAATGAAAGAAGGGGGAAGGAAGAACTTAAGGAAGGAAGAAATGAAGCAAGGATGGGAGGAATGGAGTAAGGGAGGAAGTAACGAAACGAATATTGTGAAGTAAGGGCGAAAGGAAGGAAGGTTGGAAGGAGGAATGAAGAAAGGGAGGAATGAAGAAGGAGGGAAGAAAGAAACGAAGTAGTGAAGGATGTCAGGCAGAAAGGAACGAGTGAAGGAGCGAACGAAGAAATGAAAGAAGGAAGGAAGGATGGGAGATTGGGTGGAAGGATGGAAGAAAGGAAGGAAGTCAGAAGTAAAGGAGGAAGGAGTGAAGGACAGGGTGAGGGGATTAAGGAATCATTGAAGGAAGTATGCATGTGAAGAATAAGCAGACGGAGGGAGGAATAAATGTCGGAAGGCATTGAGGGAAACCGAGGAAGGAAGCAAGGGAGAGAGTAAGGAAGGAATGAAGGACGGATGGATTGACGGATTGGAGAAAGCAAGGAAGGAAGGAACACAGGCTGGAAGGGAGGAAAACGGAAGGATGGAAGGAAGGGACAATGCGAGGCAGAGAGGGAGGAATGAAGAAATGTCCGAAGGAAGTGAGAGATGAAGTGATGGAGGGATAAAGGAATGAAAGATCAAAGGAATCAACGAAGAAAGGAAGAACGGAAAGCAGGTAATATGTCAGGTGGATGGGAGGGAGGAACTAATGTTGGAAGTAAGGAATATGTCAGGGAGGAAGGACGGAAGAAGGAATGGAAGAAAAGGACGGAAGGCATGAAGAAAAGAAGGAACGATGGAAGGAATGGATTAAGTGATGGCGAAAGGGAGGATTCAAGTGAGGAATGAAGGTTAGAAGGGCTGAAGAGAGGAACGAATTAGGAAGGAAGGTAACATTGAGGAAGGAAAGAATGAAGAGGGTGAGGGAGGGAGAGAAGGAGGAAATATAGGAAGGGAGTGAGTTAAACCGAAACGAAGGGACGCAGGAAGGGAGCAAGCAAGGAAATAAGGAAGGATGGGAGGGAGAGAGGAAAGAAGGAAGGAATGCAGGAAGGCAAGGAGGATGGAACGAATGAATTAAGTAGATAAGGAAGAAATGAAGGAAGGGAAGAGGAAGGAAGACGTGAAGAATGGGGGGGATGGTCGTAAGGATGGACTGTCGGATGGAAGGTGGGAAGGAAGGAGTGAAGGAACCATGATACACTGGCTGGAAGGGAGAAAGGAAGCAAGAAAAATGAGAGAATCAATGAAAGAAGGTAGGGACGAAGAAAGGAAGGATGGGAGGGATAAATGAAGGATGAAAGGAAGGAAGGGAGGAAGGCAGGATGGAAGTAATGAAGTCAGGGAGGAAAGAAGGAATGAGGAAGGGAAGGAAGCAAGGAATGATGGACGCATTGTATGAAGGAGGAAAGAAGAGGTAAGGTGGAAAGTAGCGAAGGAAGGAATGATTGAGGGACGGGGGGTGGGAAGGAAGTAAGAAAGGAAGGAAGCATGGAATAAAGAACGGACTGAGAGGTGGGTGGGAGGAAGGAAGGAAGGAAGGACGAAAGGAAAGTCCAAAGGAAAGAAGCTAGATAGTAACGGAGGAATGACAAAACCAAGGAAGGAACATGGAGTGGAGGACGGAAGGGTGCAAGGAAGGAAAAAGGTAGACTCGTAGGTATAGAGGAAGGAAGGAAGGGAGGAAGGAAGGAAGGATGGCAGGGTGGGAGGAAGGAAGAAATAAAGATTTTTAAAAAACAATGAAAGAAAATGATTAAGGGAGGACGAAATGATGAAAGGAAGATAGAACGCTAGGAGGGATGGAAGTGCGGTAGGAAGGCGGACGCAGGAAGGAATGAGTAGAGGACCGAAGGAAACACTGAAGGATGGACGGGAATTAGGAGGAAGGAAGGAATGGAGCAAGTAAGGAATGAAGGATAGGAGGGAGGCATGGAGGAAAGAAGAAAATAAGGATACTGCGAAAGAAGGGAGGAAGAATGAAGGACGAAAGGAAGGAAGGAAGGACGGATGTATGGCAGGTAGGAAGAAAGAAAGGAAGGAAGGAATAAAGGTAGAGAGGAGAATGGAAGGAAGGGGAAGCCGCGAAGCAAAGAATGAAGGAAGGACGGGAGGTAGAAAGGAAGGAATTTAGGTTGGGAGGCAGGACGTTAGGATGAGAGGGAGGGAGGCAGGAAGGAAAGCGGGAAGGAAGCAAGCTAGGAAGGAAGGAATGAAGAAGGAATGACAAAAGGATGGAAGGAAGAAGGAGGGGAGGAAAGAAGTAAGGAAGCAAGAAAGGAAGGAGGAAAGGGCAGAATGAAGGACGGAAGGGTGGCCGGTAAGAATGAAAAATGGAAGGAAGGAAAGAAGGTAGTAAGGAGAAAGGAAGGAAGGGAAGCATGTGAAGGACGAAATTAAGAAAAAACGGGAGGTGAGAAGTATGATGGGAGGGAGGACTTTAGGAGCGGAGGGAGGGAGGAGGGTGTAAGGAGGGAAGGATGGGTGGAAAGGTGTGAGGAAGGGAAGAAGAAAGAAAGAAATGAAGGAATGATGGAAGTAATGGATTCAGGGAGCGAGTAAGGAACGAATGAAGTATGGAGGAAAGGAAGCTAGAAAGGAATGACGGAACGAGGGCGAACGAAAGTAAGGTAGGAGGGAAGAAGGAAGGAAAAAGCCAAGGGTGGGAGGTAGGAAGGAAAGAATGTAGCATGGGAGGGCGAACGGAAGGGAGGATGGAAGGATGAAGGAATGGTGGGAGGGAAGAAGTGAAGAAGTGAGAAAGAAAGCCTGTAAGGAAGGGAGAGAGGAAGGAAGGAATAAATGAATGATGTGGGGGAGGGAAACCGATGTAGAAAGGAAGGACTGGTTTAAGGAAGAATGGAAGGACCGAAGGAAGGGTGATTGAATGAAGGCAGGGAGGAAGATTGAAATGTCCGAAGGACATGAGGGATGAAGGGTTGAATTTGTAAAGGAAGGAAACAAGGATGGAAAGAAGAGTAGATGTAAGGAAGGTTGGGATGGAGGAAGGAAGGAAGAAATAATAAAGAAATAATTAAATAAGGTAGGAAGGAAGGAAGGATGTGAGGGAGAAAGACGGAAATAAGGAATTGAATTAGTGTGGAAGGAGGGAAGAAAGGAAGGAAGGGAGCATGGAAGTAAGGAAGGAAGTATGATAGAAATGGATTAAGGGAGGGAGGAAGAATTGAATAAACTAAGGAAGGAAGCAAGGAAGGATGGAAGGCGCGAAGGAATGAATGATGCAAGGTTGCGAGATTGGACGGAGCGAATAATTTACGATGTGATGGAGGGAAGAGTGGGAGATAAGTAGAAATGAAGGAAGGACGGAAGGAGGGAAGAAAATAAGGAAGGAAGGGAAAACGTAGTAACGAAGGACTGGAGGAAGGAAGGACGTGTGGGAGGGAGGAAGCACTGACGGAAGGAAACAGGAAGGAGGTATGGACGGAAGAAAGGAAGGGAATAAGGAAGAAAGTGAGGACGGATGGTACGAAGGAAGAAATGGTGGGAGGGAGGAAGGGAGCATGGAATGAAGAATGGAAGGACGGAAGGAATGGTGGTTTGTTTGAAGGAAGACAGTAAGGATGGAATAAAGATCGAAGGAAGGGAGGGGTGCAAGGGAGAGAGAGAGTGATTGATGAAAAACGAAATGCGGAAGCAAGTGAGGGATTGTGTTGTGAAATAATGAAGGAAGGAAGGAACGAATGGACAGAGTAAGGATGGATGTGTGGGAGGAAGGTAGAACTAAAGAAAGAAAGATACAAAAAAAGAAAGAAGTTGAGAACGAAGAATGAAAGAATGAGAGGACGGGTATGACGTAAATGAGGAAATAACTTAGTGAGGAATCAAGCATGTGAGGGAGGAACGAAGCAAGGGAGGGAGCATGGAAGAAACGATGGACCGGATTGCTTAAGTGAGTGAGGAATGAAGCCAGTACGGAAGAAAACAAAGAAGCAACGGAGGACGGAGGAAGGACGGAAGGAACGAACGAGGGAAGGGTCGATAAAGGAATGAAGGAAGAAAGGGCGGTAGGAAGAAAGGAAGAACGGCTTGTAGGGAGGAAGGGGGGAAGGAAGTAAGAAGGAAGGAAGGAAGGATGGAAGGAATGGAGTATGGGAGGGAGGAAGGAACGAATGGAGTAAGAAAGGAAGAACGGAAGGAAGGAAGGAGGAAAGAAGGTAGGACAAAAGAAAGGAAGGAGGGAAGTAGGTGAGCAAGGAAGGAATGAAAGAAGGAATGATGGAAGGAGCTAATGAAGGAAGGAAGGAATTGATGTAGGAGGAAGGGAGGAACGAATTAAGATAGGAATGGAGGATGAAGGATGAAATGTTGCGAGGGAGCACGGGAGGAGTGAAGGACGGACGTAAGGAAGGAAGTGAGTGATGGAAATCAAGGAAGGAAGAGGTAAGGTATGGTGGGAGGAAGGGAGAGATGGAGGAAGGAACAAATGTGGGATGGGAGTTAGGGAACCGAGGAAGGAAGGAAGGGAGGGAGTAAGGAAAGAAGGTTGTCAGAAATGAAGGAAGGAAGGATGGAAGGAATGGAGTAAGAGAGGGTGGGAGCAACGAATTAAGTAAGGAAGAAAGGAACGAACTGAAGGAAGGATGTCAGGAGGAAGGATGAAATGGAGGAGGAAAGAAGGACGCGAGTGAGGGATAGAGAGGTTGAGGAATGGAGAAATGCAGTAAGGAAGTGAGGATAAGCTAGGTCCGAATGAGGGAAGAATGCATGTTTGGGAGGAAGGAACGAAAGAAGGAAGGAAGGGAGTGATGAATGAAGGGAGAGAGAAATGAAGGAAGTACAAAATGAATTAGAACATAGAACATAGAACGATACAGCGCAGTACAGGCCCTTCGGCCCTCGATGTTGCACCGACATGGGAAACATCTAATGGCCATCTAACCTACACTATTCCCTTATCATCCATATGCGTATCCAATAAATTTTTAAAAGCCCTCAATGTTGGCGTGTTCACTACTGTTGCAGGTAGGGCATTCCACGGCCTCACCACTCTTTGCGTAAAAAACCCACCTCTGACCTCTGTCCTATATCTATTACCCCTCAATTTAAGGTTATGTCCCCTCGTGCTAGCCACCACCATCCGCGGGAGAAGGCTCTCGCTGTCCACCCTATCTAACCCTCTGATCATTTTGTATGCCTCTATTAAGTCACCTCTCAACCTTCTTCTCTCTAACGAAAACAACCTCAAGTCCATCAGCCTTTCCTCATAAGATTTTCCCTCCATACCAGGCAACATCCTGGTAAATCTCCTCTGCACCCGTTCCAAAGCTTCCACGTCCTTCCTATAATGAGGCGACCAGAACTGTACGCAATACTCCAAATGCGGCCGTACTAGAGTTTTGTACAACTGCAACATGACCTCATGGCTCCGGAACTCAATCCCTCTACCAATAAAGGCCAACACACCATAGGCCTTCTTCACAACCCTATCAACCTGGGTGGCAACTTTTAGGGATCTATGTACAGGGACACCGAGATCCCTCTGCTCATCCAACTACCAAGAATTTTACCATTAGCCAAATATTCCGCATTTCTGTTATTCTTTCCAAAGTGAATCACCTCACACTTCTCCACATTAAACTCAATTTGCCACCCCTCAGCCCAGCTCTGCAGCTTATCTATGTCCCTCTGTAACCTGCAACATCCTTCCGCACTGTCTACAACTCCACCGACTTTAGTGTCGTCTGCAAATTTACTCACCCATTCTTCTGCGCCCTCCTCTAGGTCATTTATAAAAATGACAAACATCAACGGCCGCAGAACAGATCCTTGTGGTACGCCACTCGTAACTGAACTCCATTCTGAACATTTCCCATCAACTACCACTCTCTGTCTTCTTTCAACTAGCCAATTTCTGATCCACATCTCTAAATCACCCTCAATCCCCAGCCTCCATATTTTCTGCAATAGCCGACCGTGGGGAATCTTATCAAACGCTTTACTGAAATCCATATACACCACATCAACTGCTCTACTCTCGTCTACCTGTTCAGTCACCTTCTCAAAGAACTCGATAAGGTTTGTGAGGCATGACCTACCCTTCACAAAACCATGCTGTCTGTCCCTAATCATATTATTCCTATCTAGATGATTATAAATCGTATCTTTTATAATCCTCTCCAAGACTTTACCCACCACAGACGTTAGGCTCACCGGCGTATAGTTACCGGGGTTATTTCTACTCCCCTTCTTGAACAAAGGGACCACATTTGCTATCCTCCAGTCCTCTGGCACTATTCCTGTAGCCAATCATGACCTAAAAATCAAAGCCAAAGGCTCAGCAATCTCTTCCCTGGCTTCCCAGAGAATCCTAGGATAAATCCCATCCGGCCCCGGGGACTTATCTATTTTCACCTTGTCCAGAATTGCCAACACTTCTTCCCTACGCACCTCAATGCCATCTATTCTAATAGCCTGGGTCTCAGCATTCTCCTCCACAATATTATCTTTTTCTTGAGTGAATACTGACGAAAAGTATTCATTTAGTATCTCGCTTATCTCCGCAGCCTCCACACACAACTTCCCACCACTGTCCTTGACTGGCCCTAGTCTTACCCTAGTCATTCTTTTATTCCTGACATACCTATAGAAAGCTTTTGGGTTTTCCTTGATCCTACCTGCCAAAGACTTCTCATGTCCCCTCCTTGCTCGGCTCAGCTCTCTGTTTAGATCCTTCCTCCCTTCCTTGTAACTATCAAGCGCCCCAACTGAAACTTCACGCCTCATCTTCACATAGGCCTCCTTCTTCCTCTTAACAAGAGATTCCACTTCTTTGGTAAACCACGGTTCCCTCGCTCGACCCCTTCCTCCCTGCCTGACTGGTACGTACTTATCAAGAACATGCAATAGCTGTTCCTTGAACAAGCTCCACATATCCAGTGTGCCCAACCCTTGCAGCCTACTTCTCCAACCAACACATCCTAAGTCATGTCTAATGGCATCATAATTGCCCTTCCCCCAGCTATAACTCTTGCCCTGCGGGGTATACTTATCCCTTTCCATCACTAACGTAATTGTCACCGAATTGTGGTCACTGTTTCCAAAGTGCTCACCTACCTCCAGATCGAACACCTGGCCTGGTTCATTACCCAAAACCAAATCCAATGTGGCCTCGCCTCTTGTTGGCCTGTCAACATATTGTGCCAGGAAACCCTCCTGCACACATTGTGCAAAGAATGACCCATCTAATGTACTCGAACTATATATTTTCCAGTCAATATTTGGAAAGTTAAAGTCTCCCATAACAACTACCATGTTACTTTCGCTCTTTTCCAGAATCATCTTCGCCATCCTTTCCTCTACATCCCTAGAACTATTAGGTGGCCTATAGAAAACTCCCAACAGGGTGACCTCTCCTTTCCTGTTTCTAACCTCAGCCCATACTACCTCAGAAGAAGAGTCCCCATCTAGCATGCTTTCCGCCACCGTAATACTGTCCTTGACTAGCAGCGCCACACCTCCCCCTCTTTTGCCCCCTTCTCTGAGCTTACTAAAACACCTAAACCCCGGAACCTGCAA
Source organism: Scyliorhinus canicula (assembly GCF_902713615.1). NCBI lineage: Eukaryota > Metazoa > Chordata > Chondrichthyes > Carcharhiniformes > Scyliorhinidae > Scyliorhinus > Scyliorhinus canicula. The sequence continues at coordinate 89,557,378 of NC_052157.1, forward strand.
CAACCATTCCTGTCCCTGCTCTGTCCATGTCTCTGAAATGGCCACAACATCGAATTCCCAGATACCAACCCATGCTGCCAGTTCCCCTACCTTATTTCGTATACTCCTGGCATTGAAGTAGACACACTTCAAACCACCTGCCTGGACACTGGTACCCTCCTGCGAAGTCAAATCTGTGCTCCTGACCTCTATACTCTCAATCTCCCGTACCCCAAAACTACAATCCAGGTTCCCATGCCCCTGCTGAATTAGTTTAAACCCCCCCAAAAGAGCACTAACAAATCTCCCCCCCCCAGGATATTGGTGCTCCTGAGGTTCAGATGTAGACCATCCTGTCTATAGAGGACCCACCTTCCCCAGAAAGAGCCCCAGTTATCTAGAAATCTGAATCCCTCCCGCCTGCACCATCCCTGTAGCCACGTGTTTAATTGCACTCTCTCCCTATTCCTCATCTCACTATCACGTGGCACGGGCAATAACCCAGAGATAACAACTCTGTTTGTTCTCGCTCTGAGCTTCCATCCTAGCTCCCTAAAGGCCTGTCTGACTTCCTTGTCCCCTTTCCTACCTATGTCGTTAGTGCCAATGTGGACTACGACTTGGGGCTGCTCCCCCTCCCCCTTAAGGACCCGGAAAACACGATCCGAGACATCACGTACCCTTGCACATGGAAGGCAACATACCAAACGTGAGTCTCTCTCGCTCCCACAAAATCTCCTATCTGTGCCCCTGACTATTGAGTCCCCAATTACTAATGTTCCACTCCTTTCCCCCCTTCCCTTCTGAGCAACAGGGACAGACTCCGTGCCAGAGGCCCGTACCCCATGGCTTACCCCTGGTAAGTCGTCCCCCCCACAAGTATCCAAAACGGTATACTTGTTACTCAGGGGAACGACCGCAGGGGGTCCGTGCACTGACTGCTTCTTCCCAGTCCCTCTTACAGTTACCCATCTATCTCCAGTCTTTGGTGTAACTACTTCCCTGAAGCTCCTATCTATGACCCCCTCTGCCTCCCGAATGATCCGAAGTTCATCCAGCTCAAGCTCCAGGTCCCTAACACGGTTTTTGAGGAGCTGGAGTTGGGTGCACTTCCCACAGATGAAATCAGGAGGGACACTGACGGCGTCCCTCACCTCAAACATTCTGCAGGAGGAGCATTGTACTGCCTTCCCTGACATCACCTATAGATTTTTTAAAAAACAAGAAAAAGAAAAAGAAAGGAAGAACTTACCTGATATTACCTCAAACCCTGCACCCGCTGAAAGGTAAGCAAATTTAAAGGCACTCACTCACCTTCACGACAGGCCCCTGCTCCCGCTTCCCAACCACCGTGGGGTGGGGTGGGGGTGGTTGGTTAGAGGAGGAGGTAGGGTGGGAAACACTCACGAAGTGTTTCGGGTTTAACTGTCACTTGCCAACAGTCTCTCCACAAACCACCTTGAACTTAGGCTGACCGCACTGCACGTATGCAAATTTCCCCAGAACAGCTGATCAGTAGCTCTGCTCTGCTGCCCTCTGCTGGATGAGTGCCTTCACTCAAACTCCTCGGGTCTCCTTCGCAGATTCACCTTCAACTTAGGCTGACCGCACTGCACGTATGCAAATTTCCCCAGAACAGCTGATCAGTAGCTCTGCTCTGCTGCCCTCTGCTGGATGATTGCCTTCACTCAAACTCCTCGGGTCTCCTTCGCAGATTCACCTTCAACTTAGGCTGACCGCACTGCACGTATGCAAATTTCCCCAGAACAGCTGATCAGTAGCTCTGCTCTGCTGCCCTCTGCTGGATGATTGCCTTCACTCAAACTCCTCGGGTCTCCTTCGCAGATTCACCTTCAACTTAGGCTGACCGCACTGCACGTATGCAAATTTCCCCAGAACAGCTGATCAGTAGCTCTGCTCTGCTGCCCTCTGCTGGATGATTGCCTTCACTCAAACTCCTCGGGTCTCCTTCGCAGATTCACCTTCAACTTAGGCTGACCGCACTGCACGTATGCAAATTTCCCCAGAACAGCTGATCAGTAGCTCTGCTCTGCTGCCCTCTGCTGGATGATTGCCTTCACTCAAACTCCTCGGGTCTCCTTCGCAGATTCACCTTCAACTTAGGCTGACCGCACTGCACGTATGCAAATTTCCCCAGAACAGCTGATCAGTAGCTCTGCTCTGCTGCCCTCTGCTGGATGATTGCCTTCACTCAAACTCCTCGGGTCTCCTTCGCAGATTCACCTTCAACTTAGGCTGACCGCACTGCACGTATGCAAATTTCCCCAGAACAGCTGATCAGTAGCTCTGCTCTGCTGCCCTCTGCTGGATGATTGCCTTCACTCAAACTCCTCGGGTCTCCTTCGCAGATTCACCTTCAACTTAGGCTGACCGCACTGCACGTATGCAAATTTCCCCAGAACAGCTGATCAGTAGCTCTGCTCTGCTGCCCTCTGCTGGATGAGTGCCTTCACTCAAACTCCTCGGATCTCCTTCGCAGATTCACCTTCAACTTACGCTGACCGCACTGAACGTTTGCAAATTTCCCCAGAACAGCTGATCAGTAGCTCTGCTCTGCTGCCCTCTGCTGGATGATTGCCTTCACTCAAACTCCTCGGGTCTCCTTCGCAGATTCACCTTCAACTTAGGCTAACCGCACTGCACGTATGCAAATTTCCCCAGAACAGCTGATCAGTAGCTCTGCTCTGCTGCCCTCTGCTGGATGATTGCCTTCACTCAAACACCTCGGGTCTCCTTCGCAGATTCACCTTCAACTTAGGCTGACCGCACTGCACGTATGCAAATTTCCCCAGAACAGCTGATCAGTAGCTCTGCTCTGCTGCCCTCTTAATTAAAGATGGATGAAATGGAGTATGGAAGGGAGGAAGGAATGACATATGTACGGAAGGAAGATAGGAAGGAAGGTGGAAGGGATAAATAAAGGAAGGAGGGAAGTAAGAAACGAAGGAAGTGAGGGAGGAATGTAGGGAGGAAGTAGGACATGGAGAGACGAGTAAGGTAGAAAGGAAGGAGGGGAGGAAGAAAGGGACCACGGAAGGAGGGAAGGAAGGTGCGAAGCAAGGAAGGTAGAATGGGAGGGAGGAAGGAAGGAAGGAAGGAAGGACGAAAGGGGTGAAAGAAGTACAACAAGAATCAAGGAATGGTTAAAGGAATGGCGTACGGAAGGGAGGAAGGAAGGAAGCATGGAAATAAGCTGAAAGGATGGAAGGAAGGAAGGTAGGATGGAAGGAAGGAATGAAGAGTGGGAGGGAGGAAGGGAGGAATGAAAGGACCGAGTGAGGTAGTGAGAAAGGTTGGATGGAAGGAAGAAATGAAGGGGGGAAGCAAGGATGCATTTGAGAAAAGGATCGAGCGAGGAAGGAAGAAATTGAGGAAGGGAGTGAGGGAAACCGAGGAAGGAAGCAAGGAAGGCACGAATGGAAGAAGGAAGGAAGGAAGGAAGGAAGTAAGAAAGGAAGGATGTCAGGAAGGGTGAAAGGCAGGAAGGAAGGGAAGGATGCAAGGAGTGGGGAAGGAAGGAGGGATGGACGTCGGAATGAGTGAAGGAATGAATGAATGAAGGAAGGATGGATGGAAGCAAGGAAAGAATTCAGGGAGGAAGGAAACGTGTGTGCGCGAAGCAAGGGAGGAGGAAGGAAGGAGGAAGGAGGGAAGGAAAGTAGGATGGAATGAATAAGGAAGGAAGGAATAAAAGAATGAATTAAGGAAGGGAGAATGTGAGGAAGGAAGGAAGGAGGAAGGATGAAAGGAAGGCATGGCGGAAGAAAGGATTGAACGAAATAGTTAAAGTAATGAAAGAAAGAAGGAAGTAATGATGGACGGAATGGAGTATGGGAGGGAGTAAGATCGGAATGAAGTTAGAAAGAAAGAAGGAATGCAAGAAGAAGGAAGAAAGGATGGAAAGACGAAGCGAAGGAAGGAAGCATAAAGGAAGAAATGATGGCTGAGGGAGGTAGGTAGAGCAGGAAGGAAGGAAGAAAGAAAGGACGGAAGGAGTGAAGGAAGTTCCAAATGAAGGAAGGAATGGAGGAGGAAATGGAGTAAGGAAGGGAGTAAGGAAGGGAGGATGGAAGGGATGAAAATGGGAAGTAAGGAAGTAAGGAAGAAAGGAAGGAAAGAAGAAGGATGAAAGGAAGGAAGGTGGAAGGAGGCAAGAAAGGAAATAAGAAACGGGGGGTAGTAAGAAAGGAAGGTAGGAAAGAATGAGTGAATGAAGAATGAAAGTAAAGGAGAAAGAAATGACGGAAGGAATGTAGGAAGGAAAGGAGGAAAGGAAGGAGGGATGGAACGAAGTAACGAATGAAGGAATGATGGCGGCTAGGAAGGAAAGAAAGTAGGATGGGAGGAAAGAAGTATAGAAGGAAGGAAGTAAAGAAGAAATGAAGGAAGGATGGGAGGGAGGGAGAATGGAAGGATGGATGGAATAAAGGAGGGACATAAGGACGGTCCGGAGTAAGGGAGGATGGAACGAAGTAAGTAAGGAAGGAAGCTAGGGAGGAAGTAAGGAATGAGGAAAGGAGGAAGGTAGAAAGGAAGGAAGGTGGAAAGGAGGGGAGAAATAAAGGAAGGACGGAAGGAAGGAAGGTGCGATGTAAGACGGTAGAACGGGAGATAGGAAGGCACGATGAAAGGAAGGTAGAAAGGATGGAAGGAAGGAAGACAAGAAGTTTGTGCGGGATGAAGGAAGGAAGGAAGAAAGGTGTAATGGAAGGAAGCGTGTGAAGAAGGGAGAGAGTTAAGATGGGCTAAATATAGGAAGGAACCAAGGGCGGAAGGGAGGGGATGACGATGGAATGATGGAAGGATGGAAGGAAGGGATGGAAGGAAGAGAGGACGGAATGAAGGATGGGTGGGACTCAGGAAGGGAAGAAAAAGTAAGCAAGTGGAGGAGTAAGGAATGTTTCTCTTTCCCAATGAGGAATTTTATATCGGAAGCGAAGAATATAAATTCAGCCTACTTCTGCAGTGTTCCAAACTGTTAGGATTCTGTAAAGTACACTTTCAACATGTCATGTCTAGAGCTACTTTACAGTTCATTATCATTTTCGACGTCATAAAATCTGATATGTTCACTGTTTTCATGAGGTGGACACATAATATATGCTACCTTTCAATAACGTCATCAAAAAAAGAGTTTTTCCCTCACCTAATTCTTTCAATGAATTGTTGCATTTCTCTAAGGCTGGTGAAGTACATAGAATATATTTAAGTTGCATGTCAATAAGGGCATCTCTTCGAATAGAATTGAGTGAAATTTTAAAATACACAGCAACCGCACGGCCCAACATAAGTTATTAATACGCACACGTGCTCCACATCAGGGCAGCAGGGTAGCATGGTGATTAGCATAAAAGCTTCACAGCTCCAGGGTCCCAAGTTCGATTCCCGGCTGAGTCACTGTCTGTGTGGAGTCTGCACGTCCTCCCCCTGTGTGCGTGGGTTTCCTCCGGGTGCTCCGGTTTCCTCCCACAGTCCAAAGATGTGCGGGTTAGGTGGATTGGCCATGCTAAATTGCCCGTCGTGTCCTAATAAAAATAAGGTTGGGGGGGGGGGGGGTTGTTGGGTTACGGGTATAAGGTGGATACGTGGGTTTGAGTAGGGTGATCATGGCTCGGCACAACATTGAGGGCCGAAGGGCCTTGTTCTGTGCTGTACTGTGCTATCTATCTATTAGAAAATATCTAACTGCATATATACATTCCAACATTGCTCTTTTTCTCAGTGTTAGTTCGCTCCTGATTATGTTATGGCATTTCATTTGATTAATCAGTGTCTACACGCTCTTCTTGCAGCCTCTCCTTGCCGAATACCCGACGTCTGGTGATTCTTAAGTTGAACCACCACGAGTTAGCTTTCCCCCTCAAAATGGAAAGCTACCCATGGTCATCAGGGGTCATGGCGACATTACCTTACCGATATTAATTAAAGTCACTTGCTAAGCTGTTGCGGTGACCACACGTTTCACAAAACAATCAATATTGAGTAGCCTTTTGCGTGGTAACTTATTTTAAAAAAGCAAATGATCCAAATACATTGCCATCGGGCAAAAACGCATTTTTAGAACTTGGTGTTTCATTTTTAAACGTTGAGGTCAAAGTCGTCATAAAATAAGCACATCAACAGAGATTGGGCATGCCATTAAATTCATGGATTCAACCTAGCATTGGAGTTACAGCAGAGAAATAATTCACGGAGCAACCAATGTCTATTCAACATATCCGTTACAAAGACCAGAAATGATTTTCTTCTTGACTCTAAACTTCCTGAGAACGTAGTCAAACTTCGCAGCTTCAACTAATTCGCAATCAGTTTTCAACTGACAGCCCAATAGACATTATCAGTGTTTCTTGGTTGATATTTTATGCACAGACAGATATTTTCAGATCCGCATCAGCTTCATCCATGGGGCAGATTCAGATTTGGTTTATGTGCGCCCCAAACTTCACTACATGAACTGGTGTAAGAGATGATTTATTTCCCATTAGTACTCCGTTACATTCCACCGTGCATTCTTGGTTGATTTTGTGTTTTTCAATTTGCCAGAATTCGAAGTTGGAACTTCCTTCCCTGGTAAAGCTATTAAAGAGAAACACATGGTTCTACATTTTCAATCGTCCATAATCAAGTGCTTATCATTGTAGCAGGAACGCTGAATGCTGCTCAAACCGACAGGAAAATGCCGATGGATCTCGGCCACCAGGCAATAATTAAAAGATCCGGCTAAATTACACAGCCGACCATGAACAAGTACATAGAAGAGTACAGCACAGAACAGGCCCTTCGGCCCTCGATGCTGTGCCGAACAATGATCACCCCACTTAAACCCACGTAACCCGTATACCCGTAACCCAACAATCCCCCCATTAACCTTACACTACGGGCAATTTAGCATGGCCAATCCACCTAACCCGCACATCGTTGGACTGTGGGAGGAAACCGTAGCACCCGGAGGAAACCCACGCGCACACGGGGAGGACGTGCAGACTCCACACAGACAGTGACCCAGCCGGGAATCGAACCTGGGACCCTGGAGCTGTGAAGCATTGATGCTAACCACCATGCTACCGTGAGGCCCCAAAGTGACTGAAGACGTTTCACATGTGTTGTAAAGAAATATTGTTTCAAGCTGGAATACTTTGATTGGCATAGTACTAGGACGCTATTCACAAATGTGATTTTCCTACTTTTTATTTATTTTGAAAGTTCATTGGCCGGAGACATCCAATGGATACTCAATTTGTCCCTTTCAACGAACAGTAGCTGGATTTCGTGAGTGATTCAGGTGGGTTACTATCAACCATGAATTCCTGATTCTGTGGCAAGCATGTCACGAATTGGGTAAAGGCTAACCAAGTTCATATCAATATAAAGAGTTATGTCTAACTCTTCCGCAATAGAAAGTGGAATTATAACAAGACATATATAGCTTTCGAAAGAACCTGATTCATTGGAATTGGCTTGAAGATGCAAACAAATGGGCGAAGCACCAAACAGTGACAGGCCGGGAAGTAACATTCGCTGCACATGAGAAATGTAATGAATATCTCCAAAAATAATCGAACCGTCGTGCATTTATATTCAGTGGCATTACCATTGCTGAATCCCCCACGACTGATGTCAAAATTCGTGTGTGATTCAGGTGACTTTGATGTGAAAACGCTATTGGCAAATAAGCAACTGGACGGGCGAATAAGCTCACGTGAGATAAAGTCAGAGGTTTTCGATTGTACTTCAAGACACACACTGACTGACGCCTCCAAGCCAGTCCACGTACAACGCTACAAGGCCGAAGTCAAAAGTATGATGTTTCCATACATCTGTAAAAAATATATTGCTCATCTTCTGCAGAAGAACGTATCGGTTTTATAGCTATCTGGAGAGGTGAATATCCACATGCACACCTGGCCGGCGTCCCACATTCCACAATTTACTTCAGCTTTTCATTCCATTTTTCCTAATATTTTGCTAGTGTCATTCTTTTTACTCCGAATGTCTCTCAATTTAAGTCACTTTTTAATTATCTTTCTTTCTTTTCAATAAAGAAACCAACAAATTGTATTATATCGGTATCAAGACCATTAGTTTAACTCGACGCCGTCCGTGCCCTCCAATTTTTCAAGAATAACATTGTTTAGTTGCTGATTAACAGAAATACCCATGCACAACGCGGCAGCCTTTAAAGTTAGATTGGAAAGCAAGTGTTTCGAACGGGAAGGTAAGTCTGTTATTACGAAAAGAGAACAGCCCTCAATGTATGCATTCATGTGTCGATTATAGCAGAAAAGTGTGAAAGATTGTTTGTTCAAAAAATCCAATGAACTTGAAATGTCAATATTTCCCCGAGAGAATTTATTTACAAACATAACGAAACTTACTGGAGGGAAATATACACAGTAATAGAGAACAATAATTTCACTTGCGGTAAGTTTTGCATGGGCGCAAATGAGAAGCAAATGACAATTAGCAGAAACTATTAGGTAAATCAACACCGCCGCGATTATGTGAGGGCCGCAATCGGCTGTCAACTTATGATGTAGAGTCCCAGCAATTCCCGTGATCTTCAAATTAAAATTGACCAAATTCCGGAAAAGACGGGCTGCTGTGTGCCATACTTAAAGATTCCATAAAAGAAGCTCAACTACGAAATCTCTCCTCGTGTATAGTATTTTAAATGTATTTTACGGTTAACACGTCTGGGTAAAATAGCGTGGAATATTTTTCACGATTTCAATCCAATTAATAGCTCAACGGTGAGCAAATATTTTTCAATAATAAACTCGATTCAGCCGGTCAATTGTTGCCTTCTTTAAAAACCGCCTATGCCTAATATTCTTCACTTGAACATGCCCTGCAGCTTGGTAAGATTTTCTGTGACATTAACATTTTGTGGCAAACAGTCCTGCAGGCAAAACGTTAATTGTTGTCCGACCAAACTGAGATACACGGTTTATTTAACTTTCGCCCTTTACAATTCATTTCCGCGATTAATACGTGTCAAACACCACGATCTAACCTTGTAAACATACAATGACTGGCATTTACTTTGTTCACGATGGCTGCATTGAAACAATTTAGGAATTAGAAGGTCACTCGTCTCCTGGTGCACAAATTATGATGGAACAGTTGGCTATATATATATATTTTGCCCTGTTGAATCAGATTAGTCACTGCCTTAAATGTTTTGTAACTGGGTCGTTTAAGGGAATATACCCACATTTCAGTAATTGAGGCATGAGATATTTTGCTCATACCTGGAGGTATCGGAGTCACCACGTGTTTTAGCCATCAACAGATACTCGACAACTCAAAGTACACCTCTTCCTCAGAAGTTCAGTTAAATCATGGAACTAGTTTTTCAAATAATGTTTGTGAATTGGTTGTTAATCGACATTTTCTAAACAGAGAACATTCTACGCATTTTTGCTATTTGTGAACATTTCTGTCAACACTTCATGATCGGTCACGTACCTTCGTCTGTTCTTTTCATTTTTTCTACTGCGTAAAGGACGGAGGAAACTGCGTGTTTATAAACTGAACAACGTTTAATTCTACGAATTAAAAACGAAAACTTATGCAAGATTAAATGAATTTTCAAATTTACCTTTCTTTTCAGAATTTAAAACATAAAGATACATGTGTTTAACTGTGCTATGTGCCATCACTAAAAGTAATGGAAACTGATCGTTAATCACTAAAGGATTAAGGTGAATCCGCGGTGTTAAACAAGTCTGATGTGGCGGAATTACAATTAGAACGTGGAAGACCCAGAGAGAGTGTACTAGCAGAAGTATCGAAACTCAGAAAAGTCTACAGATTGCTCCGAACAATATTTCATGCACACGAATATCAAAATGCATTACATTTTAGTTCAATTGGAAGCACACATGTTCGATGTTAAAGACATTGCATTAATTTGGATATAATATGACAAATGCGTGATCTTGAATTTTCAAAATCACATGCCAGTTAGCAAGGTTACGAAACTGGTCGAAGAAGTCAATTTATGTATTTTAAGTATGTATGATGTGATTGATAGGTACATGACCTAAGGTGTAACGATGGCAATATCATGTTCTTTTGGCCAGGGGTATGAAATAGCAAAATTGAAACGTTATTTGTGGGAGTAGCTTATAGACTCTATATCTGGAAATGTAATATAGATTTTAGCTTGGACGGGCAGCATGGTCGGCTCAGACTTGGAGGGCCGAAGAGCCTGTTACTGTGCTGCACTTTTCTTTGTTCTGGAAAGGGAAATGCTGGAAGACGTATTCGTGACTTTGGAGAAAGGCGGGTCAATATCCATGAAGTGAGTAATCAACATACAAATTGGAGAGGTGAGGATTAATCAATGATAGTCATCATGGATTTCAAGTGTCTAACAATATTGGATTGAATTTAATGAGACAGAGACAGAGGGTGCATTTGAGGGAAATGTAATTGATGTATGTGACATGGTCTTCAGTAATGCGTTGACCAAACCCACATGAGGGACTAATGAAGAAGGTGCGATCCCATTGGTTCCAACACATTTTTGCAAATTGGAGCCACAATTGGCTTCGTGGCAATGCTCAGATGGTGCTGTCACAGGTTTGTATTAAATGTAAGCGTGTGCCCAGTGTGGCAAAGCAGAGATCGGTGCTGGGCTTCATGTTATCTGCAATGTGCCTCCATCATGTAGACATTGATCGAGAACAGGCATTTTCAAAGTGGGGGCGCGAACCGCGGTGGGTATCTGAAGGGCCAGGGAGCCAGCGTTCACGGTGGTTCACTATCACGGGAATTGACCCACAAAACCCGCAGCAGCCGGCATTTAACAAGGGCCGCTTTACAAATGCCGCTGACGAACAGCTAAAAACATACGTGCCCAGTGCACCTGCATGCCCGCTCATCAGTGTACATGTGGCCCGGCAGTGTCGGGGCCAGAACTCGGGGTAAAACTGTGATCGCGGCATGGCGACTGTTGACTGTTTGAGGATCACCGATACTGAACAAAGCTATAATCTCGATCTGTTTTCCATTCCTAAACATGACTCAAATAATCTGGAAAAAGTATATATTCCCTGTGGTTTAATTATGGACACAACTGAATGTTCGGCAAGGGGAATAATGAAAGACATGGGAAATCAGCACATCATCGCCCGCTGTGTATGGAAGTGTGGCTATATATTTTTTTGCTGAACGTTTACGCTACATTAAAGCAATGAATGGAAACATTGTTCAGTCAAACCCAATGATGATGGTCTTCAGACGCCTGAAGAGTTGCTGTAAAGATCTGACATTAGGGGAAATACTCGGAGTTTAAGAACTGAGGTACGAAATCAATGCTCCGGAAATTGTTCCATCTGGCTGATCCGTTTGCTCATTAAACATGGATGCTAACAATTACTTACCTCTCCTGCTGTGAACTTGAATGGAGTGAGATCGTGAGGACCAAGCAGGCTCACCTATCGCATTAAATTTAAGAAACAATGGTGCGTTCCGAAGGTTGGCTATTGGTAAAAATGCGTCCCCAGAAACAAAGTTTGAAAAACACTGATCTGGAAAAACAGTTTGAAAAACACTGACCGCAATGATCGTTCCACACAGTACAATTATTTCATTCAGGAGAAAGTGTACACAGACCCACTGAATATTTTAACACAGACGATGATATATCGTTTAGCACACTGGGCTAAATAACTCTCATGAAAAGCAAAGCATGGCAGGCCAGCAGCACGGTTCGTTCCCGTACCAGCCTCCCTGAACAAGCGCCGGAATGTGGCGACTTAGGGCTTTTCACAATAATTTCATTTGAAACCTACTTTTGACAATAAGCGATTTTCAATCATTTTCATATATCTTTGACAAACAAGCGGGACAGAAAGGCCATAGTCTGGACACGTATATATCAATCATTAAACATCACTTCCAAAATTATCAGTTTGTGGAGCAGTAAAATTCCATGGCACATGTTAAAACATATGCCCTGTAGGTGCAAATCAGTGTTCTTGCTTCCTCAGAAATGATATCAAAGACGGTTTTACTAACATTCAAACCAGTAATATCGATCTTTATGGAGTGATCTAAGATAAACCAGTACAGATCAATGTAAATTATGTGAATTGAGACGGTGCGAGTTTCGGAAGGGAAGATACATTGTCGGACCTGATTCCTTTAAACTTTCTTTGCAGACAGCAATATCTGAAACAAATAACCATGAACATTTACTTGGAACCTTCCATTATCAATGACCGGAGATTCAATCATTCAAGCCTGTCGAGCTTTGGATAGCTGACGAATGGTTGCAACGTATAGATGACGAAAACCTGTTTGATCTGAAGAGGGAAACTTCCAAAGATAGATGGATTAATCTGTGAATTTGCGACCCTTGCAGGCAACATATTTTTTCATTGAGACAGGTGCATACCCTACATCGATCTTTTGACAAAGAAAACATATTAGTTGGAACAATCTGTTGACATTTTTGCAGACTTTCATATCTATACTGGCAATTGGGAAATCTAATAAACCTAATGTATTTTACTTACTGATCCAGTGAAATCTGAGGCGGTGGAAATATCGAGCGTGGTGCAATAGATTACCCATATCCAAAGATGCAAGACAGATCGAACAAGAAATTGTGTCCAGCAAGTATAACACCATGTTAGAATTGTTTTGAAAGAAACCCAAATCAAACGTAACGCATATTAGGTGAACAATGCACGAGAATTTGCATATAGCTCAAAATGTGGAAATATTGCAAACTTTGAGGTCGCCTGGGTTCTGCTAAAAAAAAATCATGGAATGTTTTATTGTTTTATGAATTATGTTTTATGTTATAGAAAAGAATGGTAATCGTGAGCGTACGCCAAAAAGGAAATGGGTGGATTCTCCATTCCTCGAAGCCGAAATCATGATATTCGATTGTTCGGAGAATCGGTTCCAATACCGAAATCGATGGAGGCGCCAGTCTGACGTCAAGTCAGTACCGTAAAATGACGTAAATGCGTCACTCGCCCAGGTGCTAAAAGAATTCTCGGCATGTCATTAGCGTGCCAAACAGGCGATGCTCTCGGGGAACCGCGATTCAGCGCCTCCGATGGGCCAAGTTGCAATGATAACAGCAAACAGAGACATCGAAGTAATCTGGAACAAACAACATCCCTGAACCAACAACGAGTTCAACACCTGGCATATCCGTCCTATACCCTACCGACGTGAAGATGCATGTATGTGTCCATCGTAGTGTACAAAATTTACTGCCATAACTCTTAAGACAGCAGGTTCCAAAATGGTTAGCTCTATTACGTGCCATGACAAGGCAAGGAAATGAGTGGGGAGGGAATCATCTGCATTTTTTTACGGAAACCGCACACGATAAAGATTACGATACTTTGGCTCTTTCAAACACACGAACATTTGTCGAGAATATCAGGTGATTTGAACAACAAAAACGATTTGCATAATTTCAGTGAAGTGTCTTACAATCACCCGCCCATGTATATTTAGGTATGGATTATAAATATGATTTTTCACTTTCAGACGCACTGGTAGAGAAAATAACACAGTGTGCGTTGGTTTAAATATTGCCAAGCATTACTGTATAAGAACACAGCACAGTCACGTGGAATATATAGCTTATGGGAAGAAACATTGCAGTCCCACGAGAGAGAGAGAGAGTTGCGCAAATTAAATACCGAGCATCATGCATTGAGAGCGATTTACAGAGTAAACTGAAGACGACAGTGGCAAGATAGGATGAAAGGCAGGCGGTTCATTCAATTGGGAAAGGTTGAATATAAAAGGAAACGAGGAAAAGTTTCAATGAGGGTTCGATATGAGCACGACTACTAACATAATATCGTTAAAGCATAATCTGCTGTATGTTTGAAATTGGTAAATCAATGCACTATTCAGGAAGATTGGTACCGATTATTGAACGGTAGATTGGTGTCTCTCTCACAATATATTAGAAATAACAGGTCAACAAAATGAAAACAGCTAGATTTGAGAAGGTTCCCTCATTTGAGACAATGATTGAGCTAAACATCAAAAAGTGATCAGGGTATCAGATTGTATTAATACATAACCAAACACGAAATACCTGGTCGGATACATCCAATCATACAGCGGAACAGAATTGATTTTGATGCTGTTTGCTCTTCGTTAAATATTATGTATGTACTTGAGTAGAGGATATTTACAAATTCTGCACATGCTTTCTTTGGACCAACAGGATGGTGAGTGAGTTACTTCCACGTAAAAAAATCTCGATTAAGTCAGGGGAGGCAAATGCAAAATTGATGAGGTTCAGTATATTCAGCTAACATATTTGCCAATTTTTGTTTGCTGACATAACTGAGCGATTCGTCAAAAACAAAACAACGGTTGACTTTGTGGGAACTCACACAAAGTTTTCGAAGCTGACATGAGAACGGTTCGAGAGAAATATTGGAGGCCGAGGATTAAAATTGATACCGGCAGAATGGTCTTAATTTGGAAGAACGACGGGTAACATATTGCAGCTGCGGAAATATTTCCGGCGGTTATAAAGTAGTATTTACCTATCAAAGTTGTCCAGTACACAATTTCAAAATGATTGGATCAGATTGTCAGTCGAATCCAACAAAAAAGGATCTAGTCGCGAGTGTACGAGATTTTGTTTGCAGCTTATTGTGGCAGAACCCACGAAGAAACGCGCAGTTTGGGATCTGGTGATGTATACTGAGGCGGACATGATTAGAAACTTACCCTGAAGGTATCCTTCGGGGGCAGTGAGAACAATATTGTATAATTTACCCTGCAGTCTGAGGGGGAGAAGCTGGAATCAGATTGAACTCTTTTACAAGTGATTAAGGTGCGTAAGAGGATATGAGAAATGCGTTGCTTTGAAGTGGAGATTAGGAGAGAGGACAATGGAGCAGCAATAATTGGAGTGCATTATTTTTTTTTTTTAATTTAGATTACCCAATTATTTTTTTTCCAATTAAGTGGCAATTTAGCATCGCCAATCCACCTACTCTGCACATTTTTGGGTTGTGGGGGCGAAACCCACGCAGACACGGGGAGAATGTGCACACTCCAAACGGACAGTGACCCAGAGCCGGGATCGAGCCTGGGACCTCAGCGCCGTGAGGCGGTTGTGCTAACCACTAGGCCACCGTGCTGCCCATTGGAGTGCATTATTAAGATGAGCTTTGCGGAGTGCTTGGGAGTGCAATGTAAAATAGAGCCGAGCAAACATAGCTTAGTCAATTTGAGTTCATACCTGCGTTTCTATTAGATGTATTTGGTGAGGTGATGTGGAAATTAGACCAAGGAGATCCAATTTACGGAATCTATTTCCACGTCAAGAAACCTTTGGCAAGAGACCGTTTATGAGGCTGCTAAAAGGTTAGAGACCATGGCGTTCGGGACAATGTATTGGCATGGATACAGTATTGACTGACTAGCAGAAGACAACGATTGACTATAAAAGGCAGTTCTCTGCATGACTGGCGATGACCATAAGTATGCGGGGTGGGGAGCGGTGGTCATGGGTTGGGATGGGGGCGGGTGTCAGTGTTGGGACCACAGCTATATGTGAAATGCATTGGCATTCTGGAAGAAGGAAGTGCGGGCATTGTTGCTAATTTCGCAGATAATATAAATCTATGATGTGGAGATTCCAACGTTGGACTGGGGTGAACAGTGAGAAGTCTTACAACACCAGGTTAAAGTCTAACATGTTTATTTCAAACACTATCTTTCGCAGCACTGCTCCTTCCTCGGGTGAACGACCTGAGGAAGGAGCAGTGCTCCGAATGCTAGTGTTTGAAACAAACATGTTGGACTTTAACCTGCTGTTGTAAGACTTCTTACTATATAAAGCTATGTAGAGGAACATGTGGTGTGGAGGATGCAGAATGACGTGGGCATGCCAAGAGCGTGGGTACGAGAGATAGATTGAAAATACAGTGGCAATGCGTGAAGTTATGACCTTAAGTAGGACGAATAGAATCATGTCATATTCACTAAATGAGACAATGGCTCAGGAATCTGAAGCATGGCGGACAATGCAGTTTTAGCTCAGAATTCGCTTACGGTTAACATGCAGGGTCCGTTAGCAATTAGGAAGGCAAGTGTAATGTGAGCATTAAATTCGAGTGTCATACAATACAAGAGCATGGCTGTACTGCTGATATTTCGTATCAATCTCGTCAGACCCCACTTTGAACCATGTAAGCAGTTTTAGACCACTACGTAAGAAGTAATGTGCTGGACCTGTACGGGGTACAGAGGACGTTTTACAAGATCCCGGAAATGAAGGGCTTCTCACATTCCGTCCTCAATGAAGGTTTTGCCGATGCGGGGGGATCTCACTGACGTTTTAAGATGACAGATAAGTCTGTAGATAGTCGACATGGCGAAGGTGTTTCAACAGATAAGAGGCACTGAAATCCGATCCTTTAATACTGAAATGAGGAGGAACTTATTTTCCTTGACTCTGACGAATCTCTGGAATACATTGCCACAAAACGCTCTGGATGCCAACTCACATGAGTTTCTTTCAGAGAAATATTGATATTTCAATGATTTATAAAGGGATTACTGATTAGCCTGATCAGGCAGGAGAATGAGGACGAAAACCAGATCAACCATGATCCAGCAGCAGAGCAGAGCAGAATGGCCAATTGAATTGTTTTGCCATCATATCTTTTGGACGTATAGTCTTATGAATGCGGGTTAGGTACTTTTTGGCGCAGCCATTTGGGCGCGGCCGTTTTGGCGCGGCCGTTTTGGCGCCAACCGTTTTGGCGCCGGCTGTTTTGGCGCCGGACGTTTTGGCGTCAACATGAGTGAGGTGTGTTCATCAAATTTAGTAGTCGCACAAACTTTGTTACATTTTGTTTAAAAACTAGTGTTCT
This sequence comes from Scyliorhinus canicula, assembly GCF_902713615.1. Taxonomy (NCBI): domain Eukaryota; kingdom Metazoa; phylum Chordata; class Chondrichthyes; order Carcharhiniformes; family Scyliorhinidae; genus Scyliorhinus; species Scyliorhinus canicula. Next base: position 89,574,264 of record NC_052157.1, read on the forward strand.
TACTCATACATGATACAGTAGTACCCCTTTATAACGCGGGTGTTGGGGTCCAAGACAGCCACCCGCGTTGTATCCGAGCCGCGGATATCCATGATGGGTGTTTTAAATTTATTTAAAAATCTATGCTAGCGCTTCCCATTGTGAGTCTACGGGGGGGCGGGAGGAGAGGTCAGACCCCCGCAGACTCACAATGGGAAGCGCTAGCATAGATTTTTAAATAAATTTAAAACCCCCATCGTGGATCCAATTAAAATTTCAGCGGCCGGCTCACTTTGATCCGGAGAGAAGCTGCTCTCACTGAAATCAGCCGGCCACTGAAATTGACACTGCCGGCTGCTCTCTCCCTCCAATCCAACTTTTAAGTTTTAATGTTTCTGATTGGAGGGAGAGAGCAGCCGGCAGTGTCAATTTCTTTTTTTTCCTTCCGGCTTGCCCCCTCTCCCCCCACATCCTCCAACTAGACCCCTCTCCCCCCACATCCTCCGGCTCGCCCCCTCCCCACACCCTCCGGCTCGCCCCCTCCCCCCCCCCCTCTCTTCCCCCGTCCCCCAACACCCGCAGGGCCCCCCTCTCTCCCCCAACACACGCAGGGCCCTCCCCTCTCCCCCAACACCCGCCCCCTCCTCTCCCCCGCCAACACCCGCCCCCTCTTCTCCCCCCCAACACCCGCCCCCCCTCTTCTCCCCCCCCAACACCCGCCCCCCCCTCTTCTCCCCCCCAACACCCGTCCCCCCTCTTCTCCCCCCCAACACCCGCTCCCCCTCTTCTCCCCCCCCCCCTCGGCAGTGTCAATTTCAGCGGCCGGCTCACTTTGATCCAGAGAGGGAAGCTGCTCTCTCACTGAAGCAATCAGCCGGCCGCTGAAATTGACACTGCCGGCTGCTCTCTCCCTCCAATCAGAAACATTAAAACTTAAAAGTTGGATTGGAGGGAGAGAGCAGTGGGCAGTGTCAATTTCTGCGGCCGGCTGATTGCTTCAGTGAGAGCAGCTTCCCTCTCCGGATCAAAGTGAGCCGGCCGCTGAAATTGACACAACTGACAGTTCAAAATAGTAAATTGAATGTTTCAACAACAAATACAATAGTTTTCTGAATACAAGAATTTCTGTCGTCTGCGCCCAAACGGCCGCGCCAAATTGGCTGCGCCCAATTGTCCCATGGCGCCCAAACGGCTGCGCCCAAACGGCCGCGCCCAAACGGCCGCGCCCAATTGTCCCATCCCCTATGAATGCTGCACAATTATTAATAATATTGGCGATGACGGGCATTGCAGTTATCATCAGAAAGCTGGAGAACAGTTGTGAAAATGACTTAAGAGGCACCGGTTACATTTAATTTATATACTTTGAAAATGATTATTGTAAAGCGGGGGGGGGGGGGGCAGACAAAAGAGAGTAGTTGCACTATGATGGAAACATTTCTTAACGGAATTTACCTACAGAGAATTTGATCAATGGAAAGTAGAACGATAGGCTGATTAAATTGATCATATGACTCAGAACAGAGAACATAGAACAGTACAGCACAGAACAGGCCCTTCGGCCCTCGATGTTGTGCCGAGCCATGATCACCCTACTCAAACCCACGTATCCGCCCTATACCCGTAACCCAACAAACCCCCCCCCCCCCCCAACAACCTTACTTTTTAGGACACTACTGGCAATTTAGCATGGCCAATCCATCTAACCCGCAGATCTTTGGACTGTGGGAGGATACCGGAGCACCCGGAGGAAACCCACGCACACACGAGGAGGACGTGCAGACTCCGAACAGACAGTGCCTGCCCAGCCGGGAATCGAACCTGGGATCCTGGAGCTGTGAAGCATTTATGCTAACCACCATGCTACCGTGCTGCCCCAGAACGTTATTGGCTAGTTTTAGTTGGTAGATTTTTACCGTGGCAACCGAATAAAGTGGACTGAATTGGCTCAGTCTGTGGATTAACAAGTTAAATTCTGTTCTTTGAAAGAGGAAGTGGCAATTATTATATGACAACTAATATGGAAAGTTAACAGTGGGAAAACGCATAGGAATGGTACAAGTTGAATTCGTACTTACAATGTTAATAAACTAGTTTATCAACCCATGTTCAGCGTTTAATAGCATTGGGTTCTTCGAAGCAATGGAGATCGCTTATGTTTTCATTTTAGTGCTGAACTTGTGTGCATGAGATTGACAAAGTGACAGTTTCGTCACTGAGGGATATTAAGGGTTAATTTTTATCAAAGGTGTAGTCTTTCTTTTATTTTGATAAATTAACATAAAAGTTGCTGTTTGGGTCAGAAGAAAGTGAGTTTTCAATCTGCTTTCAACTGAGGTTCCACTTGCAGCTACTTGCAGGTGCAGCTTATTAATTAGTTATTTGGATTACGCCAGTATTCAGAGGTTAGATTCAGACAGTAGAAAGAAGAGCCATCTTACAGTGTTGATTGTGTTTGCACTTGAGTGCTGAACTTGTGTGCATTAGAGTTTTATAGTCAAAGATTAGTGACTGATAAATATTAAGATTTTTATCTGAAGTTTTGTCTTTCTTTTATTTTGGTGAATTTACTTAAAAGTCGCTGTTTGTGTTCGAAGAAAGGGAGTTTTAAATCAGTTTTAAACATAGGGTCTACTTGCAGCTACTTGTTAATTAGTTAATTGCAGTCTTCCAGTCTTCAGTGGTTTGATTCTGAGGAGATCAGGTAGGCGTTAAATTAACATTTTGCTTCAGTATTCTCTAGAGAGAGGGATCTTGATGCACATGACAACAATGTAAGCCAGGTTAACAGACTCGATTAGGTTTCTATGAAGAAGGAGGATGTGCTGGAAATTTTGAAAAGCATCAGGATAGATAAGTTCCCTAAGCCTGACGGGATATACCTCAGGTTTCTGCGGGAACCGAGGGAGGAGATTGTTGGGCCGTTGGCGATGATCTTTGCGTCCTCACTCTCCACTGGAGTAGTACCGGATGATTGGAAGGAGACGCATGTTGTTCCCCTATTCAAGAAAGGGAATAGGGAAGTCCCTGGGAATTACAGGCCTATCAGTCTTACGTCTGTGGTGAGGAAAACATTGGGAAGAAATCTGAGATAGGAGTGAGGGTTATTCTGAAAATCATGTTTGATTAAAGAGAGTTAGAATGGCTTTGTGAGGGGCAGAACATGCCACGCAAGTTTGATTGCATTCTTTGTGGATGTGAGCAGACACATTGATGAAGTTCGGGCAGTGTATGTGGTGTAAATAGATTTCAGTACGGCATGTTCCCCATGGGAGGCTCATTCAAAAGGTTTGGGGGAATGGGATACAGAGGAATTTGGCTTTTTGGATACCGAGTTTTTTGGCCGAAAGAAGGCAGTGAGTGGTAGTGACTTGAAAGTATTCCACCAGCAGGTCGGTGACCAGTGGTGTCCTGCAAGGATCTGCTCTGGCACCTCTGCTCTTTGAGGTTATTATAAATGACTTGGATGAGAAGGTACAAGGGTGAGTTAGTACATTTGCCGATGACAGGCAGGTTGGGGGAGTTGTAGATGCTGTTTAGGGCCGTTGCAGGTTAAAACGGGACATTGAGATGATGCAGAGCTGGGCTGAGAAGGTGCAGATAGAGTTGAATGAAAAATGAAATGGAAATCGCTTATTGTCACGGGTAGGCTTCAATTAAGTTACTGTGAAAAGCCCCTCGTCGCCACATTCCGGCGCCTGTCCGGGGAGGCTGGTACGAGTTCAACCTAGTTCAATGTGAATTGATTCATTTTGGAAGGTCGTATTTGGATGCTGAATACTGGGTTAAAGGCAGGATTATTGTAAATGTGGAACAGAGGGATCTTGGGGTCAACAAAAATAGATCCCTCAAAGTTGTCACACGGCTGATAGGTTTGTTATGAAGGCATATTGACTGTTGACTTTCACTAACAGGGAGATTGAGTTTAAGAGCCGCAAAGTGTTGCTGCATTATTGGATTATTGTGCCCAATTTTGTTCGCCTCATTATAGGAAGGATATTGATGCTTTGGAGAGGGTACAGGGGAGATTTACAAGGATGCTGCCTGGAATGGAGGGCATGTCTTATCAAGAATGGTTGAGGGTGCGAGGGCTTTTCTCGCTGGAGCGAAGAAGGAAGAACATAAGAACATAATAATTAGGAGCAGGAGTAGGCCATCTGGCCCCTCGAACCTGCTCCGCCATTCAATGAGATCATGGTTGATCTTTTGTAGACTCAGCTCCACTTTCCGTCCCGAACACCATAACCCTTAATCCCTTTATTCTTCAAACAACTATCTATCTTTACCTTAAAAAAATGTAATGAAGGAGCCTCAACTGCTTCACTGGGCAGGGAATTCCATAGATTCACAATCCGTTGGGTGAAGAAGTTCCTCCTAAACTCAGTCCTAAATCTACTTCTCCTTATTTTGAGGCTATGTCCCCTAGTTCTGCTTTCACCCGCCAGTGGAAACAACCTGCCCGCATCTATCCTATCTATTCCCTTCATAATTTTAAATGTTTCTATAAGATCCCCCCTCATCCTTCTAAATTCCAATGAGTACAGTCCCAGTCTACTCAACCTCTCCTCATAATCCAACCCCTTCAAATCTGGGATTAACCTAGCTAATCTCATCTGCACACCCTCCAGTGGCAGTACGTCGTTTCTCATGTAAGGAGACCAAAACTGAACACAATACTCCAGGTGTGGCCTCACTAACACCTTATACAATTGCAAAATAACCTCCCTAATCTTAAACTCCATCCCTCTAGCAATGAAGGACAAAATTCTATTTGCCTTCTTGATCACCTGTTGCACCTGTAAACCAACCTTCTGTGACTCATGCACTAGCAAACCCAAGTCTCTCTGCACAGCGGCATGCTTTAATATTTTATCGTTTAAATAATAATCCCGTTTGCTGTTATTCCTACCAAAATGTATAACCTCACATTGGTCAACATTGTATTCCATCTGCCAGACCCTTGTCCATTCACTTAACCTATCCAAATCCCTCTGCAGACTTCCAGTATCCTCTGCATTTTTCGCTTTACCACTCATTTTAGTGTCATCTCCAAACTTGGACACATTGCCCTTGGTCCCCAACTCCAAATCATCTATGTAAGAGAGGTGACTTGATTGAGGTGTACAAGGTATGGTTAGAGTGGATAGGCAGAGACTTTTCCCGAGGGCATAAATGATTGTCACGAGAGGACACCGTTTTAAGGTGATTGGAGGCAGGTGTAGTGGAGGTGCCCGAGGTTGTTCTTCACACAGAGTGGTAGATGCGTAGAATGCACTGCGAGCAGAGGTGGCGGAGTCTGTGTCATTCGGAACATTTAAGCGACTCCTGGATGGGAACATGGGTGCAGAAAGTTGAAGGCGTGAAGATTAGATTGATCTTAGATTAGGCTAAATGTTCGGCATTACATCGTGGGCCTCAGGCCCTGTACTGCGCTGTACTGGTCTATATTCTAAGTCTTGGCTGAACGAAGCTGCATCTGACGAAGAAACGTATCAACTGGTCTCATCTCTGTACACTAACCTTCATTTGCAACGAAGGAATATGTTCGCCAGAGGCTGCTTGACGCGAAGCTGCACTGGTAATATTGGCAAGGAAATACAATTCAGATTCAACTCCCTCGTCATAGGTATCTTGAACTGTCCAAGCAATGTATATTTAAAACAAAGTGTGAATATTTATACCGTTTTCTCTCTATTTCATAGAAGAAGATTCTTGAAAAGCTTACCTTTATTGGCCTTGGTCTTTTCGTATTCAGCTAAAAGACAAAGTAAATCAAGTGAAGGATGAAGAGAAACACAATTGGAAGAATTTTGAATTAAGCAACAAAGTGATTTGCACAATAATTTGTGCACACAATATCGAGGCCTGTGGTGGATATAACGGTAGAGCGGGATTGGAAAATCTAAAAGTTCGAGACGCCGACCAGGTAGAACGACTTAATAATTGATGCAAACATAATTAAGGTAACGTATTGTTTGTGGAAAGTAATTTGTTTGTCAGGTCCTGAGTTTTTTTTAAATAGAATTTACAGAGCAGGAGGAGGCCATTCGGCCCATCGTGTCTGCACCCGCTCCTGGAAAGAGCACCCTGCCCAAGGTTAACACCTCCACCTTATCCCCATAACCCAGTAACCCCACCCAACACTAAGGGAAATGTTGGACACTAAGGGCAATTTATCATGTCCAATCCACCTAACTTGCACATCTTTGGACTGTGGGAGGAAACCGGATCACCCGGAGGAAACCCACGCACACACGGGGAGGATGTGCAGACTCCGCACATTCCAAGCTGGAATCTAACCTAGGACCCTGGAGCTGTGAAGCGATTGTAGTATCCACAATGCTACCGTGCTGCCCGAGTTGTGTTATGTTTCTGTCTCTCGGAGCTGAAACATTCAATCAATATTCTGGTGATTTCATTTTACATTTTTCCAACGCACTTATTAAGCAGCAAACTGGTCAATATTGGCCAATGCAAAGTAGAAACTCATGTACTGAACAATGGTTTGCGTGTTTTTTCTGAGTAATGTAATGCGGCTGCTTTGGGAGGCCACATTCTTACACTTCAACTACCATAATAATAAACGGACCAAGACAGATGTTGCTACTTTTAATATGTTGGAATGTCAAAATGCAAATGGAATTAATTGGTCTAGGCACTTGAGATGATATTTCATAACATTATCCAATGTTATATGCTATTGAGAACGAAATTTCTGACAATAAATACATGCGACAATTCTGTTTAAATTATCACGTCAGTGACCAAAGTATTGAAAACAAAAAGATCAAAATACTTGAGACAAGAATGATCTGCTAGTACATGGGGAACTGCCTTACGAAAGGAGGAAGGAGGCACTCTAGGAGAATGAAGGGGGAAAATTATCATATTAGGTTAACTTTGGAAATACCATCAAAACAGACCAGAAATGTTCTCTGTTGCTTTATGCAGTTTCTAAGGTAAACACACACTGAAGCGAAAATATGAAATTGCATTCCATCTTGTTCCTCAGCAGAAGAGAGAGAAAAAACTCCAAGAACTGGAAAAAAAATAAAATAAAGGAAGTTGATGTTGAAAATATCAACATTATTTGAGAAAGGTGCAAGAATAGCCAACGAGCCGAAGAACCTCTGAACCCAATTAACGAAACATGCAGGGCTAAACGCAACTGTTTGTGGAGATACTGGACACTTTTCCGTAAATTTACATAAACCCTGAGATTTTAAAAACGTCCCACGAAATTGGAAAATCACACAGCTTCGGCATCTACTTTACTGTGGGCAGCCGACGAACATATGTGTAGGAACGAGTAAGCCCGAAACACGACATGTGTGTTTCCCTACCTCCAAAATAAAACGAATTGGGGGAGGACAAGCAATATAAGATTCTTACGCTTGTATATTTCTTGAGGGCACAAGGGCAAATATGGCAGTTATGTCAGTGGTATGCACCTCCTGCCAGACGTGGTAGATCGGGGTGCTCGCTATCGGCCCTGATGACTGTGTCTGCAGGAATCGTGACGAGCTGCATCTTCTCACAGACCACGTAGTCCGGTTGAATGTGCAGCTGGACACATTTCGGAGCATACATCGGGGCATAAAGTGTAATTGACACTATCTTCAGAGAAGCGGTCACACCACAGGTTCAGGCACGTAGATGGGTAAACCGCTAGGAAACGCTACAACCTGAAAATGAAATGAAATGAAAATCGCTTATTGTCACGAGTAGGCTTCATTGAAGTTACTGTGAAAAGCCCCTAGTCGATACAATCCGGCGCCTGTTCGGGGAGGCTGGCACGGGAATCGAACCGTGCTGCTGGCCTGTTTTGTCTGCTTTAAAAAGCCAGCGATTTAGCCCAGTGAGCTAAACCAACCTCCCGTGATGTTGACATCTCAGACAGGTATACCCTTTTCGATAGTGTTGGTGGGTGGAGGAATAGCCCCTCAGAGAAAGCTACAGTAACAATTAAGGCTGTGGCACCACCACTGGTTCTGCTGTCGAGCAGGGTTGGATTAAGTCCAAGCGCGTGTTAATAGTTGGCGATTTATAGTCAAAGCACAGACAGGTGGTTCTGAGGCCGCAAAAAGATTCTAGGATTGTGTGTTGCCTCCCTGGTGCCAAGGTACTCGATGTCTCTGAACGGCAACAGGCATTGTTAAGCAGGAGGGTAAACGGAAAATTGTAATTGTGCACATTGGTGCTAATGACATAGGGAGGACGTGGCATGGTGAGGGGGCGGGGGGAGCAAGGTCCTCCAATTCAGAGAGTTATGTCGGGAGCTAAAAAGCAGGCCATCTAGGGTAGTACTCATGATTGGTCCCCGTGCCACGTTTTAACGTGGGACAGCGAGATCGGACAATTGGGCACGTTGCGAAAGAGCTGGCGTAGGACGGAGAGTTTTAGATATATGGATGAACTGGATGGGCACCAATATCCTGGGCGGGAGCTTTTCTAGGACTGTTCTGGGTGGGTAAAAATAGTGTAGCAGGTGGAGTGCGAACCAGAACGGCAGGCGAGGAAATTTAGAGACGGCGGGAAAAGGTGAGACTGAGCTAAGCATAGTACAGAGCACGGGTATGTCGAAGGAAGCCGCAGGACTCAGCGAGACTACTTCTGGAGCTCGGTTGTTCAAATGCATGAAAAATGCCAGGGAAGACAGATGAACTGAGGGCCAGAATTACAGACAGGAAATATGTTGCAATTACGGATACAGGGGCTGGTTTAGCTCACCAGGCTAAATCGCTGGCTTTTAAAGCAGACCAAGCAGGCCAGCAGCACGGTTCGATTCCCGTACCAACCTCCCCGGACAGGCGCCGGAATATAGCGACTAGGGGCTTTTCACAGTAACTTCATTGAAGCCTACTCGTGACAATAAGCGATTTTAATTTTTTAATTTTAATTTTTTAATATGTCTAAAAGAGAGGCTGGACTAGCAGATTCAAATTCCAGGATATCGTTGCTTTCGGCGGGACAGACGGGGAAACAAAAGAAGTGGGGGCATTGCATGGCTGATTAGGGAGCAGAACGCAGCTATACTGAGTGAGGACACGTTGTGGGGACCTTTGAGTGACGGAATATGGGTGTAACACAGGAAAAAGAAGGGCGAAACTGCACTTTGGCAGTGCTCTACGGACCTCGCAACGATCCGAATACACGGAGGAGCAGTCGTGTCGTCAGATAATGAAAAGGTTTTTAAAAAGCAGGGTATCTGTGATGGTTGATTTTAATTCTTCCCATATTGACTGGGAATCCCTTACAGCCAGTGGCCCGGATGGGGAGTCATTTTTTACTTGTGCCCAGGAAGGCTTTTTGATACAGTATGTTGACTATCCAACCAGAGAGGGGACCATCGTCGTCCGAGCATTGGGGAATGTGCAAGACCACGTGATGAATATTTCACTGGGGGAGCAATCTGGACTACGAGACCCTAATTCCGTAAGATTTTGTGGAGTCATGGCAAAGGACTAGAGTGGCCCTTGTGTGAGAATGCTTAATTTTGCGATGACCAATTGCATGGAAATTAGACAGGAATTGGGGAATGTGAATTGGGAACAGCGATTTAAGGGCAAATCCACGTTTGACACGTGGGAGTCTTTTAAACCCATGTTGATTGAAGTACAGGCCAGGCATATTCCAGCAAAAAAGAAGGCAGGAAGTGGCAGGATTTGTGAACCATGGATGACAAGGCAAATTGTAAGCTCAGTAAAAAGGAAATAAAGGAAATAGATTCCACAGCGATCACAGCTGAGACCTCAGCTTATTGCAGGATATATAAATTAACTGTTCTGAAAAATGATGGTCTGATCAGTGAGTCACCGGATGACATAAAGATTGGCGGAGTTGCTGATAGTGACGAGGATTATCAGAGAATACAACAAGATATAGATAGGTTGGAAACCTGGGCACAGGAATGGCAGATGGATCTCATTCCGGAGAAATGCAAGGGAGTGCATTTTGGAGAATAAAATATAGGTATGAATTATGCTGTAAATTGCAGAACCCTTTGGAATATAAAAAGCCAGGGAAATCCGAGCATTCAGGTCTACCGTTCCCTACAAGGGGCAACACAGACGGCCAAGGTCCTTAAGAATGCATATGGCATGCTCGCCTTCATCAGCCAGGACATTGATAACAGACGTTGGCAAATCATGCTGCAGCTGTAAGAAATATTGATTAGACCATATTTGAAGTATTTCGTGCTGTTTTGATCACCATATTATCAGAAGGCCGTGAAACCTTTGGGGGGAGTGCAAAGAAGGTTTACCATGATGATGTCTGGTCTCGAGGGTGTTGGATATGAGAAGTTGAAAAATCTAGGATCATTTACACTGCAAATATGGAGGTTCAGGGGAGACCTGATAGATTTCTACAACATTATGAACAACATAGACGGGGTGGATTGTCAGAGGCTTTTTTCAATTACATGGAGGCACGTGTTCAAGGTGCGAGGGCGGAAGTTCAAGGTCGATATGAGGGGGTAATCTTTCACAGAGGGCGCGGTGGGTGCCGAGAAATCTGTGCAATAGGTAATGGTGGAAGCAGGCACATTAGCAACATTTCACAGACATCAGGATGGGTAGATGAATACGAAAAGAATAGAGCGATACGAATAAGGGCAGAAGGTTTTTTTTCTAAGTCAGGGCAACATTATCGGCAAAGGCTTCGAGTGCCAAGGGACTGTTCCTGTTCTGTACTTGTCTTTGTTTTTTGTTCTCTTAGTTTTTTGTTCTAAATAGTACAGCTTGAACCACGGTTCTGCATTCCATGTAGTTTAGCACTTGACTTTGGGACCAGGCAGCAGGTGATGCCTTTAGTTGTGCACAAGAAGTCCACAGCGAGGAAAAGTAAAAGTCATTTTGTTACACAACAAGTATGTACATGAGCCACGGTTACAGCTCAACCGGTACTCTCGCTCTCTCTCTCACAGTCGGATCCACACTATCCGTACTTTTATGCAAGTACGGGTAAGCTACCACAGTCCGAGCGGGGGAACTGGTATATCGGGGCAGCACGGTATCACAAGTGGATAGTATTGTTACATCACATCGCCAGGATCTCAGGTTCAATTGCCCGCTACGTCACTTTCTGTGCGGAGTCTGCATGTTCTCCCCGTGTCCCCGTGGGTTTCTTCCAGATGCTCCTGTTTCATTCCAAAGTGGAAAGACGTGCAGGTTAGATGGATTGGCCATGATAAATTGTCCTTAGTGACGAAAAAGGTTAGGAGGGATTATTGGGTTACGTGGATAGGGAGGAAGTGAGGGCTTAAGTTGGTCGGTGCAAACAGGATGGGCCGAATGGCCTCCTTCTGCACTGTATGTTCTATGTTCTACCGCGTGCAGAATGCGGCAATCAATCATCTGCACACCCTGTGTCCTGTGCTGAACATTACAGTGCAGTAAATTAAAACACAAATAAGCAGTTTTTGGTTTTACGCACAGAAAATCTGTTTCACATTTTTAATTAATTATTTGAGAATGCATTGTCGGTGTGAATGAGGTTCAAATATCATGTCTTCTCCATAGGGACGTAAGAAATTCATAAAGGAATGGGGCACATGAACGATCGACAATGGGGAACATTTTGCAAATGGACTAGAATGTAGGCAAATGTGCAATTGTCCGCTTTAGAAGAAGTAATAAAATCAAATATTATAATCCAAATAGTGATCGATTGCAGAACTATAAAGTGCAGAGTAATCTGGGAGTCCGAGGGCGCGAGTTGCCGAAGAATATTATGCACGAACAGAAAGTAATTAGGAAAACTGTTAGAATGTTATCGTCCGTTGTAAGGGGAAACGGTCACATGTGTAGGGAGGTTGTACTTTCGATATAAAGGACATTTATTGTAACCGCAATTGGAGTACTGTGAACGGTATTTTTCTTATGTTAAAGATAAAGCGTAAAGCTTTAGAACAACTCCAGAGGAAGTGTATAAGTCTTCTACCAGTGCTGCGTGGGGAACACATGTTGGGGGAACACATGTTGTGCTAACAGGACAATTGCCAACATTAAGCCGTTAGACGTGGTGAGGAAAAAGGTCAAAGACAATGACTAACATTAAAAAACAGAATAGAATACTGCAGTTCATTGCATAAGCAGGAACGATAACATCGCTGATTAGAGACTTGTTTTCAAGACATGGAGGGCAGGCTGGATAGAGGTTGAGTAGAGCGTCCTTGTTTATGTAACATGAAGTGCGGTCTCTGAAATGTCTAATTCTGTAAGGATTGCTTAACCTTAACCTTATAAAATATCAATACCACCGAGATATGATGAATAATAAGCTGAGATCAACCACGGTGTATTCAGACCTGAATGTCATGTCCCAAGAAAACGCAGTCGTGAGTGTGAACCTGTCAAGCTTTCTCTTATTATCTTCTTAACCTGATTGAGTTGTTGAATATTGTTGAAATACATGTACTGTTTATAAAAAAACAAATGTCTGAGGTTTCATAAACAGAATAAAAGCTTTATTTAAAGGTAAGTTTAAAGGCTGTGAATATACCATGCCGTCTGTATTCGTCAGTTGATGTCCCCCTGTCTATTTTGAGATGTTATTGGTGATCCGTTTCTGAGTAAACTCTAAACTACCGAGGCTGAGCTTCAGTTAAATTTGTGGCACCATATCATGGTCAGGATTAAGTGATGATAATGGAGATACCGGTGTTGGACTGGGGTGAGCACAGTGAGAAGTCTTCCAACGCCAATTTAAAGTCCAAAATGTTTGTTTCAAACACGAGCTCGTGGAGCACTGCTCCTGCCTGAGGTGAGTTCGCTGTGATTCGCCTGAGGAATATGCAGTGCTCCGAAAGCTAGTGTTGAAACAAACATGTTGGACTTTAACCTGGTGTTCCAGGATTAAGTGAGTGATGGGGCCATAAAGAGCTGGGTAGCCGATTAGTGCTGAGGGCATATTAGAATAACGTTTCTGCAGATAAAAATGGTAGAGTTAAAAGATTAGAATATCTAACGGCTAAAAACAAAAACAATCTCCAAATTCAATCTGCAGCGTATTCAACAAACCTCTGGTATGTACGTGAGGGCAGATTGGACGAGAAGTTAGCCTGAAGGGTATCTGGAATGGAGTTGTAAAAGAATAAGGAGAGCAACTGTCTTGTCTTCCTCTCTGTCATAAGAGGGAACTGGGCACTAGATGCGGTGTATGACTGTTCGATTAACTGAATTGAGGAACGAATGAATCTCTGCCAGAAAGGGAGACAACACTCCAGGATAACAGAAACCGTAAATGTCCCAGATGGGCAGTTGGGTTTCGGGGAAAGTTAACTGATCTGCGATACGTCGGACAGAGACATTGGGAAGAAACCCATACAGAGTTAAGAAACCGCACATCAAAATGTGAAACAGCAATTAGTAACACGAATTAGTTGCATGCGAGCGTTTTGCGATTAATGAAATGGAGATAGCAAATTTGAGGCACCAGTAATGCAGGGAGATAGTTTATTGAAAACAAAAGTTGCAAGCCACAAAATCAGCACAGAAGAATCACATGAATTATGTAAATACGTTCGGAAACAGACAAAGCTAATCTGCAAAAACGGCGAATGAACGAAACTCAGAGCAGGAAGATAAATGGAATCAGATATGTGTTAATTTAAAATCAGCCGTGAAACAATTTCATCAAATAAGGAAAACCTTTTGTCTACAAAAAATTTGCACGAGTTACTTAAGTTGAATACAAAGCACCAGAGCTGGGAGGGCCTCATTTGGACCTTTGGCGCTGCAGGATTAAAGTACACCGAGGAAAATGTGGCAGATTGGAGTGTACTGGGCGAAAGCCGTGCAAAACATCCGGTGGCGGGGAAGTGGTCCAGAGGCCGGACGCGATTCCTCCATTGTGTGAATACCGTGGCTGCCACGTTCCGTGATCAATTCCCAGTAACTGCATTACAGCAATACTGACCGTGGGTATTGAGCATCACATGACAGGTACAGTGAGACAGATAGCGGAAACAACTGAAAATATCCCATGTGTAAGAACCACGGTTTGCATACAGATGTGGGAAGGAAACTCATGTCTTTGTCCATAGTTTCAGCTCATGATTTGGAAAACTGTCCAAAAATAAACTGGACTTGGAACTTGGTCCATCCCTTTGTCTGAATGAGAGTACGAAATGTGGTATCGAGCTCAAACGTTTTTACTCTCCGTGTCCTCATGACAGGACGCCCCATTGCAGGGGTCGAAGTATTATTGGGAATGGAAATGTTTGAGCCACAATTGACAGCTGTCAGCCACGAAAACGCTGCACAGCAATTGATGGCTTATATTGAAGTCACTCGTATGGCTGATGCAATTCAAGTGGGAACCAAAAAATAGGGTAGTGAAGAAAAATTTCAATGAAAATGTCAAGCCCATGTAGTTTGAGATTGGAAATGAAATCATGTTCCAAATTCGTCAACACGGAACAGCCCAGAATTGTACTGCAACACATTGTACGGTACACAATGCAAGGCCTTGGGTTTTAAAAAACGTTATTGGACTATGGAAAAACAGGGTTGGACAGTGTAAACCACTTGCAGCTATTCAGTCCTTTGGGTAAGCGGCAGCCGCATGTGATGCTTCATTCGGGTGAGAAAGAAACACTTCAACATTCTATAATTACCAACTAGGGAATGGGGAATCTGCAGCTGCTGCCACTCGTTCGACTCAGCAAAAGGTTTGTAAGGCGCCAACTGGCAACATTTTGAATGCGATAATCCAAGGCTGAGAATGTGTAAAAACATGAGAGGTGATGATTAATCCAAAAACATGCGAGTAAGGAATACATATTGGTCTATTGGCTAGCGATATTAAAACTGTAAACAAGATTATATGCTACCTTGATATCTACAATAGATGCAGAAGGTGGACTTTTGAAACCAGAGGATTGACAGAGATAATCATGTATGAAATTTACACAACGATATTCGTAACTAGTAAAAAAAGAATCGATGAATCACGGAACAGTTTCTGATTGGAAAATAACAGAATTGAATCGTCTGCGAGAACTATAACAGGACCTGAAAATGGTATTATCTTCCGGAATAGTGAAAAAAACACTGTATGATGATGTACGCCATGAATTAGTGGCAATAGATTTAAACGTTTCAAAATTAGGTCTCCAAATTTGTGTCCTGCGTAGATCAAGACATTGTGTAGACAACAGACTAACATATTGTGAAGCCTGCAAGTGGGGAATGACATGAAAGAGAGGTGAAATGTACAAAGCAGGGAGGTGAACATTTTCGTATCAGAATCTGAATGCAAAATGTCGTGTTTTAACAAGCCAATTGAAAAGTATTGTGGTTCTCAAAACAGGCTAAGATACTCACAGGGTAGGATTAGAAACTTCTCCACCAGGCCTGGCTGAAATGATACTGGATGTCTACAAGAGCACTGAACTGAACAGATAACCTCATTATTCTCATATATATATTCTTTGCGATTAACCATTCGCATTTGCACAACATAGAAAGACAATGATGCCAATACGTAACGAATATCCAGACGCAGGTGATCAAGTTTGTAGCAGAACGAAAGACAGAAAACTAAGCCATAAAACTGTACTTTAACTTGGGGGTGATCTGGTTGTTTCAGAGGTCAATGGGTATTATTTGAGTCATCCTGGATAAACAGGAGCTTTCTGGGGTTTTTTTTAATGAACGAGTTGGGGACTGGATGGGAGTTTGGCCTTTCGTGCCCGTATACCGAACACTCAATGCCAGCAGATCAATATGATGGATGAATATTGGAACAGATCTTCAGATATACTCTAGGAGTCCCCCAGGCAGAGCCATCACAAGCATGTTTCGAAGCAGAGAGAAGATATCGACATGGGCTCATCGTGGATTCGCCAGCCTCCTTCTCTAAATGGCAGTACACCCTAGCCCTCAGCTGCGAATCTGAGTCATTATTTGCTGAGTGTGCGACTTGAGAATAAAACTGTGTGAAATCGTGAAACGGTTTTGTTCTTTCTTCGTCGCGCAACAAAAGGCACCTGGGTAAAACTTTTGACTAACACCCTGGGCAAAGTATTTGATAATTTACAGGTACAACAGTGGGCTAGGTAAACTAAACATAAATGCGCAACAAAATATCTAAGAAAATGAAGAAACCGATCATTAGTGTTCGAACATACAACGAAGAACAGGACATCGCAGTATAGCCTCTTCAGCACACGATGTTGTGCCGACCATTTATCCTAATCTATGATCAACCTGACCTACAGCCTTTCAATTTAATGCTGTCCACGTGCCTGTCTAAGAGTCGCTTCAACGTCCCTTATGACTCTGTCTCCACCATCTCTGCTGGCAGTGCAATCCACACACCAATCAAAATCTGTGTAAAGAACGTGCCGCTGGAAGCTCTCCTTTATCTTCCTCAATCACCTTAAAATGGTGTCCCCTCGTGCCATCCATTTCCACCCTGCGGAAAAGTTTCTGGCTATCCACGCTATCCATGCCTCTCATCACCAGGTACACATCTATCAAGTCACTTTTCTGCCTTCTTCCCTCCAGTGAGAAAAGCCCCAGCTCCCTCAAGCTTTATTCGTAAGACATGCTCCCTAGTACAGGCAGCATCCTGGTAAATCTCCTCTGCACCCTCCCCCAAGCATCGACATCCTTCATATAATGAGGCGACCATAACTAGACACAATATTCCAAGTGCGATCTAACTAGTGTTTTATAAAACTGCAGCAAAACCTCGCGTCTCTTAAAATAAATCCCCCTTGTTAATCAAAGCCAGCACACCATTCACCTTCGCAACAACCCTATCATCCTGGCTAGCAACTTTGTGGGTTCTATGTCCGTGGACACCAAGATCCCTCTGTCACTTCACACTTCCAAGAATCCTGCCTTTCACTCTGTATTCAGCGTTCAAATTCCACCTTCCAACATAATACAGCCAAATCTCCCTGTATCCCATGCCCCTAGCTTTCTGAATGAAGCGACCATGCGAAACCTTGTCAAATGCCTGAGTGAAATCCACAGACACCACGTCCACTGCCCAACCTTCATCAATACATCTCTTCACATCCTCAAAGAATCAATTAGGCTTGTGAGGCATGACCTGCCCCTCGCAAAGTTATGCTCACCACCTTTAATCGAACTATCCTTTCCAATATTTTGCTCACCAAAGACGTAAGACTGATTGGTCTGTAATTTCCAGGGATTTCCCTATTCCATTTCTTTAATAAAGGAACAGCATTCGCATCCCTCCAGTCAACCAGTAATACTTCAGTGGATAGTGAGAACGCAAAGATCATCGCCAACGGCGCAGCAACCTCCTCCCTCTCTTCCCGTAGGAACTTTTGGTATATCCCGTCAGGCCCAGGGGACTTACCTATCATGATGCTTTTCAAAATTTCCAGCACATGCTCCATCTTAATATCAACCAGTTCGAGTCTATTAACCTGGTTCACACTGTACTCATGGGGAACAAGATCCCTTTCTCTACAGAAGCAAAGTATTCATTTTGGGCCACCACATCGCTTCAGACTCAAGGCAAAAGTTCCCTCCACTATCCCTGACCGGCCCAACTCTCACTCCCATGATCCATTTACTTCTCACATAAGTGGAGAAGGCCTTGGGGTTTTCCCTTATCAGTCACACGAGGGCTTTTTCATGCCCCCTTCTAGTTATCCTCAGTCTATTTCTGAGTTCCTTCCTGGCTACCTTGAAACCTTCTAGAGCCGAGTCAGATCCTTTCTTCCTCAACCTTACGTAACCTTCCTTCTTCCTCTTGACTGGAAGCGACAATTCTCTTGTCATTCAAGGCATTTTCACCTCACCATTCCTTCCTCGTCTCAATAGGACAAAACAATTCAGCACTCGAAGCAAGTTATCCTTAAACAAGCCCCGCATTACTGTTGTGCATTACCCCAAGAACAATTGTTCCCACTTGATTCTCCTCAACTCCTGCCTAATAGCAGTAGATTTTCCCTTCCCCCAATGAAATATCTTCCCAAAATGTGTGGTCCTGTCCCTCTTCATGTCTACGGTAAATTTGAAGCAGTTGTGGTCACTGTCATCGAAATGTTCTCCCACCGAGTCATCTGAAACCTGGCCTGGTTCGTTGCCGAACACCAAGTCCAATATGGCCTCACCCCTAGTAGGCCTATCTATATATTGAGAAGGAATCCCTCCTGTACACACCTGGTAAAATCTGCTCCATCCAAACCATTTGCACTAATGCGGTTCTAGTCAATATTAGGGAAATGATTTCACCCATGACAACAAGTCAGTTACTTCTGCACATTTCCAAGATCTGACGCCTAATATGTTCCTCTATCTCTCTGGTGCTATTGCGGTGTCTATAGAAAACTGCCAACAAAGTGACTGCCTCATTTTTGTTTCTCACTTCCACCCATACTGACTCAGTGGACAAACCCTCCTCACATACCTCCTTTTCTGCAGCTGTGGTGCACTCCCTAATTAACAGTGTCACTCCCCCACATATTTTACCTGCCTCCCTAATATTCTGAAAGCATCTAAACCACGGAACATCAATCAACCATTCCTGCCCCTGTGACATTTATGCCTCCGTAATGGCCCCAACATTGCAGTTCCAAGTACTAATCCATGCTCTAAGTTCATCTCCCTTGTTCCTGACATTCCTTGCATTCAAACAGACAGACATTAACCAATTCACTGAGAGCAACTTTGCCCTATCAATTGTGTACCCTTCGTCACAGAAGTTGTTTACAGCTCATTGAAAATACCACTTCTTCTAAACCAAATAGCAACTTTTAAGTTAATGAACTAAACAAAAGAAAGACTGGACTTTAAATAAAAGTGAACCCTTAATAGCCCTCAGTCACCAAACTCTCACGACAGCATTCAAATGCGCCCATACTCAGCACTCAGTTCAAACAAAACGTTACATCTGGGAAAAATGCAGAAACATTTTACCAAATTATAAAATAGAAGATTACTGTCTCAGAGGAGAATGAGAGCTGAATTATTTGAAGTATTTATGGCAATTGGATGGTATAGCTATTGTCTGAAGACTTGAATGAAGTGAATTGGTTAGGAAATCAATTCCATTTAATTTTGTGAGTTTCTCTTTCAAATTAATTTTGGCTGTGGGAGAAATTATCAGCTTCTAAAAATTAATCAATGTCAAGTACACCATCGAAGGTTAAGGAAGACGTCACAGCACGCTCCAAAACTGAGAAGAATGGCGACTTTGGCAATTTGAGTTTTCCGAAAATTTAGAGTTACAAAAATGTCGAGTCAGTTGAAAATAGAGTGTCACCAAATCTCGAATATGTAGCAAAAATTGTAAGTTAAACTTGATTGTGAAAGGAATACAAACAAAATGAAAAATGAAAATGAAAATCGCTTTATTGTCACAAGTAGGCTTCAATTAAGTTACTATGAAAAGTCCCTCGTCGCCACGTTCCGGCGCCTGTCCGGGGAGGCTGGTACGGGAATCGAACCGTGCTGCTGGCCTGCTTGGTCTGCTTTAAAAGACAGCGATTTAGACTAGTGAGCTAAATACGAGGAAATGTGAATAAATAGAACAATATGAGATTGAATGAAACTTGTTGGTGGAATATTATTTGAAACTAACGTCGAAATGGGCAGCTGCATAAATGAGAATTATTTATATCGCATCTCAGAATTTCCATGCATATCTTTATGTTCTACCAAACATATGTTCTGGTTATGTTAAATCGCCCAAAATTTAACATTGACAAGATATTGGAGATGGAGTTGTTTCTGGAAATTGGGACAGATTTATGGGAAAACAAAATGCCAATGAATACGATATAAAGGTACTTTAATGCAATTGCTGTGATTTTTTTATACTTAGCCGAAATAGGCTTGAACCTTGAGGTCTGCCTGATGGAAATTGTTACCTTGTATTCTTTGAGAACCGACTTCGTTCAATTCAAAGGGTAAATAGGTGGGAGTGCTGGCTGGGAATCTTGGCCGTCACCAGCCTCAACATTTTGTCAGACGGCAAATTTGGAAAATAGGATAATGATACACTCAGCAAATAAAACAACAATTATTTTCTAGAATGATATTCATGACAACAAGCTGGACTAAAAAATCTGATAATAACCTTGTTTCTGAAGCACGGACGACAGGGACGGACGATACTTTGGATAATGTCCTTGCTTATAAGAACATAAGAACCAGGAGCATGAGTAGGCCATCTGGCCCCTCGAGCCTGCTGCGCCATTCAACGAGATCATGGCTGATCTTTTGTGGACTCAGCTCCACTTCCCGGCCCGAACACCATAACCCTTAATCCCTTTATTCTTCAAAAAACTATCTATCTTTACCTTAAAAACATGTAATGAAGGAGCCTCAACTGCTTCACTGGGCAGGGAATTCAATAGATTCACAACCCTTTGGGTGAAGAAGTTCCTCCTAAACTCAGTCCTAAATCTACTTCCCCTTATTTTGAGGCTATTTGAGGCTAGTTCGGCTTTCACCCGCCAGTGGAAACAACCTGCCCACCTCTATCCTATCTATTCCCTTCATAATTTTAAATGTTTCTATAAGATCCCCCCTCATCCTTCTAAGTTCCAACGCGTACAGTCCCAGTCTACTCAACCTCTCCTCATAATCCAACCCCTTCAGGTCCGGGATTAACCTATTGAATCTCCTCTGCACACCCTCCAGTGCCACTATGTCTTTCCTCAAGTAAGGAGACCAAAACTAAACACAATACTCCAGGTGTGGCCTCACTAACACATTATAAAATTGCAACATAACCTCCCTAGCCTTAAACCCCATCCCTCTAGCAATGAAGGACAACATTCCATTTGCCTTCTGAATCAACTGCTGCACCTGTAAACCAACTTTCTGTGACTCATGCACGAGCACACCCAGGTCTCTCTGTACAGCGGCATGCTTTAATAATTTATCTTTTAAATAATAATCCCACTGCTGTTATTCCTACCAAAATGGACAACCTCAAATTTGTCAACATTGTATTCCATCTGCCAGACCCTAGCCCATTCACTTAACCTATCCAAATCCCTCTGCAGACTTCCAGTATCCTCTGCACTTTTCTGTTTACCACTCATCTTAGTGTCATTTGCAAATTTGGACACATTGCCCTTGGTCCCTAACTCCAAATCATCTATGTAAATTGTGAACAATTGTGGGCCCAACACGGATCCCTGACTGACACCACTCGCTCCTGATTGCCAACCAGAGAAACACGCATTAATCCCCACTCATTGCTTTCTATTAATTAATCAATCCTCTATCCATGCTACTACTTTACCCTTAATACCATGCATCTTTATCTCATGCAGCAACCTTTTGTGTGGCACCTTGTGAAAGGCTTTCTGGAAGTTCAAATATACCACATCCATTGGCTCCCCGTTATCTACTGCACTGGTAATGTCTTCAAACAATTCCACTAAATTAGGTAGGCATGACCTGACGTTTATGAACCCATGCTGCGTCTGCCCAATGGGACAATTTCTATCCAGATGCCTCGCTGTTTCTTCCTTGATGATAGATTCAAGCATCTTCCCTACAACCGAAGTTAAGCTCACTGGCCTATAATTTCCTGCTCTCGGCCTACCTCCTTTTTTAAACAGTGGTGTCACGTTTGATAATTTCCAATCCACCGGGACCACTCCAGAGTCTAGTGAATTTTGCTAAATTATCATTAGTGCATCTGCAACTTACCTGGCCATTTCGTTTAGAACTCCGGGATGCAATCCATCAGAGACAGGAGACTTCTCTATCTTTAGCCCCATTAGCTTGCCCATCACTACCACCTCATTGATAGAAATCCTCTCATGGTCCTCCCCTGCCATAGCCTCATTTCTATAAGTAGCTGGCATGTTATTTGTGTCTTCCACTGTGAAGACCGACCCAAAAAACCTCAGTTCAGTTCCTCAGCCATTTCCTCATATCACTTTATTAAAACTCCCTTCTCATCCTCTAAATGACCAATATTTACCTTAGCCTCTCTTTTTTGTGTTATATATTTGTAAAAACGTTTGCTGTCTGTTTTTATATTCTGAGCAAGTTTACTCTCATACTCTATCTTAGTCTTCTTTATAGCTTTTTTTAGTAGTTTTCTGTTGCCCCCTAAAGATTTCCCAGTCCTCTTGTCTCCCACCAATGTTTGCCACTTTGTATGCTTTTTCCTTCAATTTGATACTCTCCCTTATTTCCTTAGATAGCCACGGTCGATTTTCCCTCTTTCTACCGTCCTTCCTTTTTGTTGGTATAAAGCTTTGCTGAGCACTGTGAAAAATCGCTTAGAAGGTTCTCCACTGTTCCTCAACTGTTCCATAAAGTCTTTGCTCCCAGTCTACTTGAGCTAGTTCTTCTCTCATCCCATTGTCTTCTCCTTTGTTTAAACACAGAACACCAGTATTTGATTTTACTTTCTCACCCTCCATCTGTATTTTACATTAAACGGGTCGTTAATTGAAGGCTTGGTGAAATCTGAAGCTCGAACGATTGTTTAACAAAAACATTATAAAATAGTGCCAGCAATATTTGACGAAAGTGAACCTGGGATGAACCGGAGACCGTTGAGTCCTGAATTTCAAGGCCCAACAGCATGCTTCCCTCAGAATGAAGTTGGACATGCTATCTCTAATCGGGCATTGCATTTTGATTCAAACTGTGAGTGTAGATTATTGTGTACCTGTTTAAATAAATACATAGCTGAAATCATAGAGTCATTTTAAAGCTGTATTTAAATGTAACTCATTCTGCATTTGAGTATTCAATTCCCTTTGATGGGAAACACTGGGCAACAACAGCAGAAATGCATAGCTCCCGACATGTGCAGTGTTTGGAGAGTGTCGGCTTTTATTCACTCGAGAAGACATGATGAAGAACTATTTGATCGGATACATAAAGATGCGAAGGGGCGTAGATGAGATGAATGTGAAGCGGTTGTTTCCTCTTGTTTACACATGCGATGATGAGCATTTAAGACACGAGTACTGAGTATTTCGGACAATTTTGCAGTGGAAGCAGAGTCTTTGAATATTTCAACATAGAGCTACATCGACTCCTGACTAACAAAGGTCTGAATGGTTGTCAGGGTTCGACTTAAATTTGATTTTAAACTTGCAATCAACTTCGGCATTTTCGTGTAGAATGGTGGAGCAGGCTCGAGGGCCCAGCGGAACACTGCAGCTCCAGAATGATGGTGCAAAGATAAATTACTGCTCTAAAAATACTACATGCAGATGGTTATTAATATCAGAATATGTCAAGCCGTTTAACCAACGGCAAACTTGAAAATTTAAATAATAAATTTGAAAAACACTGCAAACTCGCGCATCACCGTGATGGACGGTTCACTTCCTGGCTCACAGGACATTAACATTGGTGATAGATGAAGGAACGCCGAAAATAAATAAAATGTCTGTGTGAATTGCATGGAAAATGGGGTATAAAATACTCCAAATATTGTCTAAACATAAACTGGAAATGAAATTGGTGAAACCAATTCTTAAAAACACCTACTCTCTAATAATGTGATCGAATACATTATTCCATCGGTTTGCACTGGAGTGCTGAACTTGTGGCATATGAGTGCTACAGTGAGAGTTTGGTGACTGAGGGAGTATAAGGGTTCATTTTTATTTAAAGTCTAGTATTTCTTTTATTTATTTAACTAACTTAAAAGTTGCTGTTTGGTCAAAAAGAAGGTGAATTTTGAATCAGCTTTAAACAAGGTTCTACTTGTACTTACTTGCAGCTGGAGCTTGTTAATTAGTTAATTGCATTAGGCCAGTTATCAGAGGCTAGAGTCACAGCATAAATAGTAGCTAGTTGCGGTGCAGACTTTGTTTGCACTTGAGTGCTGAACTTGTGGCATTTCAGTGCTACAGTGAGAGTTTGGTGACTGGGGGAGTAAGGTGAGGAGGGAGTAAGGTGCTCCTTACATTTCATTTCCTATATTTATCAAAGAACGTAAAGGGATCCAGGAGTTTAGAGTACAGCTGACTGGAAGTAGAGTCGGAGGGCGGAGGTCCAGTTGGTCCAAGGGGCAGCTAATTCTGTAAAGTAAGAGGGGATGGAGGCTAGGGCAGTTGCATGCTCCTCCTGTAGGATGTGGGTGGTGAGGGAAACCAGTGGTGTCCCCGCTGACTATACCTGAGGGAAGTGCACCCAACACCAGCTCCTCAGAGACCGTGTTAAGGTACTGGAGCTGGAGCTGGATGAACTTCGGATCATCCGGGAGGCAGAGGGGGTTATAGAGAAGAGTTATAGGGAGGTAGCCACAACAAAGGTACTGGACAAGAGTAGCTGGGTTACAGTCAGGGGAAAGAAAACTAACAGGCAGACAGTGCAGGGATCCCTCGTTGCCGTTCCCCTTCAAAACAAGTATACCGTTTTGGATGCTGTTGGGGGGGATGACCTACCGGGGGAAGGCCCCAGCGGCCAGGTCTCTGGCACTGAGTCTGGCTCTGGGGCTCAGAAGGGAAGGGGGGAGCATAGAAAAGCAATAGTAATAGGAGATTAAATGGTTAGGGGAATAGATAGGAGATGCTGTGGTCGCGAGCGAGACTCCCGAAAGGTATGTTGCCTCCCGGGTGCCAGGGCCAGGGATGTCTCGGATCGTGTCATCAGGATCCTGAAGGGGAGGGTGAGCAGCCAGAAGTCGTGGTGCACATTGGTACCAACGATGTAGGTAGGAAAAAGTGTGTGGAGGTAATAAACAAGTTTAGGGAGTTAGGCTGGAAGTTAAAGGCCAGGACAGACAGAGTTGTCATCTCTGGTTTTTTGCCGGAGCCACGTGATAGCGAGGCTAGGAATAGGGGAGAGTGCAGTTGAACACGTGGCTGCAGGAATGGTGTAGGATTGAGGGCTTCAGGTATTTGGATAATTGGAGCACATTCTGGGGAAGGTGGGACCTATACAAGCAGGACGGGTTGCATCTGAACCAGAGGGGCACCAATATCCTGGGGGGGAGGGGGGGGGGGAGGTTTTCTAGTACTCTTCGGGAGGGTTTAAACTAATTTGGCAGGGGAATGGGAACCGGATCTGTAGTCCAGCAACTAAGGAAGACGATAGTCAGGACGCCAAAGCACGTAGTGATGCAGTGGGGAAGGTAACAATGACAAAGGAGAGTACTTGCAGGCAAGGAGATGGTTTGAAGTGTGTATACTTTAATGCAAGAAGCATCAGGAATAAGGTGGTGAACTTAAGGCATGGATTGGTACTTGGGACTACGATGTGGTGGCCATCACGGAAACTTGGATTGAAGAGGGGCAGAAATGGTTGTTGGAGGTCCCTGGTTATAGATGTTTCAACAAGATTAGGGAGGATGGTAAAAGAGGTGGGGGGGGGGGTGGCATTGTTAATTAGAGATAGTATAACAGCTACAGAAAGGCAGTTCGAGGGGGATCTGCCTACTGAGGTAATATGGGTTGAAGTCAGAAATAGCAGTCACCTTGTTGGGAGTTTTCTATAGGTCCCCCAATAGCAGCAGAGATGTGGAGGAACAGATTGGGAAACAGATTTTGGAAAGGTGCAGAAGTCACAGGGTAGTAGTCATGGGTGACTTCAACTTCCCAAACATTGAGTGGAAACTCTTTAGATCAAATAGTTTGGATGAGGTAGTGTTTGTGCAGTGTGCCCAGGAAGCTTTTCTAACACAGTATGTAGATTGTCCAACCAGAGGGGAGGCCATATTGGATTTAGTTCTTGGTAGTGAACCAGGGCAGGTGATATATTTATTAGTAGGGGAGCATTTTGGAGGCAGTGACCACAATTCTGTGAATTTCACTTTAGTTATGGAGAGGGATAGGTGCGTGCAACAGGGCAAGGTTTATAATTGGGGGAAGGGTAAATATAATTCTGTCAGACAAGAATTGAAGTGCAGAAGTTGGGAACATAGGCTGTCAGGGAAGGACACAAGTGAAATGTGGAACTTGTTCAAGGAGCAGGTACTACGTGTCTTTGATATGTATGTCCTTGTCAGGCAGGGAAGAGATATTCGAGTGAGGGAACCATGGTTGACAAGAGAGGTTGAATGTCTTGTTAAGAGGAAGAAGGAGACTTATGTAAGGCTAAAGAAAGAAGGTTCAGACAGGGCGCTGGAGGGATACAAGATAGCCAGGAGGGAACGGAAGAAAGGGATTAGGAGAGCTAAGAGAGGGCATGAAAAATCTTTGGCGTGTAGGATCAAGGAAAACCCCAAGGCCTTTTACACATATGTGAGATATATGTGAATGACTAGAGCGAGGGTAGGTCCGATTAAGGACAGTAGCGGGAGATTGTGTATTGAGTCTGAAGAGATAGGAGAGGTCTTGAACAAGTATTTTTCTTCAGTATTTACAAACGAGAGGGGCCATATTGTTGGAGAGGACAGCGTGAAGAAGACTGATAAGCTTGAGGAGATACTTGTCAGGAAGAAAGATGTGTTGCGCGTTTTGAAAAACTTGAGGATAGGCAAGTCCCCCGGGCCTGATGGGATATATCCAAGGATTCTATGGGAAGCAAAAAATGAAATTGCAGAGCCGTTGGCAATGACCTTTTCGTCCTCGCTCTCAACAGGGCTGGTACCAGAGGATTGGAGAATGGCGAATGTCGTGCCCCTTTTCAAAAAAGGGAATAGGGATAAACCTGGGAATTACAGGTCAGTTAGTCTTACTTCGGCGGTAGGCAAAGTAATGGAAAGGGTACTGAGGGATAGGATTTCTGAGCATCTAGAAAGGCATTGCTTGATTAGGGATAGTCAGCACGGATTTGTGAGGGGTAGGTCTTGCCTTACAAGTCTTATTGACTTCTTTGAGGAGGTGACCAAGCATGTGGATGAAGGTAAAGCAGTGGATGTGGTGTACATGGATTTTAGTAAGGCATTTGATAAGGTTCCCCATGGTAGGCTTATGCAGAAAGTAAGGAGGCATGGGATAGTGGGAAATTTGGCCAGTTGGATAACAAACTGGCTAACCAATAGAAGACAGAGAGTGGTGGAGGATGGCAAATATTCAGCCTGGAGCCCAGTTATCAGTGGCGTACCGCAGGGATCAATTCTGAGTCCTCTGCTGTTTCTGATTTTCATTAACGACTTGGATGAGGGAGTTGAAGGGTGGGTCAGTAAATTTGCAGATGATACGAAGATTGGTGGAGTTGTGGATAGTGAGGAGGGCTGTTGTCGGCTTCAAATAGACATAGATATGATGCAGAGCTGGGCTGAGAAGTGGCAGATGGAGTTTAACCCTGACAAGTGTGAGGTTGTCCATTTTGGAAGGACAAATATGAATGCGGAATATTGTGTTAATGGTAGGGTTCTTGGCAATGTGGAGGAGCAGAGAGATCTTGGGGTCTATGTTCATAGATCTTTGAAAGTTGCCACTCAAGTGGATAGAGCTGTGAACAAGGCCTATGGTGTGCTAGCGTTCATTAGCAAAGGGATTGAATTTAAGAGCCGTGAAGTGATGATGCAGCTGTACAAAACCTTGGTCAGGACACAATTGGAGTACTGTGTGCAGTTCTGGTCACCTCATTTTAGGAAGGATGTGGAAGCTTTGGAAAAGGTGCAAAGGAGATTTACCAGTATGTTGCCTGGAATGGAGAGTAGGTCATACGAGGAAAGGTTGAGGGTGCTAGGCCTTTTCTCATTAGAACGGAGAAGGATGAGGGGCGACTTGATAGAGGTTTATAAGATGATTAGGGGAATAGATAGAGTAGACAGTCAGAGACTTTTCCCCCGGGTGGAACACACCATTACAAGGGGACATAAATTTAAGATAAATGGTGGAAGATATAGAGGGGATTCAGAGGTAGGTTCTTTACCCAGAGAGTAGTGGGGGCATGGAATGCACTGCCTGTGGAAGTAGTTGAGTCAGAAAAGTTAGGGACCTTCAAGCGGCTATTGGATAGGTACATGGATTAGGGTAGAATAACGGAGTGTAGGTTAACTTCTTAAGGGCAGCACGGTAGCATTGTAGATAGCACAATTGCTTCACAGCTCAAGGTTCCCAAGTTTGATTTCGAC
Organism: Scyliorhinus canicula; assembly: GCF_902713615.1. Classification (NCBI taxonomy): domain Eukaryota; kingdom Metazoa; phylum Chordata; class Chondrichthyes; order Carcharhiniformes; family Scyliorhinidae; genus Scyliorhinus; species Scyliorhinus canicula. The sequence goes on from NC_052157.1 coordinate 89,602,194, forward strand.
TTGGGTCGCTGTCTGTGTGGAGTCTGCACATCCTCCCCGTGACTGCGTGGGTTTCCTCCGGGTACTCCGGTTTCCTCCCACAGTCCAAAGATGTGCAGGTTGGGTGGCTTGGCCATGAAAAATTGTCCAAAATTCTATGATTAACCTAGGACAAAAGTTCGGTGCAACATCGTGGGCCGAAGGGCCTGTTCTGTGCTGTATTTCTCTATCTATCTATCTAAATACAGGCATCCGTTAGACGTGTTTCCGAGAATATTAATATTCTTAGAATATTAATAAAACTCTTGGGATAATGAGGTAGTCGTGTGTCACCGATGGCAAGATTAAGCCTATGTTCACTGATTCTTAGAACAAAGAGACCTCAGTTAAGTCGATGATAAAACAATTCAGAAATGCGACATGGTTTTCTTTTTGAAACATTTATCTTCCTGTAAACATATGGATTTCAGTGGGTGGAGGTGAAAATGGCATTCAAGGAACTCAACGCTTCAGTACAAAAAGGATTATTAGGAATGTGCAACCTCAGGGAATCGTGATAATATGAAGTTATCTAACCACAAGGGCCACATGACTTGTCTGGATTAATGCAAGGCTCAACTCGCTTAATTCTTTTTGATATCCATTCACATGCAATGCCAGTGATGGGTGATGTGGAGTGTGCACGGACAGTTATTTAGCAACATGTTCACATTTGACACAACAGTCATGAATTACGGAACAGGCATATTCCGACCTCTGTTGTTAGAACCTTCAACTCGGTCATACAAAAGTGAAGAGAGAAGCTTAATGGATAATCACAGAATAGATTATGTTGCATTAATTCAAATAATGTGAACATAAGGGGCAAAGGAGGGACGTGTTATGAATGCCAATTGAATGGATTTGAACGATCCCATAATCAACGGGACAGACATTGATTTTTATGACCATTATTGTGAATTAACAGCCTGTCTTACCTCCATGCCCAAAGAGAAATGTTCATCTATGCAAAGAGTGAAAAACCCTGTGATGGAACGTTCATCATGTGAATATGCTAAAACGCGCCATATCATGAGATGAGAGAAGACTGATATTCATTTGCGATCGTCTGTTTTGAGAAGCTATTCAGGAAGTTTAACCGTGCGAGTTGATTACACCAATTGTTCGGTTGCCAGATGCATCTTTCACAAATAAAATGGTGACAGTAGTTTTACCATTACTAAAATTATTATTCGTATGGGGACGAACGATGGATACATGCGGCAAGCGATCGTGCGTTTCATTCTTGCTGGACTGAACTTGGCACTCAGAGGCGGGAGCGTGTTGCATCGGATTGGTCTGCTTGGGTTAAATTGAAAACCTGATATAACTAATTTGTATTGCGAATATAACGCAGCATGAAAAATTATTAACGATGTATGAGATGTCCAAGCTGAGGTCGGTAGATACGACTCGTGACCGCAGTCGCAGGATATTAAATGCTGATGTACAAACGGTCGGTATTAAAATGCATGCATAACTGTGTTGAACATGTTTCATGAAGTAGCGCTATTAATGTGGCCATATAATTTAGTTGTAAGAACGTAAATGTTGCTTTAACATACTAAGGACCACAATCTTAACGTAACGTTCTAAAATTTCGTTAACGTTTGTGAAACAAAACAAACGTGAGTGAGTGAGGCAATGTTGAGTTGCGAGGACACTGGAGTTCCGGAAGAGTTTCCATAATTTGGACTTTAATATTTTAACATAACGTTTTGATACAATTTAAATTGGGAACCCAAGTTTTGTTTCACCCAGTTATCGATCTAAAACCTGTCAGTCTAAAAACTAATAAAGGGCAGATTTTTGAAAATATGACCCCGGAAAACCGACATCTATATTATCTGTAGACCTGGAAATCAAGTATCACAATAACTGTTTCTTAGGGATGGAACACGTCAGGATTACGTTCGGAGGCATTGATTAAAATTGGATAATCATGCATGAATCTACCTGGTTGAATTAGAGATACGCATACAAAAAAGCGAAAGTACAACGTCCTAGAACGTCACAGCCCATCTGGAAACGTCCACAGAGGGAGAAATAGATGATGCTTCAAGTTTGAATGAATTTCTCCAAAACTCTTCTTCTGAAAGATACATTCGATGATGGTCCGTAAAATAAGTTACAAAGGGACATAGTAAAACGGAACAACAGTGCACAAATCAAAACATCTGTGAAATGACAAGGGTGTTTTTGAATTCAAGAGTCAGCGCAATAAGAAATGCGACATGGATAAATGGTAGGGCAACTAAAACCGGCCTTCCTATTACCACAAGGAAAAAGGAAAAGCAGACTCAATAGCGGGGAGTGAACGGTGAATGTTATTTGAAATGTTTAAATGAGAATACGACGAAATGCAATGATGTGAGAGTGTAGATAAACTGGAACTGAAGAAAAGTGTACATATACTCCCACTGAGAATTAATTATCAAGATATCAAGTGATGTTTCATCAGCATAATAGAAGTAAGTGATTTTTTTTAGGAGCGGAATAAACATTTTAGTGTCAAGAGGATGATATATGCTGAGAGTTTCAGGGTAAGGCAGGGGTAAGAAGCAAGATTTACTTTCTAGCGGTATGTATCCAGCCATAGGATGCTGCATACATAGGTACAGCTGGTTGTGGTAAAATAACGGATGCCATTAAATCTGAAGGAAGAATGCACTGGAAATGTTGACGAGGGTCAGATAGAATAATTCCCCACCTGTAGCACTGAAGTTTGGGAACTAAACTGAGGGTAGGGTTAGAATAAGAAAATCACAGAATTGCTACGGCTCATAATGTTTGCATCGGCTCTCCAACATTTAACGCTTTCTGTTATTGATGAGCCGTTTTCCCCATGCACCGGCACACTGTTCCTTTCCAACTAATCGTCAAGCTACCTCTTAAATGCCTCAATTCAACTCTCATCCACTTGACTTACAGGCAGTGCATTCCAGACCGAATTCACTCGTTGTGTGAAAATACAAATCACGCAGCATTTTTTTTCTTTTGCTAATTATTTTCAATCCGTGCCGTCTGCTCCTTTATCCTTCCTCGTGCGACAAATGTTTTCCCTATTTCCCTCACGATTTTTAACATGTCTATGAATTCTCCTCTCGGATCTCAAATCTATCCTCATAAGTGAAGACTTTGATCTTTGGAAATATTAGTAAACTGACAGTCATGAATTATTTAAATATAGTTTGTTCTAAGTTTTGAAAAATATATCACTTAAGTTTGAACAAAATTAACTCCGTTGACATAATAGCAAATGTTTATTTCAATTGAATATGAGAAATGTAAATGTAGCTGTTCCTTTTCATTATTGAAATGTGCAGTCAGTCGGCTGACTGTATTTAACTTCATGTGCACCAGTCGGGCTGATATTAATGTTTGTAAGCTTTGGCATGTGCTTATATATGATAAACTAGACCCTGAACAATAACCTTCTCTATCAGGAAGGTTGCCTGTCTCCAACTTCGTCACATCGCAAATCTACTTGCGTGGCTCAGGTTATTTTCTATTACAAACACTATCAGCCACGTTTTAGCGCAAGCTGAGCGATCGTTCCAATCTACGCAATGGGTTCTTATTCTTCAAATTGCAAACATTCAACTGTTTTGCGACCCGGCGGTCGTTCTTCCAAATATGCACTGCCATTACTGCGAAATTTGACCTGCACAATTATCTCGGAATTGTTTTCGCCAAATGTTTTCAGTATCAGTGTTACGTCCTCCAGCCATTGAGCTCTTTAGGAATAAATTCCCTTCTTCCATTCTGGCTATTGTGTTTTTCAAATTTTATTTTCTTCCTCACTCAAATCGGATTGGTCTTTAAATTTATTTTAAACACGTTTTTCTCCAAATTATTTTCTGGGACACTAGATGTTTGACCTTTAACAAAGTTCTTACTTACATAAATTTTTGATTCCATCGATAGATTGTTTGTGTTCTGGAATGTGACAACCAACGATAACAGACCGTTACTTGACTTCACCAATATTGAGCAGAATTATTGAGAACAGCCCTTGTGGAAATCTTCCAGGATTAGGTCAATGATTGGTTATTTCGTATTGTGAAGTAATCTTGCTCAGGAACTAAAGTTGAAACCAAATTATTATTGCTGCCTCCCGACAAGACATTTTCCCAAGGGCGTGGAGCAAACAATTAGTTGTTAATACATAAAGAGCCTCTGCATTACATTGGGATGTCATGACGAGTCATCTATTCGCGCTACTGATTTAACCATGTGATTAGACGCCTTGAGCTGTTTTGACAACTTAATATTGAATATATGACTCTGACGGCAGTTCATTGCGTTGTCAACGTGATGGCACATATCATCATGCAGGTAATGTGTGGGAAGCAACTAAAAATCTATGGCTTTCTAATCTCAATTTCTAAATTATTGTGAAATATATTAATTGTTCCAAAGTATCAAAATAAGCTACTAAAGAATATTTTACGTTCATATCATATGGTTAGTTGACATACTTCCAGTATAATGCCAAAATACCAAGTATGCAAATTATGAATTTCGTGTGCAAATAGCGGTTGTTTCTGGATGAAATTTTAATTTTAAACGTATCATACGCGTGCATTGTTCAATAAAAACAACATTAAAGTATATTGATCAAGTGGAATGTTTCAGTTTCTGATCGCTGTTCAACCAACATGTCCTGAAATGGCAATGCATGTGTGAGACATGAATGCCTTCCAGTTATTGAAAATAAAACGTTGAGCTCACAAATGAAACAACGTTTTTTTCCATCAAAATTATATGATCATCTCAGTGAAACAACGGGGATTTGATTATAAGATGAAGACGCTGCAGGAGAAATTGGGTTGTATCCTTGTATTTATGACAGCCTCAGGGGCTGCGCCTCTCTGAATTACTGCTTTGGGATATCATCCAGAATATAAACCAAATGTTATGCTTCTGAATCCTGGCGGAGAGACGGAAATTCTGTTAAATTATAGCAGTCTTGACTTCCCGACTGGGTTAGCTGGGGCTAAAGATATGTACATGGATATGAGAATGGTGCAGAGATAACTATATGTTCCGATGTTCTGCTGCTATCAGAACATCTTAACTTCCTCACCTACATCTTTTGCTTTCGACCTTTCCTCTATAAGAAGACATGCAATTTATTTGCGCAAAGCGGATTAATGTTAGACTATAAACCAACATGTATGCAATGGAATATTATGCAAATAGAGTTGAACAGTTGCCGAAAGGTACCAAATCCACCCTGCGAAGTAATTATGATAATTGGCCGTCTTTAATCTACTTTGATCCAAAAGCACGTGGGGGGGGGGGGGGTGGGGGTGGGGCTGTCAACTCAGGCCAATTTAAGATAGCAACTTGTAACTCACTCCCAGTGCGTACTCCCAGCGAACCAGAGAACACCCAGCCAGAGTGAGACAGCAAACAGTGAGTTTGGGAATTTGAAGCTCGGTGGGAATTAAATCCAACCGGTAATACTGTTCCTTTTTAAATTTCAGGAGTTTAAATTAATCTAGAATTGTGCAGTGAATGTTAAGAAGGGTTGTCTCATTCACTCACATAACTGCTTGGCAATTAAGTATCAGTCACCTAAATCTACTTTTATCAAAAATCAGGTGGGGAGTCAAATCGGAGTCAACTCAGGCAAATGTAAAAGAACACCTAGTAACTCACTCCCAGTGAGTTCTTCCAGTGAGCCAGTGAAGACATAGCCGGAGTGAGCGAGCAAAGAGTGAGTTTGGGAAATTAAAGCTAGGTGGGAATTCGAAGCTGCGTGGGATAAAGGTGCTTTTTCGACCAGGTAAATGACTAGTAAGTAGTATTTCTTTTCATTGTCTAATTTATTTATTTAGTTTTTCTTTCGTTTTTTTGGAATTGTCGTTGTATAAGTTAACCTAAGGTTGAGTACATAGCAAGAGATCCCAGACCCGTGTCACGCTGCTCGCACGTCCACTGTCCCTGGCTCCTACACGTGCAATCAGTGTGTCCAGTTGCAGCTCCTGTTCGACAGCCTACCGACTCTGCAGCTGCGGATGGACATGCTTTGGAGCATCCGCGATGCTGAGGACGTCATGGATAGGACGTTTAGTGAGTTTGCCACAACGCAGGTGAACGTTACTGAGGGAGATATGAAATGTGTGACGAAAAGACAGAGAAAGAGTAGGAAAGCAGTGCAGGTGTCCCTGCGGTCATCTCCCTGCAAAACAGATATAGCCGTGGCTGGCTGTTCTGCACAGCAGGGCATGAAGACGAATGGCACGGCTATAGTTATGGGGGACCCAAATGTAAGGGGAATAGACAGGCGGTTCTGTGGACGCAATTGAGACTCCAGGATGCTATGTTGCCTCCCTGGTGCAAGAGCCAATTATGTTTGTGAGCGGCTGCAGGACTTTCTGGGGGGGGGGGGGGGGGGGTTGGAGGGTGAACAACCATCTGTCCTGTTGCCTATAGGAACCAGTGATAAAGGTAAAATACGTGACGTGGTCCGACAAGCTGAATTCAGGGAGTTAGGAATTAACGTAAAAAGTAGGACCTCAATGGTAGTAATCTTAGGATTCCGACCAGTGCCACGAGCTAGTCGGAGTGGGAATGTCAGGATATATAGGATGAATGCGTGGCTCGGGACATGGTGCAAGAGTGAGGGTTCAAATTCCTGGGGCATTGGAACCGGATCTGGGGAAATTGGCAGCAATACAAAACAAACGGTCTGCACCTAGGCAGGACTGGAACCGATGACTGGGGGGGGGGGGTGTTTGCTAGAGCTCATTGTGATGTGGCGGGGGACGGGAATGGATGCAGGAAGTCGGAAGGTAGTAAGACAGGGACAGAAACAAAAGGCAGTAAGGCGGAAATTATAAGGCAGGTAAGCCGTAGTCAAAAATATAAAAAGGCGACAAAACAAGATACAGTGACTGAGGGAAACTGAGTGGATAAGCGAAGTAACACTAAAAGGAATTAAACGGGAAGTTAAACCATAAAAGGTAAGCAACGCAGCAGGTTGTTCCATCACGATATGGGTTCAATGACAAGGAAAATTAGGTGAAAAGTTAAGAGGAAATATAACTTAGGAGAGGTTGCTTATCGTGGTGTTAGGACTCAAAACAGAGGTGCAAAATCCAGCATAAGTGTACTTTACCTGAATGTTCATAGTATTTGGAATAAGGTAAATGAGTTGATGGCGCAAATCATCGTGAATAACTATGAACAAACAAAATAACCAAGAAAAGTACAGCACAGGAACAGGCCCTTCGGCCCACAAAGTCCGTGCCGACAATGCTGTCCGACTAAACTCCAATCTTCTACTGATCCTGGGTCCCTAACCCTCAATTCCCATCGTATTCATATGTTTGTCAAGATGCCCCTTAAATCACAGTATCGTATCTGCTTCCACGACCTCCGCCGGCAACGAGTTCCAGGCACACACTACCATCTGTGTAAAAAACTTGCCACACACATCTCATCTGTATCTTGCCCCTCACACCTTAAACCTGTGCCCCTAATATTTGACCCCTTAACCTGGGGAAACGCCTCTGACTATCCACTATGTGTATGCACTTCATAATCTTGTAGACCTCTATCAGGTCACCCCTCAACCTCCGTCGTTCCAGTGAGAAAAAGCGGAGTTTGTTCAACCGCTGCTCAAAGGTATTGAGGATAAGGTTGAATCCATTTGTGTGGCAATCAGGAATAATAAGGCGAAAAGTTCACTAATGGGAGTTGCCCCTTGGCCACCAAACAGTAGCATTATCGTGGGCAGGCAATAAACAAATAAATAACTGATGTATGGAGAAATGGTACAGCAGTTTTTATGGGAGATTTTAATCTACAGGTCAATTGGTTTAACCAGGTCGGTCAAGGCAGCCTTCAGGAGGAGTTAATAGATTATATCCGCGATAATTTCCTGGAACATTATGTAATGAAAACTACGAGGGAACAAGCGGTGCTAGATCTGGTCATCTGTAATGAGACAGGACTGATTAATGTTCTCATAGTTAGGATACTCTCGGAAGGAGCGATCACAATATTGTGGAATTTAAAATACATATGAGGGTGAGAAGGTAAAATCAAATACTAGTGTGCTGTGCTTAAAGAAAGGAGATGACAATAAGAAGAGAACTAGCTGAGGGTGACTGTGAGAAAATGGTAAAACAGTTATGGAACAATGGAGAACCTTCGAAGCGATTTTTCACAGTGCTCAGCAAAGGTTTATACCAACGGAAAGGAAGGACTGCAGAAAGACGGAAAATCGACCGTGGATATCCAAGGAAATAAGAAAGAGTATAAAGTTGAAGGATAAAGCATACAAAGTGGCGAAGATTAGTGGGAGACGAGAGGACTGGGAAATCTTTAGGGGGCAACAGAAAAATACTAAAAAAGTTATAGAGAAGATTAACATAGATTATGAGATTATAATTGCTCAGAATTTAAAAACAGATAGTAAAGGTTTCTACAAATACATAAACCAAAATACAGTGGCCAAGGTAAATATTGGTCCCTTAGAGGATGAGAAGGGAAATTGTATAAGGCAAGATGAGGAAATGGCTGAGGAACTGAACAGGTTTTCTCAGTCGGTCTGCACTGTGGAATACACAAATAAAATGCCAGTGACTGATAGAAATGTGGCTATGAATGGAGAGGATCTTGACATGATTGTTATCATGAAGGAGGTAGTGATGGACAGGCTAAAGGGGCTAAAGGTAGACAAGTCTCCTGGCCATGATAAAATCCACCCCAGAGTGCTAAAAGAGATGGCTAGGGAAACTGCAAATGCACGAGTGGTCATTTACAAAAATTAACTGGATTCTGGGGAGGTTCCGGTGGATTGGAAATTAGCAAACGTAACACCACGCCCAGGTGGTGGGCAGAAAGCGGATAATTATAGGCCAGTGAGCTTAACTTCGGTAGTAGGGAAGATGCTGGAATGTATCATCAACGATGAAATAGCGAGGCATCTGGATGGAAGTTGTCACATTGGACAGACGCAGCATGGATTCACAAAGGGAAGGTCGTGCCGAACTAATTTAGTGGAACTTTTTGATGACATGACCAGTGCGGTACATAACGGTGAGCCAATGGATGTGGTACATCTGGATTTTCAGAAAGCCTTTGACAAGGTGCCACACAAAAGATTTATGCAGGAGGTAAAGATGCATGGCATTAAGGTTAAAGTAGTAGCATGGATAGTGGATTGGTTGATCAGTAGAAAGCACAGAGTGGGGGTTAATGCGTGTTGCTCTGGTTGGCAATCAGTAGCTCGCGGTGTTCCTCAGGACAATTGTTCACAATTTACATCGATTAATTTGGAGTTGAGGACCAAGGGCAATGTGTCCAAGTTTGCAGACTACACTAAGATTAGTGGTAAAGCAAAAAGTACAGAGGGTATTAGAAGGCTGCACAGGGATTTGGATAGGTTAATTGAATTGTCTGTCTGGCAGATGGAATACAATGTCGACAAATGTGAGGGTACCTATTTTGGTAGAAATAACAGCAAAAGGGATTATTATTTAAATGATAAAATATTAAAACATGATGCTGTGCAGAGAGACCTGGGTGTGCTAGTGCATGAGTCGCAAAAAGTTGGTTTACAGGTGCAACAGGTGATTAAGAAGGCAAATGGAATTTTGTCATTCATTGCTAGAGGGAGGGAGTTTAAGACTAGGGAGGTTATGCTGTAATTCTATAAACTGTTGGTGAGGCCACACCTGGACTATTGTGTTCAGTTTTGGTCTCCATACTTGAGAAAGGACATACTGGCACTGGAGGGTGTGCAGAGGAGATTCACTAGGTTAATCCCAGAGCTGAAGGGGTTGAATTATGAGGAGAGTTTGAGTAGACTGGGACTGTACTCGTTGGAATTTAGGAGGATGAGGGGAGGATCTTATAGAAACATTTCATAATTATGAAGGGAATAGATATGATAGATGCGGACAGCTTGTTTCCACTGGCGGGTGAAAGCAGAACTAGTGGACATAGCCTCAAAATAAGGGGAAGTAGATTTAGGACTGAGTTTAGGAGGAACTTCTTCACCCAAAGGGTTGTGAATCTATGGAATTCCCTGCCCAGTGAAGCAGTTGAGGCTCCTTCATTACATGTTTTTTAACGTAAAGATAGATAGTGTTTTGAAGAATAAAGGAATTAAGGGTTATGGTGTTCGGGCCGGAAAGAGGAGCTGAGTCCACAAAGCATCAGCCATCATCTCATTGAATGGCGGAGCAGGCTCGAGGGCCCAGATGGCCAACTCCTGCTCCTCATTCTTACGTTCTTATGTTCTTAAGGTGTTGCTTCTTCAGCTGGGGCAGTCCGAGTTGACCACAAGTTATCAAGTCAACTAACCCTATATATTAATCCGAGTTTCACAGTTAGGCAGATAAACTGCCTCGTGACAGATAATTAGCAAATGATCGATTTTCTCTGTTCAATTGTCCAATTATGCACAAAAATAATGTTTATCCTTCAATCTGATAAAATTACTTAGCGAACTTACCTAAATCTTTCAACGCGTCCTTGCACACATTAAGCTCTGTCATTTTGCAAAACAGAACTTTCAGCTAGTTACTTTCACAACAGATGTATGAATCTATCCTCCTGTACGTGCCATCAGCTTTCCTTGATGTAAGCTTTCGTTCAGACTGATTATAGGCATAGTTTTCCTTAAGCGAAATGAGTGCATTTAATATGTCCGATGAGACAAACGGCACGAACTATTGACCGTTTGCCAGTGGATTTTGTTAAAATTATACTTCGTGCCACATTGCAGTAAATATTACTGTTGTTACTCGCGCTGTAAAATTACGCAACCATAGCGGAGATCATAACTTAATTTAATTTATGTCCATTGCCGCCTGTTGTGAGTTAAGTTTGGACCTGTAAAGCATCGAAGTGTTTCTGGCGGAGGTATATACACCAGGAGAGTTAAAATGTAATTACCCCATAGATTCATGAAATGATTTAAGATACGTTAGTGCATACCTCGTCTATTAAAAGGACAGAGTGAATAGCAGGTTTTATTCCAATGCTATTGCCGATATTAAATCCTGCAAAAATGTATGTGTGGTTGCTGTAGCCTTAATATATCTAAATATCAAACAGGTAGAGAAAGGGCGGTGGAAAGAATGCGACCGATTTGCATTGAATATCTATATACCTGCTCACAACAGCAACGTTAAAGCATAGAAATAGGTTCAAGGTATTTGCTGCACCTCAATCATGAAATGATTCACGTATGTTGTAATCCATTGTGAAATTAAATAAGTGTACTTTGACACAAAAACACAAATGTGTTCTTCGTGTCGTCATCAAGAAAGCTGTGAGGTTGATCAAAACACTGTTTCGCTTTTGCAATGTTCTGCAATTTTGAATTGGGCAGCAGTTCATTTCCATAGATGAAGTGACCATGAAGAATAATCTGAAGATAATGAAAAGTTTGCCTTTGGCATGCTGGTTCATAACTAAATATTTTAAGACTCCCCTACGAGATTCAGCCACATCGCCTTGATAATTTCCGGTTGGATCTTCAGGATATACATTTCTGCAACACATTTGCAAAGTTTTAATGTCTTTGCTGGAAGATGTCAGACCTTATGTCACTGAGTCGTTCAACACTATCAATGGTATTGCCAATTTGGCAGCTGAAATCCAGCTTCTAGAATTAAATGATGCGAACAGGAGATAACAACGCAAAAGCTGCAGATGCGACGCAAGATTAATGGGCGTATTTATAACATTTAGATGTGCAATCGGGGTGTGTGTGTGTTTGTGTCTGAGTGCATATAGGCAGTCGAGGCTATGGGAGTATTCCATAATATTTCACTATCAATAATTTTAAAATAATTACCGTCCTCTTTACTTTTCAATGTCTCCTCTAAAAGTGGAGGAACCATAGGGTTGCAAAATCGTTGTCAGCAAGATGTAGAATTTACAGGGCAAATGTTTTTTTCGTAAGGTGTCTTGTCTACAACCTTTTATTTGATTGATTACAGGATGATGAATCGGGTTTTATAGATGGTCTATTGATGAACGATTGACTCAATGTCAAGGATAGAAGCATTTCCTCCCAAGTTGAGAACACGAACGAAGCAATGTCCGTCGAATAAGCATTTACTGCAGTAAGTCAACCTGCACAAGAGGTTTGGTTGACATTTACAAAGGGCTGAAAAAAGTTGCAAAGGCTCGTGGATAATATTTTTGAAAGGATGCATACGTTTTGTCTGGTAATGTTCATAATGTATCATGCAATTCCACAGTGAATGGTGGACCAGGCTCGGAGTCAGATAGAACTTTATTGTTCAGTCCGATCGCAATCGTTAATGGATAACGCCAGGGGTGTTGCACTGAACATTATTTAATCTATCACGAATTATTTAATTTAGCAACAATAAAGATAATCAACTTTTAAATTTATTTGAATTTGCTTTAGAATCAAATTTAGATTATCACAAATATTCATTTAAAATAAGGACAATTATAACGTGGGTAATTCACCTAACAGTCATATTTCTTGAGTTGATTGGGGAAACACACGCAGAGACGGGGAAAATGTGTAAACTCCAGAAACACCGGGGCGGGCGGCGTTTTGATGTGACAGCTCATTCGGAAGGAATGAAGGAATGAAGGGAGGAAGGGAGGAAGCGAGGGAGGAAGGAAGGAATGAAGGAAGGAAAATTGGAAGGAAGGAATGGAAGAAGGAACAAAAAAGGTCGGAAGGGAGGGAGGGAAACAGAAAGAAAAGAAGAGTGGGTGGAAGGAAGGCAGGGAGCAAAAAATGTAAGGAAGGAAGGCAGGAAGGAAGGAAGGGAGGTAAGAAGGCAGGAAGGCAACAAGGAAAGATGGAATGAGTGAAGGAAGGAAGGAAGGTATGGCAGAAGGATGAATGGAAGGAAGGAATTAACAATGGAACGAAGGAAGGAAGGAACTGAGGGAGAAATGGAGGGAGAGAGGAAGGAAAAGAGGAAGGAAGAAAGGAAGGATATAAGGGAGGAAGGAACGATGGAACGAAGAAAGGGTGGAAGTAAGGAATGAAGGAAACGTGGAGGTAGAGAGAAAAACGGGAGGGCGGAATTACTATCGGGATGGAAATAAGGAGAAAGGCAGGGACCGCGGGAGGAAGAAAGGAATTAAAGATGGGAATCAGGAAGGAAGAACAGAAAGAAGAAATGAAGGGAAGGAGGAAGGAAGGAAAGAAAGATTGGACAAAGGAAGAAATTAAGGAAGAAAGGGAGGGAGGATGGAAGGAAAGACAGAAGTCGGGAAGCAAGAAAAGAAGGATGAAAGGAAGGAAGGCAGGTAGAAGGGAAGGAATAAAGGAAGGAATACGAGCGAAGGAAGGAAGGAAGTATGTAAGGAAGGAAAATGGAAGGAAGGAATGAAGAAAGGAAGAACGAAGGCAGGAAGGAAGGAACTGGTAAGGGGTGGACAAAAGGAAGTGAGGGGTGGAGAAAGTCAGAGACAGTGGTAGGATGGAAGGGTGGGTTGAAGGAAGGAATGAAGGGAGGACGGCAGACAATAAGGAAGGGATGGAGGGAGCAAGGAATAAAGGAAGGGAGGAAGGGCATGAAGTAAGGAAATGAAGAAGAAAGGAGGCCAGGAAGCAAGGATTCAGGTAATGATTGAAGGGAATATTGGGAAGGAAGGAAATAAGAAGGAAGGAAGAAAGGAAGCAAGGAATCATAGAATCACAGAATCATAGAATTTACAGTGCAGGAGGAGGTCTTTCGGCCCATCGATTCACACCGGTTTATAGAAAGCGCACCCTACCAAAGTCCACACCTCCATCTCCGTAATCCAGTAACCCGACCCAACCCTTTTGGACTCGAACGGAAATTTAGCCTGGCCAATCCACTTAATCTGCACATCTTTGGACTGTGGGAGGAAAGCGGAGCACCCGGATGAAATCCAGGCAGTCACGGGGAGAACGTGCAGACTCCGCACAGACGGTGACCCAAACCAGGAATCGAACTTAGGAACCTGGAGCTTAGAAGCAATTGTGCTAACCACTTTGCTACCGTGCTGTCCCTTGTTTTAAATAAACGATCTCCCTGTATTTATTACGCCTCAAATATTCAATCTCCATTTCTTTTGTCACAGACTTATCACGCGCAACTAGTTAGTGGATGTACAGAAGGGAGGGTAGGAAGGAGAAAGGCAGGGATAGCGGGAGGAAGGAATGAAAGGAAGTTGGGAAGGATGGAAGGAAAGAAACAAGTAAGGAAGGAAAGAAGGAAGGAAGAAAGGCCGGCTTGAACGAAGGAAGGATGTGAGGGAGACACAGGGAGGACGACAGGAAGCAAAGACGGGATTGAGGGAAGGTCGATGCAGCGAGAGTGGCAGGGAAGATGTTTGAATGGCAGGGATAGTGGGAGGAAGCAAGAGTGGGGACGGAAGGAAGGAAGGAAGAAAATAAGTAAGGAAGGATATAAGGACTCAAGAAAGGAATAGGATGTAAGGATGAAAAGAAAGAAGGAAGGACGGAAGAAGAAAGCAAGTAATAGAGGAAGGGACGAGGGAAGGGCGGAAGGAAGAAAATAAGGAAACGAAGAAGAAGAGGCAAGGAAGGGAGGAAGTAGAAACGGATGAAAGAAAAGAAATGGAAGGAAATCAGGAAGGGAGGCACGGAGGGTAGGGGCGGGCTGGATAAACGACGAAGGGAGGCAGGAGTTGCAGATGAAGGGAGATTGGAAGGGTGGAACGGGGAAGGCAGGATGCGTGGGAGGAATGTAGGAAGGAAGAAAGGAAGGAAGGAAAGAAGGAAGGAAGCAACGAAAGAACAACGGACTGTTGGAAGGGAGGAAGACAGGAAAGGAGGAAGGACGAAAAGAAGAAAGGACGTAGAAGGGAGGGATGTAAGAAATGGAGGAAGAAAGAAAGGAAAATGGCACGAATGAATGAAGGAAGGATGTTGGAAGGAACAAATTAAGGTGGGCAGCAGGGTAGCATGGTGGTTAGCATAAAAGCTTCACAGCTCAGGGTCCCAGGTTCGATTCCCGCTGGGTCACTGTCTGTGTGGAGTCTGCACGTCCTCCCCCTGTGTGCGTGGGTTTCCTCCGGGTGCTCCGGTTTCCTCCCACAGTCCAAAGATGTGCGGGTTAGGTGGATTGGCCATGCTAAATTTCCCGTAGTGTCCTAATAAAAGTAAGGTTAAGGGGGGGGGTTTTGGGTTACGGGTATAGGGTGGATACGTGGGTTTGAGTAGGGTGATCATGGCTCGGCACAACATTGAGGGCCGAAGGGCCTGTTCTGTGCTGTACTGTTCTATGTTCTATGTTCTAAAGGGAGGGAGTAAGAAGGCAGGAGAGTGGTAGGGGGATGGGAGGAAGGGAGGCAGGTGGAAGTAAGGAAGGATGGATCGAAAGGAAGGATGGATGGAAAATGTTAAGAAGGAAGGAAGATTGTACAGAAGGGAGGGAGGGAAGGGGCAGACAGGGAGACTGTGTGGAAGGGAGGAAGGAATGAAAGAAAGAATGACGGAAGGACGGACGGAAGAATTAGGAACGAAGGAACGAAGGAACGGTAGATGGAAGGAAGAAATGAAGCAAGAAAGGGAGATACAAAGGACGGGAGGATGGAAGGAAAGGAAGAAGAAAGGGATGGCGGAAGGAAGAAGGAATGAAAAATGGAACGATGGAAGGAATGAAAGAACGAAAAATAGGAGGAAGGAAGGATGGAAGTAAGGAATGAAGGAAGTAACTCAGATTGGAAGGAAGGAAGGCAGGGAGGGAGGAAGCACAGAAGGGAAGAACGGAAGGGAAAAGGCATGGACAGCAGAAGGCAGGTAGTAACGAAATATGGAAATATGGAAGGAAGGGAGGAAGGAACAAAGGAAAGATTGAATAAAGGAATAAGGGAAGGGAGGGCGGAAAGAAGGCATGGATGAAGGATGTCGGGAAGTAAGGAAGGAAGGAAGAAAGGAAGGAAGGAATGAAGGGACGTCGAAAGGAAGGAGTAAAGGAAGGAAATAGGGCGAAGAAAGGATGGACGGAAGAAATGAAGGGATGTGGAGGAAGTAATAAAAGAAGAACGTAAGGAAAGGAACGAAGGAAAGAAAGACGGAAGGGAGAAAGGAAATAAGTAAGGAAGGCACGAACGAAAAGTGGATGTAAGGAAGAATTGAAGTAAAGAATTAAGAAAGCAAGGCAGGTAGGCAGGAAGGAAGGGAGGAAGAGAGGGAGGAAGTATAGAAGGGATGGAAGGGAGGGGAAAGGAAGGCAGAGCGAGAGGAAGGACGCAATGAAATAAGGAAGGAAGGAAAGTAAGAAGCAAGGAATGGAGGAAGAAAGGAAGGAAGGAACGATTGAACGAAGGAAGGGGGGAAGTAGGAAGGAATTGGGGAAGCAAGGAAGGAAGGAGGGAAGGTAGCAAGTAAGGGAGCAGGGAAGGAAGGGAGGTGGAAGGGAAGGAATCAAGGGAAAAAATTGAAAGAAAGAAGAAAGGAAGTAACGAAGGAAGTAAGGATGGAAAGAAGGAATGGAGGAAGGAAGGAAAAATGGAACGAACGAAGATTGTAGGCTAGGAAGCAAGGAAGGAAGCTTAGAGGAAGGAATGAAGAAAGGAAGGAATGATGGCAGGAAGGGAAAGAGGAAGGGAGAAAAGACGGAAAGAAGGAAGGGAGTGGTGTTTTAATGGCGGTAGTAAGGACGGAAAAGGGGAAGGTAGGATGGGTGGAAGGGAGGGAATAAGTACGGAGGGGAGGGTGGGAATTAGAAAGGAATGAAGGATTGGAGGAAACGAGGAAGGAAGGACGGAAGGACGAAGTAAGGAAGGAAAGAAGGAATAGAGTAACGAAGGAAGTAAGGATGGAAGGAAAGAATGGAGGAGGGAAGGAAAAATGGAACGAACGAAGGTTGTAGGGTAGAAAGCAAGGAAGGAAGCTTAGAGGAAGGGAGAAGAAAGGAAGGAATGATGGAAGGTAGGAAGGGAGGGAGGAAGGGAGGAAGGACGGCAAGAGGAATGGTGGAAGGATGGAAGGAAGAAAGAAGGAAGGGAGTGGTGTTGGAATGGCGGCAGTAAGGACGGAAAAGAGGAAGGTAGGATGGGTGGAAGGGAGGGAGTAAGTACGATGGGGAGGGTGGAATTATAAAGGAATGAAGGATTGGAGGAAACGAGGAAGGAAGGACGGAAGGACAAAGACAGGAAGGAAA
The DNA here is from genome assembly GCF_902713615.1 of Scyliorhinus canicula. Taxonomy (NCBI): domain Eukaryota; kingdom Metazoa; phylum Chordata; class Chondrichthyes; order Carcharhiniformes; family Scyliorhinidae; genus Scyliorhinus; species Scyliorhinus canicula. Next base: position 89,619,338 of record NC_052157.1, read on the forward strand.
GAAGGAATAGAAAGGAATCAAGTAAGGACGAAGGGAAGAATGGCAGGAAAGAAGGAAGGAATGGACGAAGAAAGGATGGAAGGAGGGAAGGATTGGAGGGAGGGTGGCGGAAGGAAGCAAGGAAGGGAAGGCGGATGCAGAGATGGTAGTAGGGAGTATGGCAGGAAGCGTGGGAGGAAGAAAGGAACAAGGGAAGGAAAGAAAGAAGGAAGGAAGGCATGAAAGGATGAACGGGGGATGAGGGAGGAATGAAGGGAGGAAGGAAGGAAGTGAGGAAGGAAGGCATGATGAAAGGAATAAAGAAAGGAAGGGAGTAGGGAGGGATGGAAGGGTGTGCGGGAGGAAGCCAAGAAGGGAGGAAGTTAATTTGTAATGCAGGAGAGTGGTCGGGCAAAAGGGAGGCAGAGAAGGAGGTAGGAAGAAAGGAAGGATTGAACGAAGGATGTTCGGAAAAAATGAAAGAGGAAAGGAAGGAAGGATGGAAGGAGGAATGTAGGAAGGACGTTAGGAAGGAAGATAGCATGGAAGGGATGGAAGTAGTCAGGTAGGGAGTGTGGGAGAAAGGAACGGAAGAAGTATAGAAGGAAAGAAGAAAACAAGGAAGTGAAAAGGAAAAATTGAACGAGGAATGGAAGTAAGAAAGGAAGGACGGATGGGAGAATGAGAGGAAGGAAGTAAGTAAGGAAGGAATAACGGAAGGAAAGAATGAAGGAAGGATGGAAGGAACGATTGAACGAAGGCACGGTGGATGGAGGGTGGAAGGATGGAAGGAAGAAAGGGAGGAAGGAGGGTCGGACGGAATTAAGGCGAATGGAACGAAGGATCGAAGGACGTAAGGAAGGAAGGACGGAATGAAGGATGGAACATTCAAGTAAGGTGTGAGGGGTTGGACAGAAGGACGGAAGGAAAAACGCAGGGACTATGGGAGGAAGGAAGGATGGAAGGAACGAAACAAGGAAGGAGAGAGGCTGGTGGGGGATCAAAGCAGGGAGGCAGGTAAGGTGCGTGCAGGAACAGTGGTAGAAAGGAAGGGAGGATGGCAGGAAGAGTGGGAAGAAAGAATGAAGGAAGAAAGGAAAGAAAAGAGGAAGGAATGAAAGACGGAATAGGTAGGAAGGAAGGACATAATTAAGAAAGAAGCGAAGGAGGAAGGAAGGATCGAAGGAAAGATGGAACGAAGGATGGAATATTTAAATGAAGGAAACTACGTAGGAAGGAAGGAAGGCTGGACAGAAGGAAGAAATTATAGAAAGATGGAATGAAGGAAGGAAAAAGGTAGGAAGGAAGAAAATAAGCAAGCATGGAAGGAAATAGGGACGGATGGAAATTGCGAAGGGAGCAATGAAGGGAGAAAGGAATCAAAGAATCAAGGGAGTTGGAAAGAATGGAAGGAAAGAAAGAAGGAAAAAGGAAGGAATGTTGGAAGGAAGGCAGGGGAGAAGGGACGGAGGGTTGGGGAGGGCGAGAGGAAGCAACGATGGGAGGGAGGGAAGGTAGATAGAGGCAGAGTGGAAGGTAATACGTGGGAAGGCAGCGAGAGCGGGAGGAAGGAAGGAATGGTGGGTGGGAGGAAGAAAGAAATGAAAGAATGAAGGAGTAAAGGAAGCAAGGAAGGACGTATGGAAAAATGGAAGGAAGAATGGAAGGAAGGAAGGATGGAAAGGTGGAACGGCAGAGAGAAGAAAGAAAGGGAGGAACGAAGGAAAAAAGGAAGCAAGAAAGGAAGGAAAAATGGAAGGAAGGAAGTAACAAAAGGAAGGAAGGGAGGAAACGAAAAATGCAGGATGAATGGGAGGAAGAAAAGCAGCAGGAAAAGATGGAAAGAAGGAAGAACGGAAGGAAGTACGGAAGAAAGGAAGGAATGAAAGAAGAACGGAACACTGATGCAAGGAGGAAGAATGGAAGGAAGTAATCAATGAAGGAAGGGAGGAAATGTGGATGTAAGGTAGGAAGGAACGAAGGAAAAATGGAACTAAGGATGGACGGATGGAAGAAAAAGAGGAAGGAAGTAAGTAATGAAGGAATGAAGGAAGGAAGGAATGAACGAAGGAAGAAGGAAGGAAGGGTGAGTAGGATGGACAGATGGAAGGGATGAAAGAAAAAAGGCAGGGGCAGTGGGCGGAAAAAAGGAACGATGGAAGGAACGAAGTAAGGGAGCGATATAGGAATGCAGGAAGGAAGAGAAACTGGAACGAAGGAAGGTTCGGAAGAAGGAAGGGAGGAAGGAAGGGCTAGGGAGGGATTAACTACAGTAGAGAGGTAGTGAATTTGAAAGGCTGGGACAGTCGGAGGATGGAAGGATGGAAGGAAAGATTGATCGAAGGCAGGATGAGAGGGAGGGTGCAAGGTAGAAAGAACGGAAGGAAGGATGGGGGAAGGAATGAAGGAAAATTGAACAACGGACGGATGGAAGTACGGAAGGAAGGTATGATGGAATGAAGGAATAAACGAAGCAATAATGTAGAAAGAAAGGAGGGGTTGAGGGGGATGGACAGAAGGACAGAATAAAAAAGGCGAGGATATTGGGAGGAAGCAAGGAAGTATGGAAGGGACGAAGCAAGGGGAGGGGGTGACGGTGCATCACAGAAGGAAGGCAGGGAAAGTGGATTCAGGGACAGTGGTAGGGAGCAAGTGAGGTAGGCAGGAAGAGTGGGAGGAAGGAAGGAGGACTGAAGGAAGAAAGGAAAGAATGAAGGAATGAAGAAATGAAGAAAGGGTGAGGAAGGAAGGAAAGAACAAAGGAAGAAAGACCAGGGGCTTTTCACAATAACTTCATTGAAGCCTACTCGTGACAATAAGCGATTTTCATTTCATTTTTCGTTTTCAGGAAAGGTGAAAGGAAGGATGGAGGACTGATGGAAAGAAGGAAGGAAGAAAGGATGCAAGGACGGAAGGGGGGGAGAAAGAAACAAGGAAGGAAGGAAAGAAAGGAGAAAATAGGATATAAGAAAGGAAGCAAGGAAAGAAAGTTGCATTGGAGGGAAGGATGGATGGAAAGAAAGAAGACACAAATGAAGATAGGAAGAAAGGAAGCATGGATGGAAGGAAGTAGGGAAGGGTGGAAGGAAAGAAGGAAGGAAGGAAGGGAGAGTGTTCGAGAGGAAGCAAAGAATCGAAGAAGGGGATAGAAAGCAGGGAGAATGGTAGGGAAGAAGGAGGGAAGGGGGAGGAAGGAAGGAAGAATGGAAGGGAGGAATGGAAGGAGTAAGGAAGAGGAAGAAAGGAAGGAAGTAAGGAGGAATCAGGGAAGGAACGAAAGAAGGAAGAAAGGATGAGAGGAATGACGTAATTAAGGAAGGAAGCAAGGCAGGAAGTAAGAAAGGAAAATTCAGTGAAGAAAGGAAAGAACGCAGGGAGTAAATGTGGAATGCAGGGAGAGTGGTTGGGAGGTTTGTAGGAGGAGAAGGAGGAAGGAAAGAAGCATGGAAAGAAGGAAGGAATGAAAGTCATGCTGGATGAAGGAAGGAAGGAATAGTGGGATGTATAACGGAAGGATGGAATGGAGGAAGGATGCAAGTAAGGAATGAAGGAATGGTGGAACGAAGGAAAGAAGGAAAGAAGGATGGTCGGGAAGAAAGAAGGAAGGAAGGACAGAAGGAAGGAAGGGAGTGTGGGAGAGGGAGGAAGCAAATAATGGAGGGAGGGAAGGTGGAATGCAGGGACTATTGTTTGGAGGACGGGAGGAATGAAGAGGGAAAGTGAAGGCGGGATGGATGAATGCATTATAAAAGGAATAGAGGGAGGATGGAAGGAAGGAAGAATTGAAGTAAATAAGGATGGAAGAAAAGAAGGAAGGAAGGAATGGAGAAATGAAAGAAGGGAGGGCGGAAGGAAGGACATAAGGGTGGGAGGAAGGAAGGAAAAAACGAACGACGGAGGGAAGGATGGAAGGACAGAAGGAAGAAATGAAGAATGGGAGCGAGATACAGGTCGGGAGGAAGCAAAGAAGGGAAGGAGTGGGTAGAAAGCTTAGGAGCATGGTCGGGAAGAGAGGAGGGAGGAATGCAGGAAAGAAGGAAGGATGGACGAAGGAAGGAAGGACGGGAGGAAGCAAGAATAAAATGAATGAAAGAAGGACAGGCGTTAGGACGGAAGGAAGGATGGAAAAATGGAATGGTGGAAAGAAGTAAGCAAGGAAGGTAGGAAGGAAGGAAGAAAGGAATGACAAATGAAAGGAAGGACGGAAGGGAGGAAGGGATTAAAAAAGGTGGAAGGTGGAATGCACGGAGAATTGCCTGGTGGAAGGGAGGAAGCAAGGTAGGAGGAACCAAGGGAAGAACGATTGAAAGAGGGAAAGTGGAACGAAGGAAGGAAGTAAGGACAGGGAGTTAGGAAGTAAAGAATGGAGGGAGGGACGGTGAAAGACAGGGAGATTGGGAGGAATTGATATACGAAAGGATGGAAGGAAGGACGGAAGGAAGGAACGGAGGGAGGGACTAAAGAGAGCAGCGAGGGTAGGAGGAAGGCAAAGTGAGTGGGAGTAAGTAAGGAAAAAATGACGTTACGAAGGAGGGAATGAAGGAAAAAAGGACGGAAGGAATGAAGGAAGGAAGAAAGGAAGGGAGGTTGGGATCACAGAAGGAAGAAAGGAGGGATGGAATGATGGATCGAAGGAAGGAATGTATGTAACGACTGGAGGGATACAGTGGGCAGATGAAAGCAACTAACGGAGGGAGGGGGGTGAAATGCCGGGAGAGTTGTAGGAGGAATGCGGAAGGAATGATGGATGGAAGGAAGTGAGGGAGGACCGGCAGAAGGAAGGAAAAATTGAACGGAGGAAGTAAAGAAGGGAACGAGGGAGGAGGGAAAGTAAGAAGGGTGAGTGGGATGAAGGTGAGAAGAAAGGGAGGATGGAACGAAAGACGGAAGGAAGGAAGTAAAATTGATCGAACGAAGGAAGAAATAAAGAAAGGATGGAAGGAAGGTGGGTGGATAGAAAGACGGAAACAAGGAAGGAAGAAGGTAGAATTGATCGAACGAAGGAAAGAAGGAGGGTTGAAAGGATGGAAGGACAGAAGGGACGGAGGAATGGAGGAAGGAATGAACGAAAGGACCGATGAAGGGAGGAAGGAAGGCAGGAAGGAATTAATGAACGAAGTATGGAAGGAAGGAAGGAAGGACAATGGAACGAAGGGAGGAAGGACAGAAGGGACGATGGGAGCAAGAGCAGAGGGCGGGACCGAAGAAGAGATGCAGGGAGAGTGGGAGCAAGGACGGCAGGAAGGAACACAAGAATATAAAAACCAGGAGTAGGATTGGCCAACTAGCCCTTCAAGCCTAATCTGCCATTCACTGATTTCATGGCTGATCTTTTGTGGACACCGCTCCATTTAACTCAGGAACACTATAACCTTGTATCCCTTTATTCTTCAAAAAAACATTAATCTTTACCTTGAAAAAATTAAATGAAGCACTCTAAACTGCTTCACTGGGCATTGGAATTCCATAGATTCACAACCCTTTGGTTGTAGAAGTTCCACCTGGGCTCAGTCTTGATTCTATTTGCCCTTATTTTGCGGCTATGCCACTGAGTTCGGCTATATACCGCCAGTGGAAGCAATCTTCCCGCATCTATCCCATCAATTCGCTCCATAATTTTATGTGTTTCTATAAAATAGCCCCGCCCCACCACCCACCCCATCCTTCTAAATTCCAACGAGTACAGTCGCAGATTACTGCACCTCTCCTATATTCCAACCTCCTGAACTCTGAGATTAACCTAGTGAATCTCCTCTGCACACCCTCCGGCGCCATTACGTCCTTTCTCAGTAGACCAAAAATGAACACAATACTCCAGGTGTTGCCTCATTAACACCTTATGCATTTGTAGCATAACCTCCATCGACTTAAAATGTATCCCTCTAGCAATAAATGACAAAACTCAATCGCCTTCTTAATCACTTGTTACACCTATAAACCAGCATTTTGCGACCCATGTAGTCGGTCACCCCGGTCCCTGGATCCTTTGCACAGAAGCATATTTCAATATTTTATCATTTAGATAATAATCAATTTCGTTGTTTTTCCTAAAAAAATGGAATGCTCACATTTGTCAACATTGTATTCCATCTGCCAGACCGTAGCCCATTCACTTAATCTGTCGAAATCCCCCATATAGACCTCCAGTATCCTAGGCACTTTTTGCATTAGCACTCAGCTTAGTGTCGTCTGTAAACATGGACACATTGCCATTGGTCCCCAACTCTAAATCATCTATCTGTATTGTCAACAATTACGGGTCCAACCCTGATCCCTCAGGTACATCTCGAGCTACTGATTGCCAACCAGGGAAAACCCAATAATCCCCACTCTTTGCTTCATATTAATTACAAATCCTCTATCCATGTTCCTGCTTTCCGCGTAACGTAATGCATCTTTATCTGATGCAACAACCTTTTGTGTGGCACCTTGTCAAAATATTTCCGCAAATCCAGAATTATCTAAATCCATTGGCTCCCCGTTATCTACCGCACTGGTAATATGCTCAAAATCTTCCACGAAATTGGGCACGAACTGGCCTTTATGAATCCATGCAGCGTCTGTCCAAAGGGATAATTTCCATCCACATGACGCGCTATTTCTTCTTGATGGTATATTCCAGCATAATCCCTGCTACCGAAGTTATGCTAACTGGCCTATAATTATCCTAGGAAGGCAGGGAGAGTGGGAGGAAGGAAGGCAGGGAGGGAAAAGGATGGGAGCAAGGAAGGAAGAAATCGATGAAGGAAGGAAGGAGGGAGGCAGGGAGAGGTCAGAAGGAAACAAAGATATGAGGGAGGGTTGATGGAATCCAGCCAGAATGGGAGGTGGAAGGCGGCATGGAATGCAGGGAGAGTGGAGGGGGAAAGGCAGGATGCATGTAAGGATGGAAAGATAGAAGGAAAGTGGATGGAAGTAAAGAAAGAAGGAAGGACATAAGGAATGACGGTAGGAAGAAAAGAAGGGAGGGGGTTGAGTCGGAGGAAGCAACGAAGGGATAGAGGGAAGGTGGATTGCTGAGTGAGTGGTAGGGATGAAGGCAGGATGGCAAGAAGGGAGGGCAGAGGAAGGAAGGCAGGGAGGAAGGGAGTGAGGGAGGGAAGAATGAAGGAAATAAGGAAGGAAGGATGGAGGAAGGAAAGAACGACAAAAGAATGAAGCAAGGACGGAAGGGAGGAAGGGAGGGAGGACGGAAGGTAATAAGGCAGGAAGGAAGAAGGAAGAAATCAATGAAGGACGGAAAGAGGCAGAGGGAGGTCGGGACGAAGTAAAGAAGAGATGGAGGGCAGATGTAATGAAGGGAGAGTGGTAATGGGAAAGGGAGGATGGAAGTAAAGATGGAAAGAAGGAAGGACGTGAGGAAGGGCAATAAGAAGGAAAAAAGGGAGGGAAGGGAGGGCAGGAGGAAGCAAAGAAGAGAGGGAGGGAAAGGGGAATGCAGGGAGATTGGTAGGTAGGAAGGCAGGAAGGGAGGAAGGAAGGAAAAACGGAAGTCAGGGAGGAACGGAGGAAGGGTGGGTGGGAGGAAGGAAGGAAAGAAGAAAGTATTGACGAAGGAAGGAAGGCAGGACGGGTGGAAGGAACAAAAAAGAATGAAGGAAGGACGGGCGGAAGGGAGGAAGGGGGAAGTTAGGAAGGAAGGGAGGAAAACTGGAACGATGGAAAGAAGTAAGGAAGGAGGTAAGGAAGGAAGGAAGGAAGGAAGGAAGGAAGGAAGGAAGGAAGGAAGGAAGGAAGGAAGGAAGGAAGGAAGGAAGGAAGGAAGGAAGGAAGGAAGGAAGGAAGGAAGGAAGAAAGGAAGAACGAAACGAATAATGAAACGAAGGAAGGAAGGGAGGAAGGGAGCAAGAAATGTGGAAGGTGGAAGGCACGAAGAATTGCCGGGTGTCAGAGAGGAAACAAGGTAGGAGGAAGTAAGGGAGGAACGATAGAAAGAGATAAAAGTGGAACGAAGGAAGGAAGTACGGAAGGACGGTAGGAAGTACATAATGGAGGGAGGGAGGGTGATTGGCAGGGAGATTGGGAGGAATTGAAATACGGAACGCTGGAAGGAAGGAACTGATGGAGGAAGGGAGAAGGACAGCAGCGAGTGTAGGAAGAAGGCAGAGAGAGTGGGAGGAAGTAAGGAAGTAAGTAAGGACGTTACGAAGGAGGGAATGAGGGAAAAATGAAAGTAATGAATGAAGCAAGGAAGAAAGGACGGGAGATAGGAAGCACGTAAGGAAGGACGGAAGGATGGATGGAAGAAAGGATTGAAGGAAGGAAGGGACTGCTGGAGGGAAGGAGTGGGCGGAAGAAAGCAAATAAAGGAGGGAGGTGAAATGCCGGGAGAGTGGGAGGGAGGGGGGGGGGGGGAATGGAAGGAAGAAAGGAAGGGAGAATCGACAAAAGGAAAAAAAAACTGGAACGGAGGAAGTAAGGAAGGAAGGAAGAGAGGAAGGAAGGAATTTAGGGAGAAAGGGAAGAAAGTAAGAAGGAAGGGAGTTTGGAAGGAAAGACGGAAAGAAGGATGGGAGGAAGTAGTATTGATCGAACGAAGGAAGTAAGGAAGATTGGACGAAGGACTGAACGAAGGGACGGAGGGAGGGATGTGAAGCAATAGGTTAAGAGCCATTGCAATTAGTTGGCTCCTATATGTTAAGTGTCCAATAATTGACACTGATATGCAACGTGTCTTCAGGTGACCTCTGGGTCGGAGGAAGGTAGGACGGAGGAAGGAAGTACGGAAGGAAGGAAGGCAGGCAGGTCGTAAGGCAGGACGGAATTAATGAAGCAAGGAGGTAAGGAAGGAACGAAAATGGAACGAAGGAAGGAAAGAAGGCAGGATGGGAGGAAGGGCAGAAGGGCAGCACGGAAGGTGAAATGCCGGGAGAGATGGAGGAAGGACGGGAGGAATGAAGGAAGGAACACAAGAACATAAGAACGATGAGCAGATTGCAATTAGCCCTTCGAGCCTGCTCCGCCATTCGCTGAGATCATGGATGATCTTTTGTGGCACTGTTCTGCTTAGCGCCCGAACACTATAACCCTGATTCCCTTTAATCTTCAAAGAACTATTACTCATTACCTTTAAAAATCAATGAAGCAGTCTCAACTGCTTCACTCGGCAAGAAATCCCATAGATTCACAACCCTTTGGTTGAAGACGTTCATCCTGAGCTCAGTCCTGAATCTATTTGCCCTTAATTTGAGGTATGCCCCCGAGTTCTACTTGATTCCGCCAGTGGAAACAATCTCCCCGCATGTTTCCTATCTATTCGCTTCATTATTTTGTGTTTCTATAAGATCCACCCCCAATCACCGCATCATTCTAAATTCCAACGAGTATAGTAGCACTCTACACAACCTCACCCCATAATCTAACCCCCTAAACCCTGGCATTAACCAAGTTAATGTCCTCTGCACATACTGCAGCGCCATCTCCTTTTACAGGAGACAAGAACTGAACACAGTACTCCAGGTGTGGCCTCACTAACACCTTACACACTTGCAGCATAACCTCCATCGTTTTAAACTCTATCCCTCTCGCAATGAAGGACAAGACTCAATTCGCCTTCTTAATCACCTATTGCACCTTTAACCAACATTTTCCGACCAATGTGGTCGGACACACTAGTCCCTGGTCCCTCTCCACATCAGCATGTTTTAATATTTTATCATTTAGGAAATAATCATTTTGTTGTTATACCTAACAAAATAGATAAACTCACTTTTATCAACATTGTACTCCATCTGCCAGACCCTAGCCCATTCACGTAAATTTCCAAAGCCCTCTACAGACCTCCAGTACCCTCTGCACTTTTTGCATTAACACTCAGCTTAATGTCGTCTGTAAACATGGACACATTGCCCTTGATCCCCAACTCCAAATCATCTATGTATATTGTGAACATTTGTAGGCCCAATCCTGATCCCTCAGGTGCACCCCGAGCTACTAATTGCCAACCAGAGAAACACCCATTAATTCATACTCTTTGATTTCTATTAATTAAGAAATCCTCAATCCATGCTACTGCTTTACGCCTAACGCCATGCATCTTTATCTGATGCAGCAACATAATGCGTGGCACCTTGTCAACAGCTTTGTGGAAATCCAGGTGTGTCCTAATTCACTAGCTCGCCGTTATCTCCCGCACTGGTAATATCATCAGAAAATTCCACGAAATTAGTTGGGCACGAGCTGGCCTTTATGAATCCATGCAGCGTCTATCCAAAGGAACAGTTTCATCCAGATGAAGGGCTACTTCTTCTTGACGATAGATTCCGGCATAATCCCTGATACGGAAGTTATGATAACTGGACTATAATTATCCTACATAGGCAGGGAGAGTGGGAGGAAGGAATGAAGGCGGAAGGAAATAAGAAAGGAAAGAAGGATGATGGATGGAAAGAAGGAATTGAGAGTGGAGTGACGGGTAGGGTGGCAAGAAGCAAAGTACGAACGGGGGGAAGGTGGAATGCAGGGAGACTGGTGGGGAGAAAGGGAGAGAGGGTAGAAAGGAAGAGAGGAATTATAAAAGGAAAGTTGGATGGAAGGAAGGATGTAAGGAAGGAAAAATGGAACGAAGGAAGGAATCACATAAGGAAGGAAGGAAGAAAGGATGTAAGCAGGGAAGGAGAGAATGGAGGAAGGACATAAGGGAGTACGGAAATAGAACGACGGAGAGAGTGGGAGGAAGAAAAGGAGGGAGGAACGTAGGATGGAAAGAAGTAAAGAAGGTAGGAATCAAGGAAAGAATGGATGGAAGGAAAGTTGGAAAGGTGGAATGAAGTATGTAAGGAAGGATGGAACGAAGGAAGGAATTGCGGAAAACGGAAGCTAGGAGGAAAGGAAGGAAGGAAGCAAGAGAGGAGCGGAAGAAGGGAGGAAGGAAGGCCGAATGGAACGAAGGAATGAAGAAAGGGAGGATGGAAGGAAGGAAAGACAGAAGGGATGGTGCGAAAAATAAAGGCAGTGGGAGTGGAAGGAAGGAATGTTGGAAGGAAGGATGGAAAGAAGGAAGGAAGAAAAGAAGAAGGCAAGGATGGACGGAAGCCAGGAAAGAAAGAAAGGAAGGAACGGTATAAATAAGGAATAAAGGATGGAAGGAGAAAGGAAGGAGGAATGGAAGGACGGAAGGATGGAAGAGTAGGAGGGCGGTTGAGGAGGGCGGGTGGAGACATTAAAGGGAGTGAGGGAATGCGGAGTGCCGGAGGAGTGGTAGGGAGGATGGGAGGAAGGGTCATAGGATGGAAGGAAGGAAGGAAGGAAGGAAGGAAGGAAGGAAGGAAGGAAGGAAGGAAGGAAGGAAGGAAGGAAGGAAGGAAGGAAGGAAGGAAGGAAGGAAGGAAGGAAGGAAGGAAGGAAGGAAGGAAGGAAATAAGAAAGGAAAGAAGGATGATGGATGGAAGAAGGAATTGAGAGTGGAGTGACGGGTAGGGTGGCAAGAAGCAAAGTACGAACGGGGGGAAGGTGGAATGCAGGGAGACTGGTGGGGAGAAAGGGAGAGAGGGTAGAAAGGAAGAGAGGAATTATAAAAGGAAAGTTGGATGGAAGGAAGGATGTAAGGAAGGAAAAATGGAACGAAGGAAGGAATCACATAAGGAAGGAAGGAAGAAAGGATGTAAGCAGGGAAGGAGAGAACGGAGGAAGGACATAAGGGAGTACGGAAATAGAACGACGGAGAGAGTGGGAGGAAGAAAAGGAGGGAGGAACGTAGGATGGAAAGAAGTAAAGAAGGTAGGAATCAAGGAAAGAATGGATGGAAGGAAAGTTGGAAAGGTGGAATGAAGTATGTAAGGAAGGATGGAACGAAGGAAGGAATTGCGGAAAACGGAAGCTAGGAGGAAAGGAAGGAAGGAAGCAAGAGAGGAGCGGAAGAAGGGAGGAAGGAAGGCCGAATGGAACGAAGGAATGACGAAAGGGAGGATGGAAGGAAGGAAAGACAGAAGGGATGGTGCGAAAAATAAAGGCAGTGGGAGTGGAAGGAAGGAATGTTGGAAGGAAGGATGGAAAGAAGGAAGGAAGAAAAGAAGAAGGCACGGATGGACGGAAGCCAGGAAAGAAAGAAAGGAAGGAACGGTATAAAGAAGGAATAAAGGATGGAAGGAGAAAGGAAGGAGGAATGGAAGGACGGAAGGATGGAAGAGTAGGAGGGCGGTTGAGGAGGGCGGGTGGAGACATTAAAGGGAGTGAGGGAATGCGGAGTGCCGGAGGAGTGGTAGGGAGGATGGGAGGAAGGGTCATAGGATGGAAGGAAGGAAGGAAGGAAGGAAGGAAGGAAGGAAGGAAGGAAGGAAGGAAGGAAGGAAGGAAGGAAGGAAGGAAGGAAGGAAGGAAGGAAGGAAGGAAGGAAGGAAGGAAGGAAGGAAGGAGAGATGGAAAGAAGTAATGGAGAAAAGGCGTAAGGAAGGAATGAGGGAAAGAAGGAAGACAAGAAGGAAGGAAGGAATATTGGAGTAAGGAAGAAAGGATGGAGTGAGAAAGGAAAAAAGGAAGCAGGCAGTGAAGGAAAGAAGGAAGGCAGAAAGTAATTAAAGAAGGAATGAAGAAAAGAAGGGAGAGCGGTGCGGGAGGCAGTAAACAAGGGATGGGGGAGGGTGGAATGCAGAGAGAGTGATGGGGAGGAAGTAAAGAAAAGAGGGCGGGGCGGATTGTCGGGAGGGAGCAAAGATGGGAGGAAGTGGACGTGGACGTGGAATACAGGGAGAGGGGTTGGGAGGAAGGGAGGGAGGAAGGAAGGACGGAAGGAAGGAAGGGACGGCGGGAGTGGGTGCAGAAGGAAGGAAAAAAGTGAGGGCGGGAAGGTGGACTACAGGGAGAATTGTTGAGACCAAAAGGAAGGAGGAATAAGGGAAGGAAATAGGAAAGAAGGAAGGAAGGAACGAGGGAACGACGGAAGTAAGAAGGGAAAGGAGGAAGGAAGAAAGGAAGATGAAGGAAGGAAAGAAGGAATGAAGGAAAGAAGGAAGGAAAAAGGAAGGAAGGCAGTAAGGATAGAAAGTTGAAAGGAAGGAAAGAAGGAAGGCAGGAAGGAGCGAAAGAACTAAAGAAAGAAGAAAGGATGGAAAGATGAAAGGAAAGTAGAATGGTAGGAAGGAAGGAAAGATGGACGGAAAGGTGAAAGAAAGGAAGGAAGAAATGAAGAAAGGAAGGAAGAAATAAAGTAAGGGAGATAAGGGGAAGGATAGGTGGTTGAAATGAAGGAGAAAGGCAGGGAGAGTGGGACGAAGGAAGGAATGCTGGAAGGAAGGAAAATAAGAAGAAAGCAAGGGAGGAAGCTAGGTAATAAAGATGGAAGGCAGCAAGGAAGGAAGGCAGGAAGGAAAGAAGGAAGGAAGAAAAGAAAAAAACAAGGAAGAAATGAAGCCAGGGAAGAAAGAATGATACAAGGAACGAAAGAAGAAAAGAAAGAAGGAGGGAATTATAGAAAAAAGGGGAGGATGGAAGGGGGAGCGTGGCGCGCACTGAAGAGCAAAAGTGAACGACGTTGGAATGCAGGAAAAGTGGTTGTGTGGAACAAAGGCAGGAAGGAGGGAAGGAAGGAAAGAAGAAAGAAATGAAAAAAGAAGGAAGAAAGAAAGTAAGCAAGTAGGGAATGGCAGAAGGAGGTCAGGAAGCAAGGAAAGAAGGGACTAAGTAAGGAAGGAAGTAAGAAAAAAGAGAGGGAGGAAGCACAGATGTATGGAGAAAATGTGGAATTCAGGGAGAGTGTTGGGAGGAAGTTAGGAAGGGAGCAAGGGGGAAGGAAAGAAGGATGGATGGAAGGAAGGACGGAAGGATGGAGGGAATGAATGAAGGGAAGATGAAAGGAAGTAAGGAGGGGTGGAGGTCGTTAGGGAGGAAGGTCAGATGGGTGCGAGGGAAGGGGAAGGCAGGGAGAGTGGGAGGAATGAAGAACGAAGAATGGAAAGTTCGAATGCAGGAAGGAAGATCGTCAGGAAGGAAGGAATGGAGGAAGGAAGAATTGAAGCAAGTTGTAAAGGGAAGAAAGAAGGCAGGCCGTAACGAACGAAGTAATTAAGGAAAGAAGGGAGAATGGTTGGGGAGTGCGGGATGCAGCAAACAAGGGATGGAGGGAAGGTGGGATGCAGAGAGAGTGATAGGAAAGAAATAAAGAACGAAGTGTGGTACGGGTTGTCGAGAGAAAGGAAAGAAGGGACGAAGGGAACGTGGAAGACAGGGAGAGTGGTGGGGAGGAAGGAAGGAAAGAAGGGCGGAAGGAAGTAAGGAAGGGATGGCGAAAGGGAGCGTAAGAGGAAGCAAAAAGGGAGGGCGGGAATGTGGATTTCAGGGAGAATTGTTGCGATGATAAGGAAGGATGGAAGGAAGTAGGAAAGGAGGAAGGAATGAATGAGGGAAAGAAGGAAGTATGGAGGGTAAGAAGAAAGGAAGGAAGGACGGAAGGAAGGAAAAAGGTAAAATGGTAACGAGAGAAGATTTAATTCATGTGGTAGGAAGGAGGGTAGGGCAGGAGGAAGGGAGGGTGGAACGAAGGAATAAAGGAAGCAAGAGGAAGGAAGGAAAGAAGGAATTACAAAAGGAAGGAAGGTCGGTAGGAAGGAAGGATGGAAGGAAGGAAGGAAGAAAGGGTGGAAGAAAGGAAAGAAGGCAAACAGAAAGCAATGTAGGTGGAAAAACTGATGGTAGAAGTAAAGGAGAAAGGTCCAGAGAGGGGGAGGAAGATTGGAATGTTGGAAGGACGCAGGGAAGAAAATAAGAAAGCAGGGAAAGAAGGAAGACAGGAATAAAAGAAAGAAAGCAGGAAGGAACGAACGCAAAAAAGAAAGACGGAAGGAAGAAAGGAAGGAAGGAAGGAAGGAAGGAAAAGAGGAAGGAAGGATGGAAGGAAGGAATGAAGGAATGGAGAAAGGAAGGAATGAATGACAGAAGGGATGGCGCGAAAGAGAAAGTCAGGGGGAGTGGAAGGAAGGAAGGAATGTTGGAAGGAAGGAAGAAAAGAATAAATTAAGGATGAAAGGGTGCCAGGAAAGGAAGAAGGAAGGAAGGAAGATAGGAAGGAAGGATGGAAGGAAGAAAGGAAGGAAAGAAATTAAGAAGGAATGAAGGAATGAAGGACGGAAAGAAAAAAGCAAGGAAGAATGCAAGGAAGGACGGACGGCGGAATAAAGGAAGGAAAGAAATAGAGAAGGAGTCAAAGAATACTGAACCAAGGAAGAAAGGATGGCAGGAATAAAGGAAGCAGGCAGTGAATAAAGAAATAAATGAAAGAAAAGAAAGAAGGAATAAAGAAAGAAATAAAGAAGGAATGAAGGGCGGAAAGAAGAAAGGAGGGAAGAATTGAAGTAAGGATGGAAGGCGGAAGAAAGGAAGGAAATAAATAAAGAAGGAGTGTAGGAATATTGAAATAAGGAGGAAAGGATGGCAGGAAGGAAGGAAGAAAGGAAGCAGGAAGTGAAGGAAAGAATGAAGAAAGAAAGTAAGCAAGTAGGGAATGGCAGAAGGAGGTCAGGAAGCAAGGAAAGAAGGGACTAAGTAAGAAAGGAAGTAAGAAAAAATAGAGGGAGGAAGCACAGATGTATCGAGAAAATGTGGAATTCAGGGAGAGTGTTGGGAGGAAGTTAGGAAGGGAGCAAGGGGGAAGGAAAGAAGGATGGATGGAAGGAAGGACGGAAGGATGGAGGGAATGAATGAAGGGAAGATGAAAGGAAGTAAGGAGGAGTGGAGGTCGTTAGGGAGGAAGGTCAGATGGGTGCGAGGGAAGGGGAAGGCAGGGAGAGTGGGAGGAATGAAGAACGAAGAATGGAAAGTTCGAATGCAGGAAGGAAGATCGTCAGGAATGAAGGAATGGAGGAAGGAAGAATTGAAGCAAGTTGTAAAGGGAAGAAAGAAGGCAGGCCGTAACGAACAAAGTAATTAAGGAAAGAAGGGAGAATGGTTGGGGAGTGCGGTAGGCAACAAACAAGGGATGGAGGGAAGGTGGGATGCAGAGAGAGTGATAGGAAGGAAGGAAATAAAGAACGAAGTGTGGTACGAGTTGTCGAGAGAAAGGAAAGAAGGGAGGAAGGGAACGTGGAAGACAGGGAGAGTGGTGGGGAGGAAGGAAGGAAAGAAGGGCGGAAGGAAGTAAGGAAGGGATGGCGAGAGGGAGCGTAAGAGGAAGCAAAAAGGGAGGGCGGGAATGTGGATTTCAGGGAGAATTGTTGCGATGATAAGGAAGGATGGAAGGAAGTAGGAAAGGAGGAAGGAATGAATGAGGGAAAGAAGGAAGTATGGAGGGTAAGAAGAAAGGAAGGAAGGACGGAAGGAAGGAAAAAGGTAAAATGGTAACGAGAGAAGATTTAATTCATGTGGTAGGAAGGAGGGTAGGGCAGGAGGAAGGGAGGGTGGAACGAAGGAATAAAGGAAGCAAGAGGAAGGAAGGAAAGAAGGAATTACAAAAGGAAGGAAGGTCGGTAGGAAGGAAGGATGGAAGGAAGGAAGGAAGAAAGGGTGGAAGAAAGGAAAGAAGGCAAACAGAAAGCAATGTAGGTGGAAAAACTGATGGTAGAAGTAAAGGAGAAAGGTCCAGAGAGGGGGAGGAAGATTGGAATGTTGGAAGGACGCAGGGAAGAAAATAAGAAAGCAGGGAAAGAAGGAAGACAGGAATAAAAGAAAGAAAGCAGGAAGGAACGAACGCAAAAAAGAAAGACGGAAGGAAGAAAGGAAGGAAGGAAGGAAAAGAGGAAGGAAGGATGGAAGGAAGGAATGAAGGAATGGAGAAAGGAAGGAATGAATGACAGAAGGGATGGCGCGAAAGAGAAAGTCAGGGGGAGTGGAAGGAAGGAAGGAATGTTGGAAGGAAGGAAGAAAAGAATAAATTAAGGATGAAAGGGTGCCAGGAAAGGAAGAAGGAAGGAAGGAAGATAGGAAGGAAGGATGGAAGGAAGAAAGGAAGGAAAGAAATTAAGAAGGAATGAAGGAATGAAGGACGGAAAGAAAAAAGCAAGGAAGAATGCAAGGAAGGACGGACGGCGGAATAAAGGAAGGAAAGAAATAGAGAAGGAGTCAAAGAATACTGAACCAAGGAAGAAAGGATGGCAGGAATAAAGGAAGCAGGCAGTGAATAAAGAAATAAATGAAAGAAAAGAAAGAAGGAATAAAGAAAGAAATAAAGAAGGAATGAAGGGCGGAAAGAAGAAAGGAGGGAAGAATTGAAGTAAGGATGGAAGGCGGAAGAAAGGAAGGAAATAAATAAAGAAGGAGTGTAGGAATATTGAAATAAGGAGGAAAGGATGGCAGGAAGGAAGGAAGAAAGGAAGCAGGAAGTGAAGGAAAGAATGAAGAAAGAAAGTAAGCAAGTAGGGAATGGCAGAAGGAGGTCAGGAAGCAAGGAAAGAAGGGACTAAGTAAGAAAGGAAGTAAGAAAAAATAGAGGGAGGAAGCACAGATGTATCGAGAAAATGTGGAATTCAGGGAGAGTGTTGGGAGGAAGTTAGGAAGGGAGCAAGGGGGAAGGAAAGAAGGATGGATGGAAGGAAGGACGGAAGGATGGAGGGAATGAATGAAGGGAAGATGAAAGGAAGTAAGGAGGGGTGGAGGTCGTTAGGGAGGAAGGTCAGATGGGTGCGAGGGAAGGGGAAGGCAGGGAGAGTGGGAGGAATGAAGAACGAAGAATGGAAAGTTCGAATGCAGGAAGGAAGATCGTCAGGAATGAAGGAATGGAGGAAGGAAGAATTGAAGCAAGTTGTAAAGGGAAGAAAGAAGGCAGGCCGTAACGAACAAAGTAATTAAGGAAAGAAGGGAGAATGGTTGGGGAGTGCGGTAGGCAACAAACAAGGGATGGAGGGAAGGTGGGATGCAGAGAGAGTGATAGGAAGGAAGGAAATAAAGAACGAAGTGTGGTACGAGTTGTCGAGAGAAAGGAAAGAAGGGAGGAAGGGAACGTGGAAGACAGGGAGAGTGGTGGGGAGGAAGGAAGGAAAGAAGGGCGGAAGGAAGTAAGGAAGGGATGGCGAGAGGGAGCGTAAGAGGAAGCAAAAAGGGAGGGCGGGAATGTGGATTTCAGGGAGAATTTTTGCGATGAGAAGGAAGGATGGAAGGAAGTAGGGAAGGAGGAAGGAATGAATGAGGGAAAGAAGGAAGTATGGAAGGTAAGAAGAAAGGAAGGAAGGACGGAAGGAAGGAAAAGGGTAAAATGGTAACGAGAGAAGATTTAATTCAGTGTGGTAGGAAGGAGGGTAGGGCAGGATGAAGGGAGGGTGGAACGAAGGAATAAAGGAAGCAAGAGGAAGGACGGAAAGAAGGAATTACAAAAGGAAGGAAGGTCGGTAGGAAGGAAGGATGGAAGGAAGGAAGAAAGGAAGAAAGGAACGAAGGCAAACAGAAAGCAATGTAGGTGGAAAAACAGATGGTAGAAGTAAAGGAGAAAGGCCCAGAGCGGGGGAGGAAGAATGGAATGTTGGAAGGACGCAGGGAAGAAATAAGAAAGCAGGGAAAGAAGGAAGACAGGAATGAAAGAAAGAAAGCAGGAAGGAACGAACGCAAAAAAGAAAGACGGAAGGAAGAAAGGAATGATGGAAGGAAGGAAGGAAATAAGGATGGAAGGATGGAAGGAACAAATGAAGGAAGGAACGAGGGAAGGAAGGAAGGAAAGAAGGAATGAAGGAATGGAGAAAGGAAGGAATGAATGACAGAAGGGATGGCGCGAAAGAAAAAGTCAGGGGGAGTTGAAGGAAGGAAGGAATGTTGGAAGGAAGGAAGTAAAGAATAAATTAAGGATGAAAGGGTGCCAGGAAAGGAAGAAGGAAGGAAGGAAGATAGGAAGGAAGGATGGAAGGAAGAAAGGAAGGAAATAAATAAAGAAGGAATGAAGGAATGAAGGACGGAAAGATTAAAGCAAGGAAGAATGCAAGGAAGGACGGACGGCGGAATAAAGGAAGGAAAGAAATAGAGAAGGAGCCAAAGAATACTGAACTAAGGAAGAAAGGATGGCAGGAATAAAGGAAGCAGGCAGTGAATAAAGAAAGAAATAAAGAAAAGAAAGAAGGAATAAAGAAAGAAATAAAGAAGGAATGAAGGGCGGAAAGAAGAAAGGAGGGAAGAATGGAAGTAAGGATGGAAGGCGGAAGAAAGGAAGGAAATAAATAAAGAAGGAGTGTAGGAATATTGAAATAAGGAGGAAAGGATGGCAGGAAGGAAGGAAGAAAGGAAGCAGGAAGTGAAGGAAATAAGTAAGGCAGGAAGTACATCAAGAAGGAATTAAGGAAAGAACAGAGAGCGGTGCGGGAGTGCGGGAGGCAGAAAAAAGGGATGGAGGGAAGACGGTCTGCAGGGAGTATTTTTGGAACGAAAAGGTAGGATGACTGATGGAAGGAAGTAGAAAAGAAGGAAGGAAGGAACGAGGGAAGGAAAGAGGTAAGAAAGGAAAGAAGGAAGGAAGGAAGGTCGGATGGAAGGAAGGAAGGAAGGGAAGATGAAAGGAGCGAAGATTGCACTCAGACTGAATGGTAGGGAGGAAGGTAGGGCGGATGGACGGGTGGGTGGAACGAAGGAAAGGAAAAGGGACGGAACGATGGAAGGAAGGAAAAAAGAAGGAAGACAGTAAGGAAGGAATGATGGAAGGATGGAAAGAAGGAAGGCAGGCAGGAAGGACGAAAGAACTAAAGAAGAAAGGAAGGATGGAAAGAAGAAAGGAAACACCAATGACAGTGAGGAAAGATGGATGAAAAAATGAAAGTAAGGATGAAGATAGGAAGGATGGAAGAAAGAACGGGAGAGAATGTGAAGGATAGGTGGTTGAAGTGAAGGAGGAAGGAAGGAAGGAATGCTGGAATGAAGGAAGGAAGAGAATAAGAAAGCAACGGCGGAAGCCAGGAACGAAAGATAGAAGGCAGCAAGAAAGGAAGGCAGGGAGGACAGAAGTAACTGAGGTAGAAACGAAGGAAGGAAGTAAGGATGGAAAGTGGGAAGGACGAAAAGAAGAAATCAAGGTAGGAAGGAACCCAGGAAAGAAAGAAGGATGGAAGGAATGAAGGAAGCAAAGGAACAAGGAGGGAAAGATGGAAAGACGGAAGAATGGGAGGGGGAGCCTGGCGCGGAATGAAGCAGAGAAGGCAGATATGTTGGAATGCAGGGAAAGTGGTAGTGTGGAGCAAAGGCAGGATGGAGGGAAGGAAGGAAAGAAGGAAGGAAGTAATGATGGAAGGAAGGAAAGAAGGGAGGGCGGGTGGAGAGGGAGGGAGGAAGGAAATAATGTCTGGAGGGAAGGTACAATGCAGGGAGAGTGGTAGGGAGGAAGGGAGGGAGGAAGGGTGGAAATAAGTACGAAAGAAAGGATGGAATAAATTAAGAAAGGAAGGAAGGAATAAAGGAACGACGGAAGGAAAGAAAGTCAAAAGGATAGACGGATGGAAGGAATGAAGGACTTCAGGAAGGCAGGGGGAGGGTGAGGGCAGAGGAAGCAAAGAAGGGAGGGAAGTTGAAATGCATGGAGAATGGCAGGTGGAAGGAAGGGTGGAAGGAAGGAAGGGTTGAAGTGCGGGTGGGGAGGGCGGGAGGAAGCAAAATGGAGTGAGGCAATGTGGAATGCCCGGGGAGTAGAAGGGAGGCTGACAGGAAGGGGAGAGGAAGCATGAAAGGAAGCAATGAGGGATGGAATGAAGGAGGGAAGGAAGGGAGGAAGACAATTAGGAAGGAAGAAATAAGGAAGTAAGGAAGACAGGAAGGAAGGAAAGAAGGAAGAAAGAAAGTAAGCAAGTAGGGAAGGGTAGAAGGAAGCCAGGAAGTAAGCAAAGAAGGAACTAAGTTATAAAGGAAAAAATAAAAAAGTGAGGGAGGAAACACACAAGTAATGGAGAAAAGTTGGAAGCAAGGAGAGTGGTGGGAGGAAGGTAGGAAGGGATAAAGGGAGGAGGGAAAGAAGGATGGATGGACGGAAGGATTGAAACATGGAGGTAATGAATTAAGGGAAGATGAAAGGAAGGATTGGTGGAGGTAGTTAGGGAAGATGGACAGATAGGTGGGAGGGAAGGGTAAGGCAGGGAGAGTAGGACGAATGAAGGAACGAAGACTGGAAAATAAGAATGGAGGAAGGAAATAAGTAAGGAAGGAAGGAATGTGGAAGGGAGAAATGAAGCAAGTTGAAAAATAAAGAAAGAACGCAGGAAGTAATTAACATAGGAATTAAGGAAAGAAAGGAGAGCGGTTGGGGAGTCCGGTAGGCAGCAAACAAGGGATGGAGAAAAGGTGCAAAGCAGGGAGATTGATGGGAAGGAAGGAAAGAACGGAGGGTGAGACGGGTTGTCGACAGGAAGCAAAGAAGGGAGAAAGGGACCTTGGAAGACAGGAAGAGTGCTAGGGAGGAAGGGAGGGAGAAAGGAGGGGGAGAAGGAAGGAACGGAAGGGATGGAGAGAGGGAGGGCAAGGGGAAGCAAAAAAGGAGGGCGAAATGGCGGACGCAGGGAGCATTGTTGGGACGAGAACGAAGGAGAAACGATGGAAGGAAGTTGGAAAGAAGAAAGGAATGAATGATGGAAATAAGGAAGTATGGAAGGTAAGAAGGAAGGAAGGACGGAAGAAAGGAAGAAGGTAAAATGGGAAGGTGAGAAGATTGAATTCAGGGTGGTGTGTTAGTGAGGAACGTAGGACAGGAGGAACGGGGGTGGAACAAATGAAGAAATGAATAAAGAGGAAGGAAGGAAAGAAGGAAGGACAAAAGGAAGGACGGACGATAGGAAGGAAGGGTGGAAGGAAGGAAGGGAGGAAGGAAGGAATGAAATAAATGAAGAAGGACGGAAGAATGGAAGGAAGAAAGGGAGGAAAAAAGGAAGAGATGAACGAAGGAAAAAATAATTCGATGTAGGTGGAAACATATATGGTAGAAGTAAAGGAGAAAGGTAGGGATAAGGGGAGTAAGGCTGGAATGTTGGAAGGAAGGAAGAAAGAAAGGAAAAAGCAACGAAAGAAGGAAGCCAGGAATGAAAGAAAGAAAGCAGGAAGGAGGGGTAGCAGGAAGGGCAGAAGGACGTAAGGAAGAAATGATGGGAGGAAGAAAGGAAGGAAAGAAGAAAGGAAGATAAGAAGCAAGTAAGGAAGGGTAAAAGCCAGGAAAGAAAGAAGGAAGGAAGAAAGGAAAGAAGGGAGTGAGGAAGGAAGGAAGGACGGAAGGAAGAAAGAAAGGAAGGAAACAAAGAAGGAGGGAAGGATGGAAAGAAGGAAGGATGGTGCTGGGAGGCTGGGAGCGGACTGAAACAAAGAATGTAGCGATGTTGGAATGCAGGCAAAGTGGTAGTATGGAAAAGAGGTAGGAAGGAAGTAGGGAAGGATGGAAAGACGGAAGCAAGTAAGGAAGGCAGGAAAAAAAGAGAGGGCGGGGGAGGCCGGGAGGAAGCAAAGAAGGGAAGGAGGGTAGGTGGAATGCAGGGCTAGTGGCAGGACCGAAGTAAGGAAGAAAGGAAGGAAGGAAAGAAAGAAGGATGGACGGATTGAAGGAGTGAAGGATGGAAGGAAGGATAAAAGATAGCGGGAGGGTTGGGGCGGAGGAAGCAAAAAAGGGAGGGAATTTGGAATGCAGGGAGAGTGATAGGAGGAAGGAACGATGGAAGGACGGATGGATGAATGGAAGGAATGAAGGAGGGGAGGGCGGGAGGAAGCAGAAAAGGGAGTGAGGGAATGTGGAATGCCGGTTGAGTGGTAGGGAGAATGGGAGGAAGGGAGAGAGGAATGTAGGAAGGAAGTAAAGAGGGATGGAAGGATGTAATGAGGGAAGGAAGGAAGGAAGATAAGATGGAAGGAAGAAATAAGGAAGTAAGGAGTGAAGGAAGAAAGGAGGGAAGGAAGGAAATAAGGAAGCAAGAAAGTAAGCAAGCACGTAAGGAAAGAAGGAAGTCAGGAAGTAAGGAAAGAAGGAACTTCGAAAGAAAGATAGCAGTGAGGGAGAAAAGGTGGAATGCAGGGAGAGTGGTAGGGAGGAGGAAGAAAGAACGAACGGAAGGAAGGAAGGCTGGGACGGCGGATGGGGAGGGCAGGAGGAAGCAAAGGATGGAGCGCGGGAAGGTGGACTGCAGGGCAATTGTTTGGGCGAGAAGGAAGGAGGAAGGTTGGAAAGAGCCAAGAAAGAAG
Organism: Scyliorhinus canicula; assembly: GCF_902713615.1. Classification (NCBI taxonomy): domain Eukaryota; kingdom Metazoa; phylum Chordata; class Chondrichthyes; order Carcharhiniformes; family Scyliorhinidae; genus Scyliorhinus; species Scyliorhinus canicula. The sequence goes on from NC_052157.1 coordinate 89,642,357, forward strand.
GAAGGAAGGAATGAAAGAAGAAAGGAAGTAAGGAAGGACAGAAGTAAGGATGGATGGGTGGAAGGAACGAAGGACGGAAGGAAGGAAAGAAAGAAGGAAGGAAGAAAGAAAAATGGAAAGGAGAGAATATTGCATTCAGGGTGAGTGGCAGGTAGGAAGGTAGGACGGGAGGAAGGGAGGGTGGAACGAAGGAGGGAAGATAGAGGAAGGAAGGAAGGAAGGAAGGAAGGATGGAAGGCTGGAAGCAGTGAACGACGTGAGGGAGGAAAAAAGAGAGGGTGGTGCGGGAGTGCGGAAGGCAGCAAACATGGGTTGGAGGGAAGGTACGATGCAGGGAAAGTGATAGAGAGGAAGGAAAGAAGGAAGGGCGGCGCAAGTTATCGTGAGGAATCAAATAAGTGATGGAGGAAACGTGAAATACAGGGAGAGTGGTAGAGAGTATGGAAGGAAGGATGGAAGTAAGTACTGAAGGAAAGAATGAAGGAAGGAATGAGGGAAGGAGGGAAGAAAGGAAGGAAGGAAGGATAGAAAGGAGGAAGGAAGGACGGAAGGAAGGATGGATGGAAGGAAGGACGGAAGGAAGGAAAGAAGGAAGGAAGGAAGGAAGGTTGGAAGAAAGGAAGGAAGGAAGTTATGAAGTAAGGAGGGAACGAAGAGACGGCGGGTGTGGCGGGCAGTAGGAGGCAAAGAAGGGAGGGCGGGATTGTGGACAGTTGGGAGAGTGGTTGGGGGAAGAGGAGCAATGGAGAGAGTGTGGAAGGAAGGAAGAAAGGAAGAATGGAAGGAAGAAAGGAAAGCGGAAAGGAATAAGGGAAGGAAGGCAGGAATGAAGGAAGGAAGGAACATAGAACATAGAACAGTAGAGTGCAGCACAGCCCCTTCTGCCCTCAATGTTGCGCCGACCTGTGAAACCACTCTAAAGCCCATCTACACTATTCCTATATCGCGCTTATGCCTGTCCAATGACCATTTGAAAGCCCTTAGTGTTGGCGAGTCCACTACTGTTGCAGGCAGGGCATTCCACGCCTTCACTACTCTCTGAGTAAAGAACCAACCTCTGACATCTGCCCTATATTTATCTCCACTCAATTTAACGCTATGTCCCATCGTGCTAGACATCACCATCCGAGGAAAAAGGCTCTCATTGTCCACCCTATCTAATCCTGTAACAGGCAACATTCTGGTAAATCTCCTCTGCACCTTTTCCAATGCTTCCACATCCTTCCTATAATGCGGAAACAAGAATTGCACGCAATACTCCAAATCTGACCGTATCAGAGTTTTGCACAGTTGCAACATGACCTCATGGCTTCGTAACTCAATCCCTCTGCCAATAAAAGCTAACTCACCGTACGCATTCTTAACAACCCTCTCAACCTGGTTGGGAACTTTCAGTGATCTATGTACATGGACACCAAGCTCTCTTTACTCATCCACCGTATCAAGAATCTTCCCATTAGCCCAGTACTCTGTCTTCCTGTTATTCCTTCCAAAGTGAATGACGTCACACTTTTCTGCATTGAATTCCATTTGCCACCTCAGCCCAGCGCTGCAGCTTATCTATGTCCCTCTATAACTTGTAACATTCTTCCTCACTGTCCACAACTCTACCGACTTCAGTGTCATCTGCAACTTTACTCACCCATGCTTCTTCGCCCTACTCCAGGTCATTTATAAAAAATGACAAACAACAGTGGCCCCAAAACAGATCATTGTGGTACACGACTAGTACCTGGACAACGGTCCGAACATTTCCCATCGACCACCACCTTCTTATTCCAGCCAGCCATTTTCTGATCCCAACTGCTGAATCACCCTGAATCCCATGCCTCCGTATTTTCTGCAATAGCCTACCGTGGCGAATCTTTTCAAACGCTATACTGAAATCCATATACAGCACATCAATTGCTTCACTCTCATCCACCTGTTTGGTCACCTTCTCAAAGAACTTAATAAGGTATGTGAGGCACGACCTACCCTTCACAAGACCGTGTTGATTATCTCTAATCAAATTATTCCTTTCCAGATGTCCAATTTCTTATAAACATTTCCAAGACTTTGCCCACAACAGAAGTATGGCTTCCAGGTCTATAGTTAGCGGGATTCTTTAACAAGTGGACAACATTTGCTAATCTCCAGTCTTCTGGCACTATTCCTGTAGACAAAGATGACTTAAAGATTAAAGACAAAGACTCAGCAATCTGCTCGCTAGCTTCCCAGTGAATCCCAGGATAAATCCCGTCCGGCAAAGGAGCCTTATCTATTTTCACACTTTCAATAATTGCTAACACCTCCTCCTTATGAAGTTCAAGCCCTTCTAATCTCGGAGCCTCAATCTCAGTATTCTCCTCGACAGCACTATCTTTTTCCTGTGTGAATACTGATGAAACATATTCATTTTGCACCTCTCCTGTCTCCTCGGACTAGACGCACAACTTCCCACTACTGTCCTTGACTGGCCCAACTCTTACCCTAGTCATTCTTTTTCTTCTTGACATATATATAGAAAGCTTTAGGGTTATCCTTGATCCTACTTGCCAAAGACTTCTTATGTCCCCTCCTGGCTCTTCTTAGCTCTCTCTTTAGGTCCTTCCGAGCTAACGTGTAACTCTCGAGCTCCCTAACTGAACCTTCACGGCTCATCTTTACATAAGCCTCCTTCTTCCTCTTGATAAGTGATTCAACTATTTTAGTGAACCACGGTTCCCTCGGTCGGCCACTTCCTCCCTGCCTGAAAGGTACATACTTATCAAGGACAGTAGCTGTTCTTTGAACAAGCTCCACATTAACATTGTGCCCATCCTCTGCAGTTTTCCTCTACATCCCTTGCATCCTAAGTCTTGCCTCATCGCATCATAACTGCCTTACCCCTGATGTAAATCTTGCCCTGCTGAAAGAAAGAAGGAGGGACGGAAGACAGAAAGAAGATGGTGAGTGTTAGTGAGGAAGTTAGATCGTGAGGAAGGGCGAGAAGGAACGAAGGAAGGAAGTAAGTATGGAAGGAAAAAAGGAACAGAAGATGCAAGTAAGGAAGGAAGGAAATGAGGGAGGAAGGCAGATCAGATGGGAGCGAGGGAAAGAGGAAGACAGGGAGAGTGGGAGGAGGGAAGGAAAACAGGAAGTCTCGAATGATGGAAGGAAGGAAGGAAGGATGAAAGGAATTAAGGATGAATGGAAGGAATACAGGAAGGAAGGGTGTGAGAATGGACGCAAGGAAGGAAGTAATGAAGGAAGGTAGGAAGGAAGGAACGAGGGAATGCAAAGGGGGAACAAATAAAGTACGGAAGAACGGAGGAAGCGGGGAGGATAGTCAGATGGGGAGGGCGTACGTATGTGATTGACGGACGGATTGATGGAGGAAGTGAGGGAGGAAGGAAGAAATGAAGTGCGAGGGAAGCAAGGGGGAAGTGAAGAAGAGAGGGAAGAGGGCGGGAATTCAGGAATGTGGGAGTAAGGAATGGGTTGAGAGAAGGAGTGAAAGATTGAGGGAGGGAGGGAAGGAGGAAGCAAGGAAGGATGGAAGGATGGAGCGTTTGAAGGAAGGAAGGAAGAGGAAGCGGAGCAGATGAGGAAGTGATGAAGGGAGGGATGGGGTGGGGTGCCAAGGACGGAGGTTGCGGTGGGTGGAAGCGAGGTCTTGTGGGATGAGAAATGTAGGGAAGGAGGGTGGGAGGCAAGATGGAGGAAGGAATGAAGGAAGGAATGAAGGAAGCATGGGATTTAGGTTGGCAGGGAGAGAGGGAGTAAGCAAGGAAGAAAGCAAGTTGGACAGGGAATAAGGGAGGAAGGAAGGAAGCAAGGAGGGAAGGAAGGAATTACGGAAGGAAAGAAAGAAGGATGGAACCACGAAAGGAAGGGGGGAATCAAGTAAAGATGAATGGAAGTAAAAGTGGAAAAAAGGAATGCATGGACAAAGGAAGGAAGGACGTTTGGAATAATGGAATGGAGGAAGAGGGAGGGGGAGCAAATGAAATTGTGAGGAAAGGAGGGAGCGGGGAGGGATGTCAGGAAGGGAGGGTGTACGTATGGGATTGATTGACGGAGTGAGGGAGGGAGAGTGCGATGAAGGAAATAAGTGAGAAGGACTGCAACGCAGGAGAGAAGAGATGGAAGAGGAAGCGACGTCAGGCAGGGCGGAAGTAAGGAATGGATTGAGACAGAGTCAGTGATGGTGGAAGGGAGGGAAGGAGAACGCAAGGAAGGATGGAAGGCCGAAAGGATGGAAGGAAAGAAGGATGGCAGGAAAGAAGGATGGAAGGAAGAGGGCGGCATGCAAGTGCGGAAGGGGTGAAGCGAGAGAGGCGGTTGGGAAGCCAAGAACAGAAGGGGCGAGTGGGAAGAAGAGAAGACGTGTGCGAGGAGAAATGTAGGGATGGTGCGTGGGAGGAAAAAGGGAGGAAGGAAGGAAGACAGGAATGAAGGAAGGATGGGATTGAGGTTAGGTGGGAGGGATGGAGTAATGAAAGAAGTAAGGACATATTGAAGGAAAGAACGAAGGATAGCAGTAGGTCAGGAAGGAAGCACCTTGGCATGCAGCAAGGGAGGAAGGAAGGAAGAAGCCTAGGAAGCAAGGAATTAAGGAAGGAAAGAAGGTTGAAAAGAAGGGTGGGAGGAAGGAAGGAAGGAAGCAAGCAAGAAAGAAGGACGTGGATCAAGGGAGGAAGTGAACCAGGAAGGGAGGGTGAGGGAATCTAGGAAGGGAAGGAAGGGGTGGGAGGAAGGGAAGAAGGGTGGGGGGAGAAAAGCAGGAAATGTGGGATGGTGCAAGGAAGGAGGCTGGGATGGCGGCAGGAAGGGAGGAAGGAAGCAAGAGGGACGTAGATCAAGGGAGGAAGAGAACGAGGGAGAAAGGGGAGAGGGAAGCCCGGAAGGGAGGGAAGGGGTGGGAGGAAGGGAACGAGGGTGGGAAGGGAAATGCAGGAATGGAGGGAGGGTGCAAGCAGGGAGGGAGGGCTGGCGCTAGGAAGGGAGGAAGGACGTAAAGAGGGAAGAATGGAACGAAGGAAGGAATCTCTCTCCTGTAATTACCCAACCTTTGTGTGTTTGCCAAATGGATACATAAGGGAGGAAATTATTTTAATCTTTGAAACAGAAACATGAATGGAACAATCAAAAAAAGTGTTTGCAATAGGTTAAAATGGACGTCTTGTTGCAGAGTCGTGATGGTTTCCTAACTATTGCAATTAATCAAGGAAAGAGCGAGACCGGTTATTTTACATGGCAAGAGTAATAATTTTGTCTTAGACTGCATTAAGCAATTACTGATAAGTATCTGAAAATGTTGTTGTGTCAGGCTTCAAAGCTAAATTAGGATGCTTCTGACCTGCAATTCCCTCAAACAATCAAGTGAAATTCAATAATAAGTCAGGGGGCGGAATGGCTCCTGATATATTCGGGGGATACATGCGCTGAAATAAATTCCTCTGCTATTTAAATCCATTCAACTTAATATTTCACTTTAGGTAAAGCATGCTGAAAAAAAATCATTTGCATAGCTACGTTGCACGCACTTGTCATAAATGCCGTCAACATATCTGATCTGACAACAGTTTTAGGTCTGTGGAAAAGTAATGCACAGTTCTTGCCAATAAATTAATCAATGAACTACTTTGTCCTCACCCAATTCTTTCAAGGAATCGTTGCTTTTCTCTAGCGCTAGTTAAGTACAGGGAAAATAAATTTAATCATGTGTGTGTCTATACATATGTAGCCCACAAGATGGTAAGGAATTTGTAAATTCACAGCAATGGCAGCGCCAAAGATAGGCTGTCCAAACGACCATGTGATCCACTTAGGAATGTGTCTAAATGCAAATATACTTTCCATCGTCTTCCTTTTATATAGTTCCATATCAGATAGTTACCTAGTTCTTACTCATAAAAATCATGCTCAGCAGGAAATTAATTAATTAAAGCGTCTCATCGAGAAACCTCGGGCACATAAAAAAATAACTTCGTAAATTATTCTTTCACGATCAGGTCAAAGTCGTCATCAAGTAAACACATTTCCAGAGGTACATTATGTGCAGTTAAATAGATAAATTCACAATGTTCATTTTAGTTCATGTAGAGAAAGAACTCAATGACCTACGGAAGGCGTCTGAGCACATACCTCTTCAAATCAAACTATATTTATTTTCTGAACTCCAAACTTCATTAGAGCGCACTGAAATATCTCAGATTCAAAGAATTCGCCACCAGGTTGAAGCTGGCAGTATCTTCACATTATTAAAGTATCAGGAGTGCAATTTTATCCAGTTGGCACATTTTCCAAGGTGGGTATCAGCTTTGATATTGATGCCAGGCTTCTCAGTATTTTTTCTTTGCCTCTGCGTCCCGATCTTCACCACAAAAATCAACCATTTTTACAGTAAGAATACATTTTCTTCGTGTCACAAGTAGACTTACACTGCAAGACGTTACTGTGAAAATCCCTTCTCCGCCATCCCCAGTCAGACTCCATAACACACAGCCTTTTTCTTTGAATGATTTTAAATATGACAGCATTGGAGGTCGGGTTTTCCTGCCGGGGTAAAGATTTCTCTGGGCCGAATGTTTTTTCCCTGGGAATTATCTGGTGCAAAGTCTTTTAATTTACTACAATCAAGTACTTTTTGATCGCAGCAGCTGCAATGGTTTTAAAGTGACAGGAAATTGTCGCAGTATATTTTTCCCGAAGCAATATTCAAATATGCCAGTTAAATGACACAGTCGATCATAAAACAGGAGAAGTCAGATGTTTCAAATGAATTCCCCCCCCCCCCCCCCCAGCCGAAATGTTCCTCGTAACTTGTATACTTTAATTAGCAGAGTTAAGGAAAGGCGTTCAACGAAACACGAGTTCCCTACGTTTTATTTCTGATGGCAGTTTATTTGTAGGAGACTCTCGATGAATACCTAATGTGTCCTTTCAAATAAATCTTCTGGGGTTTTAAGTGCGACTCTGAAGTGGCACAATAAACCAGTAATTCCTGATTCTGTGGCAAACGTGTCATGAATTCAGCCAAGCTTGACCAAATTGATACCAGCGTAACAAATTATTTGTCGCTCTCCAGGAATATAACGTGGGAAGTAAGCTAGAAATGTACAGAATTCTAAAGTTCCTGCTTTATTGGCACGAAGGTAAAAACGGATGGGCGAATCACCGAGCTTCTGGTGACATGCAAAAACTAACATTCGTGCCGCACATGTGGAACGCAATGACCATTACAGGGAGACTCGAAACATCGTCAGTTCACATTCAATGATATTACTACCATCGCTGAATGCCCAACTAATAACATATTGAGAATTACTAGTTGAAAGAAATGGAGTTGAATATCTGTATGAGTACTGTCACTGCAAGATCAGTTTGGAGGGTTTGGATGCAGCTTCAAGATACTCATCGGCTGCAGACTGAATCAACGCTCAATGTTGAGGAGATATTGTCGAAGAGAAAGTAGATTCAGCCGGATAACTTTTGCCTAATGGCTGAATTCGCAGGTATCTCCTATTGTCCATATGAACCGACTCTGTAGCCTCCTTAGTCTTTCTTTGTCCATAACAATAGATGGCCAACAGGTCTTCTCGCAATGCATTTAATGCGGTCAGACTAAATGTTCGCATATGCTGAGGTTACATTTCGACCTTTTCAATTTGCGTCGTTCAACCCTCTGGAACACCTCTGCTTAAATATACTATATTCCTGATGTCTCCTTTAAAGTAATTTTGAAATGAGTAATTTCCTGATTCCAAATTACCATGGAATAGACGGGGAAATATGCCTGAATCAGAGTAATTCCATTCGTCGTCGCTTCAGCTTATTGGTCAAGATTCGATTAAGGAGAAAGTACCTACATTTTAGGAATGTTCGCATAAGATATTTTGCTATAGGTGAACGTAGAGGAGTCACAGCGCATATTAAGCCTCAAGAGTTACCCGCAGTCAGAAACTGCACATGTTCCTCAGAAGTTCACTTATAATGTTGAACTAGTACGATATCTCTGAGCTGGTTGGGAATCTACAGTTTTTAAACATAAACCATTTTTACACTTTCAACACAGGCGATTTATAAACATATATGTCAACATTCTATGAAAAGTCGCGTACATTTTTCTGAAGATTTCAGCTTTTGTTCTGATCAAAAGAAGAATGCAATTGTGCTTTTATAAGCCGAAAAATAATTAATTCCTATGAATTAAAATCAACAATCTGAACAACAGAAAGTGAATTTATAGACCTATTTCGGTCTGTAAGATTTTTTCAAAAAGAGCATACACATGCTAGATATGCTATTTATTTTCATCAAATATTGTGGAGACTAATATTTAATTATTGGGTGCTCCATGGAATCCATGATGAAGATGAAGCGTATGTTACGGATAATGTGGACATGCCTGTCCATTATGCAGGGCACCCGATTTCCCTTTTTGCTCTCGCAAGGCACAAGGATAGTCTGAAAGATGCCCAGCAGCTGTTCAATCGGATGTGTGGGTTAGATCACTGGTTTGGGATCGAAAACTGTGATTGATCGCGAGTCAAGTCGGTAATTGAGAAAAATAGTATCAAAGGCAATTCAGCAGTTGCGATTGTCCATCACGGTCGAGGTGCTTGCGAACTGCAGAGAAAAATGCAACCGCAGTACAGCAGTTGATCGAAGTAACAATGCTACAATTGATTTAATACCTTTCGGGAGAGAGTAAATGGTGCCATCTGTTAGTGCATTCAGGATTATGCAGACGGGATCGATAATTCCGCAAATGTATGGTCTGCTCTGTGCCATCGATCGCGACAATTGCTCTGGGATGGAGATGAATGTTCCATGGGAAAATGAGGATTCACTTCTCACGAAATCGACCGTTAAGGATGGCAAAGAAGGTCTGCCGGAGAGTCTATGTACCTCGTAGAGAAAAAAAGCTGATCCTCAGTGACAATGTTCTCTGGATTATTACGTAAACCACCGATGAAGTAATGTTGCGTGCTTCAGATGACATTGTTCCAACAATGTAGTAGTTGCAATGAAAGGGCCATGGTCGCCAGTACTGGGGCAGTATGGAGTAACACACCCTGGCCATCTTTATCTGAACGGGACTTGGAGCAACCTACTGGTGAGTCGCATAAACATGGCGGCAGAGTGCTCTTAAAAATATATTGGGAGTGAGGTGACAAGTGGCGGAACATAGAATCAATTTAAAATAGCGAAAGGAAGGCCAGATTTCGTGGTAGCAATAAGTATAATTATAATTACCACTTGGCAGGCCCAGACAGAGCGTGCAAGCAGAGGTATCCTAAAGCAGATACGCCGATGGATTTCAAATAAGTAAAAATAACAATAATAAAATATTCTGCTTCTGAATATGTGCAGCGATAATTTCAAAATGCATGCATTTCATTCAAATGAGTGCTGTAATAGCCATTAGAGATATACGAGTGAAAAATGCAAGAGGTGTATTCCTGAATTTTAAAAGCTACATGCCAGTTTCAAAGGTCAAGAACCTGGGCAAATGTGGAGAGGTATGACTATTACGTATGAAAACAAGATTGATATAGGCCCGTAACTTATTACTGCCGATAGCAATGCAGTAATATCGTTCCTTTGGGTGTTCTTTATGTTGTGATATGAAATAGCAATTCTGAGATGCTACTCTGTGGGATTACTTTATTTCTGCCAATCTGCAACCGCATTGTTGCAGGTGATATAGAGGAAGACATGTGCTACATTGCAGAAAGATGAAACAATATTCATGAAGTCAGTAATCTACATTTAGATTGGAGATGCAAGGATGAATAAATAGATTTGCCATGTCTCGCAAAATGGAAGCGAATTTCTCGAGGATCTGACGAACTGCTTAGTTGATGGAAATGTAGTTGATGTAGTTTGCATGGACTTCCTTGAGGCTTTTGTCCATTCTCTTGATCAACACTGGTCAAGAATGTGTAGGCCATGGGTCCAGCGCAATTTGCCAGATTGGATCCAACGTTGTCTTCGGATTAAGAGGTACATGGCGAATATTGTTTATGTTTAACTCTAAGGCTTTTGTCAGTGATGTTTCAAAGAGATCGGTGCAAGACATTTTTGATTATAGTTTGCGTTACGATCTGGACGTGAATATGAGAATCATGATCAGTAAGGTCGCAGATTACACTATAATTGGTAGTGAGGCAAATCGTAAAAACAGACCCTTCGATGGTAGAGATGGGCTGGAGATATTTACAGAACTGTGGAACTTTCTGGTAACGCTAAAAACTGAATGGATGCCTTTTGGAAGGTAAATAATGGCACGGAAATACATAATGAACGGTAGTATGGTGGGAATTTCAGATCATCACAAGTACCTTGGGGTAAATTTGCAAAAAAATCAATGAAGGCAGAACGATATGTAGGTACAGGTTTGAGGCGCCATGAGGGATGCCTGTATTTAGTCGTAGGTACTTAAAATATAAAAGCTGGGAGGTTTTGATGAAGCTTTATAATTATTCGATAAGATACAGGTAGTAAACTGTTTACTGTTCTGCACTGTAGAAAGCTGTGATTGCACTAGAGATTGTACCGAGTGCAGTGTCCATGGATTGGACACTGGAGCCTCTCGGGAGGATTTAAAGTCACATGAGAGGGGGGTTGCGAACCAGAGCGTTAGCTCACAAGCTATCATAACTGAAGCGGAAATAGTGTGAGAAGGGAGATGGTAAATGGAGGACCGAAGGTTTTGTACCTTAATGCACGCAGGTATACGAAACAAGGTAAATAAGCTTGTTGTGCACATTGAAATTAGCGGTACGATTTTTTTCGGCATCACAGAGACGTTGCTGGAAAGGGATCAGGTCTGGGATCGAAATATACAATAATGTGTGTCCTGTGGATAAGACAGGCAGATGGGAAAAGGGGACGAGTTTGTATTGTTGGTAAGGAATGAAGCTAAATGAATAGTAAAGAACGATATAGGATTAGAAGATATAGGATCTCTGTGGGTAGTGTTGAGGAATCGCAAAGGTAAAAAGACCCTGATGGGAGTAATGCATCTAGCAGTAGTCAGGGTGTGGGGCAGAAAATATTTCAGGACATAGAGAAAGAATGTAAAAAAGGCAATATCACAATAATCATGCGGGACATCAATATGCAGATGGACTGGGAAAATGAGGTCGGTAGTGGATCCCAAGAAAATGAAATTGTGGAATGTCTTAGATGTTGTTTTGAAGCAGCTTGTGACAGAGGCAACGAGGGAAGAGGCAATTCTGAATTTGGTGACGAGAAATGCGATAGGCTTGATTAGAGAACGTCAGGTGAAGGACACTTAGGGAGCAATGATCACAATATGATATAATTTAACCTGCTAGGAGGAGCTGGCCAGAGATGATTGGAAAAGCAGAGGGGCAGAGGAGAAAGTGGAACAACAATGGTAGGACTTTTTGGTGTTCATTCGGGAGGCACAGCAGAAATTCATCCCCAGGAGGAGGAAACATGCTAAGGGGAGTATAAGGCATCCATGGTTGACCATGGAAGTCAAGATTGCATATAAGCAAAAGAAAAAACATACAGGGTGGAGTGCGTTAGTGGGAACACAAAGGACTGGGAAGTTTTTAAACGCGATCAGAGGAAAACGAAAATAGCAATATGGGGAGTGAAGATGAAATATGAGTGCGTGGTATCTAGTAATATAAAAGAAGGTTGGAATATATTTTTCAATACATAAAACGTAACAGATTGGCACAAAGAGACATTGTACTACTGGAAAATGTGGCTGAAGAAGTAATAATAGGAAACAAAGGAATGGGCGAAGAACTTCCCAGTTACTTTGCATCAGTCTACACAGGAGAATACACCAGTGGGATGCCAGAGCTCCAGGCAAATTGCTGGACAGAGGTGAGTGCAGTTGCAATCACTAAGGAGAAGTTTGTAGGGAAACTAAATGTCTGAAGGCAAATCAATCACCTGCACGCCAGGGTTATACAAATTGATAGCTGCGGTGATTGTCGAGACATTGGTGCTGAACTTTCAGTAATCACTGGAGGCAGGAAGGGTTCCAGAGGCCTGAAAGATGTCCGATGTAACACCGCGATTTAAGAAGGGAAGGAGACAGAAGAAGAGAAATCATAGGTCGGTTAGCCTGACTTTGGTCACTGGTTAGATTCTGAGCACATTATGAAAGATTAGATCGCGGAACACTTGCAGGGCATGATAAAATAAGACTAATTCTGAATACTATCATCAAAGGGAGGTCATGTCTGAGAAATCTGTTGGAGTTCTCTGTGGAGGTAACAAGGAAGTTAGATAAAGCACGTGGCACAGTGAGTAGCACTCCTGCCTCACGGCGCCAAGGTCACAGATTTGATCCAGACTCTGGACCACTGTCTATGTGTGGTTTGCACATTCCCCCCGTGTTTGCGTGGGATCCCCCCCACCCCAAGGTATCCCCAAAATGTGCAGGGCCGATGGATTGTGCATGTTGCATTACCGCCTATTTGGAAAAAATGAATTGGGTATCCAAATTAGTTTTTAAAATGTTAGACAAAGGAGAATCAGTTGATGTGATTCATTTCCATTTCCAGAAGGTCTATGACAAGATGGCGCATAGGAGACAGTTAAATATGTTACGGGCCCATGATGATAAGGGTAATACCCTGGCATGGATAGGTGATTGGCTGACTGTCAGAAATCAGAGAGTGGAGATAAAGGAGTATTTTCAGGATTGCAGCCAATGGCTAGTGCTGTGCCTCAGGGTTCGGCTCTGAGACCACAAATTGTCACAATATACATTAATTATCTGGAAGGGAGGTACTGTTGCTAAGTTTACAGATGAGACAAAAATCTGTAGAGGCACAGGCCGTAATCAGAATTCAGGGTGGCTGCAGGCTAGGATAATGGACAATGAAGTGGTAGATGCAATATAATCTGGAAAAAGTGTGTTGGTATGCACCTTGGAAGGAGAAATGGTGGCATGGACTATTTTCAAAATGGGACATGCTTTGGAAATCAGAAGCACAAAGGGACTTGGGAGTCCTTGATCACGGTTCTCTTACGGTTAACGTGTAGGTTCAGTCGGCAGTTAGGAATGCAAATATAATGTTACCTTTCAGGTCGAGAGGGCTGGAATAGTAGACCAGGGAAGTACTTCTGAGGCTGTACACGTCTTAGGTCCGACCAAATTTGAAATATTGTGAGCAGTTTTGGGGGCAATATCTAAGAAATGATGTGGAAAGAATCCGGAGGTGGTTCAGAAGATTGCACCCTGGAATGAAGAGCGTATTGTATGAGGAACCGTTGACGTTTGGTTGTGCACTCGTTTGAGTCTAGAAGGATGACGGGGCAATCTTATTGGAACGTATATGATACTTCAAGGCGGTAATAGAGTGGATGTGAAGAGGATGTTTCCACTTGTTGGGAAAACTAGAACCAGAGGATACTGGTGGGATCAGACGAATGGGAATATCCTTTAAAACAGAGATGAAGAGGGGTTTAGTCAACCAGAGGGTGGTGAATCTTTGCCACAGCAGGCTGTGGAGGCCAACTCACTGAGTGCCTTTAAGGCAGAGAAAGATAGGTTCTTGATTAATAAGAGGATCAAGGGTTACGGCAGAAGGCAGGATAACGGGGATGAGAAGAATTTCAGGCAGGATTTAATGGCGCAGTAGCATTGATGAGTCGAGTGGCCTAATTCTGCTCCTCTGTCTTATGGTGTTGCCTGTTCTTTACTGGTTCAACTAACAATAGAGAGTGTTTGGATTGGGGTATTTGAAAAGGCAGCAGAGAAGGGATATCATTGTATACAAAACCATGATGAATATTAAACATTGTAGTTTAAACCCAAAGGTTCCCCTTAGTATAGTTGAAAATAACCAAAGGTCAGTTATTATGTTTGGTATAAAAAGTTCAGAGAGTATGAGAGGAAAAACTCAGACCGCGCTGGGAATGTGAAACTCACTTCTTGTAATAGAACATAGAACAGTACAGGCCCTTGGGCCCTCGATGTTGTGCCGAGCAATGATCACCCTACTCAAACCCACGTATCCACCCTATACCCGTAACCCAACAACACCCCTCCCCCTTAACGTTACTTTTATAGGACACTACGGGCAATTTAGCATGACCAATCCACCTATCCCGCACATCTTTGGACTGTGGGAGGAAACCGGAGCAAACCCACGCGCACACGGGGAGGACGTGCAGACTCCCCACAGACAGTGACCCAGCCGGGAACCGAACCTGGGATCCTGGAGCTGTGAAGCATTTATGCTAACCACCATGCTACAGTGCTGTAATGACGGGAGAGGCGCAACACTCATAAAATATAAAAGGCGTCCAGGTGAACACTATCATCACTGAAGTGTGCATAGCTTTTTAAAAAATACATTTAGAGTACCCTGTTCATTTTTACTAATTTAGGGGAAATTTAACGTGGCCAATCATCTTACCCTGCACATCCTTGGTTTGGAGGGAGGCATAATCCGTGCAAGACCTGAGTACTCGTCCGGATATCGCAGTTGCTTTCCATGGGCTGACCTCCGAGATTATGCTCTGAATTCTTCAATAGTGAGCTCAGATATAATTTCATCCGATGCTTCCACGGTGGAGGCCGTGCTCTCGTAGACCTCTTGCTCAAAACGGGCATAGAATGCGTTGAGCTCATCAGGGAGGGGTGCGTTCGATCCGGCGATGATACATGCCTGCGTCTTGCAGCCCGTTATCTCTTGCAGACATAAACTACAGTGCTGAATATTCATCATGGTTTTGTATACAATGATATTAGTCGGTAGGCGGCCGTCTGGCTAGCCTGGCACTCGAGCTTGGTCCGAAGCTGCCTTTTGGCATCGTTGATGGACTTCCTTAGATCATGTGTCGTTTCCGTGTATAGGACAGCGTCGATTGACTTGTACTCCTCAGACCGAGACTTTAGCATGCAGTGGATATCCCTGTTAATCCAATATATCCGTTTGGAAAACACGCAGATTTGTTTCTTTTCACACAATCTTCTGCAGATTTACTGCTGAAGTCAGTTACTGTCGTTGCATACTCGTTCAAGCTGGTCGCAGAGATTTTAAATACTGACCAGTCCACTGACTCTAAGCAGTCCCACAACAGATCATACGATTCCTCAGACCAACATTGCACGACTTTCTTTGACCGATTCACCCGCTTCAGTTTTTCATCATAACCCGGGAGCAGGAGTACAGCCTTGTCGTCAGATTTGCCGAAGTGTAGTTGGGCGATTTAGCAGTACGCATTTTTGATATTTGTGCAGCAGTGGCCATGGGTTGTTTGCGCCTCCAGTGGAATAGGTGAGGTGTTGGTAGGAATTTGGTTGTACAAAACGTACTACAAAAGGTAGTAATGTGGCAGCATGGTAGCATTGTGGTTAGCACAATTGCTTCACAGCTCCATGGTCTCAGGCTCGATTTCTGGCTTGGGTCACTGTCTGTGCGGAGTTTGCTCGTTCTCCCCGTGTGTGCGTGGGTTTCCTCCGGGTGATCCGGTTTCCTCCCCCAGTCCAAAGATGTGCAGGATAGGTGGATTGGCCATGCTACAGTTGTCCTTAGTGTCCAAAATTTCCCTCAGTGTTGGGTGGTGTTACAGAGTTATAGGATAGGGTGCATGTGTAGACCTTGGGTAGGGTGCTCTTTCCAATAAGCTGGTGAAAACGCAATGGGCCGAATGGCCGCCTTCTGCACTGTAATTTTAATGTATTACACTCTTGTGCTTGGCCTGATTGAAGGGCCCGGACACGATGTCTCGGCATTTTTCGTTTCACAGCGATTTGTATATTTGCCTATATATTGTCCAGAGCGATTTTCATGGGGTGGGATGTAAACTCCCGTCAGGATAACTGAACTGAAATCCCCCGGAAGGTGGTAGGGCGGCATTTTAGGTGATGGATTCTTGGTCCGGGGCACAAAATCTCAATTTTATCAGAACGTGAATGATCGCAGACACGAGGGACAGTATTTTGTTTCCAGACAGTTTCTAAGCTTTGCATGACCTGAAACTGTCTGGAGAGGAGCTTATTCAATATATGGTGCTTTCAAGTTGACCAGTTGTATGCTGGAGCCACTGACGTCACGGATTGGAAGAATGTATCGTGATAGAATTCAATTTTGTTCCAGGTTTGAGTGAGAGATGTGTGCATTTCTAATAGTGCTCTAAAATGTTAGAAATGACAGATATGAGGAGGGGCTGACAATTGAGCTAGCTGACTTTAAACAAGGTAAGTAAGTTGTGCACTATGTCTAAGGAGATACAGTGGCAGATATTTATTTTGATATTACAAAACGCTCAATAAAGTGCATTAAAGTGAGTATATGTTTTTCATTTTTCATTTCATTTTCATTACTCTCATTGATGCGTAGATCATCATCTGGCTAAAGAGTAAAGACCAACGAAAAGTACAGCACAGGAACCAGCCCTTCCGCCGCCCCCCCCCCCCCCACACCCACCCCATTCCTGCGCCAGTCATGATCCCAACGTTTTCTAAAACACTCAGCACTTCATTGTGCCATATCCCTATATACCCACCCTGTCCATATGTTTGTCAAGATGCCTTTTGAACGCCGTTAATGTTTCTGCTTCCACAACCTCCCCTGGCAGCGCGTTCGAGGCACTTACCATCCTTTGCATAAAAATCTGCGTCGCACATCTCTCAAATTTGGTCACGGACCCATCCACCCTGGGAAAGAGTGCCTACCAGCCACTCATTCAATACCCACATGATATTGCATACCTCTACCAAGTCACCCCGCAACCTCCGTATTTCTAATGAAAACAGTCCGAATCTAATCAGCCTCTCGATATTGCCAACACCCTCCAGACCGTATAGCGTCCTGGGTAACCTCCTCTGCACGCAGTCTAAAGGCTCCAGATCCATCTGGCATTGTGGCGACCAGAATTGTGCGCAATATTCAAAGTGCAGCCTTACCATGGTTGTATTCAGCTTTAGCATGACTTGACAGTTTTATACTCGATGCCCATCTAATGAACCAAACATTTTGTATGCATTCTTGACTATCTTGTCCACTTGTGTTTCCACCTCCAAAGAAAAGTGGACCTCCTTTCCCAGATCTCTCTGACGTTCTATATTTCTGAGAGTTTTACAATTTATGGTGTTTTTCCCCTCTGTGTTAGACCTACTAAAATACATTTCCTCACATTTTTCCGGATTAAATTCCATTTGCTATTTCTCTGCCAAGTCTCCAACCGAGCTTTGTCCTGCTGCATCCACTGATAATTCTCAACACTATCTGCCACTTCTCCAACCATGTTGCCATCCATGAACTTACGAATCAGACTAGCTACATATTCCTCTTAAAGGTTTATGTACATAACATAAAGACGGCCAAGCACAGATCCCTGTGGAACAACACTTGTCACCGCCTTCCATTGGGAATAAAAACACTTCTCCTGCTAACTTTTGTGATCAAGTCAGTTCTGTATCCATCTTGAACAACGAGTCACCTGGACTAGAAACGTTAACTCATTTATCTCCCTACAGATGCTGCCAGGCCTGCAGAGATTTCCCAGCATGTACGTTTTATTTTCTGTATCCACCTAACCACGTCACCTGATTCCGTGTTACTTGCCCTTTTGTACCAGTCTGCCATGAGGCACATTGTCAAAGGCTTTACTGAAATCCATGTAAAGAATATCCAACTCCCTCCCGTGATCAATCATCGTTGTTCCCTCCTCAAAGCTCCGTCAAGCTCGTGAGGCACGACCACCGCTGAACAGAACCATGCTGTATATCGCATATGAGTACATTTGTTTCCAAATGGGTGTTAATGCTCTCCCTGAGTATTCTCTCCAATAATTTACCTACTACCGACGTGACGATCGCCGGCATAGTTTAGAAGGTTATCGCTGCGTCGGTTCTTCAACAGCCATACAACATTAGCTATTCTGTGATCCTCTGCGATTTCACCTATAGCCAATGAGGATACAAAGATGTCAGTCAAGGCACCAAAAATGTCCTCCCTTGCTTCCCTCAGTATTATGGGATAAATACTATCTGACCCACAAGAGTTATCTACCTTCATATATATTAAGGACCCAAAAGTTCCTCCGTTTCGATGTTTACATAATCCAGGCTTTCGACACTCCATACCCTCGAATCAACTTCCAGAAAGTTCCTAAGAACTTTTACGTAAGAACAAAACGCTTTGGAATTCACCTTAATCCTACTTGCCAAGGACTTTTCATGACCCCGTCCTAACCGTCCTACTTTCCCACTTCAGTACTTTCTTACTGAGTTTATACTCCACAAGGATTCCGACTGTTCACACCCTTCTAGACCGGATAAAAGCCTCCTTTTTCTTTTTGGAGAGTTTCACAATAATCGTCGTTATCTAATGCTCCTTAAAATTCCCATGCTTATCCTTCATTCTCTCATGAAAGTGACTTTCTTGAATCCTAATTAGCCGTCGCTATGTCCTGTTGTATTCTCTGACAATCCTTAACACTCTCTGCCACTCCACCAACCTTAGTGTCATCCGCGAACATAGTATTCAGAACGGCTACAATTTCCTCCAAATTGTCTTGGTACACAACAGATCCAGATCCATCAAAAACACGACTGGCCACAGTCTTCAATTCAGAAAAAATAAGAAAAACTAAATGGACGAAGGAGAGACTAATTCTAGGATGGGAGAAACATCACTGGCGTGTAAACAAGCAGGTCATTTAAGTTACGTTTCGTACGTAGCAGAGCAGCTATCTCTTTTTTTTTAAGAAAAAGGGATCAAGGGTTATGGTGCTCGGGCCGGAAAGTGCAATTGAGTCAACAAAAGATCAGCCATGATCTCACTGTATGGCGGAGCAGGCTCGAGGGGCCAGATGGCCTACTCCTGCCCCTAGTTCTTATGTTCTTCTGGTCTTATGTAAAGCAAAAGCAAATGAAAACAAAAAATGAACATTGGCGAATTATAGTGAGAGCCTGCGGAATTAAAAATAACAATGCAGTTCAGTGTAACAGGATTTTATGATTGTGTTCTTTATTTTAGGGAATGCCGAAATAAGTACAAATTTAATTTTTTTTAAATACAACAATTAGACGGAGAAACGTAAAATAATTTAGGTAACCAAGGAAAGCTATTGTGTAACCCTTCAGAAGTAGGAGCTGACAAGATCCATGTCTAAATGGACTCCGTCCTAGTGCCGTCAATGCAGTGGCTACCCAGCTAAAGCATGCAATCGATGCAATCAGCCATGATGTCCGAGTTGGTCAACAGGTACCATCTGCTTGGCAAACAAATGAAGATTACTTCTGAATTATGTAATGGACCATGACGTAAATCAGGAATCGGAGTAAAGTCCCATTGTTATTGTGGTGAATTCATACTGTATTGTAATTCGCACTGCATTGCATTGCATTGTATTACGTCCTTGTGGGCTCTGTATGTGAGCCGTTGCTTGGCTCTGCCTATAGGGGGAGGTAAGAAGCTTGTACAGGTCTCCACAGTTGGCTCCGCTCAACGCTCCGCCTATGGCCCCTCCCACTACCAGAAGTATAATAGCTGCAGCCGTGAGCCTCCCTCAGTTCCTCTGGTTGCAGCCGGGCGCAGTTGTTACACTATTAAAACCACAGTTTACTTCCAATCGTGTCTCTAGTGAATTGATGGTCACATCAATTTCATCGTCTTAGAAAACTTGAAGAAAACTACTATGGAATCAGTCCTCAAACCTGACCGACTGGAACTCGACCCGCAGGCTGCAGAGGCGAAGGAAATCTTCCTACAGTAGCTTCGATTTTGCAAGGCCTACCTGGCTGAATCAAGCACATCGGAGACAACAGAGGAGCAGAAACTCAGCCTACTGTACGCACGGATGATCCATCGTATTTCGACGCAACTCAATTGTACCACCTCTTATACGAAGGCAATGGCTACGCTCGACCGATTGTACGTGCGGCCGATTAACGTGGTCTACGCGCAGCATATTTTCACAACCCGCCACCAGCGCCCGGCAAAGTCGCTGGAAGCCTTCCTGCGCAACTTAAAAGCCCTGGATCGGGACTGCAATTTTCAGCATGTAACTGCCTCCCAACACATGGAACTCGCTGTCCGTGATGTATACGTTGCAGAGCTTAGGTCTAACTATGTGTGCCAGCGTCTACTTGAAAAAAGAGCCCAGAACTTGGAGGAAAGTGTAGAGTTAGCCACGACTATGGAGGTCGTGTTAGCAGCCTGAACTCATTTCCTGCGAACCAAGCTACCCCATTGTGGACCCCCGACCAGCGACTGCCCCAGGTCTTCACCGCCCGGCCACCCTCCCACTATGGAGCGCCAGCTTGCCATTTTTGTGGTAGGACCCAACACCCACGGCAGCACTGCCCAGCCCGCAATGCAACCTGCAGCAGCTGCTGTCGCATAGGACACTATGCCAGAGTCTGTCTGGCAAAATTGAAACTTTCTAACTCCCCACGGTCCAGAGGTCTCGCCTCCCAAACTCGCAGGCCTGCAGACCACGTAATGCTGCCTCCGCCTCCGCCCGATACGTGCGACTCATGGGGGCCGCCATCTTGGCAATCCTCCCTACTTGACCGACCATGTGCGAGTAATGGGGGGCACCATCTAGGACGCCATCTTCCTCGCTGCCCACCACATTCGATTCACGGAGGCGGTCATCTTGGATGCCACCTTCGTCATCACCCGCTACGTGCGATTAACGGGGGCCACCATCTTGGCCATCAACCGAACCTGAACTGGACGAATACGACCTCAGCGGACAGTCATCACTGGGCCACTCCAGCTCTGCTGATCGAGCCGCCGACTACCCGCAACTCAACGCGGTCACGCTGGACCAGTTGCGTCAGAAGCACTTCCAGAGCTCGATGATGTCTGTTAAAATCAACGGGTACAGGACACCGCGCCTCTTCGCCTCCAGGAGCACCGTAAGCTTCGTACATCATGACCTGGTAAGATGCTGTTCGCTCCCTATCTTCCCTGCACGGCAGACTATTTCCCTCGCCTCGGGCTCGCTCTCAGTCCACATACAAGGGCACACCGTCTCGACCCTAAGGATTCAGGGCACCAGCTACTATAATTCCCAGCTGTACGTACTCCCCGACATCTGAGCCCCACTCTTACTCTGGCTCGACTTTCAATGTAACCTGAAGTGCCTCACACTTAGCTTTGGCAGACCCCTGCCTCCACTCACTATCTGCAGTCTAGCGACTCTGAAAATCGACCCCCCTCCACTCTTCGCTAATCTCACTGCGAACTGAAAACCCGTAGCCACTCACAGCAGGCGGTATAGCCTGCAGTACAGGGTAGAGCCGAAGTCTAGCGGCGCCTCCGTGAGGGATTCATAGAGGCCAGTTAAAGCCCCTGGAGAGCTCAGGTGGTGGTCGTCAAGATCGGGGAAAAGTTATGGATGGTGGTTGATTACAGCCAAACCATTAACCGGTTCAAACACCTCGATGCATACCCCGTCCCCTGAATTGCATACATGGTCAGTCAGATCGCCCAGTACCGCATATTCTCCATGGTGGATCTGAAGTCTGCTTATCACCAGCTCCCAATCCACCGGAGGACCGCCACTACACGTCGTTCGAGGCAACTGGCCGCATCTTCCACTTCTTCCGGGTCCCCTTTGGCGTTACGAATGGGGTCTTGGTGTTCCAACGACTAATGGAACGAATGGTGGACCAGTACGGGCTGCGGGCCACGTTTCCGTTCTTGGACAATGTCACCATCTGCGGCAATGATCAGCAGGACCACAACGCCAAATTCCACTGATTTCTCCAAACCGCCACGAAACTCAATCTCACTTACAATACAGAGGAATGCGTTTTCTGCACTACCAGATCAGTCATCGTCGGCTATGTCGTGGACAACGGAGTCCTGGGCCCCGACCTGGACAGTATGTCTTACAACTCCCTCACCCTCATTGTCCCAGGGCCCTCAAGAGGTGCCTGGGATTTTTCTCTTATAACGCCCAGTGGGTCCCCCAGTATCCGGACAAACCCGCCCACTATTTAAGACCGCACTCTTTCCTCTGTCAGCTGAGGCCCGCCAGGCCTTCAACTGCATCAAGGAGGACATTGCCAAAACCGCCATGTGGGCGGTGGAAGAATCCATCCCCTTTCAGGTGGAGAGCGGCGCCTCAGAGGTCGCTCTCGCCGCCACTCTGAATCAGGCAGGGACACCAGTCACCTTCAGCTCCCGAACCCTTTCCGCTTCGGAACTTCGACATGATAGCACGGTAGCATGGTGGTTAGCATAAATGGTTCACAGCTCCAGAGTCCCAGGTTCGATTCCCGGCTGGGTCACTGTCTGTGTGGAGTCTGCACGTCCTCCCCGTGTGTGCGTGGGTTTCCTCCGGGTGCTCCGGTTTCCTCCCACAGTCCAAAGATGTGCGGGTTAGGTGGATTGGCCATGCTGAATTGCCCGTAGTATCCTAAAAGTAAGATTTGGGGGGGGGGGGGTTGTTGTGTTACAGGTATAGGGTGGATTCGTGGGTTGGAGTAGGGTGATCATTGCTCGGCACAACATCGAGGGCCGAAGGACCTGTTCTGTGCTGTACTGTTCTATTCTACTCCTCAGTCAAAAAGGAAGCTGAACCATTTTGGAAGCTGTACTGCACTGGAGGCACTACCTCGCAGGTAGGAGGTTCACCGTCTTCACCGACCAAACATCGGTTGCCTTCATGTTCGACAACTCGCAAAGGGGTAAAATGAAAAATGATAAAATCTTGCGGTGGAGGATCGAACTCCCCACCTATAATTATGATATCATATATCAACCGCGGAAGCTCAATGAGCCCCCAGATGCCCTGTATCACGGCAAATGCGCCAGCCCGCAAGACGACCGCCTAAAGGCTATGCACAATGACGTCTGCCACCCGGGGGTCACCCGGCTCGCCCAGTACGTCAAAGCATGAAACCTGCCTTTCTCCACCGTGGAGGTAAATGCCATCACCAGGGATTGCCTGATTTGCGCGGAGTGCAAACCGCTCTTCTATAGACCAGACAAGGCCCACTTGGTAAAGGCATCGTGGCCCTTTGAACGCCTTCGAATCGATTTCAAGGGGCACTCCCATGGACCAATCGAAACGTGTACTTGCTTAATGTCATCGACGAATTCTCCCGCTTCCCGTTTGCCATCCCGTGCCCCGATATGACTTCCCACACAGTCATCCGAGCCCTGCACAGTGTCTTCACCCTGTTTGGTTTCCCCAGCTACATACGCTGGGGTTCGTCCTTCATGAGCGACGAGTTGCGTCAGTACATGCTCGACAAGGGCAACATCTCGAGCAGGACTACCAGCTACAACTCCAGGGGGAACGGGCAGGTGGAGACGGAGAACGCGACGGTCTTGAAGACCATCCTACTACCCTCCGGTCCAGGAATCTCCCAACCTCCCACTGGCAGGATGTCCTCCCCGACGCGCTCCATGCAATTAGGTCCCTCTAATGCACCGCCAACAACCAGACCCCTCACGAATGACTATTTGCTTTCTCTAGGTGCACTACCATGGCGGCTTCGCTCCCATCCTGGTTGAGGACACCGGGCCCGTTTCTGCTCCGGGAGCATAGAAAACAGACCCGCTAGGAGAGAGAGTGCTACTGCTTCATTCGAACCCTCAATTCCCCGACTGCCGCCAGGACACCGTTTCCCTCCGGGACCTGGCGCCTGCAGGATCCAGCACCACCACCACCACCTCCGCCGAGTTACGCGACGCACTACACCCCACCCATCCGCCATGCCCTGCGCCCATGCGCCTATAGGATCCCTGCCCACGCACGGTGCCCCCGCGCCTCTAGGTTTCCTGTGCCCCCACCCCCCGGCGCCCGTCGCACCGGTCAGGAACGAAGCTCGGACCGAAACACCCCCCGGAGTCCACCCTCATACCACACCGATTGCCACCACCCAGCCACCCAACGATGCTGCAACCCCGGTGCTCCGCCAATCCCAAAGGACGACTCGGCCACCAGACCGGGTCAACTTGTAGACCCATCACTCCCGCCGGACTTGAATTTAACTGGGGGTGAATGAATTAATGAAATGAAAATCGCTTATTGTCACAGGTAGGCTTCAAATGAAGTTACTGTGAAAAGCCCCTAGTCGCCACATTCCGGCGCCTGTTCGGGGAGACTGTTACCGGAATCGAACCTAGCTGCTGGCTTGCCTTGGTCTGCTTTCAATGCCAGCGATTAGCCCTGTGAGCTAAACAGCCCCAGAATGTGGTGAATTCATACTGTATTATAGTTCACACTGTATTGCATTGCATTGTATTACGTCCTTGTGGGCTCTGTATGTGAGCCGTTCCGCGGCTCTGCCCATAGGGGGAGATGAGGAGCTTTTACAGGACTCCACCCTTGGCGCCGCCCATGGCTCCGCCCATGGCTCCTCCCAGTACCGGAAGTATAAAGTGCTGCAGCCGTGAGCCTGCCCTCAATTCCTCTGGTCGCAGGCAGGCTCAGTTTTAATACTATTAAAACCACAGTTTACTTCCAATCGTGTCTCCAGTGAATTAATCGTCTCATCGGTTATGACTTTGGCCATTCGAAAATGCGGAAAATAATTGTTGGGAAGTACACATCAGGGCATTTGCAATATATCAATTTGAACAGTCATAGATTGCGTGTTTTCGGCAGAGGGGAAGTTATGCCGGTCTATTTTATTGGAGTCCGTCGATGACCGTCAAAACAACACAGTTAACGGTTAATATGTGTAGTGGCTGACTTGGATTCCAGAAGCACTGTTGTGCATGGCTCCTTTTGCAGTACAAATGGCAAAATCCCAAACTATTGACGTTAATATTAAAGCGGAGTAACTCTTTCTGATGTACCCCAAGACGGAGAAAGTGCAGAAAGGAATTCGTTCAGCTGGAAATATACATCCAATTTAAGGTCAGGAAAGATAAATACATTCACGAAGACATATCAAAGCAATGGGCGGGATTCTCCGCTTGCTGACGTGATGAATAGTTTCGGAAGCCAAAAATACTGCAGATGCAGTTTTTACGCCAAATCGTCAAAATCAGACACACCGAAAATGTCGTAACTGCGTCGCTCAACACGTGGGCTAAAAGCACAGTACACATATCATGAGTGTGCATGAGGCCCGATGCCCTTGAGCCAAAGTGAGCCCCTCCTTCGGGCCCGAGAAACCTGCCCAAACGGCAGCTCAACATCAGTGGTCCCCACTCAGGGACCCACACAAGGCAGCCTAGTGATGACAGTGTTCGTCACGAGCAGCAGGGACGGGCGCCAGGACGCGGCTGGATACCAACGGCGCAGGTCTGCGGGGGTGGGTGTGGGCCGGTGGAGATGCTTGGGTGTGACCTGCAGTGTCAACCGGGGCTACAGTGTAACCCATGGAACGTGGGTGGGCACGGGAATGTGCGCCACGCTAACATCTTGACCTTTCACCCCTGCAGAGAATGGCATTCAGGCACCAACAAGCGACGGCAGCCACCGTGCTGGCGGCCGCAGCTCTATTAGATATCCTGTGGCCACTTGAGCGGGGCCCACTCACAGAGGAGACAGAGGCTGCTTCAGACGACCGGACTGCAAAGGACCGATCTGCACGGTACTGGGCTGCAGAGGGGCAGGTGGTAGCCTCACAGGCTGGAGCGTCTGCTGCCCAACAGGTACAGGAGGAGGAAGAGTCACCATGGGGGCACCGCAGGAGGCTCCGTGTGCACCGCAACAGCATGCCATTTGTGGATGTGCCCAATGGGCCTGATTCTCCAGAACAATGTCCTAGTGCGTCAGCAAGCGGGAATTGCCGCGAGTTTCCCGGTCCTAGGCCAAGCCAGGCCGGCAAAACTACTCAACGCGTGGTCAAAAATCTCAAGTGCTGTCGAGAGTGTCTTGCTGCGATTTTCTTGGCGTTCGGCCCTGAGAGGGCGGCAACGCAATTCAAAGTTAATTGGTCCACTTAACAAGGCCTAACGGGTTTCTGGCCCCGAATGCCGTCTCGCCGGCTGATTTGGCGGATCCGCGGTCGCCAGCTCCCACTCACAGCGTCGAGCATCACTTAAGATGCACTTGCTCACCCAAACCCAGTGCGAAAATATGGCACCGAGACAATCATACTGAAGTTTCAGGAATGCTGATTTCGGGAGGCTCTTGGACGCGGTTGAGACCAGGAGACCTCTAATTTTTACGCCGAGTGTCCAAGAGGGTGAGCCAAAAGGTTGCCACTACTGTCAGCAATGACGTAGGGGGCTGGCTGCCGCCTCGTCTGATGTGAATCCAGGGACACAACGAGACGTAGTGGTAGAGTTAGACGGGAAACGCACATCATAGATCATTGAGGGCCCCGAAGAAGGCTGTACAGAGTTGGGAGGGCGGGTGAGTGGCGGCGGGGGCGGTGACTGTGGTGTATGCACCATCGGTTGAGTGCTCGCATATAGTGAAATTAAACACCTTTTTGCAAACGTAAGAAGCCTCTTTCACTTTCGTCCGCAATGCAATGCGTCGTGCAAGTGAAGGGTGTGGGCGATAACACAGCAGTCACGCAGGGGTCAGCTGATGACATAGGTTGTGGAGCGCCATCGCCCAGCGCTCTGCTGGTTATCATCACCCCTCTGCCCTCGACAGTGACCAGCGGACAGTGTCGGCTCGCTCCCAGTCCCCTTGGGTGATGTGAACCTTATGCTGGAAGAGTTGGAAATGGGTTGGCGTTGGGCAAGAAAGCGATCATGGCCCAGGCCTCGTCCTCGTGAATCGAGCCGGTACAAGGGACTCCCTGTTTCTCCCAGCTTGCCGGGCCCTCAGCACCACCGCCTGTCTTGCAGCCTCACGCTGAACTTAGATTGTTACCCGGGTTTCATCCTCCAACGCCAGCTGGTCCGGCGCGTCCTCCTCGTCCTCACAGTCATCCCCCTTCTCCTCCTTCTCCACCTCTTCCTCTGAGGTGACAACGTGTTCCTTATCACCAACCTCCACTTGTCACTCCGCTGCTGTGTCAGGATGTGGAGGACACAGCAGACCCACTATAGTGCGCGTTCGTCCAAGCAGTGTCCGGGAGTGTACCTCCAGAGTGGTCGAGGAATCAGAACCGCGTCTGGCTGGCAGCATAGACCTCGTTGTCGGGAGTTCCCACCTCAATCTCCGGCCTCTGTACTGGCATCATTCGTCAGGTCCTCAGTGGATGTCGCTTATCCAACAAGACCCAGTCGTCAATGATGTGGTGCTCCTCAAAGAGGACAGAGATAACCGACTGCCCGAGGTATAGCTGTCGTCCACAGTCCCCGGAAGACAGGTACATACGTTCATCATCTTCATCTGGTGGTCGTGCACGAGCTTTATGTTCAGGGAATGGAACACCTTTCGATTAACCTATGGCATCTCCAGATGGCCCGGTGAGCACAGACAAATGTGTATGGCATCTAAGACTCCCTGGATCTAGGGCATCCCTGCGATGCGACAGAAACCAACTGCCCGTACATCCTGTTGAACCTGGTCCATGTCAAAAACGATGTTTCTTTCCGCCCAGGAATTCAGGGCATTCCTGACCTGCCGGATTAAAATGTATGCTGTCGCCAGTGAGATGTCATACAGGTCCCCGCTCGAGCCTTGCAATGATCCTCTGGCATAAAGGTTCACGGTAGCATTGTGTATAGCACAATTGCTTCTGAGCTGCAGGATCCCAGGTTCGATTTCTGCTTGGGTCACTGTCCGTGTGGAGTCTGCACATCCTCCCCGTGTGTGCGTGGGTTTACTCCGGCTGCGCCGGTTTCCTACAACAGTCGAAAAATGTGCAGGTTAGGTGGTTTGGCCATGACAAATTTCCCTTTGTGCCAAAAATTGCCCTTAGTGTTGGGTGGGTTGTGGGATCTGGGGATAGGGTGGAGGTGTTGGCCTTGGGTAGGGTGCTCTTTCCGGGAGCCGGTGAAGACACGATGGGCCGAATGGCCTCTTTCTGCACTGTAAATTCTATGACTAATCCTGACGGCCACAGGGAGCACGTATTATTCTGCTGCACTTGGTGCCAAGTACACGAAGATATGGCACAGTTGTCAAACCATCTCCAGGTTCAGGCGGAGTCGCCTGCGGCACTCACTGTTAGTCAATTGTCCAAAGGATCACTGGTAACTGTACAACTTGGTTCGTCGCAGGACAACCGCTTGGGTCCCTGCCTGACCTGATTGATGACGGGTTCACACGGTGTCTGGCAGGGTGCGGCACATAGGCCGCTACATCGAGTTACTGCAGTCGTTTCCGCTGCCAGTTGTCCAGCGTCTGGCCGCATCGGGAAGCACCAGCATCACTTCTGCTTCCAACATCCCTTCCATAGCGTTCAATACCTATAATGCATTGGGAGAGTGTGCTTGACCGAAAAATAACAGTGGCACCCACTCCGCGACCTTCCATTCTCCTATTGATTCGGCCCCACATCACCTTATTCAGAACGCCTTACCCACGCCTACCATATCTCAGTGGCCCTCCGTCACCGGGCCCCTCCAGATACTGTTAACCGGGCACCAGCTCAGAACACCACCCGGGACCGGTGCTGGCCCCCTCCTCGTGACATGTACCCACCATCCGGCCATGGACATGACGCTGCAGATGTGCCCCATCCCACGTGTATTCCGATGTTGGCGACTGCTTGTGTGGTGTGGCCTGCCGCAGTTTTTGTGTAAACTGTCCAGGCATCACAGTCTGTTCGGGATGCCAGGTATTGACTCGCGATTGTTAAAAAGGCCCGTGCACCCACGGGAATATACTTGGGTTTATGAAGTGCTCAGTTAACCACAATTGCTAATTCCCTATTGGCATAGTCTTCAGCTGCACGGCCAGAGTCATGGGCAGCCAGTGGGGTTTATGGCTGGCCTGGGAGGAGACGGGCAGGGACAAGGGTTATATTCGAAACTGGTATGCACGATCGATGGATTATCACGGAGCTGCAGAGACCGGTTTCCCCCATTTGCCCTGCTCCAGCGCACCCTCTACCCTTCCATAGTGGCCCACCTCTGCGAAGGTTGTCCCCACTTCCTCCCGAGGTTTCCTCCATCCCCACCGAGTCCAACGGCCGCCAGCCCAGCGCCCTGAGCTCATTGCCTGTGAGGAGAATGGCTTTTCACCTCCTCGCCTCCCCACAGAAACCCTGCCGTCAGTGTAATGTTTTTAAAATGGTGTTGCAATCGGCACTTGCATGAGCACTTTCTGGAGCGGTCGGTGAATCACAGCTAGCAGTGGTATGACGGCTGGCTCTCGTTATTTGTTTCGAAATGGAGCCAAAGTATTGATATTTGGTTCCCGCCACGCTACTTGGAAATCCGATTCCATTCACCTATGGAACCATGCCGGGTGCATAACAAACTCTCACGCGGCTGGCGTGGTTCCCATTGTTGGCCTCCCCGTTGTTCACCGGCCTTGTTACGCATGAACGTGAGTGTGACAACTGCGGAAGGTATAACGCAAGGTTAATATGTCCACTTAACGAGATCACACGGCCTTCCTGCCCCGAACGCCAAGTGCTGCCGCGTGACCAAGTTACCAAGTGCTGCCTGTGATGAGGAAGCGACAACTTCCAGCTCCGGTAGTGTGAACAGGATGTCTGACCTTCAGTGTCAGAAGATGGTCAACATCCTGCACCCGGCAGCACAAGTGAACAGAGACCCAAGTCACAGCCCCCACACGCAAAGGCAGCTTTCACCCATAACTCCCTCTATAACTCTCCCATTTTGAGCACTTTCAGATTTCAACACCTCAGCCTTCCCTCCATCTCAGTCCTCCCTTCACACCCTCCTCCACAACTGTGAAATACGCATGTGGCTATTGGCGCCCTGCACGTGTCACCTTGGGAAAGCTCTCCCATAATCTTCGGCAGAGGGCCCAGAATGACGGCGGGCTGCCGAATGTGGGAATGTGGGAGTGTAGATTAATTTCCTCTTATGGGTAGCAGGGTAACATTGTGGATTGCACAATTGCTTCACAGCTCCAGGGTCCCAGTTTCAATTTCGACGTGGGTCACTGTCTGTGTGGAGTCTGCACATCGTCCCCGTGTGTGCGAGGCGTTCCTCCGGGTACTCCGGTTTTCTCCCACAGTCCAAAGATGTGCAGGTTGGGTGGATTGGCCATGATAAATTGCCCTTAGTGTCCAAAATTCTATGATTAACCTAGGACAAACGTTCGGCGAAACATCGTGGGCCGAAGGGCCTGTTCTGTGCTGTATTTCTCAATCTATCTATCTTCAAGGAGCAGGCCCTGGAGTAGACTGGTGTGGCCGATGACATGGTGGTCACCAATGCGGAGGCTGGCGGACGCCACAGTCGTGAAGGACAACCAGTCTCCATCCAGAGGACTGTCAAACGTGAGTACTGATTGCCTTTCTGAGCAACCCATCCTTCCTACTGACCTCATATCCCTCTTTCGCGAAGTACAGCAGCCGTCAGCCCCGGCCCATCACGGGAGGCCCCATTTACTGACTCCGTGGAGAATACTCTGAGAAGATCTCCGAAGATGGAACAGTTATAGTCCTGACACAGCTGTAATCCCCACCCTCCACCAGCGCAGATTATCACACCTCGGGTGGAGACGTTAGTAGTCAGGCATCTGGGGTACAATCTGATGACCACCACACTGCTGCAGATATACATCTGCTTGAAGTTGAAACCCCCAGACGAGACAGCAGTTGTAAGTCTGGTGGATCCCGGGACCCAACTGGGTACCAGCCTGATGCTGCACCTCTAGAACAGAGTTACTCAGGGTTGATTAGGACGAAAAGGACCAGTCTAGACATCCAGATATATATATAGTTAGCGTCACTCCAGCGGAACCAGAGCAGATTCGACTCCTCAAAGAAGTTACAGACACAGGAGATGCGAGCAGCAACGCATGACACCGAGGCTAACATTACTAGGGTGGAGAACGCAATGGAGAACCAGATTGCATGAGGTCGGCACCATCAATGAAGATGTCAAAGGCATCGTGTAGTCACTCGCGGCCAGCGCTGAGTGTCACGTCAGGATGTCTGCTTCCTTGGGGATGTCACTCTCTACAAAGCCGACCTTGATGTGTTTCAGCGGGACGTGCCGCGCTCTCAGATGGAGTAGCAGAGGTGCTGCGGAGCTTGTCGCAGTCGCAGCTGGGTATGGCTAAGGCAATGCATAGCATGTTGCGGTCACTTGGTGATGTGTACCCAGTCACTGAGTTGCATCGCCGAGGGTGCCGACACGATCGTTTGGATTATGGGAACCGACCAGGGCTTGCACGGCAAGGTAATACAGGGGTATCCGCAGCTAGACGCACTAACCTGAACCCCAGGGCTCTAGCGACAACGAATGGGAGGATGGGGCGCTAAATGCCAAGCTGTGCCTTTCCCATGCGGCGATGACGGTGAGCACCAGCGCTCCCGCGTTCCTGGCTTCATGAGGCAGTGTCTCCCTGTGAGCACGTGCTGGAGCTCTCTGGCACCAAAGCCCCCAGATGACGTCTGCCAGGGACAGCGATGGTTACCGGACGAGTTAAGCCGCTGGCTCTCTCCACCTGAGATGTGCATCCTGGATAAACACCAAGGCGTAGTGGCAGAGCAAGACACGTTGAACATTACTGCGGGTACCCGGGGACTGGTTAGGTAGGGAGAGGTTATGGGAAGGAGTTGAGTTTGGGGCCAAGGACGTTGGGTGGGAGTGACACGATCGGAAATGGGGTATTGAAGAGCACATTATACAATTATTTGCACAACATTATTAAACAATGCGTATTCACCCCAGGACCCGTTCGCTGTCTCTCCGCGCAACGCTCCCTTACCGTGGCATTCACCCACAGTCCAGCCGTGGCCATACCCCGTGAGCTGACACCCATCTCCAGGGTGTCCCTATTATGGCTTCTGTGAGTATGGTGTTGACTCGCACACAGTGTCCAGTCATCAAAGTGCGATCGGAATTATCGTCAATGAATCCCACATGCTACTTGGCCCTACTACACACGGGGACCTTCCAGACATGCGTCAAGTGCTCACTTGACCAAGATAGCCGCACAGCCAGTGGCCTCGGCAGTCGGTGGGTGCTATTTGTGTATCGGTGGGGCAGACTGGCAGGGACAGTTGCCCGCATATTGGGTTGTGTTCCAAGGATTGGCGTGGTGGTACCACGAGCGATTTCCTCCTCGTTGCCGCAGCGCGTCCCCCCGACCTTCCCATGGCAGATCGCCCTTGCGTAGGTTTCCCGATCACCGCCGAGCACTGGGATTTCAAGGCCAGCAACCCGCGGCATCTTTGCCTGTGCTGAATAATTGCTGCTCACCTCGTCGTCTACCGACGGAAGCCCACACGCCAGGCTCACGTTGGTCAAAAGGAGAACCAATTGGCGTCAGCGGAACCAATTCGCTGGATGGTCAGTAAATGGCAGAAGGCCTTGGTATGACGGGTGGATCGCGTTAATTATATGGAAATTGAGTTTTCGCGGAGATAATTGGTTTCTCGCCACCCTACCACGAGTTATCGATTTCATCTATGGGAGCACGTCGTTTGCATCGTAAACTGTGTGCTGCCTCGTGCGGTTCCTGTTTTTGGCCTCTCGTGCTATACACTGGCATAGTTTCGGTTAGATCGAGACCCATATCAATGATTTGGATAAATTGACCGAATGTCTTGTAGCGGAATTTGTTGTGGCTTCAAAATGAGACAGGAACATCAATTGTCAGGAGCAGACAAGAGGCTAAAATTGCTACTGGTATGTTGAATTAAGTGGTTATCAGTTCTGAAAATCGAGCATAACGTGGACAACTTTATATAGTCGACTGTGCCAAGTGAAATGTAAAAGCAGCAGATTGTTTCAATTAGCAGTTTGGCAAAGCTGTGGAGTGTAGAAATGTAGCTCTCCATTTACTTGAATTCAAAATTGTTAATATTGTGACAGCATACGTGCTATGGAAATCAGATGGGTTATGTTCTTTTTTCAATATTTGGAACGCTAAATACAGGACATTGTCCTATAGTTGAGAAGCACTTATGTGAGACAGCATGTGGAGTGTTGTGTGTAGCCTTTCACTCGTTGATTAGAAAGCAAAAAGTTGCGTTTGAAGAAGTTCAGAGAGGGATACCTGGACTGATTTCTGGGTTAAAGGTGTCGAAGATCTGAAGGAGCTGGGACAATATGATTGGAATTTGTGAAAAATGAGCGAATACGTCTTTGAAAATTAAAAAATACCGTGGGCATTGGCTTTACGAATGCAGACGGCATGTCTCCGTTCGACGAGAGACCAGAATCTGGCAATACTTTGGGAATACATAATATCCGTAATTAATCTGACGTTGGATATGATGCTTCCTGCAAACAGCAGAGAGTTGGTGTCAGCCGTGCAACCAGGCCCATTTAATATTCATATAACAGACGTCGACATATTGTTAATAAAACATAGGAATCAAAAGTTATGGGAAATGCTGTTTCAGTGAATTTGAGACCACCCATTCAAAGACATTCAAATCGCTAATGCCTCCTCGTGCGTTATGTCTCCTCATGAGAAAGCAGCTGTTCCCTCTGGAGTGCACTCTATGTCTGGTAAAATGCTCAGAAATATTTAAACTCAACTGGTAAAATTACCAAATTTTTCGATAAGGTGTCTCCATTCAGCATGTTAAAACATTTAAGCTGTATGTGGAAAGCAGTGTTCTTGCATCGTCACAATTGTTATCTCAGACCGATTACTTAACACTCTGAAAAGTGATTTTGTGTTTCCAGTGCTCTAAAATAGTACAGTTTAGATAAATGAAAATTATATGAATAGAGGGTGTGCATGATTCGAATGGCCTGATGCATTTTAGAACCTGCTTCCTTCAACGTTTCTTTGCAGACAGCAAGATCTGAAATAAAGCACAATAAATATTTTAACATGTTTCCTTAAAACATTCCATTATCAATGGATGACAAATAAGTCATTCAAGCCTGTTTGTTATGGAAAGCTGATGAAAGGCTGCACTACATATATAAAAGCAGCATTTGCTCTGAAGGGGATAACTTCGAGTAATACTTTAGAACTTAGAACATAGAAGAGTACAACACAGTCCAGGCCGTTCGGCCCACGATGTTGTGCCGAACATTTATCCTAACCTAAGATCAATCTAGTCCACACCGCTTGAATTTACTCTGCTCCATGTGCTTTCCAAAGGGTCGCTTATATATCCCTAATCACTCTGACTCCACCATGTCTGGTGGCAGTGCATTCCACTCACCCACCACTCTCTGTGTAAAGAACCAACCTCTGACATCTCTCCTACACCTTATTCCAATCAACCTAAAATCATGTCCTCTCGTGACAGCCGTTTGCGCAAGGGGGAAAAGTCTCTGGCTATCCACTCCATCCATGGACCAGAAATGGACACAATCTTCCAAGTGTGGTCGAACTATTGTTTATAAAGATGCAACAAAACCTCGCGGCTCTTAAACTCAATCCCCTGTTCATGAAAGCCAACACATCATATTCCTTCTTAACAATCCTATTAACCTGGGTAGCAACTTTGAGGGATCAGTAGATGTAGACCCCAAAATCGCTCTGTTCCTCCACACTTCCCAAAGTTCTGCCTTTAACCCTCTATTCAGCATTCAAATTCGACCTTCTAAAATGGATCATTTCACATTTATCTAAGTTGAACTTACATTAAACTGTGAAGATAGAGCTCCGTGTAAAACAGGCAACATGTGTTTCCTTTTGGAAAAGGCAGACAGCAAATCGCTCTCAAATGAATCTATGAATAAAAACACGATTTGTTTTCATGATATGCTGACATCATTCTAGGCAAGCTGATACTGATCAGCAATAGGGGAAACTAAAAATCCGAATGCCTTGCATTTTCAGATCCGGTGAAATTTAAGAATGGCATTCTGTGGCGTGCCACAGTCGGTTACACATAACGGAACAGGCAACAGAGGCCAAACGAATAAAGATGTCCAATGGGAACAGTTTCATGTGGTAGATATATTTGAAGGCAATGTCAGCAGACTCCATACGTTACACACATTATCGTGTACAGTGCACGAACCTGTAAAAATGGCATCAAATTTGGAAGAATTGCAAACTTTGAAGTGGCCTGGGTTTTGCCTATAAGGAATGGTTACAGCATTGTCCATTAGCGGCAAATGGCAAATGATTAGTCAGGAAGTGATTCTGAAAGGATTACTTTTGCACGAAGAAAGAGGAAATTTAATGCCAGGAAATTGGCCTAGTGTGCTGGAGGAATGGAACGATGCTGTAAGATATGGCCACAAATTATGGAAGAAGACAAGAAAAATAACTAAACAACATGGGAAAAAAACATTGTTTGAGGGGACAGCATTAAATTGTCTCCTTGGGTACATACACACACCATTGAAGTTCCAGTGAACGTTCGTTCGGTTTGAAAGGGATTATTGGACTGCGTTCTAGTCAGCGCTGATAAATAAAGATATCACCAAATTGGGAGGTGAGAACATAGTGAGCAGAATGCTTACAGATCGGAGGAATTCAGCTTGGACGATAGATTTGCGAAATTGTGGCTGTCTACTTGGGGGTAATTACATGTGAGAGATAATTAGAATTGTTTGGCAGAGTAGATGAGCAGATTTTTTTTTCATGTGTTTAAAAATCGAGAACGGGATTTAATAGTTTTAAGTTTATTGGCAATAGAATACAAATGACAACATTAGAGAAAATGCATTTAAAAGTAACTCGTCGGCTGCCGAACGATCTGTCTGTGACGTTCGTGGAGCCAGTTTCTACCGTGAGCTTTAAACATACTCTTTCCCTAATCTGGATGGCAAATATAATTCTTAACATGGAATTGAATCCGCGAATCTCCTCTATATGCATATGTATGTACGTTGTAAATTAATGCAGCAAACATGAAGAGTGGCGGCGGTTTCAGAACTGTAAATTGGTGTACTAGGAAGATGCTTGATAACTGACTGATCATGGAAATTATATCATTTGTCTTTCAGAAAATCTGCAGTGAAAGAGGAGTCAGTCGTGATAATGAAAGAGCCAAATATCGAAAAAAGCGATTTACTTAGCTTCGCTAATTGTTCTTTACCATGAGGATACACGAAACACCTGAGCATATATATCCAATCATACGGAGGGACAGAAAGCGACTTATTTTCGAGGACCACGTCATAATCCGTTACTTTTCTTTAGTATACTGGAGGTACTGGGGAGCAGGAAATCAACAAATCACGAACCTGTTTTCTTTTACTACCAGGCAATGTTAAGATATAAACAGTTGTTACAGGACCCTCAGTAGCTGAATTATGATCGGATACTTTCGTACCCTACTTTAGTTTCAAAGATAACAGGACTGTTATGTTTTAAAAACAGTTGATGAACTGTAAATCAAAGCGAGTTTTCCAAACTGCCGAATGAATGGCTTGCTTGAGATATTGGAGGTCGTGGATTAAAATTGAACTCAGCAGCATGGATCGGAATGAGGAAGAACGACAGATAACATGGAGCAGATTCGGAGCTGTATTTGGACAGCGGAGAGTTTCACTGCAGTTTTCCTGTACGTGGGTGTCCAGGAAAGAATTTCAAAATGTGCGGAGTAGTTGGCAGAGGATCCCAAGTAAAAGGAAACGGACGAATGTATACCAGACGATTTTATTTGGAATAGCCTGTGGTGGAAATCACTGGGGAAAGGCAAATCTGGATTCGGTGATGTGTAATGAGACAGACCTGTTTACAGAACTTAAAATGAACGAGTCGTTGGTGGGCAGTGACGATAATACGATATAATTTCTGTTGCAGTTTCAGAGGTGGAAGGTGGAATTTGATGCAGCTATTTTGCAATTTGCGAAATATAGCTAAACGAGGGAAGAAATTGCCAGAGTTGCCTGGAAGGGAAACTGGAGAACAGCAATGACAGGAGTTTTGCAGCTGATTTGGGAGGCACAATAAAATTTCATCTCAAGGAGGACGAAGCATGCGCGTAGACGACAAGACAACCATGACTGACAAGGCGCGCCAAGGACAGCAGGAAAGCGAATGGAACAGCCTCCCGTGTGTCGAGAATTACAGGGAAGGCAGATGATTGGGGTAATTTAACAGCAAGCAGTTGAATTACAACGAAAAAGCAATAAGGTGAAGAAGATGAAATACGAGTATAAACTGGTGAGTAATATAAAATAAGATCGGAAGAGGATTATTCGATCCGTGAAATGTAAGAGGTAAAGCAGAACTGTCATTGGAAAACTCGAGGGTGATGGTGGATCATGGAAAATAAATTGCAGAAGAACTGAATAGAGATTTTGCATCAGTCGTCAAGGCGGAACACACTAGTGGCATACCAGAACTTGAAGAGAATCAGAGGGAAAAGTATTGGACAACGCGAAGGAGAAGGTGGGGAGGAATTTGGAAGGTCCGAAAGTGGTTATATCAAGCGGACCGGATCCACTACACACCAATGTTACGAATACGTTATCCGATGAGAACGTGATGTATCGATGGTGATCTGTCAGGAATCACTGCGGTCAAAGGGTGTCCAAAAGAGCTTGAAAATGGCTGATGTAACAGCTCCGTTTTAGAAATGAGGGGTGCCGATGACGTGCACTTATAGGCTAGTTAGCCTAATTTTGGTCGTTGGTAATATTTGAGAGTCCATTATTAATTATGAGTTTGCCGAGTTCTTGGAAGTGCATTCTACAATAGCGCGGAGTCAACATGGCTTCCACGAAAAAGGTCAAGTGTGACAAAACTGCGGGAAATCTTTGAGTAGATAAAAAGGTGGTTAAATAACGTAGATCCTGTTGACGTCGTCGATTGAGATTTCAAGAAGCTCTTTAACAGGGTACAGTACATGCACCTGCTAATTAAGATAAGTGTTTTAATGTGAAAGTACAGGCATGGAAAGAGAATTTTTGTAACTGGCCGAAAACCAAGAGTGGGGAAGAAGGCGTATTTTCCTGGATGGCATCCGGTGACGAGTGGTGCTCCCAAGAGTTGGGACTGCTATTCACGATATAAATAACCATCTCAAAGAAGTATCTGAGGGCATTGTTACTAAGTTTGCATGAAATATAAACATACGTTCAGGGACAGGTAGTGTTGAGGAAACGCAGAGGTAGCATCAGCACTTCGAGGGGCTTGTGGTGTGTGAATCGAAGTGGCATATACAATACGATATGGAAAACGCGGCTATGTAGTTTGGTAGGGGGGATATGATAAAAGGCTTCTGGAGTTTGAAGGGAAAAGGGCCATGGATGTCGCAGTTCCTGATCTTCTTAACGTTCATGCAGGTTCGGTTAGGATCAAAATGTATTGTTACCATTCCTTTCTCGAACGTACGAACAGAGGAGCAGATATTTACTGCTGAGGCTGTGTAAAGCTCTGGCAGGACACATTTGAAATACTGTATACAGCTTTCGGTCTTGTATCTAAGTAATACCATGATGATCTAACTCAAGAGCAGACTATATGGTCAATGGAAGGGTCCTGGGGAAAATTGATGTACAGAGAGATCTGGGGGTTCAGGTCCATTGTACACTGAAGGTGGCAATGCAGGTCGACAGAGTGGTCAAGAAGGCATGCAGCATGATTGCTTTGATCGGACGGTGTATTGAGTACAAGAGGCGAAGGACAGGTTACAGTTGTATCGGTCTTTGGTTAGGCCACATTTGGAATACTGCGTGCAGTTCTGGTCGCCACATTACCAGAAGGATGTGGATGCTTTAGATAGGGTGCAGATGAGGTTCACCAGGATGTTGCCTGGTATGGACGGTGCTAGTTATGAAGAAAGGTTGAGTAGTTTAAGATTGTTTTCATTGGAAAGACGGAGGTTGAGGGGAGACCTAATGGAGTTCTACACACTTATGAGAGGTATGGACAGGGTGGGTAGCAGCACGCTTTTTCCAAGAGCGGGGGTGTCAATTACAAGTAGTCACGATTTCAAGGTGAGAGGGGAAAAGTTTAAGGGCGGTGTGCGTGGAACGTTTTTACGCAGAGGGTGATGGGTTCCTGGAATGCTTTGCCAGCGGAGGTGGTAGAGGCGGGCACGATAGCATCATATAAGATGCATCTGGACAGATATATGAACGGGTGGGGAACAGAGAAGTAGACCTTGGAAAATAGGCAACAGGTTTAGATAAAGGATCGGGATCGGCGCAGGCTGGGAGGGACGAAGGGCCTGTTCCTGTGTTGTAATTATATTTCTTATTTGTTCTTTGTTCTAATATGTGCATAGCTTGGAAGGTGTTCAGAGGAGGTTCACTGGAATTATCCCAGGAATGAAAAACATGTCTCATCAAGAGAGAATGAGATACATAGATCTATGCATCATGACGTTCAGACAAAAAAGGGGAGACGTCATTGCATTTCCAAGTAAACTGAGAAACCCCGACAAAGTCGGTGTTGAGAACATGCTTCCATCAGTGGCAGATATTCATGGCATTGTCTTTTCAAACTGAGTTGAGCAGGAATTACTTCAAC
Source organism: Scyliorhinus canicula (assembly GCF_902713615.1). Classification (NCBI taxonomy): domain Eukaryota; kingdom Metazoa; phylum Chordata; class Chondrichthyes; order Carcharhiniformes; family Scyliorhinidae; genus Scyliorhinus; species Scyliorhinus canicula. The sequence continues at coordinate 89,681,663 of NC_052157.1, forward strand.
CAGAGGGTCGTGAAACTGTGGAAGTCATTGCCACCGAATGCTGTGGAGGCTACTTCACTGAGTATCTTGAAAAGAGTGATATATAGGTTATTGATTGCTAAGGGGACCATTGTTTATGGGAAAAAGCAGGGCAATGGAGATGAGAAAAATATCAGTGGTAGTGGAAGGGCAGAGTTGAAACGATGATCCGACTGGCCTAATTCTGATCATTCTCGCTCATGGACTGATGAGCTTACGAATGCTACAAAATTAGTAGCAATGTGGACGGTGACGTTGTTGACCGTCTGTTGCCTGTGCTCTTCGAAGAGGTCAAACAGTTACGTATCAAACAAACATGCTGCACTGAACGTAAGATTCAATGTGAATTATTCACTGAACGTACTTCAAATGCACTAAGTACTTAAATCTCATGCTGCACAAATGATATACAAATCATCACAATTTGTCTCAACACTGAAGCTTCAAACATATATAGATTTTACCTCCTTGAACTGAAATGGCAAAATTCTTCGAAGACGTCTGTTCTGATCTGATATGTTCTGTTTACTGAGACTTCAGCCAGTGCGTGACATCTGTACGACTCTTCCTACTGTTCATCGCTGAACCGAAAAGTCTACAATGTTTGATTCTTCTACGTTTCTGACCTGTCATAGACATATTAAAGTGTTATTTTTATTATTAATCAGTTTTGTGCGCTCAATTCATTTTCCCAAATAAGGGCAATTTAGCATGGCCAATCCACCTACCCTGCACATCTTTGCGTTGTGGGGACGAAACCCACACGCACACGGGGAGAATGTGCAAACTCCTCATGGACAGTGGCCTGGAGCCGGGATCGAACCTCGAACCAGTTGCGTTCCTCGTATAGTGTGGATATGTTGACTTGAGTAGGGCGATCATTGCTCGGCACAACATCGAGGGCCGAAGGGCCTGTTCTGTGCCGTACTGTTCTAAATTCTAAATTAATGTCTGCAAATGCGCATATATCGTACTTATTATTCCAACCCATGGAGCCCAGTTTGGTAATTTTAACAATTCATTTGTCAAACGCATGACAATTCTCACACAGACGCATGTGCCCTTAATCGATTATCTCTAAACTAATCTTATTGATAGCATTGGCAACATGCGTCATATTCATTCCGATGACATGCCGGTACATTAAAATCTGGAATTTCATGTTATTTTAGATGCATCATCCGTGTCTAACACTCGTTTTTTCCGCAAATAATTAAAGTTGCAATTTATTTCCCACCTTAGTTCTCCAAGACATAAACATAATTAAAGAATGTATTCGATGCACAAGCCATAAAATAATTGTAATGATAGCAACATGATAAATAGTCTTTATCCAAGGGTGAATGTGCACATTTTCATGAAAGTTCCAAATATCATCACCCCAGTTCGTTTCTTTAATAGTCTTTAGATTTGTCTCGGATTTTTTTAACATGCTGGATACCTCGAATGAATGTTTGTTGGAATTCTGTCATGTTTTTCCACTGTCCCACTGGAATATGGGCGAGATGCTAAATGGAAATTCTGACTGATTGCTAATAGTGTCATTAGGTTCTTCATTTTTTGAATTGTAATATACGCACCATGTTCAGATTCAATACTAGTGGGCAAGTGCCAGCGGATCAACAGTTATTGTATTAAGATGCCGGCTGCCATCCTGATGTGTTCTGCCGCGGAAGGCTTCTCCCTCTTCTCTAAATGTGTCGATTACAACCAGGTTGCATTTGTGCCCCGCTTTGCAGAGTGGCCCAAGTCCCAAATAATTGATCTGTACATGTGTCCATGATCCTTCCACTGGTCAATAATGCAGTCATTCCCCTATTTTTGCACAGTAGTCGGGATTGTTTTGCGCACACAGTATACAATCTCCTATATAGGATGTAGCTTAACACCGTTACTTCAAAGCTCCACGGTCCCAGGTTCGATTCCCGGTTTGCGTCACTTTGTCCCTCTGTGTACCAGAATAGGCAACGGGCGGTGGCGACTGGGGGCTTTTCACAGTAACTTAATTGCAGTGTGGAGGTATGTCTACTTTTGACAACAAACATCCTGTTGATCAGCACCTAGTGTCCACCAACAAATGATGACGAAGTACTCCTGCATGTTGAACACCTCTCGGAGAAAGCAGAGAGGGCGCGAACTGTGCTCTGTGTATTGGATTACAATGCGACTGAGAGGGGTTCATTAGTACCAAGGTAGACCGAGCTGGCAGTGTACTAAAGGACACATTTGCCAAACTGGGGCTCCATCAGGATGCCAGGGAACCAACTAGAGTGAAAATGGAAAACATATTTGAACTCATCCTCACCAACATGCCTGCTGCAGTTGCATCTCGCAATGACAGCATAGACAAAATGACCCCAGCACATTCCTCGTCAAGCCAAAGTCCAGTCTTCACAATGAGCAATGTTATATAGCGCTGTCAGCGTGCTTAATGGGACAATCTACGGACAGATCTAACAACTCAGATTTGCCCATCCATGAGGTGCGATTTCCCATCAGCAGCACCAAAATTGTACTAAACCACAATCAGCAAACTCATGGCATGGCATATCACCCACTCCTCCATTACCACCAAGCCATGGAATCATAGATCATATGATCAACTCTGGTAAAGTGAAAAGTGGATGAGATCATGCCAGAAGAATCGTCAGGCATACCGAAACATATGGTGACACACGGGTGAAGCTACAACACAGGACATCTTGCATGCCAAGCAGCATAAGCATCAACTAGTAGACGGACAAAGCAATTCCACGAAAAATTGTCTCAGATCTAGCCCCTGCAGTCCACCCAGATGAATGGTATGAACTCTGGTGGGTAATTTAAAAAGCCACTGGAGGAGGACGAAACACAAATACGCCCATCCTCAAATATGGAGGAGCCCAGCTCCTATGTGTAAGATAGGGAGCTCCGGTATTGACAGGAATCGTCCAGCAGATGTGCCGAGTCGGTGACCAATCACGGTATTCTCCGGAGGCCCGGAGCATCACAGATGTCAGAATGCTGCCTTTACAATTCACTCAGCGTGATTTCAAGAAACGGCTGAACGCACTGGATACTGCAAGGCTATGCCCTGAAAATATCCCTGTAACTGCACATAAGCCATGTGATCCAACTTACCGCAGCCCTAGCCAAGCGTTTCCAGTACAACTGCAGCACTGGCTTTTACCTGGAGATGTGGACTGCCCTGTGTACAAGAAAAATAATACATCCAATCCAGCCAATTACTGCCTCAGGTCTAGTCTCCATCATGAGCAAAGTAATGGACGGGTCATCAATAGTGCTATCAAGTGGCATTCACCCAGCTGCACGGAATTTCAGCTTGGTTTCTGCCAGTGTCTCTCAGTCCCTGGCCTCGTAACAACGTTTGTTCAAATATGGACAAACGTCCGGAATGCCAGATAGAAAGTGAGTGCCTGCCATTCACATCAAGATAGCATTTGGCCGAGTCTGTTATCCCCCATTCCTAGCTAAACAGGAGTCCATAAGAATCACAAAAATCACTCCTGTGGTTGGAGCCATACATGGCACCAAGGAAATTGATTGTGGTGTTTGGAATCAATTATCACAACGCTAGAACATCACATCAGGTGTTCATATAACAGTACAGCACATAACAGGCCCTTCGGCCCTCGATGTTGTGCCGAGCAATGATCACCCTACTCAAACCCACAGGGTAATGTCCGAAGCCTAGCCATCTGCAGCTGCTTCATCAATGTGTGATGATTACAGATGACTGCACAATGTTCTGTGCCATTCGCAATTCCTCAGTTAATGACACAGTCCATGTCTAAATTCAGCAAACCTGGCTAATATCCAGGCTTGGACTGACATGTGGTGAGTAATATTCGCGCCACGCAAGTGCAATGCCATGGCCATCTCCGACACGTGAGAATCAAACCATCGCCCCATGACATTCAATTGCATTACCTTCGATGAATCTTGCAAAATCAACATGCTGCTGGTTAACATTGACAGTAAACATAAATAGATCAATCATATAAATACTGTGGCTACCAGGGCTGTTGGAAATCTGGAGATACTCCGGCGTGTAGCGTACCTCCTGACACCGAAAAGATTGTCTAACATCGAAAAAACAAACGCCAGGAGTGTGATGGAATACTTTCCACTTGCCTGGATAAGTGCAGTTCCAACAGCACCCAAGAAGCTCGGCAACATCCAGGACAAGTCTTCTCACTCGATTTCTTCCCTTTCCACAGACATTCTACCCTCCACCACAAATGCCGCCGTGTGTACCATCCCCAAGATGAATGCAATAACTCAGCAAGTATCCTCAGGCAACAGCTTCCAAACGCATGACCATTACCGTCTCGAAGAATAAGAGCCCAAGATAACTGGGCCGCACGAGATTGCCCTCCAAGTCACTCCTCGCAATATTTGGAAGTACATCGCCGTTCCTTCATTGTCGCCTTGGAGAAATCCTGGAACTTCCTTCCTCACAGCTGTAGACATCTGCGATGGCCACTTTCATCATATAAAGCGGACACTCGCAGAGCTTAAAGGGAAAAATGGGAAAAGTAAAGTAACAAACAGGCACAGAGCCTGAATGTGTATTTAGAAGACATACTGCAGACAGAACTGAAACTTATGGCCGATTTGAAAATTGATGGCCTACCTCTGATAAACAAAAGACTAGTGCTCAGGTATCCGATACCGTTCCAGAAATTCCGGCGCCACTACCTCACCAAGAATGTACAAACAAAGCAAGACCAAAGGCCACTTAGGACACGCCCAACCATCAGGGCACCCACACCATTATGGGTTAAGATTTATAGCGGTGATCGAGAAGCTGCCCAATTGTTTGGGACCAAGTTAAAGGCCCGACTAAAAGCGCGAGAAAGCCCCGAGTATAAGAAGAAACCACGCCATGTGTTCGCTCTCTTGGAAGCGGATCTGGATTGGAAAGACTCCTCCGCCTGCACCACCAGAAGCAAGTTCGTTCAATTTTAACGCTCGCTACCAGACGGATGACCATGGTAATACTCCTGCTACCTCTTCGAACCCAAGAGCCTCATATCCGAACAACGGCCACTGTTCCGCTGATGGAAGCGGTTACTCGAAGTTAAGTATAGGTGTTAGTGGTACACATAGTTTAGCCTGTGGTGTTATTGTGCATGAGTAAACCATACTGTGTGCAAATAACGTACAATTGACTTTGAACGAACTAACTGGTGTATTGGCTCTTTGATCGATATTCGGTTGAAACTTCTGGCGGTGTGAAGAGAGAACTGGCGACTCTGCAAGCAAATTCATAATTAAGATTAAGGATGGCGACCTTATTAACCGCCATATTTATAGCCACTAAAAGATAGCAACACAGAACAGTGGGTAAACAGACACCTCAGGGAAGGTAGCGTTTAAAAAAGGAAACGTATCACCCCCCGATGAAGGACAACTAAAAATGTGATCTAAATAGTGGCTTAATCAGCCGTAAATGAAGAAGTACTCGGTAATGTGTTGTATTCGATCTTCTTCTATTTCTCGTTTCCATATGAAATAGTTGTCCCCAGGTACGTGATCTGTGATTTCAAAATCTGGCTACTTGCTGTTCACTTTTAAATACATTTTGTATCAATGGTTTATTAATTCACTGAGCAATTGAAAATACAACGCCACAGTATATATGTGAGAAAGGGAATCATCAACACATTGTATTACACATTCTGTTTTTCAGAATCTGGTTATGCCTTGTGCCAACCATTGATTAAATATTGAGGGTGAATTGTGGAACGCTTGAGGTCGGCAGGTCTCAGCGTCCTTTTGGTTCTGGAATTTAACGGCGAATTTCGGATGTCACTGCCTATTCAGTGAAATTAACAGAATCCATTACTAATCCATTACAAATATCCAGGACAGTAAGATATCTTGGCTGACGGACCGTTTCATCTGGGCTAGTTTCCACCGTTGACGTGTTTAATGATTCTACGTTGACTCCCGATAAACGCCAAGAGCCATCTGGATTCCTGACAGTTCAAATCAGTCAGTTATTCCTGGAGACCATTGTCTTCACAACTCTCTGTATAAGCGGATGTGATTTGGTCTTTCCATTGCTGAAACCCCCACAAAAAACATCCTGGGGATACCATTGATCAGAAACTGAACTGGACAATCCACAATGATACTATGGCTACAACGGCAGATAATTGGCGAGGAATCTTGCAACGCATAACTCACCTCCTGTCCGTCCTCCCCTCCATCAATGCCTGTTAACCATCCAGAATGCACAAGTAATTAGTGTAATGTAAAACTCTCCACTTGCTCGGATAACTGCAGCTCCAAAAACACTCACGAATCTTGACACAACCCAGGACAAAATAGCTTGCTTGATTGCTCGTCCTTCCACAATTACCCAAACCCTCCACCACCGACCAACAATGGCAACCTTGTGTGCAATCTCGAAGATGCAGTGCAGTAACTCAGCAAGAGCCCTTTGTCCGCACCTTTCGAAACCACGACCACCTAGAAGGACAAGACCAAAAGATACATGAAAATGCAAAACCTGGTGGTCCCCCTCCAAGTGAGTCACCACCCTGATTTGGAAATAAACCGCTGTTCCTCCGCAATCACTGGGACAAAATCCTGGAACGCCCTCCCTCACAGCATAGTGGGTATACCAACACCTCAGAGACTGCAGCAGCTCAAGAAGGCAACTGAACACCATCTTCTGAAGGGAAATTAGAGATGGGCAATAAATTCCGGCCGAACCAGCGACGTCCAAAACCCGTAAAATAATTTTAGAAAACTTCCAATCACTATCGAAACTTCCGGATCAGCTGGCTTCGAAAAAGGATACGGCCTTTCGTTTCGGATCTGGGTCTCCGATCAAATCCTTGCCTTCCGTTGTACCGAAGTCATACTTGCTCGAATCGAAGGTGATTCTATTTGTCTCCATTGGATTTTGAACGTGTTTTTCATGTAATATCTGCTGGAGTTTAACCCTGAATTGTCCACTTTTTCAAATGTTTTCACTGTCTCCCATGTACCATTACAAAAAATCTATGGCGCCAAATATAATCCACATTGCGATATAAAGTCTGAGACGAATATTTGCTTTGTCTCGAGGTTTAATTTTTCTCTAATAGCTGGATGGTAACAGACCATGTTTCCTATTTTAAATTTTTCTGCTGAATGTCAAATCATTTTAGAGTGTGAGCGGTGAATCCACTCTGTCTGATAGATCTTTTAGTTTTCCACGGTTGTCAGTCCCCTGGGGTTTGCTAAAAGAAGTGCGGGAATCACCAGTATGCCATATAAGTTCAGCAATGTGCCTGCTACGATTGGACGTGCGTCATTATCCCACTTGGCGTTTCAGACCCAAGTTGGAGAGGCTTGACACCATACTGCACGTTTCCTTGATTCAGAAGACGCAGGGCGATATTCACACGAATACAGATGTGCTTTTGGCTGACTATTTCTTGATGGACAATTTCGGAGCACCTTCTGTTCGGTGGCGCTTATGGTAATTTTTTGCTGGGGGATGATTGACAATCCCTTTCGCAGTGTCATTTTCTTACACAAGTATAACACTGATCACAGAGAGCAGAAATCCATGGAGTCCTCGTCTTCTTGTGGTCCGGAGTTCTGCCTGACTCGGGCGATTACGCCGTTATGTCGCTTTGGGGTTCCCTGTTGGAAACCACCTCTCCCTCATTTCTCCAAATTTCGCCTTGGTTCTCGAGGGTATTTTGACGTTTGTGTATTCCGAGCCCTTGTTCTCACTCCCTTTTCAAAGATCTGGTCATTGCCCTAAGTATCGAGGTTTCGGCATACGTTGGATCTGTGTGGTCAAATAACCCCAACAAATATCTTCATATTTCTGCAGAATGGGTAACGAGCGTCCTTGACCACTGACCTAGAGATCCATCTCTGTTGTGTCTGAGTAAATGTGGTCCGTAGACCGCACTAAAATGAACCCACAACGTATTTGCAAACGCTGTCGGGTGTTTTACTATCTTCGTGAACACTAGGTTAAATTACCGACGGGATCACCCCTGTCGCTTGCAACAGTTCTCAGACAATTGTTCTCATTCCGTCTATGTTGCCTCCCACCTGAATGTGAGGATCGTGTAAGGCTGAGAGAAATGCTGATCCTAAATACATTGATAGCATGGTTTGTCTTCATTGTCATGGAATCCTTGCAATTTTGCTTGCTGGTTGTTGTTTTTTTAATGCAATTATGATTCATCTTTAAGTCGGAATTCTGTTATTTTCAAGAACTCTCTGATTCGAGGGCAATCCTTCTTGATTCGAGGGCAGCATGGTAGCACAGTGGTTAGCGCCGTTGCTTCACAACTCTCGGGTCTCAAGTTCGATTCCAGGCTTGAGTCACTCTCTATGCGGGGTCTGCACGTTCTTCCGGTGCCTGTGTGGGATTCAACTGGGTGCTCCGGCTTCTTCCCACAGTCCAAAGATGTGCAGTTAGGTAGATTGACCATCAGACATTGCTTTTAGTATCCAGAGAAAAAGGTTACCTGGAGTTGCTGACTTATATGGGATGCCCTTTCCAAAAACCGGTGCAGACTCGATGGGCCGAATGGCCTCCTTCTGAAATTTGCATTATATGATAACTGGTGTACTTTATGCAGTTTACTTTAAACTGTGCGTCCACCCACTAGTGGCAGTGGGTTCTCCAGCCTTTTTCCTCATTGCAAGGACTAGCTTCCTGTTCTCGGCCACCCCGGCCAAGGTTATCCTCATCGTTGTCATCTTCTTTTTTTCCCCAAAGGTGAATGTCATGCCCTCGTTGTATCTAACTGGGATTTGACTTCATGAATTTCCATTCGACATTTGCAAGTTATCCGAACTACTACTGATTACTACTTTTAAACATTTAGGTCTGATCTGTAAATTTAGTTACTGCATTCTGATCTACTTCCTTTTTCCACTGTGTTGTATCTTGATCAAGGAGCTGCGCTCGGGAAGTTCGTGATTCCAAACAAACCGTTCTACTTTAACCTGGTGTTGTAAGACTTCTTTACTTTCCAGGAAATCTCTTTCACACTGAGGTTGGAACTGTCCTGTATTTAATCAATCATTTTATTAGTTTGTCGTTTTGTTCTGCTGACATTGTTTTTCTTAGTGTGCCTTATCTTGCTTCTGTTTTTTTCTATTTATTACCTTAATCGCTGACGGTCTTTGCACTCTCTCAATTGCCACAGACACCTGGGAATAATAATAGGTTTCGGAACATTTAAAAAACATTTCCTAAGCTATCTTTTCTGGCCTCGAAATGCTTTTCTGCAGAGGCGCAGTGGTATTTCTGCATAATTTACCGATGTGGGCCATGGTTCTCTCAAGTACTTCTCCAGTAATGATTTCCAACATCAATGTGCCATTCTGAACGCTCGCGTTAGTTTGCCAGGTGCCAAATTCTAAACCAGGGCAGTGGCCCGCGACCCACTTACTTGCACCAAGTTCAGAATTTAAAACAAGACAAGTAAAGATTCACATGCTTTCCAAATGTTTAGAGTGTCAAACAAGATAAAGATAACAAACTTGTTTCATCAATTCAAAACATTTCGAACACCTTCACTCATGCACCGAATTTATATCCGGGCCTTGGCGTGGGTCTTCTGCCCTCGAAACGTCCACCTCTGGCCGAGTTCACACGATAAGGCTTGGTTTGGACAGCAGAGTAAAACAACTTACTTATTTCCGAAACCACCCCGGGATGCCAAGGTATTCAATTTCTAGTCACTGTACAAGAAGCCAAACAGTTATGTATGAAACGAAGATTCCGCACTGAACCTAGACGCATTACAATTATTTCGCTAAACTGATTAAATACAGGGCAGTTCCAAACTCAGTATTACGCTATGTATTTAAATCTGATGCTGTACCAATGATCACAATTTGCCACAACACTGGCAGCTTGAGATATATGGAGATATTATCCCTTTGAACTGTATTGACTAAATTGTTCTCGTAGGTGTTTTCTGTTCCATGAGCCTTCACCCAGGGCTTGGCATAATAGTTCATGCCCGATATGCTCTGATAGCTCATCGCTAAAGCCAAAAGTCTCCGATGTTTGGTCATTACATATTTATGACCTAAGTCACAGACAGGTCCAACTGGTGTTCTGTTCAAAACTGCTAAATCAGGTGTTTCATCTAACTCCATGTCCATACTTCAGACATTGGCTCTCCAATAATCATGATGTGGAGATGCCGGCGTTGGAAGAGGTCTTGCAACATCAAGTTAAAATCCAACAGGTGTTTCAAATCACTAGCTGTCGGATGACTGCTCCTTCCTCAGGTGAATGGAGGAAGGAGGAAGGACCTGAGGAAAGAGCAGGGCTCCTAAAGCTATTGATTCAGAACATATCTGTGGACTTTAACCTGGAGTTCTCCAATATTCAGACATCGAGGTCACATGTGCAATCTCGTGCTCCTGCTGTTTTCCATTTTGCAATCTTACATTAAATATACTACCTAAATGGTTTTTAAATGTCTCATTTCAAGTTTAACAAAAAGTAGAAACATGCTGTTATCAGTCATTTTAGCACACACACACCGGTTGCTTGTGATTATCATTTGTGGGATAGAAAAGCGTCGGTGAAATTATCCGATATGACATCGATTGACTTCACTATATTTATGTTCACATTATACCTTTTTGTGGTGGACGGAAAAAAGAGAGTAGTCGCACGAGTGATGCATTTCTAAGAGTCTTGCATGTGTTGAGATTCAAACATTGGAACGTTGATTCCAATGTTACTCCGGCTTCTGGGACTGTAAACTCGGTAATATACAATGTAATGAATGTTCGCTTTATAAAATTATGTTTTGGCCTCAATCTGGATTTGATGTCCCGAATTGGAACTTAGCACAAATGTTTTGGTATTAGATCAGGTTTATTGGAATAAAACGTTCTACATACCGGTGGTGTACAAAATAGATTTCATGACATCAGTGCATAATGGGACTTTGGACTAAAAGGAGATTAAGGTGATTCTTCACAGCTGATTAAAATCATGAATTGAGTGGAAAAATTAGCTGAGTGAAACAATTTCTCTCAGGGCAGACATATATAAGATAATTTTGAAGTTTTAATCGGTGGCTCAATAGTGTGGAAAGCAGTTGCGTTGTGGGCTGTATTGCATTAGTGTGCGGAGCTACGAATTTAAGTTTTGATCTTCGGAATGAGAAAGTGGGAATTATTTTTTATCCGGCACATGTGGAAAGCTAAGACTGGGAAATTAAGATACCTAGCCCACTCACTAGATATTAACCTTGTGTTTCCGCGCAGAATGACCTTCCAGAACGGGAACCGGCATCGTTAAGATTGGAAAAGAAATTCAAACTCATTCAGCTCCGTCGCCATGCGTATCTGCAACAGGTCTTGTCGATGTCCATTTAAGACACCAGGACTACTCACTTTATGAAAGTAGAGTATTCCTTCAGAGATTACCTTTATTGGTCTTGGGTTGCTCATCTTCTGCTGAGAACGGCAAATAATGTAAAGGAACACGGTTCCCGAATTTCGAAATTCGCATAAAGCAATTTCCCATCATATTTTCTGGACACCATTTCGCGGCCTGTGATGGAGCTAACGGTAATGGAACTGGATCAATAAAACATGCCGAGAAGCTGACCAGGTCAAACGATTTAATGTATATATTTTAAAATATTTGTTGTTCAGTTACTGACACTCCCCCAGTTAAACACGGAATCAAGACTCTAGTTGTCTCGTTTTTATATTTGCAAACCCACAGATTAAGCAGAAAGCGGATTAATGGGGAATGGCACAATACACGAACACTTTGACTGAGCATTGTTCTTCATAATTTACTGCTTCAAGTACTTTGAATGCTTGTGGGAGAGTAATGCCTTACACATTGACCACGATAATTTCAAACGTACGAAGGCAGATGATGATCCACAGAACATGAAGGAAATTAAACTTGCAGGACGGTAGAAATTTATGTCCGCATTTTAGATGCTATTTTATTATATTCACCAAACTGTCTGCAATTTAGTCAAAATTTTGCAAATGACGAAAATGTACCACGTGTGTCTATATAATCACATACGTGATGGTCCCAATAAAAAATGCGCAAAACGCTGGAAACAAATGACAAGCATGGACATGTGGAACATTTGAGGAAAACAGCAAGGAAATACCCAAGCTGAATAAAGAGGACGACATTAGAACATGAGGATGGCGTTGGAATTATCATCAAAACATGTAAGAATCTTATTCTGATACCTAAATAGGCAGGCAGTAGCTAAATAAACGTCTACCCCTCGGAGAAGAAGGCATGATGTAATATCCAATATGGTAAGAGGCAATTGCTGGAATACACACGACTTTGGGCGGAGCATACAGATCTCATCCCACGAATTGGAAATAAAAAAGATAAATGGAATTAATCATGAAATATATTAGCATTGCTGGAAGAAACGTGTTCGGAATATAGAGCAGGGAAGCAGGCAAGACCCTTGAACCCAACTTATTGCAACTGCCTTGTATCGTTATATTTTGAAAAAAATCCCACCATGGAATTGCATTCGGCGTGGCTTAACGTTGCCATTGAGAGTAAACAGCAGATGGTCCAGAAAATCAAAATTCAAAGACGAACATACTTGTTTTAAGGACAAAAATCCTGTTTGAAAATACATTGGCAGTTTTTTTTGAAGATTTGTTGACAGGGTGGATGAACTGAAAACATAATTTCGAATCTATAGGTAGGAAAGCAAATTGTGAAGTGACCAAGGTAGGCTAAGAAAATGGACAAACGGGTGGCAAATGGAGTATCATGTATGCAACTGTGAAACTTCCCGCCTTGAAAGAAAGAATAGTAACGAAACGAATAATATATATATATGAGAGATTTCAGACATCTGAGGTGTAGATGATCCTTGATGTCCCACTGCACAACTCATAGAATACTGTTGGATACGAACAGCAAGTAATTCGCAAAGCAAACAGAATGTGTCATTTATTGGAAGGAAAAACGATTGCAGATAGAGGGAGTTTAACCTGTCTTTATAAAGGTTATTTAATGGAACGGCGTCTGGCATATTTGATAAAGTATTTTTCTCCTTATTTACGGAAAGAATGGGAGGTTCCAGAACCACTTCAGAGCATTTTTAAAATCTAATACGAGCGATGTGCTGGATGCCGTCTGAGGAACGATTGCAGAGGTTTGTTTTTTCTCCCGTAGGGAAGAGAAAGAGGCGCCTTGATTGGAAGCATCAAGATGCCAAGAGGCATTGGTGCGGTGAATGTGAAGCGGTTGTTTCCTCGTGTTTCAATGAGTTATAGCTTTTGAAATACTTAGATTTGGTGTTTTTCTTGTGTATACAAGGACCCTGAGTCTTTCTGACTCCCTACCCTAAAGATACAGGAAGCGGAAAGTTTGAATATTTTAAAGCAGGGATACATGGATCGTTGACTAACACGGTTGTGAAACGTAATCGGTGGTATGTAGGAATGCGACTTTGAAGAAAAAATCAGATCAGCAATAAATTTCTTACAATGCAGAAGGAAACTATTCGGCCCATCGAGCCTGCACAGACGTTCTGAAGGAACACCCCAGCTAGGCCACTCCGACTTCACATTCCTGTAACACTACCGAACAAGCACATCTCGGGACGAAGGGGCAATTGTTTTCATCATAGCCAATCGACCGAACCTGCACATCGTTGGAAAGTGAGAGTAAACAGGAGCACCCTGAGGTAACCGACACAAACAATTGGTGAAAGTTCAAACTCCACGCAGACTGTCACCAGAATAAAAACTGGTTCCCTGGCGCTGTGAGGCAGTAATGCTAATACTCTGTCACAGTACCAGCATTGTCGTGCTGAATGGCGGAGTGTGCTCAATAGGCTCATGTTCCTAATTTATTCAAGCGTATATTCCTATATTCATGCTATGCACATTTCAGAAAACGTCAATTAAAAGGCGAACCCACGGAGATCTTTACTTATTGAGATAATGATTTTGAATCAATCGACTGGAAAAAAATGCTCCAGCTGCGGGTAATGGATGATTTTGCCTTTGGAAACCATTCTTTTTTTTCAATTTCGAGAAGCCAATTCAGTTATTCCAATTAAGGGGCAATTTAGCGTGGCCAATTCATCTATGCTGCATATGTTTGGGCTGTGGGGGCGAACCCAACGCAAACACGAAAAAAAATGAGCAAATTCCGCACGGACAGTAACCCAGAGCCCCGATCGAACCTGGAACCTCGGCGCCGTGGGCAGCACCGCGAACCACTGCGCCACCTTGCTGCCCAGGTTGCAAGCGATAACTGGTGCAATGCCACAGTGATGGTTTCCGCGTCAATATTTCTGGAAATTCTATGTCAACTGCTTGGATGATGGTCAGACTTGTACCCAAATTTTGCGACGGAATCGAACAGGCCAAGGTGAACGCGAAGAGGCAGTTAAATGCGTGAACAAGCGCACGAAATGACACATGGAGATACATACACGAAAAACAAGTCACTTTGTTCATCCATGGGAAAAATAGAAAATTGAAACAATTTTAAACATACAAAACCCTGCTGATTCACGGTCCACAGTGATGACGGTTTCCCTTTCCTGGATCATAATAAATGACTACCGGGGGAAAAGGAAGGGACGCAGAACGCAAATGAAGGTGTGCCATATGTTGTAGGGAAAACGGCGTGTAAAATGCTGGAAATCTTGTTAAAGCGGGAAATTACACTGAGGACATGAATGAAAACTACAATTATGGTCCACTAATATTGTCGACCTCAGGCTACCTTTGGGAGTGGCTCCATGGATATTAAATTGGTTAATTATAGCGCTATAAACGGAGTCATTACTGACTTCTTAAGAAATGAATTAAGAGTACACAAACCATTTTCTTTCCAATTAAGGTGCAATTGAGCATGGCCAATCTATCTACCCTGCACATCTTCGCCTAGTGGGGGCGAACCCAACGCAAATACAGGGAAAAGGTGCAAACTCCACCCGACAGTGACCCAGAGCCGGCGCCGAACCTGGGACATCGGCGCCGTGAGGCAGCTGTGCTAACCGCTGTGCCACCGTGCTGCCCTCAAAGGGAGTCATTTGTAAATAATGGCTTCGTTGCTCCTATTCTGACAGACGTGTAGGCGAAAGTGACGTTGTTTTCTTTTTCAAACTCTATTACTCTTTGTGTAAGGACATGCATCTCCCCGAATGTAGTTTGGCCTCATAACTGCGAAACAGGGGGCATCAGCGGGGTGCAGGAAATATGAGCAAATTGACGGGGCACCTTGGTTGAGGGAGCTTTTTGCTTTGGTTGGAGAAATGTCATTGTAGTTGGCGATAGTATAGTGTTATGGGCCAGGGCTTCGAAACTCCAAAGTGTATTACCAAGGGCACCTCACATATAACATTTATTATGAATTTGGTTAGGAGGAGTTGGAAAGCCTTCGCTTCAGCTGTGATTCATTAGAGTTCCGAGGCATTGTAATCAAAACAAGGTTTATTTGAAGAATGTAGTTATCATATAGATATATATATAAATATATATATGTGTGTTTAAACACAGCAATAATTGTTTATACAGACATAAAGACAGCACAAAAGATACAGCAATCCATGTGTATAGCACTTGAAGAATCCCCCTCAGCTGTTCCATTTAAATAACAAAACCCAATAACCAAAACCACTTTCACGGTCTTCGCCAAGCAAACTGTATTCTCACTTGAATGGGACTCGTCATTTCGCTAAGATTCTGATACTGTTTCAAGCACTTGTTTCAAACGACTTCTGAAAACAATTCTATCTTTAAAATTGACAAGGCAGTTTGCCAGACCTATGAGCTTTTCACTGGAACAGCTTTTAAAATGTAATCAGAAGAAAACAGTGAAAACACTCGTTCTTCATTCTGCAGTCGAAAGCAACCAAACGAAAACTGAAACCAAAACAAAACCCTCTCACTTGACACCCACTGCCCAGCCCTACCCGCAAAATAACATCAATGAAGCTGAGGAACAAGTCACATTATAAGAGACCAAACCATTCTTAAAAGGACATTCACATGGCATATGTCATGGGAAAAGGGAATGTTCTCTGCCGCCAGGACCAATGTCTCGAAGAATGTTGCCCATGTGGTTCATCGCATCGTCTCCGGGATGGAGAGGAACTACTCGTGGGAATGGGAGTGCCCAATGCTGTGGTCAATGTTGGCACCAGAGACATATGTGGAACGAGGAAGAAGGCCCTGTGTTGAAGGTTGAACTATTTAGGCACAAAATTAAAGAACATAACCTCCAAGGTTATAATCTCTGGTTTAACGCCTGAAACACGGGCAAATTGGCAAAGGTATGGAATCTTCGAGACAAGAATACGTGGCTCCATTATGTGCGTGGGAGTAAATAGGTATCGGTTCGTGAGATATTGGCTTTGGTACTGGGAAAGGTGTTGGCAGTACCGTGGGCTGACCCACATCTGAACGATGCTGACACCAGTGTTCTTGTAGTCCCTGCAGAGATGGTTTTAAACTAAAGGTTGTGACTTTAGTGATCGGCAGGTCATATGGACATTACGTTGTAACAATGAATTACAATGAATTATACAAGCACCCTATCTTGAAGGAGGAAGGTTCCAAGAATGACGCGTTTAGTAAATAAGTGATATGTGAGTGAGCACGAAACAGTGAAAGCGGACTATGATTGTTATAATGTGAAAGGCCGGGGAAGAAAACCTAAACCAAAATGTGCAATGGGAACGAAATCCAGAGTTTTAAAGACATGTACAAAATCAAAATTAAATGTTATTTAATTGAATGCACGAAACATTTGCCATGACATACATGAGCCGGTGTCGCAGAGAGCAAGATGTGAGTATTATGCATTGGATGATATTGAAACGTTTTGCAGGGCGTCTAGCATCTGGTGCTCAACAGTCCAGTTTACAAAATGTTCCAAATGAGCACTGGAAATACGGGTGGTGTTGTTTAATCTGGATCGATTGAGATCGCTGTTGCGTAGGGATATACAGGCAACGCGAAGTGAAATACAATCAGTTTGGGTTAAAATTATGAATGACAGGGAAGGAAGGAAAGGGTGGGGCTAGTCTATTGACACAAAAATAGTGATCCCCCAAGTGGTCAGAGCAC
This sequence comes from Scyliorhinus canicula, assembly GCF_902713615.1. Lineage (NCBI taxonomy): Eukaryota > Metazoa > Chordata > Chondrichthyes > Carcharhiniformes > Scyliorhinidae > Scyliorhinus > Scyliorhinus canicula. The sequence continues at coordinate 89,698,781 of NC_052157.1, forward strand.
GAAAGGACAAATATCAACGGCATCTTTGAAAGGAACTGCAATGTTAGGTAATTTCAATCTGCGTATTGATTGAGCAAATTAAACAGGCAGAAGCAACATAGAAGAATAACTTGTGGAGTGCATCAGGGATTGCTCTTTATATGAGTATGTTATAGAACATCTCAGGAAACGAGCTATTCTAGATTTAGTTTTGTGTACTGATGAATGCAAAATAAGGGGTCTTGCGGTTAAGGATCCCTCAGGATAGTAACCAAACTATGAATGAATTCCAGGGACAGCTTGATGGTGAACACAATAGGCCATGACCAATGTCTTAAACTGACATAAGGGAAATTATAATGGTATGAGGGAGTAACTGTCTGAGGAGGACGAGGTAAGCAATCTAATATAAAGATCAGGAGATGACCAGTGCCAGATATTCATAGATCCGGTCCATAATGTTCATTTGCATTTCATCCCATTCAAAAACAGGAGTTTCAACAAGAGACAGGCAACATCCGTCGATAATAAACGAAGGAAAGGATAATGTTAATTTTAAAATAAAGCTGCACACAGTGCAAGGATTAATGATAGACAAGAGGACTGGGCAGTAGTTATGATCCAGCAGCAAGAGACTAATAAGCTCATAAAAATGAATACAAAATACTCTGTGACGAAACTTCCACGCTGTATAATAGCAAGCAGTTAGTGTTTCCACGGTATATAACACTGACGTGGGGAGCTGCAGTGCATGTCGGACCTATACTGTACAAAAGCTGATAAACTGATAAGAGCAAAAGAGAAATTGTGGTTACAGTATATATTTTTTGCATCAGTCTTCACCATGCAATACTTTGCAAATATGCCTAATGTACGAGATGCGGTGATAACAAATAACGTAGAATATACAAAGATCGCATTCACAAGGGGTAGAGCATTAGAGAAACTCAGCGGGCTAAAAGCAGACAAGCCTCAAGGGCCAGACGATTACACGCTAAGGATTTAATGGAAGTGGCTGTAGAGATAGTGGAGCGAATGATTGAAATCTTTGCAAAACTCAATAAATTCTGTGAAGGTAACCAGCGATTGAAAACATCCATTTCCGATTTCGAAAATGGAGAAATTCAGGCCAGCTTGTTTATTGGCAAGGCACCGGAATCAATAACCACCGAAGGATAACCTAATAATTGGGGAAACCTGAATATATTGAAACCTAATTAACATGATTGCATGAAAGGTAAATTATGTTTGACAAATATGTTCAAATCATTTGATGATGTAAAAGGAAGAGTAGATTTAGCGGCAACTGCAGATGAGGTATATTTTATTTCCAAAAAGCATTTGGCAAGGTGCCGCATAAGAGGCTGTCACATGAAGCAAAATCTCATGGATTTGGGGGAAGTGTGTTAGCATGAATTGAAAACTCGCTGTCTCATAGCAAACTGAGAGAAGAAATAATTGGGTCATTTTCGGAAGGGAACGTTTTAGTCAGTGAACAATCACAGTTCTTGGCACGTGATTGTTCACGATTTACATTATTGGCCAGCAACAAGAAGCAGAACGAATGGTTTCCAAATATTCAGATGAAACGAAATAGGTGCAAGAGCATGTTGTGATGAGAATATTGTGATTCTGCAACAGGATACAGATAGTTTGGATGACTGGGCTGAATCCCGGAATAGGTAGTTTGATGCTGGAAAGTATGAGGTAATACGCTTCGCTAAAAATAAATCAAAAGGGAGGTTATTATCGAAATGTAAAGCACTGTAAAGGGATCTGGCCCTTCCAGTGCATGAATCAAAAAAAAAATGAGCAGGCAGGTAAAACACTTGGTTCAGAAAGCAAACGGTTCGTTGGCCTTTATTGCAAGCAGCTTGGTGTTTAAATACAGAGACGTTTTGTTACAATTGCTCAGGATGTTGGGAAACACCTCACGTAAAATATTGCATCCAGATTTGGTGCGCTAAACAAAACCGCTTATATTAACAGTGGAAGATGTCCAAAGGAGAGTATTCAGGTTAATTCCTGGAATTCGGGAGTTGACCTATCAAGAGACACCAAATAGTTTGGTGTGTATTCCTTTAATTTTAGAAAAGTGACGTAAATGAAGCATGTAAGTTCGTCAGGTGCCTTGACAGGATAGAGGTGAGATATTTCCACAAGGGCAGAAATATCGACCAAATATCTAGCTCCAAGATAATGGGCTGTCAATGTAAAACTAAGTTATGCATTCATTTCTTCTATTCACAGATAGTGAATCTCTGGAAATGTTCATGTCGCGAGGTGGTGGAGGCTGGATTATCAGCAGTATTTGAAGTGAGTGTTCAAATAAGTACTACATCGTGGAATTGAGGGCTTTAGGAAATTGACCAGAAAAGATTTGAGACCACCATAGTTCATCATGATTCTGTTAATTATTAGGGCAGACTGGAAGGGTATGCTGGCCTCATTCTGCTTCTAATTTTATATTGCCCTGTTTGTATGGACAATAAAGGAGATGAGGAGGACTTTACAACCTGTGGAAATCGTGCGTCAGTGAAGACATCTAACTTCAGGTCCGGTGGTGGCTGTCTATTTGGATTCATGCAAAACTCCGCTCGATTGATTTCTGATACCCATTCGCATGCATCGATATATATTTGATAAGCAATGGAGTCAAGAGTAATATTGGATTGGCAGAAAATTTGAGTTGACAGCAGATTCATGCAAGACATTAACCTCATGCATTTTGAAACAGGCTTCGTCGTTCATAGGCCTGTTCCGACATATAGTGTTAGAATCATCAACTCGCGAATGCAAAAAATAAGGGTAATGCTTCTTCTATGAGCAATGTGTAAGTGTGAAAGTTTTAATTCAAGTGATGTTTAATATAAGAGACGGGCGCCTGGAGGTATCTGCACGGTTCCCAAAGCAATAGTGCTGAACAATCACAATGTCAACAGGACATACATGTTTTTTCCACACCATTATGGTGACTTGGCAGCCTGTCTTGCCTCCGTGCTCCGCACGCAAATGTTATCATTGCGAAGGAGTGGAATATATTGTATTAGATGCGGAAGTCCTAAAACTAATTCTGTAATTCGGAAAGAGAAGATAGACATTGAGTTCCGACGATCTGTTTGAGCCGCTCAGAAGGAGGGTAAACAGCGGAGACTCGAAGATCATAATCGCCGAATTACTGCCGGTACAGTTCACAAGTGCAATGAATATAGATTTTCAACTAGTACTAACATTAATGATAACACGGAGGAAATCGCTTGATGCATGCAGCAAGAAGAGAAACTTTACATTCTTGCGGTGCTGAGCGTAGTTCCCAGAGGCAAAGGTTTGTTGCATCGGAATAGGCCGGCCTGGGTTAAATTCAATTTGTCGTTGTGCAGGTTATGTACTAACTTTGGAGGTGGATGGGATGCAGCACGGAAAATTGTAACAATAACGAATGTGCATAACATTACATAAAGTGTTAATGTTGAAGTCAGATTCTGAAAAGAACATTTTTGAAAAAAGGTACCCTGGCTTAGATGTTTGTATAAGAGGCACTTTCTCGGAAAAGATAGTGTACAAACAATACATGCAATTTTAGAACCTCAGAATTACTAATATCAGAAAGGACGGACATCAAATTAAACTCAGGGACACAAAATAGCCTTTAGCTGAATTAGCCGCATCACTGAACAACCATCAGATGATTTCAGTTGCAAACTGATATAGATAACATAATTTAATTACAGACAGCAGAAATAGTCAGGGCGACAAGGATGAATGATATTGAGCCATTCAATTGGAAACAAACATGGGGGATTTTAGGGAGGCGAAAGGGAGGAAAGCACGGAGAAGAACAAGGAGCATTATTCATCCTCTCCAGTCCAATGTCGCCGATGCAGGCAGGCGAGCTAACTTTAACAATAGTATGAGGGACTTCTTCATGAAGACAGGAGCTCGCAAGTTCCAACCCACTTTACATAATGTAAACTTATAATTGGACATATATCTAATGTATGTAATCTTTAATCAATATTATTAAACAATGTCCAGCCGTCACGTGCCGTGTAGCGATTTAGAAATAAAGCATAAGACTGGATGCTTTCCTTTGTTCGGTGGAGAGACGGTTTGGAACTTTGACAGACGCCATCTCCATGCCCGCGAAATAAACTGTTTGAAGTGACGACCAGCTGCCTGAGCGTTGAGTGATTTCTTTGAGATTCTCTCCCGCTAAACGTTACGATTAGAGAAGGCAGTCGGATTATATAAAATACAGACAAGATGACAATGATCACGACGTATAAATGACCAGTACCCAAATTCATTCACAACTGTGGTTAACACTTTTCGTGAACTATCAGTTTCAATTTAGCAATATACTGTAGTTAAATGAAAGGAAATTGGGCATATCATTGTGAGGCCCACATGCTTATTAGTCAACATTGTAAATGTGCATTACCTTTGTGAAAGTAAACGAAAGTCAGTTAGCGAGGGAGTGCTGATCTGAGAGAACAACGTAGGTTCGGAAGTAGGATAAATAAATAGACAAACAAGAGAGTGCTATCCAGTGAACCATCGTGCCGCCTCGTATCTTTCTCAAATCTATACTCGGGCTTCTTCTCTCGAGGAGAAGAATCGCAGGCCCCCAGTGCATTAGTTCCTTGCCGAACACTAACTGTGGTTGGATACGCTATTTATCTTCACGGGGTGACGTCAATGGTATCAAAACCCGGACTGTGCTTCAATTTCATAAACTCATATCCCGAGCTACTTAAGCCTCTCTCACGTACACCGCCGACCTCCACCTTTTTAACTAGTCACATCTACGGTATTGGCTCAAGTTATCTGCGACTGCAAACATTCTTCATCACCTTTTAGCGCAAACTAGAGTATAGCTCCACTGTACGCCATCAGTCCTTCCGCACTCCATAACATCTAACTGGTTCAGCATTTTGCGACGCTGCCTTAAATCCACAAAATTCGATCGACCATGACAATAGAGCTTGATCACCAACATTTGTTATTGGTGGCATTTTATGTCTCATCATCGCGGAACTCCATTGGCAAATATTTTCACTTTCAGCATCAGTTTATCCTGTGCTTCAAAGTGTGAGTTAAAATTGGCCCTCTTATCTGCAAGCTCGAGTGTTTCACAAGTTTTCACTCCTTCAATAGAGATGGAAGTCTTTAGGACATCAAGGAAATCAAATTTCCACACTAAAATTGGTTCCAATTTCTCTCTTATTTTGCTCAAGTATTTCCAGATCGGAGAAGAAAAACTGTCCTTCCATTGATTGATCTGCAATTCCAATATCTCCAGCAAACTGTGCCGATCAAACTCGGTAGGAGTTTTCAAAGTCCACTGCAACTACCCCACCGATCAATGCAACCCCATCCCACCTTCACATTTCTGGACACAGAATGAAAATTCATCACTGTCAATCCATCTATCCTGCAGAACATTGGACTGTGGGAGGAAACCGGAGCACACGTATGATAATCATGCAGACACTCGGAGAAATTTCAAAATCCATTCAGACAGTTATCCAAGTCTGAAATTTAATCCAGTTCAATGGCATTTTGAGGCAGCAATAGTCACTCACATGACACCAGAATGTTGCATTTATTCTTTTGATCCATCACCGTCCAGTTTCCATTGGAAAATAATTTATTTTAAAATCTGTCTCTACCGCATATATGATGTGCTCCACTCTTTGATTTTGGACATGGGGCCATCTAGGAGGACAGAAGGCAAATCAGCACACAACCCTTCACAAATTTCGAAGACTGCGCTTTCTCGCTGTACATGTCTAATAAAATGTGCAAGGGGATACACATCAAGAGGCTTGGCATTTGTACGCAAATGTAGATAAAATCATTGTATATTTTTAGATAGCCATCATCAGATTAATGTGGAACATAATAAGTGATATGTGTTTCCAGCGAATTTCCTGCAGGCCAACTCTTCAGTCGATAACTGGTTTTCTCCTCACTCTGTGCAAAGACACTAGACTATTGATTGTAATGAAGCCTTTCCCTTACTTATTTTTTTGATCGTTTCGTCGGACTTTTCGTGTTCTCCAATGTGACAGCAGCGAAAACAGCAAGTCTTAAGTTACTTTATTTCTGCAACAATCCGTGAGAATTATGTACAACGGCCTCCCAGAATGAGATAAATGTGACATTTATTGATGTGGTGAAGAGGTCATGTTGAAGAACAAAACAAGAGGAAGAACATTATTTTTCCATCTACCCCAACCTGAAATAGGCTCAGGAGCTTTGATGTTTCCAATAAGTAACAATTATGTGCAGTACATTGAGATGTCAAATATGTGTAATCAATTCACACCATTGGCTAGACTACGAATTTCTGTCAGCAGTTTTTCCAACCATACTTAACACTGATGATACTGACGTTGAGGTGAGTGGATTGTACAATCAGCGTATTGCATGGATAGTAATGGAGCTAATTTGTGGGGTGAGATACTTAAAATCTGCGATGTTCTAAATGGAATTATTAAAGTTGGGTGCAACGTACATACTGTTTCAAAATAGCAACAGGACTGAATGGGGTTTATTTTATTTGCATTGCATGTTATCAGGAGACATAATTCAATTGTTGGAGGCATACCATCCAACATACAAATTCGCAATTGCGAGGGTAAATGGCGGTTTAAGCTGGATCAGAGGTTAATTTTAATTTCATGACAGGTTTTGCTTTTAAAAGGCTATGAAATTATGGTATATTGAATAATTGAATGGTTCAGACTTTGGTCACAGTTCAGCCAACACATCATGAGATAGGAATGCATGTTAAATGTCTTAGCGTTGTCGAAACGTTCCAACGATAATATTGAGCTCATAAACGACCCCAAGATCAATATTTCAAAAAAATATTTAGTTGATCACCTCATTAAAACAAAGAGGAACTGACCGTGAGATGCTCCACAGCAGGGAAGTTTTGATCAATATACTGGAATATCATACGGGTTAATAATTATGTCAGGAGGAAGAAATCGCATCTGTTATGATTTCCTGATAGGTCTGAGCTTGGTTGACACATTCAGATGGATAACAAATTGGATACAGACGCAAACAAATGATAACGATATTTTGCAACAATCACAAAAAAAATAAAGTTCCCCACCTTGAGCCTTTGTTTTCGACTTTTCCTCTAAAAAAGGGAATATGCATTCATGCATCAATAGCAATGTTAGTTGATAAAATGACATATTTTAGATTGAATGTTACGCACGCAAAATTAAACGATTACAGAAATAACTCGCTGAATCAAATTCAACTGCGCAGCAGCATTTCTGAGCATCGTTGCTCTCCAAAGATGCTGGTTCTTAGGAAGATGCATCCCGTGTTCACCAGAAACATACCACGTTAACAAACCACATATTTTAATACGAAATTAAGAGAAAGATAGTTAAACAACTAGGAAACATATCATTAACAGATGATCAATTCGGGTATTCAAAAGAAATACATTGCACAACGAGGCTCATAGAGAGAATGTTTATCCTTAAATTGAGCAAAAAAAAACGACGCAACCAACTGACCTAGATCTTTCAAAAAACCCTTGCACTCATTGAGCTCTGTAACACAGCATAGAATAACTTAAATTTTCACGACGGATGCAGGTCTAGACCCTCCTGCAAGTGGCAAAGGATTGTTATAATGCTGGTTCTTGAATCTGATTCTGGGAATAAAATTCTTTCAGCCAAACAAATCCAATTGAAATGCTACTATGAAGCCAGTGTCACGATCTTAGGACGTGTTTCCAGTAACTTTTGTTTAAATTGCACTTAATGATGCACTGCAGGAAATTACTTCGTCTTTACTTGCCCTGGATATGTATGGGAATAACATTCCGATAATAATTGTATTTGCTTTTTGGTTATTGTCGTTGTTTGTGAAATAATGTTTGGCCAATACCGTAGTGAAGTGTTTCGGGAAAAGTTAATTAAACCACGAGGGGGAAATGTAACTGATGGTGAGATCTAAGAAACAATGGCACAAATGCATCGGAATGTTGGAAAATCTTAGAGAAACAGAGCTGGATTCCAACGTAATTTTCTATGTTGTTCACGATACGCAATAATATAAACAAAAATGTTCAGTTGCCATGACGTCTCGAAAGTAAATATCGACCAAGTATATGAAAAGTGATGGAAACAATGCGGCCGCGACGCACTGCTGGTTTGGACATATGCATACCACGGGAAAGTTCAAGAATATAACTAGATTGGCTATTTATTGGCGCAGTGCAATCATCAAACATGTGTTGGAACCTAATATGAAGTTTGAAAAGTTTATTTCACAAAATTAACGAAATATGTTTCTCATATCGTCAATGACTTTGGAAAGAAACATGTGAAAACATTTGGCAGCATGTTTCTACAGATTAATTGAACACAAAGAAATTGTATTTGTCATACTTATTCAGAAGTAAATGTTTTAAAATCTCCAGAAAGAAACTCTCAGCTTGTCTTGGTCATTTGCCTGTGAACATCCGCAATCGAAATGAAACATCAATGTATGCATTGTTTTAACGCCTCGTGCGGGAACGTCACACCCGATGACAATTTGCCGTTTAACACGATGAAGGGTCATGTCAGTTTTCTCCCTGTACTAGATGGAAACTACGCATGCGCCCTGCACAACGCAAACACATCAGAAACTGATTAATAACTGACATATACAGAATGACTAAAGTTGGAACTTTCATCTGCAAATCAATAATATGTTGATACTGAATCCGGCTCTGTATGTCTATGTCCGTGTGCGTGAGTGTATTTCGCCGGGTAATGAGACATTCCAACACATTTCTACAGAAATAATGTTGAATACTTACCATCATCTTTAAATTGCATCTTCTCGCCTAAAATTGCAAGATTCGTAAGCTGTAAAAGTTCATTTCCGTTAACGTCCAGAATTTAGAGAGCAGCTGTTGATTGGAGGCTGTATATTACCTTTGAATATTTTATTCTACTGATTATAAGATGTTGAATAGTAATTTAATCTCTAGTTTCCAAATGACGAATCGGTTCGATGTCATTGATTGCCTCCCAATTTCAGAACATGAAAATTATCATGACGGCAATTCATATCCACACAAGAAAACATTCCTTCTCACGAGATGTGGAAAGTTCTGAAATAAAATGTTTCTCAGTTTTTTCCACAATTTCTTTCCATGAAAGCAGAAGTTTTGCTTGGCGATGGTTGTAAATGTGACGTGAAAAATTTGATGGAATTAGTTTGAGATATCTTGGTCAATCATACTTGAGTGCATGGTGGACTGGGCTCGAAATTAGAAGCAACTCAATTGTTCCATATGACAACAACAATTCATGTATTTACGCAAAACTCGTTTTACTGAACGTTATTCATTCTATCATATTACGGGCCAGGGTTTAGAGTACACCATAGTATATCATAGAGTTCACCTCACTGACAACATTTCATTGATATTGGTTATCGGGAGCACAAGGGCCCACTTTACAGGTGTGATGCAACAGACATTTGAAATATGTATAAACAAAACAATGTTTATTCTATGAAACCAGTTAATATTCCATAAACGCACACTACTTTATAAGTAGCCCTTAGTAACTTCCCAAAAACATCCATAAGTCAATGACACTTTTTAACAAAGACAGTAGGTTTGCATTTCTTACAGAAACAAGCATTACTTTGGAATCATGGAGTGATCTGGAGACATTACATTGCATACAGAGAGAGAGAGAAATTACAACTTCTTGGTTTGAATGCAGCTCTCCAACATAAACGAAACTAAAACTCAGTGCTAAAACAGCTTTCAGGACAAAACGAGACTGAAAAGCCGTGCCAGAGCACAGGTCCACTCACACATTAATATCACTGCAGCCACTTGAGAAGGAAAACATGTCTGAAAGTGACATTCCCATTTCACCTCCCCCAGGAAAAAACAAACTAACAAATTTAAGGTGCTTTCATTTTTCACTTTTTCACTTTTTCTAAAACAACATTGTTAGTAAATATACTTTTTTGTGCAACAAAACAAAACACGCAAACATTTATAATAACATTGTCCATTTTAGTTCTTCTTGCTGTAACCAGAATCCCTTTTGATTGACAGTCTCTTTGGACAAGGTCTCTGCACGGAAGTACGTTAGCATGGTGGTCAGCACAGTTGCTTCACAGCTCCAGGTACACAGTTTCGATTCCAGGCTGGGTCACTGCCTGTGCTCAGTCTGCACGTTCTCCTGATAGCTGCGTGGTTTTCCTACAGGGGCACCGGTTTCCTCCCACAGTCCAAAGATGTGCCGGTTAGGTTGGGTGACTATGCTAAATTGCCCTTAGTGGCAAAAAATATTAAGTGGGAGTTGCTGGATTACGGGGTAGGTAGTTACGCTGGCTTTAGTAAGTTGTTCTTTGTAAAGGCCAGTGTAGACTCGATGGGCTGAATGGCCTCCTTCTGCACTGTCAATTCTATGATTCTACTCTTGATGCTATGCACGATCCATCCATTTATCTAAGCCTCGGTGACAATCCCGATTCTTTTACTGCCAGTCTTGGCTCAATAAAATTTGAGACGGATTTGCAGGTATCAATTATTGTTTATATTAACCAGCTAGCTGGGAGACTCAATCTATTGGGAGAGCAGGAAACCACCAGTCTCTTGCCTCTTGAACAGCCAGAGTGCAGAACAAAGGAAAAACATCTCATTTCATATACATTCAAGTTGCATCAAGTTTCACATACATACGACCAAATAAGGCAACGGTACAAATGCAAAGCTCCCATAGGCTTTCTCCACATTCCTTAACCTGACCTGAGGCCCCTTTTCCCAGTATCCCTGGCAACAAAGAAACGGTCTTAGTGGCTGCCCATCCCCCTCTTCCTGCCTTGAATCCCAGTTGATGTTCAAAAGTCCACTAACCTAACTCCTTATTCTACTGCGGTAAGATTTTACTCCTAACTTGGCCTAACTACCCGTTATGCCTTTCAGCTAATTTCCTCATTCCCTCGTTTTATCATTTCATGATAACCAAGAAATGAAATTGCAGAGCCGTTGGCAATGATCTTTTCGTCCTCGCTGTCAACAGGAGTGGTACCAGGGAATTGGGGAGTGGTGAATGTAGTGCCCCTGTTCAAAAAAGAGAATAGGGATAACCGTGGGAATTACAGGCCAGTTAGTCTTACTTCGGTGGTAGGAAAAGTAATGGAAAGGGTACTGAGGGATAGGATTTGTGAGCATCTGGAAAGGCACTGCTTGATTTGGGATAGTCAGCACGGATTTATGAGGGGTAGGTCTTGCCTTACAAGTCTTACTGACTTCTTTGAGGAGGTGACGAAGCATGCGGATGAAGGTAAAGCAGTGGATGTAGGGTACATGGATTTTAGTAAGGCATTTCATAAGGTTCCCCATGGTAGGCTTATGCAGAAAGTAAGGAGGCATGGGATAGTGGGGAAATTGGCGAGATGGGTAACGAACTGGCTAACAGATAGAAGTCGGAGAGTAGTAGTGCATGGCAAATATTCAGCCTGGAGCCCAGTTACCAGTAGCGTACCACAGGGATCAGTTCTGGGTCCTCTGCTGTTTGTGATTTTCATTAACCACTTGGATGAGGGAGTTGAAGGGTGCGTCAGTAAATTTGCAGACGATATGACGATTGGTGGAGGTGTGGATAGTGAGGAGGGCTGTTGTCGGCTGCAACGAGATATAGATAGGATGCAGAGCTGGGCTGAGAAGTGGCATATGGAGCTTAACCCTGACAAGTGCGAGGTTTTGCATTTTGGAAGGACAAATATGAATGCGGAATACAGGGTTAACGGTAGGGTTCTTGGCAATGTAGAGGAGCAGACAGATCTTGGGGTCTATGTTCATAGATCTTTTAAAGTTGCCACTCAAGTGGATAGAGCTGTGAAGAAGGCCCATGGTCTGCTAGCGTTATTAGCAGAGGGATTTAATTTAAGAACAGTGAGGTGGTGTTGCAGCTGTACAAAACCTTGGTCAGGCCGCATTTGGAGTACTGTGTACAGTTCTGGTCGCCTCATTTTAGGAAGGAAGTGGAAGCTTTGGAAAAGGTGCAAAGAGGATTTACCATGATGTTGCCTGGAATGGTGAGTAGGTCTTACGAGGAAAGGTTGAGTGTGCTTGGCCTTTTCTCATTCGAATGGAGAAGGATGAGGGGCGACTTGATAGATGTTTAAAAGATGATCAGTGGAATAGATAGAGTAGACAGTCAGAGAAATTTTCCCCGGGTGGAACAAACCATTGCAAGGGGACATGAATTTAAGGTAAATGGTGGAATATATAGTGGGGGATGTTAGAGGTATGTTCTCTACCCAGAGAGTAGTGGGGGCATGGAATGCACTGCCTTTGGAAATAGTTGAGTCGAAAACGATAGGGACCTTCAAGCGGCCATTGCATAGGTACATAGATTATGGTAGAATAATGGAGAGTATATTAATTTGTTCTTAAGGGCAGCACGGTAGCATTGTGGATAGCACAATTGCTTCACATCTCCAGGGTCCCATGTTCGATTTCGGCTTGTGTAACTGTCTGTGTGGAGTCTGCACATCCTCCCGCTGTGTGCGAGGGTTTCCTCCGGGTACTCCGGTATCCTCCCACTTTCCAAAGAAGTGCAGGTTGGGTGGATTGGCCATGATAAATTGCCCTTCGTGTCCAAAATTCTATGATCTATGATTAAACTAAGACAAAAGTTCGGCACAACATAGTGGGCTGAAGGGCCTGTTCTGTGCTGTTTTTCTCTATTCTATTCTATTTATCCAATCCCTAGCTGTGCTCAGGATTCCCCTCTCGCAGAATTCTGCTGAGACTGGCAGCACGCAGAGTGGCAGGGGACTGTGGTAGGGACTAGATTCCCGATAGCGATTTGGCAGGGAAATGGAGGTGACAAAACATTGGTCGATGTGCCGTTAAAGAAGTAGTATTCTTGATCCGTATACAGGCTAGCACAACAATAAGTATATCGGTTGAGCAGGAATCTCCCAGTAGCTCAGTTTATCCAGATTTGGAATGCCCATTTGGCCTTCTTAGTAATGCGGAAAGGCTTAGTTCGCACAGTGATATAAGAGATATCTGGCCAGCCACAAAGCTGAAGGCCTGTCTTCAGCGGGACACAAGTGGCGTTGTAACGGACGCATTGATCTGATGCCTGGGAAATGCGACACTTGCGATCAGTACAAGTGGAGAACAGAAATGTTATATTCATGTCCATCTCTACCAGCAAACAGCCGTACCTCACTGCTGAAACAATTCTCGTACGACCGGGACTCGTACGACTGGGAGTCTCTATTGGGAGTGAAGTGGCTAGGTATATACACCCAAGACTGTTGAAGATTATCATTCTGGGAATGGGAGTCATCCCGAGGAAGGGGAAGGTAAACAGCTGGTGGGGCCGAACCCGGATCGGAAGGAAGAGTAACTTGCTCGGGCGGTGTCTCGGAACTCTGACAGTGAACCACCGTTTTGGGGAGTTCCCCAAAGCGGTGAGAGGGAACATAACCATGACACTGATGCGGGGTTTGGGTAGCAGACAACCGGTCCCTCGCCATACATGCGGTGGCAGATTTGTTAGAAGAGATTCATGCTGCGCAGGGTCCCTTCGTTCTGGGTCTTAAGTGAAGTTAGTATACCTCCTGATAACCTGCGTTCCCGTCGTGCCTCCCTTCTCACTCGTCCCGTCCTCTTGCAATTCCTCCTCTCTCCCCAACAACTTTTTCCTACTCCCTCCAGACGGTCTGATTTTACCTTTATGGCACCAGTCTTATCACATCCAAAATCAAATGTACATTTACTCCAAAACAAGGCAATTTCCATGCATTGTTCCCTTCCCATCGCCGGGACCGATATCATTATTTCATGAGCCCTTCGTTGTCTTTTAACTTGATAACCTTCCATGAGTCGATACAAAGCTCTCGCACATGGGGGCGGGGCATTGGAGAACGTCACCTCTGCATCAGTGAAGTGTCCTTGTAGTTTGGTCGGCATTACAGGTATAAATGGCGTTCCTAGTGAGGCATAGCCGAAGACAGCACAGGTGGCCCGTATCCAATCCGTCATGCTCCACACCTGTAAAACAGCGCTGGGAAAGGAGGCAGTTTAGTGAACGACCATTTTGCAGTGTTGGAGGTAGACCAAGCTCTCCGCCCCTCTACTTTAACTGCAGCGGGGGTGGTAAGGAGAACATGGATGGGCTCTTGTCACTGTGGCTCCAACTCTTTCCGACTCCAGTTCGTAACCATGACATAACTACCAGGCTGCACTGATGTTTCATTTTTCATTTTACAAGCGATCTATGTAATGGGGACAGTGACGGCTGAGCCGCTCGAATCTGGCTTTATAGTTCCTTGAGGGCTTTTGTGAGGGCGACAACATAGTTAGTCCTTTCTTCAGTCATATGGTGAAACCGGACCAGTCTGGGAACAGGCAGGTTCCAGGGTGTTCTGATGGGCCTGCAATAAAAGATCTCGCAAGGGGAGAGCCAGGCCGATCCCGCAGGTGGGACCGGCAGCTGGAAGAGGGCACCGTTGAGCAATTTAAAGCTTGTTAAACCCATGTCCACTCGTAATTTGGCCCAGTTGGTTTTGAGGGTCAGATTCTGTCTCTCAACCAAGCCGGCCGTCTGTGACATTTACGCACAGTGCAACTGCTGGCGGATGCTCAACTGGGAGCAAAACTCCTCCTTAATCTGTCCAATAAAATGGGGCCCGTTATCAGAACTTAACTGAGCTGGTATTCCGTACATAAACACCTCAAAACATTTTTACAGCCCCTGGCTCTCCGTCCAGCTTACTTCTGGTGTGATGGTCACCAGTAACGGGGTGTCATCTTGGTGAGTAATGATGGGCCAAGTCTATCGGCATCATCCGAGCCATAGCCAGCATACAACACGTATAAAGGCATCCAATGATTATACTGTATACAATTATAATAACAAGTATTATCAATCCATGCATCAGGTAAAACCAATGACCAAGTTATGAGAGCTAACTCTGAGCTGAAGCGTGCTGTAGGGTTTATATCTCTCTTATAGTTGTAGTGACCAGCAACTATCCCTCATCCTTGTCATTCGTATGTACATGTCATGATTTTAAAACTGTGCACGGAAATCAATGGTAAATGCATCCATCTTGCAGACCAGTGGCGATAGACCCTATGTCTTGTGCTTTCCTCAAGTCCAATCACCGTGAACCATACCTGTCGCCGGTCAGAAAGGTAAAACAATAGATACTACCGTGTGTCCCACTACCTCCAAGGCATCTGATTACCTTGGGGTAGTAGCACCGTAAAAGCTTTCTCATGTCCCTTAGGAACAGCACAAAACTTAGTCCATCAGCGACCAAAAGGACTTTTATCCCTCACTGGGTTTTTTTTAATGTGGGAAGTGCTTTCCGTTTCTCATGGGAATGGTAAATTATGATACATTGTATTATCCACTGATTATCTTACTTTATTAATTGCAGGAACGTCAATCGATCCTGTTTCTTTTCCTAACTTCCTTACATTAACCTCGAACATTGTACTGAACCATGTAGCCTGCCAGCTCTGGCTTACTTGAGACAAGAGCTCAGTTTTCTTCAAACCCCTTTTGTCCGTTATCATTTTCCTTACAGCACGAAGTGTATACTTGGCATTATTCGTTTTTTTTAATAACACCACTCGCACATTTAATACAGTTAACATTTTGTGGTTACCACCCAGTTTAATACATACATAACAGTTCCTAACAACTTACAGAACATTTCGTCTGTAATAACTGTTATGCTCGTCAATGCTATGTTGGTTGCTGCACTGGTTACAAATTTACCCTCGTGGCTGAAAGCTGCCAAGATTCTTAAACTATTGTCATTTGAAATACGGGGTTTCCTCGTCAGTCTCTACTGTCTGATGAGACATTTAATAACTCCACCGCGTAATACACCCCTCTTGGAGACCACAGATCACCCACCAGCTAGCCTCCAGTTAGAGATGTCTGACCGGATGTTTCACTATTCAGTAATAATTTGATATTTTGATTTGTTGCTAAACCGTAAGATTTTTCTACTGGGCTCTATCATTCACTTCCCTCAAATATGGAGCCAATTATATCATTAGTTTTTTTTCCATACTCTCTGAAACATTCTTCTCCGAAGTGTTGTTCAGGTTCGTCATCTGTATTGTAGTTGCTTAATCCGAAACCCAAATGAACATGTCAAAGGCGGAGAGGGCCCTATTTCTTGATTTGTATCTTCCTATACTTGCTTGGATATTCCAGAAGTACCCTCTCCAGGAGTTCCGGATTTCCATTGCAACGATTCATCTTTTTCTAACTCAGTGATTCAATCAGGTCGAAACTTTACCTGCTACATTTCGGATATTGCTACTGCATCGACTTCTATGTTTCTAATTCTGATTGTGACAGAATTTTTTGAAAGCTAAGCTCCGAACATGACATTTCCACTGTATCACCTATCCTATCGACGCTGCTAACAGGTTTCAATGCACTGGCATCCTGACACCCACACCCAAACATTCCTTTTTCCTTTGTCGAGCGGTTGGGGGATATGATCTATCCTGTTGCACGGCATCATTGGAGTGGTACAGTAGCTAAGTACTGTTAGGCTAATTTTACGTGCCCAGGTCACCACAAACATCAATTACCAGTATCGCTTGTAGCCGTAGCATTTCCCTATTTCTATTGTTCTAAATACAATATCAAATCGTCTGACTACGCTGCATCTGCCATTCTCCAAGGTTTCATATGATTACCCTTGACCAAACTATTGGGCTACAGGACGTGCCACACCTTTGACACGATGTATCATTATGTTCACTATGAATCATTTTAAAGTGGGGACCAATTCTCTAATGCAACTTCCCTTGTGCTTCTACCAGCTGTGATTAAAAGTACAAATTACTTTTGCTGCTCCGAGGAACAAGAGGGCCTGCATACTCTCATGGCCATTCTTCTATCGGTGTCTCAAATATCCCAAAATTCTCATGATTTGCTGAACCCCGTTTCGTGAAACAGGCGCTGTGATTCTAGTAACGTCCTCTCTCATCCCAACATTGGCCTCCCTGCCTGCCTTTGACTTTGAATACCCTAAATAGTCGACTTCGCTCCTGCCAATCTGGCATTTCTTTAACCCAATTTTAAATCCTACTTCACTAAGTGTTTTAAAAAGTTTGGTCACTCTTGCGACATGTGTCCCCCTGATCATCATCTCTAATTAACACATCATCAATATATACTGCAGCCCAATCATGTTTAATCAGCTCCCTTAATATTGCCTGAAAGTCGTTCAGGTAATTAACACATCCTTGTTGCAATTTACAGTATACGTAATGTTTAATGCAAAGGTTTGCTTTCCTATCTCCTCTAGTTATCAATTTGTGTTTATATCTCAATTTTTTTTTGCATTTATTTTTATTAATCTTTCCCTACCATCAGATTCTCATTTCCTTATACTGCAAGTAATACTCCTAATCTAAGCTCCGGTCCCATATCTTTATTCCTTAAACCTCCATCTGCAATGCCGTCCAAAAATAAAAATCCATAGTCTTTGCTGTATGAAAATCCCCGATCAGTAAATTTGATGTGTAGTGAGTTTCCAGAGAAAATACTGAAATCGCTACAAATGTGGATCACGCCGAACAAAATTTTTAATTGTAGGTACATCATGGCTACCTCTAACAAAGGAGCACATGGCGCACACCGAATGCCTAGTCTTCACGTTTCAATGTATATTCCTTTGTTTTCTTATTTCTTAATTAATTATTGTAGCAGCCAAGACAATTTCGAGTTGAAACTAATCATTTACAAATCCCAATTTATACATTTTGATTTTGCTTTTAGTTTACTTCCTGATAATTATTTCTAATTAACTCCAACAATGTTAATCATTATCACTGATTTTCTTAACTTTCAAATCCTTACCCCGTTTTCAATCTCACTTTAACGACCGAGTATACCTCATAATTGATGTGCAACTTCGTTTTGCAAAACACAACATTTTAAAAACTAGGAATACTAGAAGAAAATTCACAAATTCTTTTTAAACGGACCCATTCATTCGTTGGAGATCTCCATTCAAACCAAAGGAATTCAAATCATTATACTTTCATTCATCTCAACCAACAGAACAATAAAAGTTTGAATTTTTCAAAGAAACCAGAATAGGATTTTATCAAATCATGAGAGCACTCCGATACGGTTCTAAACTTCCCAAGTCTCTGGTCCCCCCTAGTGGCCATTTATCTCCCAATTCTTACTTTCACTCAAAAAAACATATCTCCCAACAATAAATTTTAACTTAGCCAATTCTAGTTGTACGGAATTGAATTGTCCCCCGAACATTCCGTCAGCAGTATTTACTGAATTGTCTCTGTGACATTCCACCAACCTGTTAATGACCTTAACCGAATGAAAGTGTAATTTAATATAACCAATTTTAATTTGCAACGCACATGCGACTGATTGAATAGGCAACATTCCAACAGTCACCAGCTGAATTGTTACTCCGTGTTCACTCAATCATGTTCAACCCCTCAGCCGTATCTGCATCGACTGAAATTAATTCTTCTAATCCGCCAGACTGACCTTTGAGTTCGTCGAGACGAACATTGTGGTTATCATAAATGCTTCACAGCTCCAGGGTCCCAGGTTCGATTCCCGGCTGGGTCACTGTCTGTGTGGAGTCTGCACGTCCTCCCCGTGTGTGCGTGGGTTTCCTCCGGGTGCTCCGGTTTCCTCCCACAGTCCAAAGATGTGCTGGTTAGGCGGATTGGCCATGCTAAATTGCCCGTAGTGTCCTAAAAAAATGTAAGGTTGGGGGGGGGGGGGTTGTTGGGTAACGGGTATAGGGTGGATACGTGGGTTTGAGTAGGGTGATCATTGCTCGGCACAACATCGAGGGCCGAAGGGCATGTTCTGTGCTGTACTGTTCTATGTTCTAAATGCGAGTGATTAGACTGTAATCAGAATACGAGAGAGAGGGAAATCGACATGGCAATTTTCCAGCTACTCATATCGTGGGCCCATTTCCTCTTTCCCCTTCCGAGATCAGTCCAATTCTGATTTCGCAGATGAGAGGTGATCATCTGGAGAAATCCCGGATTTCGGCACCAAATGATAATCCCAATTCTTTTGCTGCCAGTTTGGATAGATAAAATTTGAGACGGATTTGCAGGTATCAATTTTTGTTTATATTAACCAGCTAGC
This sequence comes from Scyliorhinus canicula, assembly GCF_902713615.1. Classification (NCBI taxonomy): domain Eukaryota; kingdom Metazoa; phylum Chordata; class Chondrichthyes; order Carcharhiniformes; family Scyliorhinidae; genus Scyliorhinus; species Scyliorhinus canicula. The sequence goes on from NC_052157.1 coordinate 89,717,959, forward strand.
TTGGACACTCACTCTATTGGGAGAGCAGGACACTACAAGTCTCCTGCCTCTTCAACAGCCAGATTGCAGGACAAAGGAAAAACATCTCATTATATATACATTCAAGTTGCATCAAGTGTCACATACATACGACCAAATAAGGCAATGGTACAAATACAAAGCTCCCATAGGCTTTCCCCACATTCCTTAACCTGGCCTGAGGCCCCTTTTCCCAGTATCCCTGGCACCAAATAAATGGACTTAGTGGCTGCCCATTCCCCTCTTCCTGCCTTGAATCCCAGTTGATGTTTAAATGTCCACTAAACTAACTCCTTATTCTACTGCAGTAAAATTTTACTCCTAATTTGGCCTAACTCCCTATTATGCCTTTCTGTTCATTTCCTCATCGGCATTTCGCTTTAAGGTTAAATACTTCAGTTGAATACGATCACAGAACCCCTTGTAATTATCTGAGACAGGACCATTGGATAACACAGCCGTTAGGCCGTCAAATACCTGTTGACAGTCAGCTGTTAACTGAGATTTGGTACGCATCTTTCGCACGTCCGTCATTGGTGCAATTGCGGTGCCAATTTGCTGAATGTATCCTCCACTTATTCTTGTTCTTTTCCAGCCATCTGATAAAAAAAACCGTTTCTGATAACTGAACTTTAACTTTATCTAGGGGCTTTGAACAGTAACTTCATTGAAGCCTACTTGTGACAATAAGCGATGATGCTGATTATTATTATTATCTTCACTCTTTGATTTCTGCTCTGGTCTTAACTGAAGACTTTGTGATCTTGTTACTGCATATACGGGAATAATCCCAAGATATTAATACTTCAACACTTCAGTTGTCTTATTTTCCACCATTTTATCACCCACAGGTGGCATCACTCCCACCTGAGATCCAGCTGTATCAATACACAAGATAAACTGTAATGCTGGCCAAGATAGTTTCTCATTTTACCACCTCACCACTCTTCATTGGACTTTCTAACCTTATCTTATATAATGGAACACTACTCTTCTCACCCTGAATTCCACATATTACCACCGTTTCTGGCAATTTTAATCCCAAGCAAAATAACCCCTCATCTGATACCATCAACGGCTAACTAATTCCCGTATCTCTAGAAATTGTGACTTATTTACCTGTTCCTCCTAGTAAACCTGAGTAAACTTTACCCACACAAGTTAATTACTTAAAGATTCTGGCACCTTCTTATCAGTTACCTCTTGCTTAATCTGTACAATCTTTTGCATCTCCTTCACATCACTTGGGCTGTCCTTTACCACACGTACAAACACAACTGACTTATCCTGTTTTATCACATCCGCCCTCCCAGCGCTTTTCCTCAACACCCAACACTGACTTTACGTGGCCTAGTTTTATACAGTAAAAACATTTGAACCTCTTCATTTCTCTTCCACCCTCCCGAATTTCTATTTTAATCTGAAGTACAGTCTTCTTATTTTCTCCCATCAGACCTCCTTTACCTCTGCCACTTGATTTCGTATCTTTTCCCCAGTTGCTATCCCTCAGAGGCTGAGACTGATGTCGGATACCAAACTTTGATTGATGACCTCAATCTTAATCATCTGTCATTTCTGCTGCTAACGTCGCAATTTTAACTCTCTGCTCTTCCACATGAGTTCTCACTACATCAGCAATTGAATTTTTAAACTCCTCCGAAATTATAATTTCTCTGAGAGCTTCAACTTTTTGGTCTATTTTCACAGCCCTTATCTAACCGTCAAAATTACTCTGTTCGATACTTCCAAACTCATTAAGTGTTTGAACAGGTTATTTCCACAAATTTTAAATCGTTTGTCTGTAAGCTTCTGGCACTAAGTCATATACACCTCAAATTGAGTTTTGCAACTCGTCATAAGTCCCAAATACCTCCTCAGATAGCAATGCAGCCCCAACCTACCAACATTGTTTGAGTCAGTAATTTCCAGGGCCATTTAGTTTGTTTACCTACCTTTTCAAATAAAATGAAAATTGATCCTACTTCCTTCTCATCAAACCGTGGCAATGCTTGGATATTTTTAACCAAATCTCCACGATTCCTTAAACTCTCACGCTCTTTCTGTTTATCCGCATTTCTGTCCCCATCTGCACATAGAACATAGAACATAGAACGATACAGCGCAGTACAGGCCCTTCGGCCCTCGATGTTGCACCGACATGGAAAAAATCTAAAGGCCATCTAACCTACACTATGCCCTTATCATCCATATGCTTATCCAATAAATTTTTAAATGCCCCCAATGTTGGCGAGTTCACTACTGTTGCAGGTAGGGCATTCCACGGCCTCACCACTCTTTGCGTAAAAAACCCATCTCTGACCTCTGTCCTATATCTATTACCCCTCAATTTAAGGCTATGTCCCCTCGTGCTAGCCACCTCCATCCGCAGGAGAAGGCTCTCGCTGTCCACCCTATCTAACCCTCTGATCATTTTGTATGCCTCTATTAAGTCACCTCTTAACCTTCTTCTCTCTAACGAAAACAACCTCAAGTCCATCAGCCTTTCCTCATAAGATTTTCCCTCCATACCAGGCAACATCCTGGTAAATCTCCTCTGCACCCGTTCCAAAGCTTCCACGTCCTTCCTATAATGAGGCTCGTGTTTGAAACAAACCTGTTGGACTTTAACCTGGTGTTGTAAGACTTCTTACTCTTTTAACACAGACAGTAGGTTTGCATTCGTCACAGAAGCAGGTATTACTTTGAAATCATCAAGTGATCTGGAGAAATTCCTCAGCATGCAGAGACCAAAATATATGTTCTTGGTTTGCATGCAGCTCTCCGATTTGAAACGAAACTAAAACTTAGAGCCAAAAACAGCTCAAAACGAACGTAAAACGCAGAGAGCTCATCTCCACCCACACACTGATAACACTGCAGCCACTTGAGAAGGGAAACATTTCTTAAAGTGACACTCCCCTGAAAAGCACTAACTATTTAAGTTCAAGATTCAGTACGAGATACATTTCGTTAAACTTTGCCAAAAAAAGTGATTCGATTTATTTCATAGATGCACACCACTGAATTAATTTCGATAGGTATGTACCTATTTTATTCGTGGGTAATACAATGGTTTGTGTGTGTTTTTTTACTCAACGTCTTCATCCAGCTATATTTCATATTTGCCTCTTGTCAATGTTTATCATTCGGATCCGATGCTGTAATTCCGTGTCCCCCACTACCCGAAATTTGTCACGTTACCTCCTCTCGTAAATTTTCGCATTTTCTGGTGACATTCTCCAGTTGCACAACCGAGTCTTCTAGATTACCCGTCGCTAACTGACGGCGGAATCCTAACTGCAACTCTCCAGACTCCGCGATTCTCTTTTCCCGCCGGCAGCTTCCCACGTGTTTCGTGGAGGTATATGATTTAAAACCGATGGGAAGGTAAGGGCGGTATTTTAATTGTAACTGTCTCTTCCACGTGACGACTTTCGTGTGCGTAGTCTCCCTTTTACAGCCTGTCTTGTGGGTATCTCCCTTTTACATCTGTTCCTGTGGTGTCTCTCTATTATATCTGACGGGGAGCGTTGACTCGGGTGACGCGCTAATGGGGAGGAATAGTGAGTGCCTAATGTACGTTTGAAGGGGCGTTGCACGGCCGCGCAACATCGTCATGGAGCCGCCAGCGCATGGTGGCGTGATTCCAATGGGTATCCCTCTTATTCGTCGCAAGCATATATTTGTGTGGTGAAGATATTGAATTGCTGGCCGGGTTGCGCTCCCAGTGGGTCGTAAATTAATTTCAATTCAAGTCCGACGGGAGAACATAGTCTGCAAAATGGAGAATCAGGCCGAAACATGCCAAGCTCCGGGAAGATAGTATCCCTCCTGCCAGCCAACGGCACGCGGCCGAGAAACACGGGGCTGGCGGACTAGAGAATTCCGCCCTTTGAAGAGAATATTAGAGTCAAAGTTTGAAATTCAGATACCAAGACAAAGTCCAAAATCGGTGATGATATTTCCATTTTCAGTCTTATGTTTGTTCCTGTGCCTTTCGAAGTAACATGAAAGGATGCTTTCCGGGCGGAAATGAGGGCGCACTCGTAGCGTGTTTCAAGAAGGAGCATGTCGATACCGGACTACTGAACAGTGACTTAAAATTTCAATAGTATTTCTGGATAGTGGTTCCATGGAAAATATAGATGCTCGTGCTAATGGGCATGAGTACATGGCATCATATAATTCCCCTAATTCGGAGAGTTATTGCGAAGAGAGAACGAGATGTCATCAGAATGTTGTGAGAATGCGATGCTCGTGTCAGAAAGAGTAATTACAACGATTTAAAGAAATGCAAGCCGTAATTGGCAGGTGCTTGAAAGGGTGGGGGTGTCTGATATTACAGGGTTACCTAGTGTCGCCATATTTCACGGGCTCTTGTTAAGGTTCTCTCTCTAACAGGTGCCACTAGGGGAGGTGGGAGGAGCTCTGATCGAAGAGGTCTGGGAATGGAATATGTCGCAGGGGGAGAGGTAGTCGATATGACGTATGGCGTCGAAGAGCATAGTTCTGTTCTGATTTACCTCTCGGTAACACAAGGACGTAAATCATTCGATGAATTACCTCTTTGTCCACGACATTGTGACCAGCCCAGCGCCATGCTATTAGAGATCTCAAGTGATGCTTGCCCCGTGACTCCCGTCGGGGACTGGAGAATCACACATGAACGGAGAATAGTCTGCTGGGCAAGCTATCGGATGCAAGTTCGTTATTAAGATCTCTTTGGATTCATTAACTGTGCCACTCCCTAGCAGGTGGACAGTCGTTTGCCTTGTTGCCGCCGCTAGCTGAGGGCCCGTATATCACAATTATGTCGACCCCGGCATCGATCCCATTTGTCCCCCGACGTCTGATTATCCGTTCTATCGGGGGACGCGATCCAGCTCTCCCAGGACAGATGTAATGGTAAACACCATTTCCCATGCGTTTCACATATTTTAATTGATTACACGTGTTCACACACCAGTTAAAACCTAGGATAAATTTTATCTTTTGACAAATATGCTTTGTCAAATATGCAACGAATTGTCTCTTCATAATCTTGTAAAATCTGGTCTTGTCACATTGCATGCACTTCTTGACAATTCAAACGGTGATGGTTGAATGTGATGGTTAGAAATGGCGGTGGCGGTCGGCTTTCAGACTGCCGACTGTTCTGCGCATCCACGCCGCCTTCAACAGTGTGCAGGCGCATAGCGCAGCGAGGAAGGACGCTTCCTCTTGACGTCAGCGCGCCGATGCAGGGTCAGATGATTTATTTTTAAATTGCTGGATTCTTCTTGCTTTCAGCGATGGCAGACAGCTGGTCACCTAAACTTACATCACGTGTTCTGGGCGCGAGAGAGAGAGTCCTCCATTTTGCAGCTGCCAGATGTTCTGGTGTGGACTCCAAGACCTCTGGTCAACAACCCATGAAGAAGAAGCTGAAAACGGGTAGACAATAAAGATGATGACTTGATGTATGGGTTAATTAATTGTGCCACTGCCAAGCAGGATTGAAGCTTAATGTGTGTTATATGCAGGGGAGCACAGGCACATGAATGTTTCAAATTCTCAAAATTTCAAAAACATTTGAAGCATGTTGAGTTCGAGGACAAATGTCTTGTTATGTTTCAACGGATTCAGTGAGATCATTACTCATCGGCTCAAGTCATTATGAAAAATTTAACATTGAAAGACAGAGCGTAGTTTGAAGAATGACAACCTTCTGCACTGTAAAAATGTAATTATTCCATAAAATTAGACCTTATGACAGAGCAGGCCACTAGTCATATTAAAGGGATGTGAAACTGGTGGCTTACAATTTCCGGCCAATGCGCATCGCAAAGGTAGCCAGTGTTGGTCTCGAAGGATAACCAGTTGTTAATAATGCGTCGCGGTAAAAAAAACTTTGAAATGTTTAGGACGTATGAATAAGGGATATTCACAAATCACAGTAATTAATAAAAAATGAATTTAGGCAGCAACTGGTCTGCGTAGAAAATACTCTAATTCACGGGATAGGTGCGGCAAATGTAATAGTTGCCACCAGATATCACCGACTAAAAAAATATCAGGATATATAACACGAAGCTGGAGGGATATCGCCCACTTAGTGTTACTGGCTAGTTGATTTTTGTTCGCCCTAGAACTGTGGAGCTATTTCCGCACCTGAACATTCGAAATCTTTTTTGCACTCACTGAGTTCTGTTGTGAAGAACAGAATAAGTTACTTGTCATCAATTCCACACGACAACAAGTGTTTCTATCTTTAGGGTAGTTTTAGCTTGGTAAAGTTTTATAATTAGAAAACTTAAGGAATACCGGTTATCTGACAGGTACAGCAGCGATCATTCAATGTTCTTGTTTGCTGTCAGGGGAATTTAGTTTTAAATACTAAGCATCTTTTTCGTCAGTTGTGCAAGGAACTGATGAGACCACATCTGAATTATTGTGTAGAATATTGAACTTTTAAAAAAACTTAATGACACAGGCAAGTGCGCCAGGAGCAAATCAAAGACAATCCACCAGATTAATATATCTGGTAGCAGTGATATTTTATAAGAAATGTATAAGCTGCTTAGGCATGTATTTACTGGAGACAGCAAGAATAACTGCAAATTGATAGAAGCATGTATGTGTCTGATGACTCTGGAAAAATTAGATGTGTAAGACAAGATTATTTGTGTGGGAGAACGCAGAACTCGGGAAACTATTCAAGAATAAGGGCAAGTTAAGTTGCAACCGACGTTATCAGGTTGATTGCAACTTTCTGAGATAAGAGCTGACGAAGAATCAGGATTCGTGGAATTCCACAAGAGCACACCTGGCTGCCCACCTGGACTTATTCACCGGCAAGTAAGGGATTTACAACGGCGCCACGCACAATACAGTCGACTTAAAAGTGAAACTGTGCTGGATTTGCTCGGTATTCGATTGACAAGCTGCAACCGCATATATAAAATGCGCTCCTCATGCACAACATCCCAGGAAATAAGATAGTTCCAAGGAAAACAGCAGTACTTTTAACGGATGCCGACCGTAACACCTTGCTAAAGAGATAGAGGAGAGGTTAACGATCATGTACCCAGACCTGGAAGAAGACTTCCAGCCGCCGACGTTCGCCGCCCCTGAACGCAAGTGGCAAAGGTGGTCAGTTCTGTGGGCAAAGTGTCCCGGAAAAGCCAGCAATTCCAAAAAAGACAGTTTTAAGCTCCTTTGGGCGGACAGGGTGTGAAGGCAGCACTGTGACCCGAGCACCAACTTGCGAACCTCCAAGTGACACTCGCAATACCATGCAGAGGGTAGTCGAAATCACTCACTGCACCACATGCCGGCAGGCACACCAGGCACATGCCCACAGCTGCATGCATCAGACTTTCAAACACTGCATTTTCAGTTCCGTAAAATACACCACCCCCTTCCCGATAAATTCCCGTAACCGCCTGGAGCGGGAGACGAATGGAAGGAAAGCACCGGACCTGCGGTTCCTCACAATGGTACAACAGACTGACCTTGACGTGGGCGGCTGTACCGAAAAAGGGGAGTCGCCAGTGTGGCGGTCGGTGGCTGGCGAGGACGTGATACCCCGCTAAGTTGCGGGTCTCAGTGACATGTGTGTCTCTAATAACGCCGTTGTCAGATCCGACTCAGACGCACACATTCACCTTATAATACCCTCACACCCACACAACCCTCATACGCAGGCCACCACGATACCACACTCACACTTTCACTGCACCAGCAGCGGTGCACTCCCCTCCGCCTCTGGAACACAACCCACGAAGCCACTCCCCCTCCCCTAACCCCCCCCCCCCCCCAGCACCAAGCCGCCAATCTACTCACACTCGTTGTCCTGTATTGTGTCTTGCCGGTGATGCTATTGACGGGCCGGCCCGCTTACTTGTCCCCCGTCCCTGACTCCAGCCACAGCCACAGTTAGAGCCCCAGCTGCCCAGCAGCGAAGAGGACCATATCGACACAGACCAGAGCCGTCTAGCCGAATCCCACTACACCCTGGAGCTTGAATCCGACGATGACGGAGATTTGTCAGCAGATCTCTGACCAGCACCCTGTATCAATTTAGAGACGCTCACCTCGGTTGGCTACGTTAGTCACGAGGCACCTGGGAATGATCTGGTATACACCACGCATAAGCTCTGCTACAACAGGTGGACGTAGGAAATCCGGTGGGGGTGGGCGGTCGAGCGCCGCGGGACCTGAGGGACTAGCTGTCGTACAAACGGGTTTCGGACTTCTGGAACGCACGCTCCTATCGATCATGGCATGAGGCAACAAGACCAGGGACTACATGAGAGGTAGTCGGCAAGCATCCAGTACGTCCAGCTGCAGTGAGACGGGCAGTTTCGCGCTGGAGCGGGCGGTGCTGCCGGGAATACGTGCCAACCAAGTCAATGGCGCTCGATGGCATCTGTGGTGGAGGTCTTGGCGATGAGAGTTCCGTCCAGCATATCCAATGCCTCGGCACTCTATCCAGGTAGGCATGTTAGTACTGACATCTCACAGGAATGTAATAGAACGACTTTGACATTGCAGCGGTACTTCAGATCCTGGCGCAGTCACAGTGGGCCATGGCTTGGAGCGCCTGGGCATTCCCCATGCGCTGGCCGACGTGCTACAGAACCAAAGGGAGGTTAACACCTCCAGATGAATATGTCATTGTCACTGGCTGATGTGACACAGACCCAGAATGTAGTGACACGGTTGTTGCATGACGCAGCACAGTCCCTTGTGATCGCTGTACACAGATTGTTCTCCATGGCAATGAAAAGGCATAACATGGCCGGATGGCAGCAGATCTCCAGGGCTGGCAGCGTCAGATGGTAGGGGTGTTTTAAGGGTTTGCTCCGCTTCTGACCACATCCTATGGTGTAGCGTAAGGGCTGTTGGTCACCTTGACGAAGGAGGAGGTGTTGTGATCAGTATTGGTGAATCGCTCACGAGAGTCCCGGTCTCACCGCAGTACCTCGGGCACCCAAATCCTATCCATGGTGTATCGCATAGGTAGCAGGCAGAAGACGGAAGCACCACACCACCTGGAACACCCGAGCATGAGCGCGGCCTACCCATTGCCGACCAAACTTGACGAAGGCCGACAATCGATCACAGTGCGATGAAACACAGCAGGCCACCTCCAGTCGCGATGTACTGTCTGGGGTCCACCTTCTCATAGCGTTACGGCCTGTCGGGCCAGAAGAGTAGGCACAAGTTAAGTTGCCAAGGGTATAAGGCAGAATTTACCGATAGGGCAATGTCGCAAATCTACAAGTACGTTTATACATTAAACACCAGTGTACAATGTTTCAACATGCCCGGTGCTCTGTCAGAAGAGTGTAAGGGGTGTACGAAATGTGTCTGTCAGCAGAGCGGGTGAGGGGGAGATGGGTACATGTTTTGAATGGATTTTGCACCCGGTACGCTGTGCAGCAGGCAGTCACTGCTTGCGTGTTCGACCCCCAAAACTCCCCCTTAATATAAGTACGTCTGTCACCACAAGGATATGATGGGACTGTGTGATGCAATGGCCAGCTCGGATGCAGGGACCTCTCAGGGGCTTTGTGAAAGTGTTCATGTGGGGCGGCAACAGGCGTGATTAAACGCTGCAAGGCATCAGAGTTCCTCGCCTTGTCATTATCCTCAATCCCATGGAAGAGACCTTTTTTTTCCAACCCAGTGCGCACACCACATCGTGCAGCAGGTTATATCGCAGAGCAGGCGGGCCGAGTGGGTTAAGGGTTTTGCGGGTCAGATGCGGTATTCATGCCACTCGCCAGTCACGCTCACCACTCCAGCCGTTGAACATTAGCGGTCATGTGAGCAACACGTGCATGTTGGGCATAGCTCACGCGTTCTGTGGCCGACCGTGGCTGCTCAGGCCCCATTTCCTGCCTATTCCAGAACGTCCCCATATACTCATCGTCGGTCGAGGACTGGCGTTCATCCTCCACATTTAACACGTCACCAATCTGTTACACGATGTTGAGGATCATACCGAGGGCCATCACGATGCAGGCGACCCTAGCAGACCTAAAATGGTAAGCCACTCGAAAATGGTCCAGGCAACTGAACCGCATCTTCAGGATGCCGAAGCAGCGTTCAATCACGGCCCTGGAAGCTGCATGTGTGTTGTTGCAACGCGTCTCTGCGTGGGTCTGCAGCCTTCTGATATGCGTTATCAGCCATGAACGAAGCAGATGAGCCCTATCACCTAAGAACGAAACAGCTGCCGGGTGTGCAGCTAGAAGATTCCTGGAACAGTCGAATATGTCTGAACGAAAGCGTCGTGCACGCGGCCCCGGATAAATGTCAAAGACGTGAATGATGCAGTTTATGGACACACACCAGCTGCACGTTAATCGAGTTGAACCTCTTTCAATTTGAAAAGACCCGCATATCTTCTGCCGCTCCTCATCGAGTGACATACATCCCACCAATCACCTCCTGGACCTGTGGCATCTGGGTGATGGCGGCGAGCAGCACTGTACTGGCATCCTGGTGGGAAGGGTGCAGATGTAAATTATACATTGTACCGACTGGGTGTAACGGCCCTCTGTGATTGCAGTAATGAAGTGTGCACCGTGCTCTGTGGGACCATGGACACGTCCCCACACAACACCCGAAGGTACACCTGACGTAAATGTTCTGGGTGTGAATAACCTTGACAGCTACCTGTTTCGGTTATCCTCCCACATTCCACCACGGTGCCAGGCTTGAAATGATTCGTCAGATATGTGGCACTGTCTTCCTGCTCAGCACGCCTGATTCGGTAGGTCCTTGAATGACAGCCACTGCCGGTACACGTGAGGCCTCATGCAGGACTCTCTTTCCACCTCCTCTGCGGCCTGTTGGACGGCTGGCTGCTAATCCTCAACAGCTGGATCCTGTTCCTCAATAAATCTTTCTCAGACAGCCCCAGTGCATACCCCAGAGCTTTGGAACTAGGAAGAAAGCCAGCACTGGTGGCTAAATTACAATATTCATTGTCGACATGGGTTGAAATGCCACCATTTCACCATCGTGCATACCCACTTTAACCACTAGGTCCAACAGACTACTTTGTAGTCTGGTCCCGCATGTTCCGCTCCATATACCGCGTCTCGCACTTGCGCTCTTCCCTGCTGCAAATGATACCATTGGCTGCCGAGTAACTTCCAGCAGTACGCTCTGCTGCCCACTTCCAATACACTGTTGAACATGCTTCTGTGGTAGTTTCCCCCTTGGTTGGACGACATACTGTGCTGCAGGCTGCCAAAACCTGATTGGGGATGCGTTAGCTGAGCGTGTGGCACGGTGGTATGGGCAATAGGTGCGCTGCTAGTGGGATTAAGATTGACGGCTGGGGTGCAGGGGAGTGGATGCACCAATTGTGGGCACAGTGCAGAACAAGGGGCTAAATGTGTGGTTACCTGGGTGCGCAACAAGAAGGCTATCTTGCAGGACGCTGTTTAGCACACAGCTAAATCGCTGGCTTTGAAAGCAGACCCAGCAGCACGGTTCGATTCCTATAACAGCCTCCCCGAACAAGCGCCGGAATGTAGCGACTAGGGACTTTTCACAGTAACTTCATTTGAAGCCTACTCGTGACAATAAGCGTTTTTCATTTCATTTCATTATGGTCCATGTCTGAACACCATCCCAGTCCTGTGGGGAGTCAAGTCTCCGCACGGCCCATCCCCTGTCACAAGCCATACAATGGCAGAGGGCCCCTCCCTCTCAGCGAGCCCAGCCAGTGACTGCATCAGTCGCCCGCGGTCGCTCCTCCCCCTGTCGTACCTCTTTTCTTCGCTGATCCGCGAGGGAGACTGTTTCCCGATTTTTAAAAGTACAAGTGAACCTCGCTCTCATGAATTCGACCACAGGAAGCTGAGAATCCCAGGGGCACAAGAAAATGAAGGGTCAGACCCTGCAATGAAATGCAAACGGCATTTACTGTACGAGCCATAGAGATTGCATCAACGACACTGTCGAGCTGCCGGAAAGCTACGCTTTTATGTGAACCCTGCGCCTGCCAATAATAATGCATCAAAACCGAATCTCGACACAATCACGTTTTGAGAATCCAGTATCGCCCGATGGAGAATCCCTACTAGGTTTTTAAACACTCTGAGGTCCGTGAGCTATTCGAATTACATTCCTCAAAAGCAGTGGAATTAGCTTTTATCTATGTTTTTCGGGAAGAGCGAGAGGGACCAATTGATTAATAAGTTACTGAAAGCTAAATGGAAGAGCGCGGAATGTCGGGTTGAGGTTGAACTCTGAACGCCTAAATGACAACCCTCTGCTCCGAATTCAGTCGTCCGTCTGCAACGATAAGCACGGTGGTGCTGCAGACACTTTCCAAGTGCAATGTTGAGTACATTCTGAAGTCCGGAGCTCAATTATATGGAATATTGGGTGAGGAATGCTTGCGCCTTCCGGAAGTAAATATTACCTCCAACGAAGCAACAGATACAAAATTTGGGTGCCGCGAAAGTAGAAAGTGTGGCCCATGGTCAGCAAGTCACTCGATGGACATCAAACCACGTACCAAGAAATGCCTGCCACATTATTTTCCCGCTCATCCAGCAATTCCATAATTTCCAGAATTCAGTATTTTGCTCTGCTTATTCTGCAAGGAAGCCCCCGGAAGAAACAATTGGCGATAATAATTCTGGAGGTTTTCTGATGGAGATGTTGCACATAAATTGGAGTGGAGGGCTTTGGCTGGGTATGTTAATGATCTGCGAGTTCGAGATTACAGATTTTTGCAAAAACAATATGGGCATGATAGGTTGGACCGGTTTCAATGAAGCCCTCTGGGCAATATCAGGCTCCCCCTAAAGTGTTCTACATCCCGGCCTTCGAAAATTGCCTTTGCGCTCGGATCCCCCAGAATTTTCTGTACCTTTATGACAATGAAGCGATAGAGACGCAACTTTACAACTTGCTGTGGAAGGTGAGAACGTGCACACACCTAATGACTGTTGTCCTCGTGTGGGCTTTATCTCCCCAATATATCCAATGCAATATGTAGAATTAGTCCCATACAGGGCGGAAGAGGCTTGCTGTGTCCCGAAATTATTACCTTTCCTACATCAGCATTTCCACAACACCGCCCCTACGCACGCCCTCCCCAACACACAAACAATTATCAAAGCGGAACATTCAGCCCCGTATTTCAATTAACAAAACGTTACCAACAACAGGTCAGTAAACGACAAATGCGGTTTTTCTTTCGTGAAATCTGAGGTATCTCTGATTCGCTCTAATGTGATTTAAATTACTTGAACTGAAAAGCTACATCTAACTATCGCCTCTGCTTTTGAAAATTATCTGCATAATCTATTTTGCGTCAAGATCTACACAGCTGGTAGAGGTTCACATTAGTGTAATGACCAAGTGATCACGAGGCATAAAAATAAGATGAACATATGTGACGACATTACCTTCCTCTTTTGTTTTTAAATTATCTCCTACAATGGATCCGTTTTCTTTATTACACATGAATATGGCAAAAAATAATTTGTTCTCAGCGCACAAATCCTTCCAATAGTTATGCAGTTTTGTCGGCACTATCGGGGGTAGTGGTATGGGCCAGAGTTCGAGAAGACTCAAAAGTATATCATGGAATTCACCTGACCCACGAGTTTTAATGTATGTTGTGTATGGGGAGCACGAGTATCCACTTTCAAGGGTTTATGCAACAGAAACCTTAAGTATTTTATAAACACAAATAATGTTTATTCTGCTAACCCAGTTAACATTTTATAAACACACAGGAACCATCTTGTCAACTACCAGTACACGTCACCCACAAACACAATAGTCTATAAGTAACCCTTACTACCTTTTCTAGGAACATCCATTAAGTTAACTCATTTTTCCAGAGATATTAGGTTTACATTCTCTTCAGAAACAGGTATTACTTTGAAATTATCAATTATGCTGACCACATTCTTTATCTTGAAGACAGAGAGGTCATGACACATCTGCTTTCTTTGAATACAGCTCGCAAACTCTGAAAATGAAATCGAAAACAGAGCCACAAAGTAGCTGCACAGTTCAAAACGCAAGGAAGAGACAGACAGACAGTCCAGCTCCGCCCACATACTGACATCACTGAAGGTATTTCCAAACACCCATTTCATGAAGGTTCATCTACTGACAATAGGTGAAGCGCTCCCAAAGCTCTATGAAAAGCATCTCACTTAATGTTCATGCTCTCAAATCAATCTAATCAGCGTCCTCGGTGTCTTCGAATCCTTTTTTAACCAAGTTTAGTCCCAACGAAAATGAATCCACACGATGCATAAACGTTGTACGTTTATCTTATGCTTCTCCGTCAATTAAATATAGTGCTTTATTTATCGTGTTACAAATGTTTTTTTTATTATGTTGCCTACATATCTGTAGCAATAGAGCTGTTTCATTTCTGCCAAAGATATATTCTAGTTTCCCAATGATCCTTCAAAACTTATTGTCAACCAAACTTTCGATCATAATCTTCAACAAGAACAAAGATAAATACAGAATCGTAACAAGCCTTTCGGCCCTCCGAGCCTTTGCCGATCATGATGACCTAATTAAATAAAAACCTTCTGCCCTTACTCAGTCCGGATCCCTGATGCGGGTAGGGCAGTGGATGTTGTCTGTGTTGACTTTAGTAAAGCCTTTGACAAGGTCCCTAATGTGGAGATACCGGCGTTGCACTGGGGTGAGCCCAGTAACAAGTCTGACAACACCAGGTTAAAATACAACATGTTTGTTTCAAGCACCAACTTTCCGAGCACTGCTCCGTCCTCAGGTAAATTCACCCGAGGAAGGAGCAGTGCTCGGAAAGCTAGTGTTTGAAACAAACATGTTGCACTTTAACTGGTGTTGGATGTCTTCTTACTCAGGTCCCTAATGGAAGAATGGTACAAACGGTGAAGTCACACGGCCTCAGGGGTGAGCTGCCAAGATGATTACAGAACTGGTTAGGTCATAGATGGCTGAGAGTAGCAATGGAAGGGTGCTTTTCTGATTGAAGGGCTGTGACTAACGGATGTTCCGCAGGGATCAGTGATGGCAGCTTTGCTGCTCGTAGTATATACAAATGATTTGGAGGAAAATATAACTGGTCTGTGAGTAAGTTTGCAGACGACACAATGTTTGGTGGAATTGCAGATAGCGATGAGGACTGTCAGAGGATACAGCAGGATTTATGTTGTTTGGAGACTTGGGCAGAGGGATGGCAGATGCAGATTTATCCGGACAAATGTGTGGCAATCCATTTTGGAAGGTCTAATGCAGGTAGGACATATGAAGTGAATGGTAGAACCTTCAATAATACTGACAGTCAGAGAGATATATGTGTACAAGTGTACAGGACACTGAAAGTGGCAACACAGGTGCAGAAGGCAGTCAAGAAAGCATACGGCATGCTTGCCTTCATTGGCCGGGGCATTGAGGATACAAAATTGCAAACAATGTTGCATATGCATAGAACCTTAGTTAGGCCACACTTGTAGTATAGTGTCCAATTCTGGTCGTCACACTACCAGAAGTTTGAGGAGGCTTTAGAGAGGATCCAGAAGAGATTCACCAGGATATTTCCTGATATGGAGGGCATTAGCTCTGAGGAGAGGTTGAATAAACTCGGGTTATTCTCACTACAACGTCGGAGGTTGAGGCTGGACTTGATAGAGTTCTTCAAAATTATGAGCGGCATACGCAGAGTGGATCGTCAGAGGCCTTTTCCCAGGGTAGAGGGATCAATTACGAGGGGACACAGGTTTAAGGTGCGAGAGGCAAGGTTTAGAGGAGATGTACGTGTAAAGCTTCTTACACAGAGGGCAGTGGGTGTCTGGAACTCTCTGCCAGACGAATTGGTGGAAGCATAGACGATAGTGACATTTTAGGGGCATCTTGACAAGTACATGAATAGGATGGGAATAGAGGAATACAGACACCGGAAGTGTAAAAGGTTTTAGATCAGACGGACAGCATGGTCGGCACAGTGTGGGAGGACCGAAGGGCCTGTTCCTGTGCTGTTCAATTCTTCTTTCGTTGTTCTTTGTTCGGAAGAACAACGAACAGTACAAAGAACATAGAGAAGTATACCGTATAAAAATTAAATTTTGGATCCAATAATGAGATTCATCATCATCAATTCAAATATGCTGTGCACCAAAGCATCGGAATCATTTCTCAGAGAAAAGACAAACTTTTATTTCGAAATAGAAGAGTTGATCAAGGGACGCAAGTTCTGGGAGGATTGTGTCGCACTGTTATTGTGGATTTTTTTCCAGGAGGCAAAAAAATGGACCTATGAAATACTGCAGTTGACATTGTGTACCCCGATTTTCGGAAGGCATTTTAAAAGGTCTGTAGGATAGGTCAATTGTAAAAGCGTAGTGCCATTGGAGACACGTGACGGTGCTGTATTGATCAATGTCGTGGAAGCCAAAGGAATAGGTGATGTGCAACAAGAACTTAATAATTGATAACTAGTTGTGCATTGTGTATTGTGCATTGGAGCAACAATGTAAAATAATTGCTAGCAACTTGTAAAGTGACGAAGATGAGTCTGGGACTAGTGTCTTGAAGCTTCAAGAAGGAAAGTACGATGAAAATTATCGTGAGTTGGCTATAACCGATTGGAAAACTTTAATTAAGGTAATGGCTGTGGATACGCAATGACGAACATTTAAGCAGCGCACGAGGTAACTGCACTAATTGTTTATTCCTGTTTGGTGCAAAGGAATAGCGGGGAAAGTGGCCAATTAATGACTTAGTATTGAAATTGGAGAAACTATTCGAATAAAGGAAGAAGACCACAAAGAGAAACAACATTACAGATAATTAGCAGCAGTTTTGAATTCAGCAAAGGACAACCAAGAGATCCGTTAACAAGGAGACAATGTAGTAAAATATTCAGCTTTCTGGAACAAAGTAGCTGTCTTTAAAATGTTCATAAGGTAAGGACAGAAATAAGCAACCAGACCTGTTGGAGAGTTGTGAGACGATGGAACTGAAGGAATGTCAATATTAGTAGGGAAGTGCTTTCGGAGAGACTGACCTGTTTTAGGTCTAAAAAAGCATATACTTGATAATCTAAATGCTAAAATGCTTGAGTTTCCTACAGAAATAATGGATGCTTTGATGGTCATGTTCCAAGGTTCTGTACTCTGGAATAGTTTCTACAGTTTGGAATGTAGCTAATGTAACTCCACTATTTAAAAATGCAGTGAGAGAGAAAATAGGTAACTGTGGACCGTTAAGCCTCACGTCGGTAGTGGGGACTTTTTAGAATCTACGATCAAAGATTTTATGGCGAAGTACCTAGAAAACTGTGGCTGTATCTGACAGTGGGCATGGATTTATGATGTGGAAATTTTTCTTTAAAAATCTATCGGAATTATTCAAGGATATAAATAGTTGAGCTGATAATTGGGAGCCAGTGGACTGTCAGACGGTTTTCAACAATGTCAAACATAAAATTCAATCACATGGGTACAGCGGTGGAACATTGAGATAGACAGAAAACTGGGTGGCAGACAGAAATAAAAGCGTAGGTATCATCGGGTTTTTATCCAAATGGTATGCAGTGAATAGTGAGGTACCGCAGGAATCGATGCTTGGGCCGCAGTTCTTCAGAATGTTTATCGTAATATTTAAATGCAGACATATAATGTAATATTTACAGATTTGTAGATGAAGCATAGGTGGGTTGACGTGTGAGCTGTCCGGATGATGCAGGAATCCGTCAGTGCGATTTAGACAAGTTGAGAGATGGGTTAATGAATGGCCAATGCGATATAATGTGTATGAACCTGATTATATCCACTTTCGTATACAAACTGAGATGACAGATTACTACCTGGAATGGCAAAAAATTAGGAGTGCGGATTGTACAACGAAACCTGGGTGTCCTTGCACACCAATCTCTGAAAGTAAACATTCAAGTGCAACAGGCGGTAAATAAGGAACATGGCAAATGGTCTTCACAGCAAGAGTGTTCGAGACGAGGGGCAGCGGCCTGCAAACGTACAGGATATTGAGGCCACCACTGGAAAACTGTATTTAGTTCTGGACGCCGATCGAGGAAATATGTTCTGGTTCTGGGTCGTGTGCAGAAAATGTTTCCCAGACTGATTCCTGGGATGACACGACGGACGTATGAGGAGAGATTCAGGCGGTTAGGAATGTATTCGCTGGAGTTCACAAGTGTGGGATTGTGGTCTTATAGAAACCTGAAACGTTCTAACAGGACTCGATTGACATGCATGACGCAGTAATGATGTGCCAGCGGTCAAAGCCTAAATATACGAAGTAAACCATTTTGGACAGTTATGTTCGGAAAACTATTTAGCAAGAGATTGGACAGCTCGAGGAATCCGGTACCTCAGAAAGTAGGTAAGGCAAAAATATTTTGGGCGGGATTTCCCATCTCAGCCAATGCAGAATTCGTGGTCGTCAATGACAGGAAAACTGGCGACACACCTGGACCGATTCTGCTATGGCTCAGGGGCGAACGCTGGCGCCACATGGACACAATCTATTCTAATTGGAAACGCTGCCAGATTCGTCGGTTTCGTCGGTGAAACTGGAGGCGACCTCCCGTACCTATCTGGTTTCCATGTGCTTCCCACCATCGCAGTCATCCGCAACCTCCTCATCGGACGGAGCCCGGCCTTTATTCTCCTACTCCAGCACTTCGAACCTCTGCTGCACGATGTTGCCGAGGACACAGAAGGCCGCCACGATGCGAGCAACATCTCAGGTTCCTACTGGCGGACCCCTCCAGAGTTATGCAGGCACTGAAGGGCATCTTCAGGGCGCCTCACTACCGCTCGATAATGGTTCTGGTTACTGTATACACGTCGTTGTAGCGGTTCTCTGTGTAGGACTGTGCCCCTGCCCCCCACCGATAGGTGTCAGCAGCCACGACCGCATCCAGGACCTCAGCCGAGGGGGTAGGGTCCTCTAAAATGTCAGGAATCGTTGATTGTGCCACGATGAAGGGGTCATGCGCACTCCACGCGTACTGGGAACAGAAATGTGTGGTCTACAGCTGCTGGTCACATATCCACTGCATTGATTTGATTTGATTTAATATCACATGTACCGACATACAGTAAAATTATTTTTGTATGTGGCCAAGGGAACGTACACAGTACATTCATAGTAGACAAATGAGTACAATGACAAATGGTACATCGATAAACAGTGATTGGTTCCTGTGCGGAACAATGGCCAAACAAAGTAACTACATGACCATGAGCAGCAGAGAAGTCAATTACACATGAAGTGGAAAAGTGTTATTGTAAATCACAATGGAGATAAGAAAAAGCTTTGGGTCAGAAAGTTTGCACGGGACTCGCCATACTCCAGTACCATCTTGTAATCAGGTTATGTTCATGTTCATCGAGTGATCAAGAGCAACCAGTCACCAGCAATCTGCTTGTAGGGGGACATGCATCGCAAAGATCACCTCCTAGTCTCGGGCATCCCGTCTATGGTGGCGAACCCAACTGCCGGGGCATGCTGGTCTGCTCGGTCCACATTCAATTGGATGCATTAGCCGCCTGGGCATAAAGGGCCTCCGTGACAGTATGCAGGGGCCTGTGCACATAGTTCTGTGAGATTCAAGACAGGTCCCTACTCTGCACCTGGAAGGAATCCGCCAAGTAAATGTTCAGGGTGACAGTCACCCTGCCGGCCACCGGGAGCGGGGGTCCTCCCCATATCCCCGTGATGCCAGGCATACTACCATCTGTCAGATATTTTGCGCTGTCTCTGTGCTCAGCCAGCGACTTTGGCGGCGTGCCCGATTCAGCAGGTCCTCGAACGACAGGTAGTGCCGGTACACACGCGGCCTCATGCATCACCTATTTGGCACCCCTACTCTTCGGCCTGTTGGACAGCCAGCTCTCCAACCTTGGCGGTTTCCACCTGTCCCTGTGATGCACGCATCACAGCTGCCCGCTCTGCTGTCCAGCTTCGTCCTCCCCCTCCACCAGGTCCCCCGCGAAAACTGCAGGGCACTCACCATGGATGCAGCAACTAGCTGGAAGGTGTTGAATTGCAATATCCATTGGAATTAGGGGTTGAAAGACCTTCTTGTTAGCAATATGTGTAAACCCATGTCAAATAAGGCCCACTGCATGGCAGTGTGTGATCTGCCCCAACATGATCCTCTCCCACCCCCCACCCCCAAATCGCTACACCCCAAGTCCCATCGGTTCCTGGCACTGTGGGGTCCTCGAGCCTGGGCGCCCGTCTCTGTTCCTTGAGGTACCGTTGGCTGGCAGTTTTCTCGTCAATTGCCCTGTGTGGGCTGCTATGGTGACGACAACGACGGGGGCGTTTTGGCGGCAATGGATGGGTGAGGTGCGGTTGGGGTGGGGGTGGTGATGGCATCCATTCGGCCGGTGTCACTCTGGAGAATCAGGGGCCACAGTTAATATTCAGTGGTTGCGCAGCAAGATAAGCGTCGTAATGGTGGTCTGTGTCTGGATAGCACCCCAATTCCGTTGGGTGTACACCAATCATTGCGCCTATTCCACCCGTCACCCGCTTCCCCACCCTGGCTGAGACCCGGTCAGTGTCCGCGCCAGCAGCTTGCAGTCACTCCACTCTATATCCTTCCTCCTCGCTACTTCTCTCAGTAGCCAGCCCGCCGCTTTCACGATTTTGAAAAGCAGAAGTGAACTGAGCCGTGGGGAACTCAGCCTATCGAAAGCTGAGAATCGCGGAGACCTTGGAGAATACTGGGTCGATCAGAAGGGGCAGGATTAGTTGCAGCCCAAAGCTGTAATCGGTGGCCGGCGCTGGGTTGGAGAATCCAGTTTGCCAGCGTGAGGGACCAGCACTGCTCTGGCGATTGTCCGGGCACCCACATTTAGTATCACTGTGGAGAACGCCACGCCACCGGTGACGCTTTGCCAGATGCCTGCTGATAAATACTCCCAGACTGGCGTAGTTCCCGACGGTGTTGAACAAACCACCAATTGCCGATCGGGAAAGCACGTGGAGACCAGGGAGGGCAGTGGATTAAATCTCACGGGCTTGAGACTCAGGCGCGTGGCCGATCGGGTGGTCACTTTGTTCGGTCTGGCTCCTCGAAGTCGGTCCGCCATGGAGTAAGGTGCGGCCGCTTGAGGTCGCCATTGTGCGCATGCGTGGCTTCTAATCCAGAAAAGCTGCAAAGACTCACACCGTGTCCCTGCCAACCCACTGCAGGCTTCAGAATTAGTTTAAGTTTTTCCGGTAATTTTAGAATTAAAACTCTTCCGTGTCCACGCCGACGTGGGGTTTTGGTTCACGGTATTCTCCGCAGCACCGCGCAGAAATCGCGTTTGATGAGAGGAGAATTTAACTTCCCAACTGAATCGCCCGTCAATGAAATACGTCACGCGAGTGGGCGGCCTTTGGGAGAGGCCCACCCAGGGACAGCCAGCTCTCAGGAGGCTGAGATCCTCATGCCGTGGTTATAACCACATATGGCCGGTCGGGAAGCACTAACTTGGGAGGTGGGGAAAGTGTACGGGGGGGGGGGTGGGGGTGTGTGTGTGAAACTTATTGGCTTTGCAGCCGGAGCAACAATCGGGCCAGAAGGATCCTCGGGCACGCGGGAAAACAGTGGGTCTGTTTTGTTGATGTTGCTCTGCGGGCGGAGTCTGCCATGGCACTCTGCATGGCCGTTGGAAGCCGCGACCGGGCGAATGCGCGGACTCAGAACTGGGAGTATGGGAGCCGGGATCCACAGGCAAATCTGCATGTATTATTTTGCGTCCCTACCGTCCCTCTGAACGTAAGTGAATCGCCATTTCTTTTCTAGTATACTCTGAAGTACAGCACCAACGTTTGTAGGTCGGTGTGGGACGGAGCCACATTTTAAAAGATTCCAGCGCAGTCGCTTTTTTGCACAATCTAGCGAAGGCTCTTCACAACATGTAATAAATAACAGTAGAGCACAGCCCAGGCCCTTCCCACACCAATGTTGTGCCAACCATTTATCCAAATCTAAGATCAATTTAACCTGCACCCTTCAATGTACTGCTTTCCATGTGTCTGTCCAAGAGTCGCTTAAATGTCCCTAATGAATCTGGATTCACCACCTCTGCTGGCTGTGCATTTCACGCACCCACCACTCTCTGTATAAATCATAAAATCATAGGACAGCACGGTGGCGCAGTGGTTAGTGCTGTTGCCTCACGGCGCTGAGGTCGCAGGTTCGATCACGTATCTGGGTCACTGTCCGTGTGGAGTTTGCACATTCTCCCCGTGTTTGCGTGGGTTTCGCCCCCACAAGCCAAAACCCCACAACGCACCTGTGGAAGTTACGGTCCATAAGCTCGTGTTTGAAACAAACCTGTTGGACTTTAACCTGGTGTTGTAAGAACATAAGAACTAGGAGCAGGAGTATGCCATCTGACCCCTCGAGCCTGCTCCGCCATTCAATTAGATCATGGCTGATCTTTTGTGGACTCATCTCCACTTTCCGGCCCGAACACCATAACCCTTAATCCCATTATTCTTCAAAAAACTATTTATCTTTACCTTAAAAAACATGTAATGAAGGAGCCTGCTTCACTGGGCAAGGAATTCCATAGATTTGGGTGAAGAAGATCCTCCTAAACTCATTCCTAAAACTACTTCTTACTGTGCTAACCCTAGTCCAAAGCCGGCATCTCCACATCAAAAAAAGATGTGCAGGGTAGGTGAATTGGCCACGCTAAATTTTATTTTAATTGGAAAAATGAATTGGGTACTCTAAATTTATATAAAAATAAAAATAAATCATAGAATCATAGAATTTACAATGCATAAGGAGGACCATCGAGTCTGCAAAAGAGGTGGAAAAAGTACATCACTTGAGCCCACACCTCCACCATATCCCCGTAACCCAGTAACCCCATCCACCCCTTTTGGACACTAAGGGCAGTTTTATCATGGCCAATCCACCTAACCTCCACAGCTTTGGACTGTGGGAGGAAGCAAGAGCACGCAGATCTAATCCACGCAGAGACGGAGAGAACGTGCAAAGTCCACGCAGATAGTGACTCAAGACGGGAATCGAACGTGGGACCCTTGAGCTGTGAAGCAACTCTGCTAACCACTGTGCTGCCGTGCTGCACCGTTTTCAAAACATCCACATCCTTGCTATAAGTAGGCAATAAATACCGGACACAATATTCCAAGTGTGGTCTAACCAGGGTTTTATAAAGCTGCCGAAAAACCTCACGTCTCTGAAAGTCAATCCCACTGTTGATGAAAGACAACACACCATACGCCCATACGCCTTCTTAGTAACTGTCAACCTGAGTGGCAACTTTGTGGGATCAAAGTCGTTGGCCCTCAAGATGCCTCTGTTCCTCTACACTTCCAAGAATCCTGCCTGTAACCCTGTAATCAGTATTCAAATTCGGCCTCCCAAAATGAATTACTTCATATGCATCTATGTTAAACTCCATCTGCCACTTCCCAGCCCAGGTCTGCATCCTGTCAAATCCTGTTGTAACCTGCAACAGCCCTCGACACTATCTATAACTCCCAAAACCTTCATGTCATCGGCAGACATACTAACTCACCCTTCCACTTTCTCAACCAAGTCATTAAAAAAAAAAACACGAACAGCAGAGGTCCCAAAACAGATGTCTGCGAAACATCACTGGTCACCAATCTCCAGGCGGAATACTTTTCATCCACTACCACTCGCTATCTGAATACCGTCATTTAATTCTGCATCCAAACAGCCAAATTTCACTGTATTCCATGTCCCCTTACTTTCAGAATAAGTCTGCCATGGGGAACCTTCACAAATGTCTTCCTGAAATCCATATACACCACATCCACTGCCCGACCGTCATCAATACGTCTCGTCACATCATCAAATAATTCAATGAGGCTTGTGAGGCATGGCCAGGCCCTCGCAAAGCCATGCTGATTATATTTAATCTAACAATGTGTTTCTATGTTAGCATAAATACTATCTCTCAGAATCCTTTCCAATATTTTGCTCACCACAGACGTAAGACTGACTAGTCTTTAATTAACAGCGATTTCCCTATTCACTTTCCTGCCCAGGGGAACAACATTCGCCTTCCTTTACTTATTCGGTACTGCTCCAGTGGAGAGTGACAGCGCAAATATCATTGCCAACGGCGGAGCAATCTCCACCCACAGTTCCCGTAGATACCTTGGGGAAACACCGTCAGGATGAGGGAACTAATCTATCCTGATGTTTTTCAAAATTTTCCTCACATCCTACTTCTTTACAGCAACTTGTCCGAGAATATTAAGCTGTTTTACACTGTTCTCAAGACAACCGTGATCCCACTCTCTCGTTAACATTGTCGCAAAATATTCATTTAGTGCCTCCCCTATCTCCTCAGACTCCTGGCACAAGTTCCCTCCACTATAGCTCATCGGCCCTATTCTCCCTCTGATCATCCTCTTATTTCCCACAGAAGTGTCGAACGCCTTGGGGTTTCCCCTAATCCTTCCTGCCATGGGATTTTTATGGCGCCTTTTTGCCCTGCTAAGTCCACTTATGAATTTCTTCATGGTTCCATTGTAACCGTCGAGAACCGTGCCAGATCCTGGCATCCACAACCCTACGTAAGCTTCCTTCTTCCTCTAGACTAGAAGCTCCACTTCTTTTGCCTTCCAAGTCTCCTTCACTTGATGATTCCTTCCCCTTCTCAGTGGGAGAAACCTATCCAGAACTCGCAGCAAGTGCTACTTAAACAACTCCCACATTACTGTTGTGCATTTCCCCAAGAACAACCGTTCCCACTTTATGCTCTTCAGCTCTTGTCTTGCAGCAGTATAATTTGCCCTCCCCAAATTAAATACCTTCCTTTCTGTCTGTTCCTATACCTCTCCATGTCTATGGTAAAAACCAAGGAGTTGTGGGCACTGACAGCGAAATGCTCTCCCACCCAATCATCTATCACCTGGCCTGGTTCGTCACCAAGCACCAAATCCAATACGCCCTCCCCCAGTCGGTCTAACTACATATTGAGTGAGGAATCCTTCGTGTACACACGTGACAACATCTGCTCCATCCAAACCATTTTCAATAAGGACGTTGCAGTTAATATTAGGGATGTAGAAGTCACCAATGACAACAACTCTGTTAATTCTGCACCTTTCCAAGATCTGCCTCCAAATCTGTTCCTTCATCTCTTTGTTGCTATTTCGGGGTTTATAGAAAACTCCCAATATAGCGACTTCTCCTTTCTTGTTTCAGACTTCCACCCATACTGACTCAGCAGACAAACGTTCCTCGGTTACCTCGTTTACTGCAGTTGTGATGCACTCTCTAATTAACAGTGCACTCTCCCTCCTCTTTTACCTCCCTCCCCTATTCTTCGTAAAACATCTAAACCCAGGAATAACTAACAATCATGCCTGCCCCAGTGAACTCTATGTCTCCGCAATGTCCACAACATCGTGGTTCCAAGTACTCATCATGCTGCAAGTTAATCTCCATTATTCCTTACATTGCTCAGATTGAAACAGGTATAATAACCCATTCTACTGAGTGAAACGTTGCCGTATCAACTGTCTGTCATTCCTCGCAGACTCGCTGCGTACTATTTCTGCATGTTAAACAGCTACCCTATCCTCTGATCCGAAGCTCTGGATCTGATCCCCCTACCAAACTAATTTAAACCCTCCCAAAGAGATCCATAAAACCCCCCACCCCGGATATTGGTGCCCCTCCAGTTTAGGTGCAATACATCCTTCATGTGTAGGTCCCACCTTCCCCAGAAGATGTCCGAAGGATCCACATATGTGAAGCCTTCCCACCTGTGCCAACCCTGCACCCACGTGTTCAGCTTCACGCGCTGTCTGTTCCTTGTCCCACTTGCACGTGGCACCAGCAGCAATCCTGTGATGACTACTTCGCTGTTCCTACTCTTTAGCTTCCAAACGAACGCCCTAAAATACCTTTTTAGATCCTCACCCCGTTCCTTTGCTATGGCGTTGGTGCATATGTGCCCCACGACTTTTGGTTGCTCGCACTCCCCCTTACGCATCCTTCAGACTAGATCCGATACATTCCTGACCCTGGCATTTTTGAAGAAATATGCAATCTGGGAGTCTAGTTCGCGACCACAGAATCTACTATCTTTTCAGCTAACCATCGAGTCTCCTATCACTGTTGCTTTTCTATTCACCCACTTCCCTTCTGAGCCACAGAGCCAGGCTCAGTGCCAGAGAACCGGTGGCTAGGACCTTCCCTCTGTAGTTTCTGCCCGCCCCAACATCAGTCAACACATTACACTTGTTTTGATTGGGATCGGCAACGGAGGATGACTGCACTGTCTACCCATTTATTTTCGTTCCTCTGACTGTAACACAATTACTCTTGTTCTGCAGCTTTGGTGTGGCTGCCTCCATCTAACTATTCTCTATCACCATCTCTGCCTCCTGGATGATCCACTGTTCATCCAGCTTCAGCTCCAGTTTCCTAATGCGGTCGCCGAAGAGCTGGAGTTTTGTGCACTTCCTGCAGGTATATTCAGTGGGGACACCAGTGTTGTCCCACGCCACCCACATCCTACAGGAGTAGCACTCAACTGCCCTAGATTCCATCCCCTCTTATCTGAATTCACAAAGAGATTTAAAAGGGAAAAGAAAAGTTCGGTGTCCAGTTACTGGTGGTGTACTACAAGGAGCTGTTTTGGGGCCGCTGCTTTTTGTCCTTTTAATAAATGACCTGGAGGATGGCGTAGAAGGATGGGTGAGTAAATTTGCAGATGAGACTAAAGTCGGTGGAGTTGTGGACAGTGCAGAAGGATGTTACAAGTTACAGCTGGGCTGACAGGTGGTAAATGGAGTTTAATGCAGAAAAGTGTGTGGTGATTCATTTTGGAAGGAATAACAGCAAGACAGAGTACTGGGCTAATGGTAAGATTCTTGATAGTGTGGACGGGCAGAAAGATCCCGGTGTCCAGGTCCATAGATCCCTGAGAGTTGCCACACAGGTTGAAAGGTTTGTTAAGAAGCCGTACGGTGTGTTAGCTTTTATTGGTAGAGGAATTGAGTTTCGGAGCTATGAAGTCATATTGCAGTTGTACAAAGCTCTGGTGCGGCCGCATTTGGAGTATTTCGTGCAGTTCTGGTCGCCACATTATAGGAAGGATGTGGAAGCATTGAAAAGGGTACAGAGGATATTTTCAAGGATGTTGCCTGGTATGGATGGAAAATCTTATGAGGAAAGGCTGAAGGACTTGAGGCTGTTTTCGTTAGAGAGAAGACGGTTAAGAGGTGACTTAATTGAGGCATACAAGATGATCAGATGATTAGATATGGTGGACATTGAGAGCCTTTTTCCTCGGTTTGTAATGTTCAGCACGAGGGGACATAGCTTTAAGTTGAGGGGAGATAGATGTATGACTGATGTCAGATGTAGTTTCTTTACTCAGAGAGTTGTAAGGCCGTGGAATTTCCTGCCTGCAACAGTGGTGAACTCGCCAACACTAAACGTATTCAAATGGTCATTGGATCGGCATATGGACGATAAGGGAATTGTGTAGAGGGACATTAGAGGGGTTTCACAGGACGACGCAACATCAAGGGCAGAAGGGCCTGTACTGCGCTGTAATGTTCTATGTTCTATTAAGTGCCGTTTCGGCCCTTAAGTTGCTACTTTCTCAAGTGAACCCTCTGAAATTGGTGATAATGTTAAATGATACAAAGATAGCTTTCTGCCTCACAGAAAATCAAAAACAAAACAAGGAAACAACTCTTACCTTAAAGAATGTAGCTGCCCTGTGAACCAACGTCAACTCTGCCTTCTGACACTGCTCCCTGTTAGTTGCACTGTGTGTAAACCCTGAGCTCCCTTCACCCACATTGAGGAAATATAAGAAATGAAATGAAAACAGCACTTGGCTCCATTCTCAACTAACAACCTCAGTAGGCAAACGTTCACTAGAGCAGTCTAATACACACACATTCAGCACTCCAGTGCAAACAGAGTCAGCACTGTAAGGTAGGACATCTTTATTCTGTCTGACTCACACCTCAAAAAACTGGCTTAATCCAAATAATCAATTAACACGCTGCACCTGCAAGTAAAGTCTGAGTGAACACTTTTTAAAGTTGATTTAAAACTCACCATCTTCTAACCCAAACATGAACTTTTAAAGTTAATTTATAAACAAAATAAATACTAGATTTTAGATAAAAATGAACACTTAATACCCCTCATCAACAAACTCTCACTTTCGAAAGTGAGAGTTTGGTGATGAGGAGTATTAAGGGATCATTTATTATCTAAAATTGAGTCTAATTCACACAAATTCATCACTCTCGTGCAAAATTGTCCATTGCCCCCAACTCCAAATCATTTATCATCTATGTAAATTGTGAACAGTTGTGGGCCCAACACTGAACCGTGAGGGACAAACGAGCTACTGATTGACAACCAGAGAAACACCCATTAATCCCCAATCTTTGCTTTCTATTAATTAACCAATCCGCTATCCGTGTGACTACTTTACCCTTGTTGACATGCGTCTTTATCTTATGCAACAACTTTTTGTGTGGCACCTATCAAAGGCTTTCTGGAAATTCACATACACCACATCCATTGGCTCCCCGTTATCTACTGCACTGGTAAAGTCCTCAAAAATATCCGCTAAATTACTTAGGCACGAGCTGCCCTTTATGAACCCATGCTGCGTCTGCCCAATGCGACAATTCATATCCAGATCCCTCGCTATTTCTTCTTTAATGATAGATTTCAGCATCTTCCCTACCTACCCAAGTTAAGCTCACTGGCTTATAATTACCCGCCCTATGCCTACCTCTTTTTTTTTAACAGTGGTGTCACGTTTGCTAATTCCCAATCCGCCGGGACCACCCGAGAATATACTGAATGTTGGTAAATTATCACTAGTGCATTTTCAATTTCCCTAACCATCTCTTTTAGCACTGTGGGATGCAATCACTGGGCCAGGAGACCTGTCTACCTTTAGCCCCATTAGCTTGCCCATCTCTACGTCGTTAGTGATAACAATGCTCTCAAGCTCCCCACCTGTTATAGTCTAATTTCTGTCAGCCACTGACATGTTATTTGTGTCTTTCACTGTGAAGACCGAGCCAAACACCTGTTCCGTTCCTCAGCCATTTCCTCAATCCCATTATTAAAACTCCCTTCTCGTCCTCTGAAGGACCAATATTTTCCTCACCAAATCTTTTTTTATATATTTGTAGAAATTAAACTATCTGTTTTGATCGTCTGAGCAAGTTTGCTGTCACAATCTATCTTACACTTCTTTATAGCTTCTTTAGTAGTTTTCTGTTGCCTCCTAAAGGTTTCCCAGTCCTCTAGTCTCCCACTAATGTTTGCAACTTTGTATGCTTTTTCCTTCAATTTGATACTCTCCCTCATTTCCTCAAATGTATCAACGGTCGTTTTTCACTCTTTCGACCGTCCTTCCTTTTTGTTGGTATGAACCTTTGCTGAGAAATGTGAAAAATCTCTCGGAAGGTTCTCCACTATTCCTCAACAGTTCCACCATAAAGACTTTTATCCCGGTCTACCTTAGCTAGTTCTTATCTCATCCCATTGTAATCTCCTCTGTTAAAGCACAAAACACGAGTATTTGATTTTATCTCCTCACCCTCCATCTGTACTTTGGATTCCACGATATTGTGATCGCTCCTTCCGAGAGGATCCCTAACTATGAGGTCATGAATCAATCCTGTCTTATTACACAAGACAATATCTAGGACCACGTGTTCCTTCGTAAGTTCCATTACAAACTGTTCTAGGAAACTATCGCGGATGCAGTCTATGAACTCCTCCTCAAGGCTGCCTTGAGCGACCTGGCTAAACCAATCTATATGTCGATTAAAATACCCCATGATAACTGCTGTCCCATTTCTACATGCATCCGTTACTTCTTTCTTTATTGCCTTCCCCACCATAATGTTACTATTTGGTGGCCGTTAGTCTACTCCTATCAGTGATTTTACGCTATACTATTGCTGATTTTCACCCAAATGGATTCAACCTTATCCTCCATAGCACCGATGTCATCCCTGACTACTGCCCGGATGTCATCCTTACATAACAGAGCTACACACCTTTGTTACCATCCACTCTGCCCTTCCGAATAGTTTGATACCCTCGGATATTTAACTCCCAGTCGTGATCATCCTTTAACCATTTTTCAGTAATGGCCACTAAATCATAGTCATTCACGATGATTTGCGCGATCAACACATTTACCTTATTCAGAATACTACGAGCATTCAGGTAAAGTACACTTATTTTTTGCTTTCTTACCTCTGTTTTGAATCGCAACACCTCGATCAGCAACCTCTCCTCAGTTATATTCCCTCTCACCTTTCCTCCTAATTTTTCTGATCGTTGAACCCATACTTTCATGTCACAACCTGTTCTGTCGCTTACCATTAATGTCTTTACTTGCAGTTTTATTCCTTTTCGTATTACTGGGCCTATTTACTGAGCTCCCCTCAGTCACTGTACCTTGTACTGTTGCCCTTTGTGTTTTTGACTATGGCATCTGTGCCTTACACTTCCCCCCTTCCTTCCTTTTGCTTCTGTCCCTGTTTTACAACCTTCCGATTTGCTGCATCGGTTCCCATCGCCCTGCCACATTAGTGTAAACCCTCCACAACAACACTCGAAACCCACCCCCCATCCACCCCAGGATATATGTTCCAGTCCTGCCCAGGTGCGGACCATCCGGTTGGTACTGGTCCCACGTCGCATTAACCGGTCCGAATGCCCCAGGAATTTCAACCCCTCCCTCTTTCACCACACTTCGAGCTACGCATTAATCTTATCTATCCTCACATTCCTTCTCTGACTAGCTCGTAGCACTTGTTGAAATCCTGAGATTACTGCTTCGGAGGTCCTACTTTTTAGTTGAACCCCTCACTCCCTGAATTCAGCTTGTAGGAACTCGTCCCGTTTTTTACCTATATCGTTGGTACCTATGTGGGCCACGACAGCTGGCTGTACACACTACCCCCAACTCCCTCCAGAATGTCCTGCAACCGCTCCGAGACATCCGAGACCCTTGCACCAGGGAGGCAACATACCATCCTGGGGCCTCGATTCTGTCTGCAGAACCGCCTGTCTATTCCCCATCCAACTGAGTCCCCTATCACTATAGCCCTGCCATTATTCTTCCTGCCCTGCTGCGTAGAAGAGCCAGCCACTGTACCATGGACCTTGGTGCCGCTGCTGCCTTACCCTGGTGAACCATCTGGCTCAACAGTATCCAAAGCGGTATATCTGTTTTTCGGGGAGATGACCGCAGGGGATAGCTGCACTGCCTTACTAGTTTTGCTCTGTCTTTTGGTCAGCCATTTTCTATTTCCCTCAGTAAGTTTCACCTGCGGTGTGCCCAACTCACTAAACGTGCTATGCACGACGTCCTCAGCATCGCGGATGCTCAAAGGTGTGTCCAGCCACAGCTGCAGAGCCGTCAAACGGTCGAACAGGAGCTGGAACTGGACACATTTATTGCACGTGAAGGAGCCAGGAACAGTGGACGTGTCCCTGAGCTCCTACATCGCACAGGAGGAGTATGACACGGGTCTAGGCCATAACAGAACCTTCTAGCAAGGATGGGACCGTGACTGAGATGCTACAGTTCGCAGATTAGAGTAAACATGTCGATAAAGTCATCTTCAGCAACGGCAGCCTATATCTTTGTTAATATAATATGCACTCCATGTTAGTATATGATGATATTCCCGAGAGTTGTTAATTAATACTATTGCATGGATTTAATGTCAACCAGCAAAGAAAATTGGTTTCAAAACAGCGAAACTTGTATTTTAATGACAAGTTCAACTGGACGAAATGCCAAGATCCTGACTGGAACTGATTTAAAAAAAAACAAAGATGATTTCGCTGAGAAGATGTGCGTTTAAAAAATGAGACGCCTGGCGATGTGGACGTAAGTAGCATGAAGGAAATTTAGGGATACCGCCAAGTTAGGCACGTCTGAATAATTCAACGCCAGGTTCCTCCGCAACCAGGCAAAAACACAGAGTCCATTTTGCAGCTACGTGCTTTTCGACAAATTGACGTAATGGGGGCATTACTGCACGATTGTGAAAATAATCAGATGAATGTTTGTAAAAATATGGTAATTATTATAATGGGAAGCAACGTCGAAGACCAGGTCTTCCTGTGACTCAGAACACGTGCACCAAACGTTTAAATTCCTTCAAATATTTCCAAACCTCGCTGCCTAGAGCTAACGCAGCTGCTGTTGCATCACGAGCATACCAGCACCAAAAACAATACTCGAGCTTTAACTGTTATCGGCCATTGAAATGTATTTCATAAAATATTTGCGTGAATGTTGCAGAGCTAAACCTTTCGTTCAGGTCAAGAGAAATTTCGTTCTGTTGAGTTAAAACTCATGAGGGCGGTGGCAGACTGGACTGAGAGAAACGGTTCCTTGTGTTAAAGGAACCAAGAATGAAAGGCAACCGATATTCCGTGATATGCCAAAGAAGCAAATGCGAAGTGAGAACAATTCGTTTTTTACACTGCAACGAGTGGAGTCTTCAATGAACTCTCTGAAAGTGTTGTGGCCGTAGCCCAAAGTAGAGGACATTACATAATCCATCGAACACACAAAATGGCCAGCAGTGTGAGCATTGAGTGCGACTTTAAACAGCTCATTTAGAGAGCCAGTGCATATACACTGTCACCGCCATCATCTATTTTTCTCAGAGCATGCCTTGCACATCACTACGTGTTTTATCACAGTACAATCATATTTATTAAAATTGCTTTCTTGGGGTCAACGCCGAATTTTATTTCATAAAATCATAGAATCAGTACAGGGCAAAAGCAGGCCATTCGGCCCGTCGAGTTCGTCTCTCTGAACGAGCATGTTATCTGGGCCCACGGCTGCAACCCAGGACCTCGAACTATCGTTTTTGGAGACCAGGTGGCATTTTAGCACAGCCAATCCATCCGACCTGCAGATTATTGAATTGTGGAAGAAAACCTGAGCACCCACAGGAAACCAACGCAGACACGGGTGGATAGTGCAGATTTCTCACGGACAGACAACTAAAATCGGAATTGAGCCGTGGTCCTGGACGCTGAGAGACAGCCGTGCCAACATGTGCGCCATGACGCCTTTTATGAAGCTGCTAAAGAAAGAGGATCTATATGAATTAGAAAGGTAGGCTGCCTAAAGCTAATTAACGGGGATTTTATTTTCGCAATGAACCAAGGATGGTGATGGGCATGGAGGCTTCTGATGGTCTTGTTAGTTATTCGGAACTTGGAAACAGCTCTTGGATAAATACTTGAAATTCCATGGCCAACAACGTGAAAGATTGCTTTTAATTAGACGGTTCCGTGTTGATTGACAGAAGAAAAATCGATCTAGATCTTGACACATGCTATGGTTCGATCGAAGGAATAAAATATTTGAAAGTACAAGGGCGCCCTTTCACAAAGCTCTAAAATCTGGTTATTTCTTATGTGTCAGGATTTAGAAAACCCCTCAGTATATTATGGAGTTCAGCTGACCCATGGCTTTTAATAGATTCTGGTTATGAGGAATATAAGGGCCTACTTTACAGGTGTGATGCAACATAGAAATTAAACTACTTTTAAAACAAAATCATGTTCATTTATGAATCCAGTTAACACTTTATTATCCCACATAAAACATCTTAACAACTATCAACACCAATAGTCCCCATAGATACAATATTCTATAAGTAACCCTTCATTTTTTTTTTATAAATGTTTTTATTCAGTTTTCGTATTTTATATTGAACAAATTACAAATTGTTAGGAGAGAGAAACAAAAAAAAAAACAAACAAAAACAAACACGCAAAAATTAACATACATATTTACAGGTAAGCATCTTCGTAGTAGTAACTGCGCCCCCCCCCCCCCTCAACATGTTTATTTAGCTTGGTTTTGGGCCTTAGCGAGCCATCGAACCCCCGTAACGAACCTGTAGCCCACCCCCCCCCCCCCTCCCGCTACCTTCCCCCGACTATTCTTCCTCTTGTACATTGGCCACAAATAGGTCCCGGAACAGTTGCATGAATGGCTCCCACGTTCTGTGGAAGCCGTCGTCCGACCCTCGGATGGCAAATTTGATTTTCTCCATTTGGAGAGATTCCGAGAGGTCGGACAGCCAGTCCGCAGCTCTGGGCGGTGCTGCTGACCGCCAGCCAAACAGGATTCTACGGCGGGCGATCAGGGAGGCAAAGGCAAGGGCATCCGCCCTCCTCCCCAGGAATAGATCTGGCTGTTCTGAAACCCCGAAGACCGCCACTATCGGGCATGGCTCCACCCTCACTCCCACCACTTTGGACATTACCTCGAAGAAGGCTGTCCAGTACTCCACGAGTCTGGGGCAAGACCAGAACATGTGGGCGTGGTTGGCCGGGCCTCTTTGGCACCGTTCACATCTGTCTTCCACCTCCGGGAAGAACCTACTCATACGGGTTCTTGTTAAGTGGGCTCTATGTACCACTTTTAGTTGCGTCAGGCTGAGCCTTGCGCACGTGGAGGTGGAGTTGACCCTATGCAGTGCTTCGCTCCAGAGTCCCCACCCGATCTCCATCCCCAGGTCGTCCTCCCATTTCCTCCTTGTTGCGTCCAGTACGGTGTCGTCCCTATCTACCAGTCGGTCATACATGTCACTACAGTTCCCTTTCTCTAGGATACTTGCGTCCAGTAGGTCTTCCAGTAGTGTCTGTCGTGGCGGTTGTGGGTACGTCCTTGTCTCCTTTCGTAGGAAGTTTTTGAGCTGCAGGTACCGTAGCTCGTTCCCCCCAGCTAGCTGAAATTTCTCTGTCAGTTCGTCCAGTGTTGCGATCCTGTCGTCCGTGTATAGGTCCCTGACTGTCAGTGTCCCCCCGTCCTGCCTCCACCTTTTGAAGGTGGCGTCGGTCAGTGCTGGTTTGAACCTATGGTTGTTGCAGATGGGAGCCCTGTTCGACATTTTGGTCAGGCCAAGTTGCTGCCGCAGTTGGTTCCAGGATTGGAGGGTGGCTGTCACCACTGGGCTGCTGGAGTGTTTTTTGGGTGGGGATGGGAGTGCTGCCGTGGCGAGGGCCCGGAGGGAGGTTCCCATGCAGGAGGCCGCCTCCGCCCGCACCCACTCAGCTTCTGGCTCCTGGATCCATCCCCTTACTCGCTCGGCTGTTGCTGCCCAGTGGTAGAATTGTAGATTCGGGAGGGCTAACCCTCCCCTGGTTTTTGTTTTTTGTAAGACCTTCTTTGGGATCCTAGCATTTTTACCCCCCCCCCCATACGAACGCCATGATGAGTTTGTCCAGCGCTTTGAAAAAGGCCTTGGGGATGTAGATCGGAATGGATCTAAACAGGAAGAGGAACCTGGGCAGTACGTTCATTTTGATCGTCTGAACTCTCCCCGCGAGGGAGAGCGGGAGTGTGTTCCATTTTGCAGGTCCTTTTTAACTTCCTCCGTCAGGCTGGTGAGGTTCCATTTGTGGATCCCTTTCCAGTCATGGGCTATTTGGATCCCCAGGTAGCGGAATTTATGTCGGGCTTGTTTGAACGGCAGCCCCTTTAGTGCTGCCCCCCCCCCCCCTTGCGGGTGTAATGGGAAGATCTCACTTTTGCTCATGTTGAGTTTGTAGCCCGAGAAGGCTCCAAACTCTTTCAGGAGCGCGATGATTCCGTCCATGCTGCTTTGTGGGTCCGAGATATAGAGGAGCAGATCATCCGCATAGAGCCTACTTTACAGGTGTGATGCAACATAGAAATTAAACTACTTTTAAAACAAAATCATGTTCATTTATGAATCCAGTTAACACTTTATTATCCCACATAAAACATCTTAACAACTATCAACACCAATAGTCCCCATAGATACAATATTCTATAAGTAACCCTTCATAACTTACATAACAACATCATTAAATCCAAAATGAACTATTTACAGAAAGACAGCAGGTTAACATTCTCTACTGATCCAGGTATTACTTTGAGATCACCCACAGGAACATTCTGACGCTTGTGGTGATATCTACACACATCTGCTTGCTTTCACTGCAGCTCTCCACTCTGAAAAGGAAACTAAAATACAGAGACACACACCAGCTTTTTGATCAAAGGGAAAGTAAAAGCAGAGACACAACTCAGCTCCACCCACACGCCCACTGACATCACTGAAATTATTTGATAAACAGCCTCTATTAGAGGTAAATCAACTACAGCTATTTGATAAACATCCATTTCTTGAAATATTCTCACATGACACCTCCCCCACACAAAAATAAATAAACCAACAACTTCAAGATGGTTTCATTTTTCATTTTTTCATTTTCCTTATGAAGTATTGACAGTGAATATACGTTTCATTTAACAAAACTAAACACGCAATCATTTAGAATAATGTAGTCCATTTAAGTTCTTCTTCCTCCACCTAACCTACTTCTTTTCATCAAATTCGTGACAAAGCGTCGGCTATCATGTTTTCTCCTCCTGCCACATGTATTATATTTTAATGAAATGGCTGTAACAAAAAAACTGCATCGAAACTGTTGCATTGTTATTCCGGAAACGCTCCAAAAACGTCAATGGATTATGATCACGATATATAATTTTGAGAGACAGATTGTTTGTCACATAAATTTGATAATGTTGCAAAGCCAGCACCAAGCTAAAGGCCCCATTATCAATCGTTGAATACGCCCTCTGGTGAGAATTCAATTTCTTTGTAAAATAACCAATACGACGCTCCAATCCTTCGTCGTCTTCTCGTTGAATCACCTCAACTACGCCCACATCACTCGCATCAACAGCCACTTTGAATGGTGTAGTATAATTTTGCATGGCTAACACAGGAGCAATGGTTAACACAGCCTTCATGCAGTCAAATGCCTGTTGACTCTCCACTGTCCACTTAAATTGTCTACTCTTCCTCAGCAATTCCATCAGTGGAGCAACCACACAGCTAGAATTTGGCACAAATTTCTGGTAGAATCTATTCATGCCACGAAATTGCATTATTTCCCTTCGTGTCGAGGGCATTGGAAACTCACCAATAACTTTTGTTTACACATCCCGTGGGACCATCCGACACTCTCCGATTGCATGGCCCAGGAAAATGACTTCGGCATTTCCAAATTCACTTTTGGCCACTAAACCCGCCTCCTGAAGTCAGATGCTTTAAATGTTCTTTCGATGTCTGGCTGAAAATTACCAGATCGTGGAAGTATACCACACAATTGTGTAATCCTCAAACGATTATGTTGGTTGACCGTTGAAATATGGCTGGGGCGTTTTTCATGCCAAATCGCACAGCTTTGGATTTGTATATCACGTTCTGGGATCACAATACCTGAAATCTACATTACCCTTTCGGAGAAAGGTACTGCCAGTAACCTTCGAGCAAATCGAGTTTGCAAAGAAAATAGGTTTTGACTACCTTCTCCATGCAATTCTCCAAGCGTAGGATAGAATAAGTGTCCGTTCTCGTAACTGTATTTACATTTTGTCCACACACAAACGTTGGGTACCGTCCTGTTTTGGTACTATCACTATCGGTGAGCAACATTGGCTGCAAGCCGCTTTAAATATGCCATTTTTGGGCATACTCTCAATCTCTTTATTAACCTGTGCAAATTGTACAAGGGTTAAGTTTATATGGATGTTGTTTAATTGGAACAGCATTTCCCACATTTACATAATTTATAGCCGTTTTAGTACCTCCCAATTTATCTCCACACACTTGCCCATGTTATATCGCTAACACTTTCAGGTCAGTCCGCGTTTCCTCTGGAAGGTAACTCAACATTTTATATAAATTTTAAAGAACATCCTCGTTTTCCAATGGGTGGCGGAAAAGAAATCTAAAATGTAAATGCTGATTCGTCAATTCACCGAATCTAAATAAACATGCGGTAATATTTGACACGTAATACAATAATGTAAGTTCCGATTTCTCACTCACCACATTTTTAATCATACATTAAAGCGGTTTTCTTATCTCATGACCAAAAGTTAGTTCAAAAGGATTACATTTGGAAGACTCATTAGGTGCATCCCTAATTGCAAACAGTACGAATGGAATTCCTTCATCCCAATCCTCTGAATAATCTTGACAATAAGCCCTCAACATTGTATTTAATGTTTGATGCCAACTTTCTGACGCTCCCTGCTGTTCTGGATTGTACGCAGTTGATTTAATTTGTTTTATTCCTGAGCTATCCATACCTTCTTGGAATAAAATTGAGGTAAACAATTGCTCCATGATCCGATTGTATTTCTGTGGATAGTCCATATCTGTTTTTTAAAAAGTTAAGAACCTCCTCCACAATCTTTTTAGGTGTAATATTATGTGCTATAATGGCCTCTGGGAAACCTGGTAGATACATCCGTTATAGTGAAAAGATATTGATTCCCACTTTTCGTTTCAGGACGCGGTCCTCGCAATCAAATGAGACTGGAGTAAAAGGCTCCTCAGATGCTGCAATGGGCATTAAGGGCGCTGGTTTTTATCACTGCTTTAACTTTCCCTATCACTTGATGTTTCTGACATGATCGACAACATTTATCAACATCTTTATGTAGTCGAGGCCAATAAAAATGTTTTTGGCTTTTAGCTTGAGTTTTTCTTATTCCAAAATGACCACCAACTGGTACGTCATGTGCTGCTCGTAAGACCTTATTTCTATACCTTGCCAGCAATACCACTTGATGAATTTCTGATAAACGGCTGCCCAATTTTCATCTGCCTGTATATGGAAAGTCTCTATTTTCTCATCAAGACATCACTTTCACGGTAATAACACTCCGGCATCCACTCAGATTCCTCTTCAGTGTTTGCTTTCTGATGCATACGTTTGATTTATATATCTTTCTGTTGTAACCCGGCCAGTTTTTCAGGACTAAAAATATCCGCCTCAATCTCCTTCTTCTTATCCCTTTTCAACCATCTGATCAAAAAATCGTTTCTTACAATTGAACTTTATTTTCACTCTTTGACTTCTCCTCTTGTCTTAACCTGTGACGTTGCGACCTTATTTCTACACAATCCTGAAAATCCCAGGATATTAATACTTCAACACTTCAGTTGTCTGATTTTCCATTGGCTTATTAAACACAGAAGGTATCACTCCGAGCTGTGATCCTGCTATTTCATTATTGCTCCAACGACCACTTAGAACTTAGAACTTAGAACAGTACAGCACAGGACAGGCCCTTCGGCCCTCGATGTTGTGCCGAGAAATGATCACCCTACTCAAGCCAACGTATCCACCCTATACTAGTAACCCAACAACCCCCCCCCCCCCACCCATTAACCTTATTTTTTAGGACACTAAGGGCAATTTCGCATGGCCAATCCACCTAACCCGCACATCTTTGGACTGTGGGAGGAAACCGGAGCACCCGGAGGAAACCCACGCACACACGGGGAGAGCGTGCAGACTCCGCACAGATAGTGACCCAGCCGGTACTCGAACCTGGGACTCTGGAGCTGTGAAGCATTTATGCTAACCACCATGCTACCGTGCTGCCCCATTCACCACACTTCATCTGGACTTCACAACCTGTACCAGCGCTCTCAACGAGCAACCTACCTGAAAATTAAAAAATGAAAATCGCTTATTGTCACGAGTAGGCTTCAATGAAGTTACTGTGAAAAGCCCCTAGTCGCCACATTCCGGCGCCTTTCCGGGGAGGCTGGTACCTAGACCATGTTCCTGTCACCTTAGTTACTGCACCTTTGGACAGTAAACAATTACGGATGGAAATACAACTTTACCGATTGTGGACGAAAACTCTCCCAGCACAGAAGGAAAAGAAAACTGCACCAAGGCAGTTACCCAAGACTAGCATTGGGCGCCGCTTACTGATACTGTGAAGCAGCGTTGCTATCCATTGTGCCACCATGCGATTGATCGTAAAATAGCGATTCCAAATGCAAAATTATTGTTCCCGCCCTGCTCTGCCCTTTTTCATATATGACCGTGCCATAGTGCTGAATTGATCATATCCCATTTGTTAACTTCCCCTCTATATTTAGATGCCAATATAAATCTGTGGGTCCTGTTCAATGTTAACTATCGTTCGATGTTTATTTGGCTTTGCCAATTTGGTTCCCATCTCCGCTTCGTCTCCAACCGAATTCACTGAACCTTCTTCTCTCTTATAATCGTAATCTGGCATCCTCTCTCATGTCCCTGCTCATGTACATATTTCAACCAAGTACTGTTGGTTGTTCTTGTCTATCTTTAGTTATCTTCAAGATTTAAACGGTAACTGTAGTTTCTTTTTGGAACGGGTCACAAGTGTTCCAATTTTCCTGTTCAACGTTTTTCCAATTTACTGGCATTCTATTGAATCTTGCCCTTTTTAAATTTCCATATTTCCGTACGATTGTTCAACTATTCCTTGATTTGTAGGTTGCAACAGGGGTATAGAAGCAGAGATCATATAAAACGTCGATCTACTTCAACATTATGACAGATCAATGATCAGGAAAGGCGTTCTCTCGGGCAGCACCGTGACATAGTGGCTAGCATTGCCACGTCATTGTACTGTGGGAGGAAACCGGAGCACTCAGAGGAAACCCATGCAGACTCGGGGATAACGTGCAGACTCCACACAGACAGTGACCCAGCGGCGAGTCGAACATTGTCTCCTGCGCTGTGAAGCCACAGTGCGATCCACTTGTGCTACCGTGCTGCCTATGATGTGTGAAGACAACTCGTCATGTCTAGGTGCTTGAATGCACTTTGTCTGAATTCAGTGTGGTGGACTTGCCGTCAGCTTCTTCCAGTAGTGCGATGGTTTTGCAATGATAAATGACAATTACAACTTGATCAATGAGTGGTGTGTGTTTCGAGTACCGACGCACTTCCATTTTAAAAATAATAAATAATAATCAGCAGTAAGTAATTTCACAAAATGTGAGTAAATTGGGAAGCGGATCCCAATGGTTACCGCTTCCTCCCAATCATATGGTTTAAGCACTTCTCAGAAGTGTTTCGTCAAAGTCTCACACAGCATATTCCAAGGTGAGGTTAAAGAATTTCGGACGGTGAATATAGATGGGTGGATAGTTTGCAAGCAGACAGGAAGCAAAAAGGTGAAAAGATTAACACGCCTGGGCTACTGCAGGGATGTGTATTCAAACCCCAAATGTTCACATTATATATTCATTATTTGGCCGAGGGAACAAAATGCATTATCTCCAAATTTGAAGATGATTCACATTTGGGTGGGAGGGTCAGCTGTGAGGAGGATGCAGAACTGCTTCAATGGCATTTGGACAAGATACCATGAGTGTTCATGTGCATGGCATTTGAATTATAATTTGGATAATTGTGAGGGTATGTGCTTCGGTACGATAAATAGGAAGGCAGATTATTATTTCAATGGGTGTAAATTGACATAGGGGGATGCTCAGCAAGGCACTGGTGTCTCCTGAATCAACCGCTGAATATAAAACTGTAGGTACCGCAGGCAACTGATAAGGCAAATTATATGTTGTCCTTCCTAGCGAGTGGATTTGATTGTAGAAAGATAGCATTTCACTGCATTTGAATAGTGCACTGGTGAGGCCACACCTGGAAAACTGAGTGCAGTTTTGGTGTCCTCGCCTGAGGAAAGATCGTCTATTTATGGATGAGAGCAGCGAAGGATTAGCATGCTGATTCCTGGGAAGGTGGGTCTGTCAGATAAGGAGAGATGAAGTCTGTTCGGATTATATTCATAGAACATAGAACAGTACAGCACAGAACAGGCCCTTCGGCCCTCAATGTTGTGCCGAGCCATGATCACCCCACTTAAACCCACGTAACCCGCATACCCGTAACCCAACAATCCCCCCATTAACCTTACACTACGGGCAATTTAGCATGGCCAATCCACCTAACCCGCACATCTTTGGACTGTGGGAGGAAACCCGGGCACCCGGAGGAAACCCACGCACACACGGGGAGGACGTGCAGACTCCACACAGACAGTGACCCAGCCGGGAATCGAACCTGGGACCCTGGAGCTGTGAAGCATTGATGCTAACCACCATGCTACCGTGAGGCCTCATTGGAGTTTGAAAGAGCGAAAGGGGATCGCATAGACCGTTATTCAATTTTTCCTGTAGGAGAGAGCGCTGATTCAAAAACATTATTCCGTGCAGAGAGACATCCATAACTGAGGATCATAGGTTGAGAAGATTGACAATCCTTTCAGGACTGAGGTGATTCTTATAACTTGCGCAGTTCCTAACGGTTGGGGACAATTAGTTCCTTTTGGTACTTGGATATATGTGTTTTCCCAATGAGGGGGAGGAGAAATCATTAGCACTGCAGCAGGATAAATAGCTGCCAAGTGCGGTGCTAGCTACAGAGAGAAACATCAGCCAACTGTTGGTACAGTGTGCAAATTGTTGTATATAAACTTACTTTTAATTGACTATATAAACTCGAAAACTAGCGGCGAGGTAAATAATTTGATCGTTTTCTCTGTTGCTGAATCCACCTCCTTGAGCTTTTTGATTGATACAGACTGGGCATTTTTCTGTACCACGGCACTACGCCGATTATGTCTTTCGGATGTATTCGATGCTGCACTGGTGTGTTCGAACCAATATGCACAAAACATTTGTCACTATTTCCGAATGAATAGCATCACCGAAAATGAATGCCAGGTCGCCATTTTGCTAACTGCCTGTCATGCGCCTACATTTGGGGAGATAAGAAACCTTATGCACCCAGTCGCACCCCACAGTAAAACGTTTCCTGAGCTCCTGACGTTTGTGGGTCCACATAGTAACTCAACCACGTCCGTGACAGACCAACTATAATGATCTAACACCACAGTGACATCACAGTTGCGAGATCTTATCCAGGCTGCGAAGGGTTGCTGAGTCTTGTGAATATCGTGATGGATTTGATGAGACTCCTGGACTTTTGGTATCAACTATACGACAACCCAAAATAAACTATTATCTGTTCCGACATTGGCCTTTTAAAGTGCCAGTCGGAGAGTGCTGTCTCGAGAAAGGGCAACGGCGCGCGCAGTAATTGTATGTAATAGAGCTGCATGCTCGTGGGCCTGCCCGCTTCCGTCCAAATATC
Source organism: Scyliorhinus canicula (assembly GCF_902713615.1). Classification (NCBI taxonomy): domain Eukaryota; kingdom Metazoa; phylum Chordata; class Chondrichthyes; order Carcharhiniformes; family Scyliorhinidae; genus Scyliorhinus; species Scyliorhinus canicula. Next base: position 89,761,052 of record NC_052157.1, read on the forward strand.
CCTTTCCAGCCAACCGCCGTTCGTTGGACGGGACACTGTGACTGCCGACAATGGTGGCCATTGGAAGTTGCTTCCCGATGAGAGCTTTCTCCAGAGTAAATGGAGAGTGAGCCATGTAAATTTAGGACTTGTGAACGCCGACCCCTATCAGATCGCCCGTTGTCGTCGCGTCAGAGGCCTCTTTTGGAACCCTGGGTATTGACAGCCCGGTCCATTTCACGGATTGCGCAGGGCCAATCACACTTTTAGTGACGCGAGTTAACAAAAGTTTGCTTAAGATGCGATTATAAACTAAAGATGAACACGGCTTCCCGGCTAAACCAATATACCTTGGCACGCAGCGAAGATCTCTAGGTAAAGCTCGTGGGCAGACTTTCACTCAAAAACGTGAATATGAGTCGCGCCTATCTGCAGCTGGAGATAGATATAGCCTCCTGACCATAAATTACTATGAATAAGCACAGCGGCCTGTATGAGAATACACAGAGATGTTTTCGCGAGTCCGCTGCCGACGCTAATTTTCAGCGAGTCATGGAGAACATCTTGTGAGGGATGCTTTTATTCAGACGATGTATTGATTTTGAGAGGTTCCGACCGAGAATATTAATATAATTAGGAGTCTGTGCGAAAGCGAGTCTCAGATGATTACTTCGCAAAAAGTGTGCCTTTCAAGCAAATGTATTTCTGTACCTTAGTTATTGGGTTGAGCGCAAATGTTTTAACATAATCGCGGAGAAGGTACTTATAGTCAAACAGCCCCAATGCTCGATGGACGCTTACGATCTGTGTTCTTTTACCAGCCTCGTAAATTACGATGGAACGTTTCTCGACAACCGAGCCAACATGGTGGTACATTTCAGGTTCTGTTGAATAAGAATCATGTCTGGAGGCAGCCGCATAGAACTGTTTCTTAGGAGCTAAATTAAACGCCTTTTTCGTGCCGTTACTATCCTAATATGATCCAGAAAAGGTTTTGCTCATTCCTTGTGGTGCCTCCTCCTATGGTAGGGGGGGCGTCCTGTCCCACGAGATGGAGAACTGAGGGCAAAAGCATATAGCTTCTGGATCCTGAAAACTAACTGCATCCGCAAATAATTATGTGCAGATTGAATGAAGAGTCGCGCCTAACGGTGATCTCTGCGGTGAAATGCTTTTAACAATGTATTTTTGCCCGCCTCTTCACAATTGTATCCGATCAGAAGCTCATGCTTCGGCTTTTTAGAGTCGATAAGACAATTACACCCATTTCTTCCATGCAGGTCCAGCGCTGGGATCTGCCAATTTAGGTCAACAGGCATTGATTGAAGCCTCGGCCAGGGATTTAAATTGCGATTGGCAATGTACAAAGCGACATTTTGCGACCAGTCATCTTGACCTTCAAGATGGGCATGGTTATCACAACCCTGAATTTTATATATTGATATATATAGAACAGTACAGCACAGAACAGGCCCTTCGGCCCTCGATGTTGTGCCGAGCAATGATCACCCTACTCAAACCCACGTATCCACCCTATACCCGTAACCCAACAACCCCTTAACCTTAACCTTACTTTTTTAGGACACTACGGGCAATTTAGCATGGCCAATCCACCTAACCCGCACATCTTTGGACTTGGGAGGAAACCGGAGCACCCGGAGGAAACCCACACATACACAGGGAGGACGTGCAGACTCCGCACAGACAGTGACCCAGCCGGGAATCGAACCTGGGACCTGGGACCCTGGTTATGTTATAGACATATTCCCTGCAATAGCATTGCGTATCTAATATTGGCCCCAGACAGGCCCGGTCCCATTCAAGGTTTGCCAAGTGGTCTCTTCTGTTTGGCATCTTGACAGCTTGATGCACTATCAATTACGCGAGACGAGAGTAGAGATTAATCGAGGCTTTATTAGACAGAAATGTGTGGCCTCCTCCAGCTGCTGGCAAAACGTCTGCTGTTTGGAGAGCAAACATCATTTATACTCTGCCGACTGGGCGGAGCCAGCAGACAGGGATCTACCCGCTTACATGTAGTACAGCGACATTACCGTAAAACAAATATATACACCATAATACAACAGTGGTGACTATGATATTCCCCACTGTTAAAAATGAGTCCAGCCGGGGTTGTGGAAAACTATTTACATACAGATTGCCTTCAAAATTCCAGAGAAGGTTACGAATTTAGACGATCGGGCGCCTTGAGCTGTCATTGAGAGCGCCGCAGTGCTGGTGGCAACTCAGGCGTCGGCTTGGTCTTTGGTGACTTAGGCAACGTGTCGACATCGTATTCATCCCCGGGTGGGACCAAGGGGAGGACGAATTGTCCTGGAGCAGGGGCTGTGGTGGGGTGCGCTGGGGGGAGGGATGCTGGAGACGGGGCGGGGTGGCGGTGGGGTGGTGTGTGGGGACCCAGCTCGTGCCATGTCCTTGAGGGAGACTGTGACTTGGCGGCCGTCAGTGTACGCTATGTAATCACACGGGTCCGCCTTGTGGGACCGCACGTGTTTGTGGAGGAGAACGGGTCCTGGAGCTACCAGCCACGTTGGGAGCGAAACCCCAGTGGTGGACTGCCTGTGGAAGGCAAACAGACGTTTATGGAGGGGGTTTTGTTAGTCGGAGTGCAGAGGAGCGTCTGAATTGAGATGAAGTACGTCGGGAAGGACCTCCTGCCAGCGATAGGCCGGCGGATTTCTGGACCATAGGGCCAGCTGAACGACCTTCCAGACCGTCCCGTTCCCCCTCTCTCCTTGCCCGTTTCCCCTGGGGTTGTAACTGTCATCGTGCTCGAGGCAATGGCCCTGTTGAGCAGGTACTGGCGCAGCTCATCTCTCATAGATGAGAACCCCCGGTCGCTGTGGACGTAGCTGCAGTAACAGAGCGAAGATGGTGTTCAGGGCTCTAATAATGGTGGCAGACATCATATCGGGGCATGGGACAGCGAAGGGTAATCGGGAATACTCGTCGACCACATTGAGAAAATACGTGTTGTGGCCAGTGCAGAGGAGAGGCCCTTTGAAGTCCACGCTGACACGTTCAAAGGGGCTGGAAGCGTTCATCTTGTGTGCATGGTCTGGCCAGTAGAAGTGTGGTTTGCACTCCGCACATACCTGGCAGTCTCAGGTGATAGCCCTGATATCCTCGATGAAGTAGGGCAGATTGCGGGCCTTAATGATGTGGTAAAAGCGGGTGACCCCTGGGTGTCAGAGATCATTGTGCAGGGTCTGGAGTCAGTCAGCTTGTGCGCTGGCACATGTACCTCGGAACAGGGCATTGGTGGCTCGTTGAGCTTACCGGGGCGATACAAAATCTCGTAATTAAAGGTGGAGAGCTCGATCCTCCACCGCAAGATCTTATCATTTTTGGTCTTACCCATCTGTGTGGTTTTAAACATGAAGGCAACAGACCGTTGGTCAGTGAGGAGAGTGAATCTCCTGCCGGTCAGATATTGCATCCAATGTCGCACAGCTTCAACGATCACTTGGTCCTCCTTTCGATGGAGGAGTGTCGAATTTCGAAGTCATTGAGGGTGCGGGAAAAGAATGCCACTGGCCTACCTGCCTTGTTGAGGGAGGTGGCCGGAGCGACTCCAAATGCATCGCTCTCTTGGAAGGGAGGCAACTCATCAACCGCGTGTGTTGTGGCCTTGGGGATGTCGGCCTTGATATGGTTGAAGGCCTGGTGAGCCTCTGCCGTCAGTGGGAAACCGGTGGAGCAGATGAGTGGGCGGGCGTTGTCCGCATAGTTAGGGACCCACTGGGAGTAGTGCCAAAAGAGTCCCAGGCATCGTTTGAGGCCTTGGGACAGTGGGGAAGTGGCAAATTGGTTCATACTGAAAATGCACTTCTCTTTGCTGGAAGGTAGGTTGAGAAGTTTGGAGGTGTTGAGAAATTTGGAAAGGTTAGCGCCGTGGTCCTGGTGGTTGTGGCCGCTGATGGTGACGTTATCGAGATGCGGGAAGGCCCACAGTCCGTACCTGCAACGATTCGGTCCAACTCCCGTTGGAAGACCGAGATCCCGTTGGTGATGAAATGGTAATGGCGGTCCGCCTTGCCAATGGGGAGCTGGTGATAGGCAGACTTCAGGTCCACTGTCGAGAAGACGCGGTACTGTGCAATCTGATTGACCATATAATATATGCGTGGGAGGGGGTATGCATCGAGCTGCGTGTACCAATTGATGGTCTGATGGTGGTCAACGACCGTCCTGTTTTTCTCCCCGGTTTTCACCACTACCACTTGGGCTCTCCAGGGGCTGTTGCTGCCTTCAATAATACCTTCCCGCAGCATCCACTGTACCTCTGACCTGATGAAGGTCCTGTCCTAGCGACTGTACTGTCTGTTCCCTGGTGGCTACGGGTTTGCAATGCGGGGTGAGGTTTGCAAACAAGGAAGGTGGTTTGGCCTTAAGCGTCGTGAGGCCGCAAACATTAAATGGTGGTAAGGGCCCGCCAGGATGTCAGGGCTAGGCAATGGAGGTTGCACTGGTTGTCCAGGCCGAGTAATAAGGCAGCGCAGAGGTTGGGGAGAACGTAGAGCTGGAAGCCGGTGACCGCTATGCCCTTGATGGTCAGGGTGGCAGTGCAGTTCCCCCGGATCGCCACAGAGTGGGATCCGGTGGCCAGGGAGATTATTTGGTTAACAGAATGTACCGGGTGGAAACAGCGCCTCACCATATTGGGGGTGATGAAGCTCTCAGTGCTCCCGGAGTCCAGAAGGCAAGACCTTTGTCGACGCAGTCGCGAGGTTGTGCGGTCGAGACAGGTCAATCGTTATTCAGATGAGACACGGCTGCTCCTCGGTGGTTACAGACGATGAGCAGCCCGATGATGTTACAGACGGGCAGTACTTTAGGCTTGTAAGATGGCGGCGCCCACGGGCTGCACGGGTCCTGGGGCAGGCAAGATGACGGCGCCCATTGGATCTGAGGCAAGCAAGAATGTAGCGCCCACGGGCCACGCGTGTTGTGGATGGAGCAAGACGGCGGCGCCCTAGGGCCGCACGTGGTCTGAGGAGGGGAATATGGCGGAGCTCACTGGCCGCACGTGAGGAGTGCAGGAAAAAGAGTGGCGATTGAGTGGGCCTGGCACACTGAAACAAAATGTCCTCACTTGCCACAGGCCTTGCAGAGGGCGCTCCACGCTTGGCAGCGCTGCCGGGGCTGCTTTGTCTGTCTGCAGAATCAGGACTTGGTTCCCCCCGCAGTTGGTTGGCTGCCGCACGGTGCAGGCATGGGGTTAGCTGGGGGCAATCGCTGATGGGTTCCACGAGGTGGTGGCCGTTGCCGTGGTCACGATGCACAGGAGGGGTGGGCCGTGCGGTCGGGGGCATAAGCCTGCACGTTGCGTGAGGTGACTGTGAGCGACAGTGCTAGTTTCTTGGTCGCTGCGAGGTCAAGCATGGAATCTTCTAAGAGACGCTGGCAGATAGAGTTCGACGCTGTGCCCGTAATAACGCGTCTCCCATTAGCAGGTTCAAATGTTCAGTGGCAGAAACGACCTGGCAATCACAGTCTCTCACCAGGGCGAGCAGTGCACGCCAGAAATCTTCCACAGACTCACCGGGAATTAGGTTCTGCGTGGACATGAGGTGCCTGGCGTACGTCTTGTCGGGCTGCTTAGTGTAGTTATCCTTCAGTATCGTTGTGGCCGCTGCATAGGTAGGCGCATCCCGGACGAGGAGAAACACGTTAGAGCACAGACACGTGTACAGAATGTGGAGCTTCTGTGCCAGAAATTGGGCATGGCGCTGACCCGATGTATGCTTGAAAGCAAGCTAGCCAATGTGCTAAGTCCTTTTTGGCGTTGTCTGCTTGAGGATGCAGCTGCAAGTGATCCAGCTTGATGTGGAGTTGCATCTTTGAAAAATCTCTGTGTAATAAACTGATGCACTATCAATTACGACGAGACGACAGTAGAGAGTAATCGAGGCTTTATTACACAGAGATGTGTGGCCTCCTCCAGCTGCTGGCGAAATCGCTGGTGATTGGAGAGCACATGGATTTATAGAACATAGAACATAGAACGATACAGCGCAGTACAGGCCCTTCGGCCCTCGATGTTGCACCGACATGGAAAAAATCTAAAGGCCATCTAACCTACACTATGCCCTTATCATCCATATGCTTATCCAATAATTTTTTAAATGCCCTCAATGTTGGCATGTTCACTACTGTTGCAGGTAGGGCATTCCACGGCCTCACCACTCTTTGCGTAAAAAACCCACCTCTGACCTCTGTCCTATATCTATTACCCCTCAATTTAAGGCTATGTCCCCTCGTGCTAGCCACCTCCATCCGCGGGAGAAGGCTCTCGCTGTCCACCCTATCTAACCCTCTGATCATTTTGTACGCCTCTATTAAGTCACCTCTTAACCTTCTTCTCTCTAACGAAAACAACCTCAAGTCCATCAGCCTTTCCTCATAAGATTTTCCCTCCATACCAGGCAACATCCTGGTAAATCTCCTCTGCACCCGTTCCAAAGCTTCCACGTCCTTCCTATAATGAGGCGACCAGAACTGTACGCAATACTCCAAATGCGGCCGTACTAGAGTTTTGTACAACTGCAACATGACCTCATGGCTCCGGAACTCAATCCCTCTCCCAATAAAGGCCAACACACCATAGGCCTTCTTCACAACCCTATCAACCTGGGTGGCAACTTTCAGGGATCTATGTACATGGACACCGAGATCCCTCTGCTCATCCACACTACCAAGAATTTTACCATTAGCCAAATATTCCGCATTTCTGTTATTCTTTCCAAAGTGAATCACCTCGCACTTCTCCACATTAAACTCCATTTGCCACCTCTCAGCCCAGCTCTGCAGCTTATCTATGTCCCTCTGTAACCTGCAACATCCTTCCGCACTGTCTACAACTCCACCGACTTTAGTGTCGTCTGCAAATTTACTCACCCATCCTTCTGCGCCCTCCTCTAGGTCATTTATAAAAATGACAAACAGCAACGGCCCCAGAACAGATCCTTGTGGTACGCCACTCGTAACTGAACTCCATTCTGAACATTTCCCATCAACTACCACTCTCTGTCTTCTTTCAACTAGCCAATTTCTGATCCACATCTCTAAATCACCCTCAATCCCCAGCCTCCGTATTTTCTGCAATAGACGACCGTGGGGAACCTTATCAAACGCTTTACTGAAATCCATATACACCACATCAACTGCTCTACCCTCGTCTACCTGTTCAGTCACCTTCTCAAAGAACTCGATAAGGTTTGTGAGGCATGACCTACCCTTCACAAAACCATGCTGACTGTCCCTAATCATATTATTCCTATCTAGATGATTATAAATCGTATCTTTTATAATCCTCTCCAAGACTTTACCCACCACAGACGTTAGGCTCACCGGCCTATAGTTACCGGGGTTATCTCTACTCCCCTTCTTGAACAAAGGGACCACATTTGCTATCCTCCAGTCCTCTGGCACTATTCCTGTAGCCAATGATGACCTAAAAATCAAAGCCAAAGGCTCAGCAATCTCTTCCCTGGCTTCCCAGAGAATCCTAGGATAAATCCCATCCGGCCCCGTGGACTTATCTATTTTCACCTTGTCCAGAATTGCCAACACTTCTTCCCTACGCACCTCAATGCCATCTATTCTAATAGCCTGGGTCTCAGCATTCTCCTCCACAATATTATCTTTTTCTTGAGTGAATACTGACGAAAAGTATTCATTTAGTATCTCGCTTATCTCCTCAGCCTCCACACACAACTTCCCACCACTGTCCTTGACTGGCCCTACTCTTACCCTAGTCATTCATTATTCCTGACATACCTATAGAAAGCTTTTGGGTTTTCCTTGATCCTACCTGCCAAAGACTTCTCATGTCCCCTCCTTGCTCGTCTCAGCTCTCTCTTTAGATCCTTCCTCGCTTCCTTGTAAATATCAAGCGCCCCAACTGAAACTTCACGCCTCATCTTCACATAGGCCTCCTTCTTCCTCTTAACAAGAGATTCCACTTCTTTGGTAAACCACGGTTCCCTCGCTCGACCCCTTCTTCCCTGCCTGACTGGTACGTACTTATCAAGAACATGCAATAGCTGTTCCTTGAACAAGCTCCACATATCCAGTGTGCCCAACCCTTGCAGCCTACTTCTCCAACCAACACATCCTAAGTCATGTCTAATGGCATCATAATTGCCCTTCCCCCAGCTATAACTCTTGCCCTGCGGGGTATACTTATCCCTTTCCATCACTAACGTAAAGGTCACCGAATTGTGGTCACTGTTTCCAAAGTGCTCACCTACCTCCAGATCTAACACCTGGCCTGGTTCATTACCCAAAACCAAATCCAATGTGGCCTCGCCTCTTGTTGGCCTGTCAACATATTGTGTCAGGAAACCCTCCTGCACACATTGTACAAAGAATGACCCATCTAATGTACTCGAACTATATCTTTTCCAGTCAATATTTGGAAAGTTAAAGTCTCCCATAACAACTACCCTGTTACTTTCGCTCTTTTCCAGAATCATCTTCGCCATCCTTTCCTCTACATCCCTAGAACTATTAGGTGGCCTATAGAAAACTCCCAACAGGGTGACCTCTCCTTTCCTGTTTCTAACCTCAGCCCATACTACCTCAGAAGAAGAGTCCCCATCTAGCATCCTTTCCGCAACCGTAATACTGTCCTTGACTAGCAGCGCCACACCTCCCCCTCTTTTGCCCCCTTCTCTGAACTTACTAAAACACCTAAACCCCGGAACCTGCAACAACCATTCCTGTCCCTGCTCTATCCATGTCTCTGAAATGGCCACAACATCGAAGTCCCAGGTACCAACCCATGCTGCCAGTTCCCCTACCTTATTTCGTATACTCCTGGCATTGAAGTAGACACACTTCAAACCACCTACCTGAACACTGGCACCCTCCTGCGAAGTCAAATCTGTGCTCCTGACCTCTATACTCTCAATCTCCAGTACCCTAAAACTACAATCCAGGTTCCCATGCCCCTGCTGAATTAGTTTAAACCCCCCCCAAAGAGCACTAACAAATCTCCCCCCCAGGATATTGGTGCCCCTCAGGTTCAGATGTAGACCATCCTGTCTATAGAGGTCCCACCTTCCCCAGAAAGAGCCCCAGTTATCCAGAAATCTGAATCCCTCCCGCCTGCACCATCCCTGTAGCCACGTGTTTAATTGCTCTCTCTCCCTATTCCTCATCTCACTATCACGTGGCACGGGCAACAACCCAGAGATAACAACTCTGTTTGTTCTCGCTCTGAGCTTCCATCCTAGCTCCCTAAAGGCCTGCCTGACATCCTTGTCCCCTTTCCTACCTATGTCGTTAGTGCCAATGTGGACTACGACTTGGGGCTGCTCCCCCTCCCCCTTAAGGACCCGGAAAACACGATCCGAGACATCACGTACCCTTGCACCTGGGAGGCAACATACCAAACGTGAGTCTCTCTCGCTCCCACAAAATCTCCTATCTGTGCCCCTGACTATTGAGTCCCCAATTACTAATGTTCTACTCCTTTCCCCCTTCCCTTCTGAGCAACAGGGACAGACTCCGTGCCAGAGGCCCGTACCCCATGGCTTACCCCTGGTAAGTCGTCCCCCCCACAAGTATCCAAAACGGTATACTTGTTACTCAGGGGAACGACCGCAGGGGGTCCCTGCACTGACTGCTTCTTCCCAGTCCCTCTTACAGTTACCCATCTATCTCCAGTCTTTGGTGTAACTATTTCCCTGAAGCTCCTATCTATGACCCCCTCTGCCTCCCGAATGATCCGAAGTTCATCCAGCTCAAGCTCCAGGTCCCTAACACGGTTTTTGAGGAGCTGGAGTTGGGTGCACTTCCCACAGATGAAATCAGCAGGGACACTGACGGCGTCCCTCACCTCAAACATTCTGCAGGAGGAGCATTGTACTGCCTTCCCTGACATCACCTCTAGATTTAAAAAATAACAAGAAAAAGAAAAAGAAAGGAAGAGCTTACCTGATATTACCTCAAACCCTGCTCCCGCTCAAAGGTAAGCAAATTTAAAGGCACTCACTCACCTTCACGACAGGCCCCTGCTCCCGCTTCCCAACCACCGTGGGGTGGGGGGGTTGGTTAGAGGAGGAGGTAGGGTGGGAAACACTCACGAAGTGTTTCGGGTTTAACTGTCACTTGCCAACAGCCTCTCCACAAACCACCTTCAACTTAGTTTGACCGCACTGCACGTATGCAAATTTCCCCAGAACAGCTGATCAGTAGATCTGCTCTGCTGCCCTCTGTTGGATGATTGCCTTCACTCAAACTCCTCGGGTCCCCTTCGCAGATTCACCTTCCACTTAGGCTGACCGCACTGCACGTATGCAAATTTCCCCAGAACAGCTGATCAGTAGCTCTGCTCTGCTGCATACTGGAGCAAGCAGGCAGGGATCTACTCCTGTACATGCAGCACAGGGGCCTTACTGTAATATCACTATATACAACATAATATAACTATGGTGACTACTACACAGCTCTCAGGCGCGTTGCAGGCATTTTCCTCAAAGCTGTCTGCATTAAGTGTCAAAAATTGTATCCTGTTCTGTGGTCGCCCCAAATTCAGGCCAGCAGCTGATGAGAAAGGAGCTTCTCAATGGTCATACAGGAATGACCAAAATTAAAATGTTGGCATGGAATTATGTCTGGTGGTCAGTGTACGATGCCAACATTGGTTTCATGGCGAAACAAAGCTCCGTTTTCATGGAGCACCAGAAGCCTCCAGCAGTCCTACCCCTGCCATGCATCAATGGGAATGTCCAGGCCGTTCCTTGCAAAGAATACATGCCGCTTCCGCTGGCCTTTTTCAAAGATCATGTTTATCTCATTGATTGGCCATTTGAAGTGGCTCGAGCTCACTGAGAGCAGCAGTCCTTCACGAGGGAGGATGTGGCATGAAGGTGAACGGCATAAGGCAAAACCATGTTCCACCCGGCATCCCAAGAACTGGCGGAAAGCGCAGTGCAGCTATTAAATCGGGGCCTCAAGAAGTAGTCTTGGAGGTCTATTGACACTGGACTGGCTCATTCTTTAGTTTGATGTCGGGCCACCCCGCAAGCTGTGACCTGCGTAGATCATGTGGATCTCCTAATGCCCCCTCAGTACAGCTTATCAATTTATTGGAGCGAAAGTACACCAATATTAGAAGTGGCAGAGTCATTGCACTCAGTGAAACATGTCCGCCCAGCAGTTTGTCACTGAAGATATGGTGATTATACGCAATTGTGCCAAAAGCACTCACCGCGTCTCCAGCGCTTTCCTTCGACAAACGGGGCCAATCTCGCAATCTCATACGTGATGCAAATCCAGCGTCGTGTTCAACATTAACACTTAAATCACATTAAGTCCAGTCCGTCCTACTCTTCTGCAGATTCTACATTCCCGGAAATCGCGTAGCGCATCGCAAAAAACACCAGATCCAGATACAGTTGATGCTCGTGCTCGAGATCTCCCTCTGGCACTGCGCTCATGGCCTGTTCTGATTCCTACAGCATCCGACGAAAATAGGGACACCAAGATGACAGAGGTACCTGACTCTGACTCCGAGATGGACACAAAGTACGCACACGAAGGGGAGAGCATGGTTCCACAGACCAGGGACTTGACTTATGTTAGGGTGTTTGTGCCGGAAGCTCCACTAGCCGTGCCCTTATACGTCGCCTAATCCACCACCCGATCCAATGCTTCGTGCACCTGATCCCAAGGCTGAGGTCAAAAAAGTCCAATGCCCTCCTTTGAAAGTGTCTTCTGCATATTTCACGCAATTTAGAGACAGAGTATTGTCGTAACCTGGCCGGATCCGATGAGGCTTGGGAAAATCTGTTACCCTGTGGTTCTTGCGGAATCTGAGCTCCGAAATTGGGGCTGGGGGGGGGGGCGGGGTTTTGGGGGTCGGGCCAATTTTTAGCAGTGCACTTGTAAGAACAGTGATGCCATCCGTGTTACCAGATAGAAGAATACCAGTCGTGAACTGTTGGTAATTTGTATATGGGGGAGGTGGGACCAGTACAAACCGGACGGTCTGCACTTGGGCAGGACTGGAACCGATGTCCTTGGGGGGTGTTTTCTAGAGCTGTTGGGGAGGGTTTAAACTAATGTGGCAGGGGGATGGGAACCAATGCTGGAAGTTGGAAGGTAGTAAAACAGGGACAGAAACAAAAGGAAGTAAGGGGAAAAGTGCAAGGCAGAGAAGACATAGTCAGAAATCCATAAGGGCGACAGTACAAGGTACAGTGACTGAGGGGAGCACAGTGAATAGGCCCAGTAACAACAAAAGGAATAAAACTAGAGATGTTAAGATTCAAAACAGAGGTAAAAAAAACAATATAAGTGTACTTTACCTGAATGCTCGTAGTATTCGGAATAAAGTAAATGAGTTGGTGGCACAAATCATCGTAAATGACTATGATTTAGTGGCCATTACTGAAACATGGTTAAAGGATGGTCACGACTGGGAGTTAAATATCCGAGGGTATCAAACTATTCGGAAGGACAGAGTGGATGGTAAGGGAGGTGGTGTTGCTCTGTTATTTAAGGATGACATCCGGGCAATAGTAAGGGATGACATCGGTGCTATGGAGGATAAGGTTGAATCCATTTGGGTGGAAATCAGGAATAGTAAGGCGAAAAAGTCACTCATAGGAGTAGTCTATCGGGCAACAAATAGTAACGAGATGGTGGGGCAGGCAATAAACAAAGAAATAACTGATGCATGTAGAAATGGTACAGCAGTTATCATGGGGGATTTTAATCTACATGTCGATTGGTTTAACCAGGTCGGTCAAGGCAACCGTGAGGAGGAGTTTATAGAATGTATCCGCGATAGTTTCCTAGAACAGTATGTAATGGAACCTACGAGGGAACAAGCGGTCCTAGATCTTGTCCTGTGTAATGAGACAGGATTGATTCATGATCTCATAGTTAGGGATCCTCTCGGAAGGAGCGATCACAATATGGTGGAATTTAAAATACAGATGGAGGGTGAGAAAGTAAAATCAAATACTAGTGTTTTGTGTTTAAACAGAGGGGATTACAAGGGGATGAGAGAAGAACTAGCTAAGGTAGACTGGGAGCTAAGACTTTATGGTGGAACAGTTGAGGAACAGTGGAGAACCTTCCAAGCGGTTTTTCACAGTGCTCAGCAAAGGTTTATACCAACAAAAAGGAAGGACGGAAGAAAGAGGGAAAATCGACCGTGGATATCTAAGGAAATAAGGGAGAGTATCAAATTGAAGGAAAAAGCATATAAAGTGGCAAAGATTGCTGGGAGATTAGAGGACTGGGAAATCTTTAGGTGGCAACAGAAAGCTACTAAAAAAGCTATAAAGAAGAGTAAGATAGAGTATGAGAGTAAACTTGCTCAGAATATAAAAACAGACAGTAAAAGTTTTTACAAATATATAAGACAAAAAAGAGTGGCTAAGGTAAATATTGGTCCTTTAGAGGATGAGAAGGGAGTTTTAATAATGGGAAATGAGGAAATGGCTGAGGAACTGAACAAGTTTTTTGGGTCGGTCTTCACAGTGGAAGACACAAATAGCATGCCAGCGACTGATAGAAATGAGGCTATGACAGGTGAGGACCTTGAGAGGATTGTTATCACTAAGGAGGGAGTGATGGGCAAGCTAATGGGGCTAAAGGTAGACAAGTTTCCTGGCCCTGATGGAATGCATCCCACAGTGCTAAAATAGATGGCTAGGGAAATTGCAGATGCACTAGTGATAATTTACGAAAATTCACTAGACTCTGGGGTGGTCCCGGTGGATTGGAAATTAGCAAACGTGACGCCACTGTTTAAAAAAGGAGGTAGGCAGAAAGCAGGAAATTATAGGCCAGTGAGTTTAACTTCGGTAATAGGGAAGATGCTGGAATCTATCATCAAGGAAGAAATTGCGAGGCATCGGGGAAGAAATTGTCCCATTGGGCAGACGCAGCATGGGTTCGTAAAAGGCAGGTCATGCCTAACTAATTTAGTGGAATTTTTTGAGGACATTACCAGTGCAGTAGATAACGGGGAGCCGATGGATGTGGTATATCTGGATTTCCAGAAAGCTTTTGACAAGGTGCCACACAAAAGGTTGCTGCATAAGATAAAGATGCATGGCATTAAGGGTAAAGTAGTAGCATGGATAGAGGATTGGTTAATTAATAGAAAGCAAAGAGTTGGGATAAATGGGTGTTTCTCTGGTTGGCAATCAGTAGCTAGTGGTGTCCCTCAGGGATCCGTGTTGGGCCCACAATTGTTCACAATTTACATAGATGATTTGGAGTTGGGGACCAAGGGCAATGTGTCCAAGTTTACAGATGACACTAAGATGAGAGGCAGCAGGGTAGCATGGTGGATAGCATAAATGCTTCACAGCTCCAGGGTCCCAGGTTCGATTCCCGGCTGGGTCACTGTCTGTGTGGAGTCTGCACGTCCTCACCCTGTGTGCGTGTGTTTCCTCCGGGTGCTCCGGTTTCCTCCCACAGTCCAAAGATGTGCGGGTTAGGTGGATTGGCCATGCTAAATTGCCCGTAGTGTCCTAATAAAAGTAAGTTTAAGGGGGGGGGGGGTTGTTGGGTTACGGGTATAGGGTGGATACGTGGGTTTGAGTAGGGTGATCATGGCTCGGCACAACATTGAGGGCCGAAGGGCCTGTTCTGTGCTGTACTGTTCTATGTTCTATGTTCTATGTTCTATGAGTGGTAAAGCGAAAAGTGCAGAGGATACTGGAAGTCTGCAGAGGGATTTGGATAGGTTAAGTGAATGGGCTCGGGTCTGGCAGATGGAATACAATGTTGAAAAATGTGAGGTTATCCATTTTGGTAGGAATAACAGCAAACGGGATAATTATTTAAACGATAAAATATTAAAGCATGCCGCTGTTCAGAGAGACTTGGGTGTGCTAGTGCATGAGTCACAGAAGGTTGGTTTACAAGTGCAACAGGTGATTAAGAAGGCAAATGGAATTTTGTCCTTCATTGCTAGAGGGATGGAGTTTAAGACTAGTGAGGTTATGTTGCAATTGTATAAGGTGTTAGTGCGGCCACATCTGGAGTATTGTGTTCAGTTTTGGTCTCCTTACTTGAGAAAGGACGTACTGGCGCTGGAGGGTGTGCAGAGGAGATTCACTAGGTTAATCCCAGAGCTGAAGGGGTTGGATTATGAGGAGAGGTTGAGTAGACTGGGACTGTACTCGTTGGAATTTAGAAGGATGAGGGGGGACCTTATAGAAACATTTAAAATTATGAAGGGAATAGATAGAATAGATGCGGGCAGGTTGTTTCCACTGGCGGGTGACAGCAGAACTAGGGGGCATAGCCTCAAAATAAGGGGAAGTAGATTTAGGACTGAGTTTAGGAGGAACTTCTTCACCCAAAGGGTTGTGAATCTATGGAATTCCTTGCCCAGTGAATCAGTTGAGGCTCCTTCATTACATGTTTTTAAGGTAAAAATAGATAGTTTTTTGCAGAATAAAGGGATTAAGGGTTATGGTGTTTGGGCCGGAAAGTGGAGCTGAGTCCACAAAAGATCAGCCATGATCTAATTGAATGGCGGAGCAGGCTCGAGGGGCCAGATGGCCTACTCCTGCTCCTAGTTCTTATGTCATTATGTTCTTATGTTGTAAATAAATGTACTTTCTGTTTGACATTACAGATGCGTGCTCGATTCTCCATGGACCTCACAACTTTTAGAAATACATTTCTTCACATAGGGAGTGGGAAATCTATGGACATCACGCATACAGAAAATTCTTCAGGTCACAACGTTGAATAATTTCAAGAAGTTGTTAGATATAACTATTAAGACAAAAATGATCAAGTGATCGGGGGCTCCGCGATGGGCGGTGCTGGAGGCTGGAGCAGTGTATTGAACTTGATGAACACCAATGATCATAATGAATGGTGGAACAGCCTCGATGAGTCGAATTACCTCCTCAGTTTTCTAATTTCTGAGAATGATTCTATGCACGGACATTCATGGCAAGATACCCTTGACTAAAGTCAGTGCCATCGGATGGGTTATCCAGTCCAGCGGCCGCATAGTCACCTGCGGGGAGATTCTGTGTTCTCGCCACTTATCAATGAAATTTGCCCATTGAAGGCAACTGACACCGCCGTGAACCGGGTTCTTTGCAATTCCGACTCACCTATCCCTCTGGCATTGTCACCCCGTTCGGGGGTTTATTGTCGGCGGGATTGCGTTTATGTGGAAACCGGTTTACACGCGGGGATAACGTAGAATACCGCCGCGAGTGAATAACACGCCACCCAGAAACATGTGGCTAGGGACACCGAAGTCCAGCCCCATTTTCCTTATTTTGATGGAGCAACAGAGAATTTGAAGAAGGAAAGGCGCTGGAAGATCCAATTACAAATTAAAGGGAAAGATCTTCTTGCAGCACACTTCATACAACGCTGATCGTCATAGACCTGGTAGACCATTGTTGCAGGTGGTATAATAAATGTTTTCACCAATGAAAATTCAGATTCTTTCTAAACCGTGGACAGTTTCATGTTCATGGGTGGAAGAAACTGTGTTAATCCAAGTGGAAAAGGAACTGAATGTTCTATACTTGTAAAATATTGGAATAATAAAAAAGGTATTTCGACATTTCCGAACAATCGCAACTACAAATAGTTGCTGTTGCGAGGATTATATTTATCGATTCCAGAAATAGATGCAGTAGCGAAAAGATAGTGCATAGAGATGGAGAATTAAATTTAATGCATCTGGTTGTGGAGTCTCTTGATCTCCAGAAATGCGCCATGACTTTACTTTCAGTGTGTGGTTGCGGAAGTTGATTAAGAAAAGTATTTCTGTATGAACACTTGAATCCGATTCAGAATATAATCTGATTTCCCATACAACCTTTAATTTTGGAAATAACAGCAACATGATGTCTGTTAAGTAACGTTTGGATTTTTCAGTGGGGTGAATTGGTTTTCCTATATCTCCAATTATGGCTTTGCGCTAACGTCTGCGACAATGCTGTTAAAACAATAACATAATATCTCCAATCACCTCCACCTGAATAATTGAAGCAACTATGAGGTACAAATTATAGATTTGGCTTAAAATGAGCCAATTTGCGTAAATTGCGACCGCAAACATCAAATATTATCTCACTATAAATTCAAATTGAAATGTTCTGTCTGAAATAAAGCTTGCGATATAGCAAAGATCATTTATTTTCTCCCAAATGAACTCCTTTCAATTGGATGATCGTTTCAGCAATTTGAAACTGTGATCGAGATACCCTTTTTTGAAAGTGAATCACTTGGACTCAAACAATGGCTAACGGAATAAGGGTGCTCCGATAGATTACAGTTAAGCCTTGATCATTCAATACAGGGATTATACGGACAGTTATTTTTTGGACTTGGTCCAATATTCGTTGCAGGATGTTGTAATTAATTCTGAAAGACGACACAGGATATAAAACAGCAAGAAAAAAAATCGCCGCTGGTTCAACCAGTCCATATCATTCGTGCGATCTTGTTTTTTCAACTCGAAGTACGGCATTATTCACTTCTTTCTTCTCAGTCAGATATTTTTCTTCAATCTGGTATTTTTCTGAATTCAGTCGGCCGCTCTCCACCAGGATTTAATATTATTTGTTGTCAATAAATGAAACAACAAAAGTAAATATAAATGGGGAAATAGTAGACAACACCATTTATTGTATGCATCGACAAGGGATGTTGTTAATTGAGTACACTGGAAACTTGAAGCGCACTGTTGATCCAAATCTATTTCAGTAACATCCGGCGAAACGGTGTTTGCAATTTATAAGGCGTTCCTACCTAATTCCTTTAACGAGCCCTTGAATTTTTTGAGTTCTACAACACAACGTGGGTACAAATTGCAGTTATTCAATGTCACAGTAATTTAAGAACCTTTACATCACATTTGACAGGTTTATAAAAACGATACTTTGTTTTTGCTGACAGGAGTGATTATTAGAGAATGAGGTAACTTATGGTTCCATATCAACTGTTTTGGCATCAAATATCAAAATGTCCCATATAGACTCACACGCACAGTTGAAGGATACTGAAATTGATTTCTACTATTTTCAGGAAAGATGTTAAATGGCAGGTGATATGTTAGATATTGAAAAGTATGTAATGCAATAAGTGACATGGATTCTCGTAAGTATGTAAAGGAAAGGTAACTGCATGTGTGTACGGAAGGATTCGCATTTTGCCATACCAAAAATGTTTGATGGCAGCGATAGCGTTTCATTTGACTAAATAATTTCATCTGACAGGAATTAAGTCAATATCGCCAGAGAAGGTCTACTCTCAATGACATTGACTGCTTATTTTTAAACAATTTCCGTTAAGCACGTCCATTTTCTCATTAATTTTCAGCAGCATCATTAAACTGAACATCACCACCATCCGTACAACAGTTAAATTTCATTATGGCCCTATCATGTGTGTATTGTAAAAACCTATTGAATACAGAATCTCCATCCTGTTCAAAAACAGCATTATTCAAAGGATGGAAAGGATGAAGAAAACGAATAATTGAATCCCTACATATTATTCAATTGTATAATTAACTGTTGGTAGAATGCGTTTCCAAACATTGAATGACAAGCATACCATTATTGTTTCCATTGACCACCTTTTCTGCAAGGCATAAATGTAGAACTTTAAGAGAGAGGAATTGACTTTTGGCAGCAAGAAGCTTTATCCTGGGTTCAGCAGTATATTGCAATATTTTCAGACCCTGTCTATGCCACACCATTTTTTTCAACATGAGCTGGTTTTGTATTCTATTGAAACACCAAAGATTAATAGAA
The DNA here is from genome assembly GCF_902713615.1 of Scyliorhinus canicula. NCBI lineage: Eukaryota > Metazoa > Chordata > Chondrichthyes > Carcharhiniformes > Scyliorhinidae > Scyliorhinus > Scyliorhinus canicula. Next base: position 89,779,828 of record NC_052157.1, read on the forward strand.
CAAATGAACATGACAATCCTGATTATTTTGCTGTCAGTCTGGTCTCAATAAAATTTGAGGCGGTTTTGCAGGTATCAATTATTGTTTCTAATAATCAGCTAGCTGGGTGACTCACTCTATTGGGAGAGCAGGACACAACCATGTCACCTGGATCTTCAACAGAGACTGAACAAAGGGACAAAACATTTCTGTACAGATACATTCAAGTTGCATCAAATTTCACATACATGCGACCAACTAAGGCAACATTAATGAATGCAAAATTCCAAAAGCTGTCACTATACACTTCTTCACCTGGCCATATATCCTGATTTTCTCATTTCACGTTCCTCAGCCCTGGGCTTACTTCACGTTCTTCAGTACTTGGGGGGCCCTTTCACTCAGCATTCTCGTCCTAGCAACTGCCCCTCACCCCTTCCTGGCCATGCTTTGCTTAGTTCCTTTGCTCCGGCTCTTATACCCGGGTATACTCTACATTATCCTAACAAATTATCCCATTTTGTATCACATTCGTTTGCTCAATTCCTCATTCCCCCCTTTTATAATTTCAACGTAACCTATTTTTCCAAGCCCTAGCTGTGCTCAGGATTCCACTCTCGCAGAATCCTGCTGCCACTGCCCGCACGCAGAGGGGCAGGGGACTGTGATAGGGTCTAGAGTCCTGACAGCGATTTCACCGGGAGATGGAGATGACAAAACTTTGGTCGCTGTGCCGTTAAAAATGAAGAAATATCCTTGACCCTTATACAGGCTAGCATGACAATCAGTAAATGGGATGAGCAGGAAACCCCAGTAGCCCAGATTATCCAACCTTGGAATGCACATGTGGGCTTCCTGGCAATGTGGAAAGCCAACTTCTCGTACGACCGGGGCTCTCTATTGGAAGTGAAGTGGTGGGGTATATACGCCCTCCAACGTTGAAGGTTATCATACTGTGATTGGGAGTCATCCCGAGGAAAGGGAAGGCAAATAGGTGGTGGGGTCGAACTTGGAACGTAAGGAAGAGTAACTTGCTCGGGCGGTGGCTCGGAACGCTGACAGTGAACCACCGTTTTGGGGATTTCCCCAAAGCGGTGAGGCGGAAAATAACCTAGACAACGACGCGGGGTTCGGGTAACAGACAACCCGTCCCTGGCCATACATGCGGTGGTAATTTTGGCGGAAGAGATTCATGCTGCCCAGGTTCCCTTCGCTCTGGGACCAAAGTGAAGTAAGTATACCTCCTGATAACCTGCGTGCCCGTAGTGCCTCCCTTCCTACTCGTTCCGTACTCTTGCTATTTTTCCTCTCTCCCCTACAACCTTTTCCTACCCCCTCCACACGGTCTGATTTTAACTTTATGGTTCCAGTCTTATCACATCCAAAATCAAATTTACAATTACTCCGAAAACAAGGCAATATCCATGCAATATTCCCTTCCCATCGCCGGGACCAATATAATTGTTCATTGTCCGTTAACTTGATAACCTTCCATGTGTCGACACTATGCCCTCGTACATGGGGGCAGCGAAGAACGTCACCTCTACATAAGTGAAATGTCCTTGTAGTTTGGTCGAGATTACAGGTTATTGGATTATGTTCCAAGTGAGGCTAATCCGAGGACAGCATAGGCTGCCCGCATCCAAATCGTCATGCTCCACACATGTAAATCAGCGCTGGGGAAAGGAGGCAGGTTAGTGATTGACCATTTTGCAGTGGTGGAGGTGGACCCAAGCACTCCGCCCCTCCACTTCAACTGCAGTGAGGGTGGTAAGGAGAACGTGGAACGTCTCCTTTCACTGTGGCTCTAAGCCTTTTCGAGTCCAGTTCTTAACAATGACATAACTACCAGGCTGCACTGAAAGCGAGCTATGTAATGGGGACAGTTACGGGTGAGCCGCTCGGAGAAGTCCATGGAGTTCCCAGAAGGCTTTAGTGGATTCTTGAAGATAGTTAGTCCTTTCTTCAGTCATATGGTCAAACTGGACCACTCTGGGAACAGGCAGGTACCAGGGGGTACTAATGTGCCTGCCATTAAAAGTCTCGGCAGGAGAGAGGGGGCCGATCCCGCAGGTGTGACCCGCCGCTGGAAGAGGGCAGCGGAGAGCAACTTAAGCCACATTAACCCCGTGTCCGCTCGCTAGTTGTCCAATTTGGTTTTGAGTGTCTGCATGTGCCTCTCAACCAAGCCGGACGTCAGTGGTCAGTACGCACAGTGGAATTCCTGGCGTATGCCCGACCGGGAGCAGAACTCCTCGTTAATCTGTCCAAGAAATGGGGCCCGTTATCAGAACTTAACTGAGCTGGTATTCCGTACCTAAACACCTCATCACATTTTTGCAGCCATTGGCTCTCCGTCCAGCTTCCGTCTGGTGTGATGGTCACCAGTAATGGGATGTCATCTTGGTGAGTGGCGATGGGCCGAGTCTCTCGGCATCATCCGAGCCACAGCCATCTTTCAACACACATAAAGGCATCCAATGATTATACAGTATACAATTATAATAACCAGTATTATCAATACATGCATCAGGTAAAACCCCATTACAGAGCTATGAGAGATAACTCTGAGCTGAATCCTGCTGTAGGGTTTATATCCCCCGTATTGTTGTAATGACTGGCAACTATCCCTCATCCTACAAGATAATACATGGCTTAGAAAGGGTGGACGCAAAGAAACTGTTTCCGTTAGGCGAGGAGACGAGGACCCGTGGGCACAGCCTTAGAATTAGAGGGGGTAAATTCAGAACAGAAATGCGGAGACATTTCTTCAGCCAGAGAGTGGTGGGCCTGTGGAATTCATTGCCGCGGAGTGCAGTGGAGGCCAGGACGCTAAATGGCTTCAAGGCAGAGATAGATAAATTCTTGATGTCGCGAGGAATTAAGGGCTACGGGGAGAATGCTGGTAGGTGGAGTTGAAATGCCCATCAGCCATGATTGAATGGCGGAGTGGACTCGATGGGCCGAATGGCCTTACTTCCACTCCTATGTCTTATGTCTTATGGTCTTATGTCATTCGTATGTAAATGGCATCATGTGAAAACTGCAGGGAAATCAATGGTAAATGCATCCATCTCGCAGACCAGTGTTGATAGACCCTTTGTATTGTTCTTTCCTCAAGTCCAATCACCGTGAACCAGAGTTGTCGCCGCCGAGGAAGGTCAGACAATAGCTATGTCCGTGTGTTCCACTACCTCCAAGGTACCTGACTACCTTGGGGTAGCAACACCGTAGACGCTTCCTCGTGTCCCTTAGAAACAGCGCACAATTGAGTCCATCAGCGACCAAAAAGTATTTTATCCCTCACAGTTTTTTTTTAGGAAGTGCTTTCTGTTTCTCACTGAAATGACAAATTATCATATCATGTATTATCCACGGATCGCATTGCTTTATTATTTGCAGGAGTTTGAACCGATCCTCTTTCTATTCCTGACTTTCTTACACTAACGCCTGGCTTACTTGAGACAATAGCTCAGTTATCTTCAAACCCCTTTCGTCTATTATCATTTTCCTTACAGCATAAAGTGTATACTTGCCATTATTTGTTTGTTTGTCTTTTTTTTACATTCAATAACACTACTCGCACATTTAATGCAGTTAACTTTTTGGGGTTACAACCCAATTGAAGCCATACATAACAGTCCCTAACAACTTACAGGACATTTCATCTGTAACAACTGTTATACTCTCCAATGCCACATTGGTTGCTGCATTGGTTACATATTTCCGCTCGTGGCATCAAGTTGCTAAGATCCTTAAACTACTACCATTTAAAATACGGGTGTTTCCCGTTAGTCGCTGCTGCCAGCAGAGGCCCTTAATAACTCCACCGCATAATGCGCGCCCCATGGAGACCACAGATCATACTTCAGCGAATGTCCAGTTATAGATGCCTGACCGGTGGTTTCACTTATTCAGTAATAATTTCATATTTTGATTTGTTTCTAACCCGTAATGTTTTTCTTCCGGGCTCTATCATTTCATTCGCTCAAACATCTAGCCAATTGTATCATTAATTTTCCCCCATACTTTCTGAAACATTCTTCTTCAGAGTGTAAATTCTTGATGTCGCGAGGAATTAAGGGCTACGGGGAGAATGCTGTAGGTGGAGTTGAAATGCCCATCAGCCATGATTGAATGGCGGAGTGGACTCGATGTGCCGAATGGCCTTACTTCCACTCCTATGTTTTATGGTCTTATGGTTGTTCAGGTTCTTCATCTGTATTATTGTTGCTTCATCTGGAACCCAAATGAACAGGTCAAAGGCAGAGAGGGTCCTATTTCTTGATTTGTATCTTCCTATCCTTGCTTGGATGTTCCAGAAGTACCCTCTCCAGGACCTTCGGATTTCCATTGCCACCATTCCTCCTTTACTAACTCAGTGATTCAATCAGGTCGATACTTTCCTTGATACATTTCCGATACTGCTACTGCATCTACTTTAATGTTTCTCATTCTGATTGTAATAGGATTTTTTTTTAAAGCTAAATCCCGATCAAGACAATTTCACTGTATAATCTGTCCTATCGATACTGCTAATAGGTTTCAATTCGCTGGCATCTTGACACCCACAGCCAACCATTCCTTTTTCCATTGACCGAACGGTAGCGGGATTTGATCTATCCTGTGGCACGGTATCATTGCAGTGATGCAGTCTCTTAGCACTGTGATGTTAATTTTACGTCCCCATGTTATCCCAACAGCAAAAACCGCGTATTCCGTCACTAATCGATACCACAAGATTGTCACTTCCCCACACTTCTTTGCCAATCACTTGTCGTCAGCTAGGTTTGATCTGCAGTAATTACAATTTGCCATTAGCACACCATCCCATGGTCAAAATTTATCTTGTGGTCACAAACTTCAATCATCAGTATTGCTGATTACCGAGTAGTGTTATTGCTTTGAACCGAAGCATTTCCTCATTTCTATTGTTCTAAATGCAATATCAAATCATCCGACTACGCTGCATCTGTCATTCTCCTAAGTTTCTAATGATTATTCCTTGACCAAACTACTGGGCGACAGGACGTGCATCACCTTTGACACGATGTATCATTATGTTCACAATGAATTATTTTAAACTGGGGACCAATTCTCTAATGCAACTTCCCCCGTGCTTCTGGCAGCTGTGATTAAAAAGTACTAATTATTTCTGCTGATCCTGGGAAATAGAGGGCCTGCATACTCTCATGTCCATTCCCCCATCGGTGTTTCAGATTTTATTCACCCTGTTTCTTCACCGTTTTCTTTCCTGAAATGTTTAAAATGGATGTTCATCTAGCTTGTTTTCGTCCTCCGTAACTTTAATACCATCTGTATATACCAACTCTGTTTTTCTAACTGATTTATCAAGTTTCTTTCCCTGGTAACATTATGAATAAATATTAAGACAGGGTGTGAAAGAATGGTTTCCCACCTTTCCCATCGAGCTGTATTCGCGCCTTGATGGCAACCCTGTCTCTTGGTTAACTCTGTCAGTTCTAAAATTCAGTTTTAACCCTCTCCTGTCCTTTTTTCGTATGGCTGACAGACATTTTGCGATGCCCAAAAAATGTTATTCATCGCTTGCCCTATTTCCTCTCTCTGTTTGATAAGTGTCTGAGTACTATGATTAGCAAGCACCATGCCATATCCATTTGCGTACAGATCAGATTTAATGCAGAAATCGTCCCTTCATGTCTCCGGATGTAGCCGGTTTTAACTAGTCCAAACTGCGCTTCACTGGTCCACCTAAAATCCCTTTTCCAAAGTTTAATAAATGGGGCTAGCAGAAAGACTAAAGTCTTCCAAACCTGGTCTCAAGTACCACAAAGTTCTCACGATTTGCTGAACCCCACTTCATGAAATGGGCGCTGTGATTTTAGTAAATGTCTCTCTTATCCCAACACTGGCCTCCCTCCCTTCCTTTCACACTGAATACCCTAAACAATCGGCTTCGCTCCTGTCAGTCTGGCATTTCTTTACCCCTATTTTAGATCCTACTTCACTAAGTATTTTAATAATGTTGGTCACTCTTTCAACATGTGTCCCCTGATCATCATCTCCAATTAACACATCATCAATATATACTAAAGCGAAGTCATCTTTAATCAGCTCCCTTACTGTTGCCTGAAAGTGTTTCGGGGAATTAACATATACTTGTGGCAATTTACAATATACGTAATGTATCGTGCCAAAGGTAAATGCTGTCTTTTCCCTGATTTCTGGGTATAACGAAACACTCCAGTATCCGTTGGCTGAATCTACAGTAGTTAAATAAGTTTTGCCTGCTACCGTCTCCAATATAGTTGGTGAATTTATTAAATACCGTTTATCCTTCTTTTTTTGTGACCGTGTTTATTACATTGAAATTCGTTACAATTCTAAATGTACCATCAGGCTTGCTAACTGCCTGAAGTGGGCTATTCGTCGATGCATATGGGACTTCTTGAATGATTCCCTGCTGTTCCAACTCTTTGATCATTATCTCCAGCTCGCATTTGGCACCTCGGATCAAGTGATATTGCTTTTACGGCCTGTAACGGTTTCCCTGAATTGTGTGCTGGAATTCTGTGCTGATTAACCCTGTGTACTTCTTTATGTTGCTAGTTTTGCTTTCAATATTTCCTCCAGTTTTTATATCTCAATTTTTCTTTTTATGCATCTACTTTATGAATCTTTTCATACCATCAGATTCTCATTTCCTGATACTGCAAGTAATATTCCCAATCTAAGCTACAGTCCCATATATTTATTCCCTCAAGCTCCATCTGCTTCAAATATGGCTGGCACTAGGACCCGGTGGAGCTGTGCCATATCGCTTCCGTGAAATCAGACACATCTTGATCCCTTTGTTCCAGGCCGATGCCGAGTTCAAACTAATCATTTACAAATCCCAATCGATATATTTTGATTTCGCTTTTTGCTTACCTCCTGAGAATTGTGTCCGAATTAACTCCCACAATGTTAATCATTATTACTGATTTTAAAAAGATCGTTCAAACACTTACCCCGTTTTAAATCTCACTTTAACTGCCGTGTATTCGCACCTCCTAATTGTTGTGGAACTTCGTTTTGCAGAACACAGCATTTTAAAAACCAGGAATACCAGAGGAAGTTCACAAATTCTTATTAAACAGACTCATTCATTCGTTGGAGATCTCCATTCAAACAAAATGATTTCAAAGTATTATACTTCCATTCATCTGAACCAAACGAACAATATAAGTTAAAATTTGCAAAGAACCCACACGAGAATTTTAACAATCCTGAGAGCTCCGCGTTCCGATACAGTTCTAAACTTCTGGTTCCGCCTAGTGGCCACTCATCTCCCAATTCGTTGTTTCACTCACCAATATTCCAAAAAATAAAATTTTAATTTAGCCAATATTAATTGTACGGAATTGAATTGTGTCAGAACATTCCATCAGCGGTCATAAATGAATTGCCTCTGTGACAATGCCTCAACCCGTTATCAACCTTTAACTGAACTGTCACTATGATAATCCCCTCAGTTCTGTAATCAGCCTTCAACTGAACTATCACTATGATATTCCCCTCAAATTCTCATTAACCCTCAGTCGTACCTACATCGATTGAAATGAATTCTTCTAATCCGCCAGACTGACCTTTGATTTAGCCGAGACGATCTTACCTGATCAAATGCGAGTGATTGGACTGTAATCAGACTACGAGAGATGAAACTCGACATGACCATTTTCCAGCTGCTCATACCGTGTGCCCATTTCCTCTTTCCCCGTCCGAGATCAGTCCAATTCTGATTTCGCAAATGAGAGGTGATTGTCTGGAGAAATTCCAACTTCCAGCACCAAATGACAATCCTGATTATTTTGCTGTCAGTCTGGTCTCAATAAAATTTGAGACGGATTTGCGAATATCAATTATTGTTTATTTTAACCAGCTAGCTGGGTGACTCACTCTATTGGGAGAGCAGGACACAACAATGTCTCCTGGACCTTCAACAGCGAGTGAACAAAGGGACAACACATTTCTGTACAGATACATTCAAGTTGCATCAAATTTCACATACATACAACCAAATAAGGCAATGTGCAAATTTCCCACAGGCTATCCCTATACACTTCTTGACCTGGCCATATATCCTGATTGGCTCCTCTCACATTCCTCAACCCTGATCTTATTTCACATTCTTCAGCCCTTGGGGAGACCATTTCATTCAGCATTCTCGTCCTAGCAACTGCCCCTCACCTCTTCCTGGCCAGGTTTTGCTGAGTTCCGTTGTTCGTTTCTGATAAACTCATTACCCTACTCTCCGACTCTTATACCCGGTTCTATCCTCCACATTACCCTAACTAATTATCCCATTTTGTATCATATTCATTTGCTCAATTCCTCAAACAGACCCTTCTGCCCTCCAAGCCTTTGCCGACCGTGGTACCTGCCTAAAATAACAAAGTGTACACTTACGGAGTCAATTTCCTTCCATTCCAGCCCTGCTCACATATTTGTCTAGATGCCCATTAAATACCGCGATTGTGCCTGCTCCCACCAGCTGCCCAGGGTGCCTGTACCGTATATTTGCCACCATCTGTGTAAAGAAAACTTGTCGCGCACATCTGTCCTAAACCGTTCCACATGCACTTAAAATCGATGTCCACTAATACTTGTCTCTGCTATCCCAGGAAAGGCCATATGACTATCCACTCTTATCATGCGAGTGCAATCTTGTAGACCTCTTTCAGGACGCTTTACAGCCTCCAAAGCTGCAGTGACAACCGACCAACTTAATCTAATCTCCCGCCATAGCTAATGTCCCGTACCAGCCTCCGCGGACATGCGCCGGAATGTGGCGACTAGGGTCTTTTCACAGTAACTTCATTGAAGCCTACTCGTGACAATAAGCGATTTTCGTTTTTCATTTTCATGTCGTCCATACCAGGCAACATCACAGTAAATCGTCTCCGAATGTGTATGATCAGACCTACTAGTAAACATTTTATTGTATTCAATCACATCCCCTTTGAGTATAACGTTAAAATTATTGGCGTTGGCGAAACTTCCCGAACTTTTAATATGTAATACATGCTGTCCTGTTATCAATCTTCGGAAAGGTATTTGGAGAGCCTTCAATCGGAGCACATTAAATAAATGCATTAAACAGAAAACTGTACGTTCTGCGTGCTCTCATTAAAAGTCTGTACAACGACAGAAACACCAATGTATATCCCATTCATCCTTGCAATGCAGATCAATATTGAATTCCTCTGCCTTCTTTCTTGCTGACACTGAATTATAAAGTCGGACATTTTCTGCATGAGTACCTTGATAGAAATATCAGGCCTAGCTCAAAAGCATACGACAAAGTTACCACCAAAACGTCACTTGTTCCACCAGAGGCCCAAACATCCTGGACCACTGCTACACAAATATCAAACATGCATACCGCTCTATCGCCGGCACACACTTTGGCAAATCTGACCACCAGGCTGTGCTCCTGCTCCCTGCTTCTATGCAAAAATTGAAGCCAGGGAATCCGTCTGAGAATGTTGCACATTGTTGGTACCTGGGATCGGATGATCTCTGGCGGGACTGCATAGAGTCAGTGGACTGGGCAGTATTTAAAATCTCTGCGAACAGCCTGAACGAGTACGCCACTACAGTACTGACTTCATTAGTAAGTGTGTAGAAGACTGTGTGCCAAAGAAACAATTCCACGTGTCTCACAACCGGAAACCCTGAATGAACAGGGATGTCCACTGTTTGCTGATGCGCCAGTCAGACGACGCTGAACTCCGCAAGAAAGCCAGATATGATCTAAAGAAATCCATCAAAGATGCTAAAAGACAGTACCGGGCCACGCTCGAGTCCCAGGCTAGCCACACAGATCCCCACCATCTATGGTAAGGTCTGCAGGACATAACAGGCTACAAAATGAAGGCATGTAAAATCGCAGACTCCAACGCACCCCTCCCTGACAATCTCAACGCATTCCATGCCGGCTTTGAGCAAGAGGTTGGCGAGAGCGAGACCTCCACCCTAGAAGGAGCGGATCAACTTGTATCTGAGATCACCACTACAGACGTCAGAGCAGCCTTCTCGAAGGTCAACCCATGGAACTCCAGTGGCCCGGTACGGTATCTGGACGAGCACTCAGGCCTTGCGCGGATCAGCTGGCGAGGTATTCGCAGACATCTTCAACCTCTCTTTCCAACATTCTGAGGTACCTATCTGCTTAAAGAAGCTGACCAGATCCCTGTACCACAAACAATTAAGCAGCGTGCATTAATGGCTATCGTCCAGTGGCTCTGACATCCTTCATCATGAAGTGCTTCAAAAGGTTAGTCATGGCACGAATGAACTACAGCTTCCCTGATTACCATGGTCCACTACAGTTCGCCTACCGCTGCAACAGGTCAACAGCAGACTCAATCTCCATGGCCCTGCAATCTACCTTGGAACTCCTAGATAACAAAGACACCTACGTCAAACTCCTATTTATCGATTACATTTCAGCCTTCAACACCATCATTCCTACGCAACTCATCTCCAAACTCTGTGGCATTGAACTCGGCACCTCCCTCTGCCCACTGGATTCTGAACATTCTGACCCACAGTCCACAATCAGTAAATATAGGCAAGAATACCTCCTGCACGATCATCCTCAACAGCGGTGTCCTACAAGGCTGTATCCTCAGCCCCCTACTATAATCTTCATACACCTATTCCACTCCAACTCGATTTTCAAATTTGCTGATGACACCACCGTACTGTGTGAGATTTCAAACAATGTCGAGACACAGTCTAGAAATTAGATAGAGAATCTGGAGAACTAGTGCGCCGACCATAATCTCTCCCTCAATGTCAACAAAACGAAGGAAATCATCATCGACTTCAGGAAGCACAGTGGAAAATATGCCCCTGTCGACGTCAATGGGAACGAAGTAGAAATAGTCGAGAGCTTCAGGTTTTTCGGTGCACAGATCACCGAAGCCTCTCTTGCCCCCCCCCCCCCGCCAATGCCGACACTATAGTTAAAGAAGTACACCAACGACTCGACTGAGCTACAGCCCTTGCCAGCTTCTACAGATGCATCGTAGAAAGCATTCTTTATGGTTGTATCAAAGCTTGGTTTGCAGCCTGCTCTACCCATGTCCGCAGGAATCTGCAAAATGTCGTGAATGTCGCCCAGTACATCACTCAAAGCAGCCTCCCAGCACTGACTCTATCTATAATTCCCGCTGCCTCAGAAATGCAGCCAGCATAATTAAGAACCCCACTCACCCCGCACATACTCTGTTCCACCTCCTTCAATCAGGAAAAAGATACCAAAGTCTTAGATCACGCACCAACCGACTCAAGAACAGCTTCTTCCCGACTGCCAGCATACTTTTGAATGGACTTACCGCATATTAAGTTGATATTTTCGCGACACCTTGGTAAAACTGTAACATTATATTTTGCCATCTCTCGGTGCTTCCTTAGGCACTGCTGCATTGTTTGTACAGCATGCAAGAATCAATACTGTTCGCTGTATACTAATACATGTGACAATAATAAATCAAATCAAATATTTGCATTAACTTTAAACATTTTTCTTCCAATTAGTGGCACACAGCTATTACTCCTGTTGTCAAAGCCGAAAGGAATAAATTTTACAAAGCAATATCCCATCATCCAAATATTCGTTGGTTCACTGAAAATTATTTACATCCCTTGAAGAGTGGTTGTGAACGCCACGCAAGCTAACTTAATACTTGCGTCTATGTTATCAGAAAATCCGGATGTAAAATGTGACATAGCGTCATGCCCATGGCCGCAAGCCTCCCAACACCGTAAATCCGATTGAGTTGTGACAAAAAATTGTCGCAACTTTCGTATTAAAGACAGATTACACCACCTGCTCGCTGCAATAACGGACAATCATATATATACATCTTTTCATTTAACGCGCAATTTGCATCGCCAATCCACTTACCCTGCCCATCTTTGGGTTGTGCGGGTGAGACCCACCAAGACGCAGGGAGGATGTGTAACCACGGCACGGGCAGTGATCAGGTACTGGCGTCAAACGCGGGTCTACGGCACGATGGAATAGCAATGCTAAGCAGATCGGGCAAAACTTCAGATTTCAGTGCAGACTCAATGGCCTGCATGTCTTCATTCGGTGATGTAGGAATTCTATGATTTCAAGATTTACCTTTATAAATATATGTTAACTTCGATGGATTATCTTATGATGCTTAAAATTATTGTTTGTGAGGAAATCACAGTGGCGCAGAGAGTTAGCCCTGCAGCTTCACCGCGCCGGGGTTCCAGCATCGATCCCGGATCTAGGTTACTGTCCACGTTCAGTTTGCACATTCTCCTCATGTTTGCGGTGGGTTTCGTACCCAGAAACGAAAGATGTGCAGCGTAGCTGGATAGCCCACACTAAATTGCCCCTTCATTGGAAAAAAAACAACTGTGTACTCCAAAATCGTAAAAAATATAGATATTGTTTGTACTTTAAGTAAGCTATTTCAAAATGTTCCATGTTCGACCAAGAGGTTTATTGTTCCCAACATTTTTTTTATCATGCATCGTTCTCCACAGCCCACGCTATAGTTTTGGATCATTACAATTATGCTTGGAGATGTTCACCATCTATGACGTTACCAGAATGCAGTCATTTTTTTTTCAAGAATGCAGACGATGCAACCAGCATGTCTTCAGCCCCCTGTATAAAGCGTCAAGGATGCAACCCACCCGTTCCAAAGGACGGGTCAAACACTAATTTATTTGCTGGCATTCCATTTTCTGAGTCCTTGCTATATATTTATTTTTTCCTCGCTCTCTATTGTTCCATCATTTAATACTATAATTGGTACAGTTGTGTCACCTTGACGCGTGAAGGCAGATACAAAGCATATGTTTAGTTTCTTGACATTTATCTGTGTGTTTTCATTCATTCCCCAGTCTGTGGTCTCAAAGACAATATCACAAATAAATTCAAACTAGTTGAATTTCAGTCATCGGTTACTGGCGCAGGACAAACCTTTGCATCGTTGCATATATTATTTTTAAAAATTTAACATAACTCTAAGCGTTTTCAATTAGATTACACTGTTTATTCCTCTCGGGCAGATTTATTTTTCTTTTGCAATATAAATAACTTTTTGAATGTGTCATGAAGCAGCTCTGACAACTGACCAACACATTTGTCGACTCGTTTAATGTTACATTCATTTTGATTTCAATATTGTCTGTCTTTAAAGCACTTTAATTTCCTTCAATAAAATAATTACATTAGATTCAGAAAAAAACTCAGTGAATTACTGAATGTGACCATCCATCGTGATACTTTCACTCGTCTCGCATCATCTGTTATGAATTGATTAATGAATGCCACCTGGCAATACAACAAAAGTTTATGAAATAGCGCGGTGGCGAGATGATTCCCTCAAGTATTGTTACATGAAGATGCAGAATATATTTCTGAGCAGCACGGTAGCATTGTGGATAGCACAATTGCTTCAGAGCTCCAGGTTCCCAGGTTCGATTCCAGTTTGGGACATTGTATGTGCGGAGTCTGCACATCCTCCCCGCGTGTGCGTGGGTTTCCTCCGGGTGCTCCGGTTTCCTCGCACAGTCCAAAGATGTGCAAGTTAAGGTGGACTGTCCATGATAAAGTGCCCTTAGTGTCCAAAATTGCCCTTAGTGTTGGGTGGGGTTATGGGGATAGGGTGGAGATGTTGACCATGGGTAAGGTGCTCTTTCCAAGAGCCGGTGCAGACTAGATGGGCCGAATGGCCTCCTTCTGCAACGTAAAATCTATGATAAAAATATACCCTACAAATCTATCTTGTAGGATGGTCTGCAGGAACTGTTTGGAAATTAAAATTGCTTAGGATTTATTATATGATCATTACAAAACCGCCATTGTTTATGGATTCGTCGTTTAAACGTAACATTCAAAGTGCATGAAAAATCGAGTCAATCAAGAGGGCATTATCTGATAGCATGAGGGAAGCAACGGGGAGGTGGACAAGGAGAAAGCAGGAAATTGCATTAATTAATGATGCTCTTTTGAAGAGCAGGTGCTGATAGTATGGTCATATTGACATCCGCCTGGCCTTAACCTTTCTGTGGACATGAAACAGCGTGTAAAACATAGCTGTAATTTGTCGCAGCATTGGCTTATTTTCATTGCGATTTCGTCTCGTCGAGCATAATATTTGTCAAAATGCTGATTCTGAAATGAATTAATTTCTCAGGATGTTACTTAGTCCAATGTATATTATCAGATTCTCTCACTTCAAAATAGCACGAACTAGCTAGAATTTCAAAATCGACAGTCGTTGTGCTTACCTAAATCGTCCATATCTTCCTTGCACGCAACAAGTTCTAAAATGGTTAAATGTAAAGTCTGAGAAAACTCACAATAAACAAGTTCAAATCTTTTTCTCTTCAACAGTTTACGAAAGTCAACACACGTATAATAAAATGGGGGGAACATTTACTGCAATTGTGTAGGGCATTGGCTTGGTCACACCTGGACTATTGTGTTCAGTTTTGGTGCCCTTATCTGAATAAAGGTTTTCTTGCTCTGGAGCGAGTTCAGTGAAACTTTCCCAGGCAGATTACTGGAATTGCGTCACTGTCATATGAGGACTGATGTCGTCGGTTAGGACTATATTCATTTGATTTCAAAATGGTGACAGGAGATCTCATTGAAATATACACAGTTCTAAAATGATTAAACACGCATAGATTCAGAAAGGATGCTCCCGATGGTAGTTGAGACAGGAACTAGGGATCATCGTCGAGGATAAGGGATAAATCTCTTAGGACTGACGTGAGGCGACATTTCTTCAACCAGCGAGTGGGGAATCTGTTGAAATATGCGATCACAGAGTGTATTGAACCCCAAATATTGTGTAATTTCAGAATAAATTAGGTATACCTCTTGGAGCGAAAGACATCAAGGGATATGCGAGGAAGGCGGGATCAGGGTATTGAACTAAATGATCAGCCATCATTATAATCAACGGAGCAGCAGGCGCAAATGGTTAACTACCCTCCTACTGCTTCTCTTTCCCCATATGCTACGTTTAAGCTTCCATGCACCTGGTAGAAGAGTTCTGGGTAAAATGTATTCTAAATTCGGAATGTAAATACACAACCATCCCATATCTATTGAACAGTACAGCGACGGACTCGCTCAGTAGATCACGGGAAATGCACACGTGATCCAAAAAGCCCAAAGACACGGGGCTCAATTCTGCAGACCATGCCGTTTTCTGGCTGTGTGATATCTGCTCTGGCGGCTTATCAATGAGGTTGCCCATTGAAGCCCCGCCACGCCTCTGGGAAATCTGTGGTGGGATGTGCTACAGGCAGCAACAGAGAATCGCAATGCCGGGACAATTTAGGCCAAGGTATTCTGATTCACCCTCTGAAAACTGAATGGAAGTAATTCCAGCCATGGTGTTCAGATTCAACCTTTGATACCTGATCCTACGCCAGTTCCGTTACCATATGAATGATGACTTCTGATCCAATGAAGAAATAACATCGTCCAGTGCTACAACGACATTTGACTTCCCATTAATCCCAATCGAAAAAACAACAAATGTGTTTTATATTCTGGTTCGGAGCGCATGTTTCACAATTACCGCTTTCTTTTGACTTCAATTTTAATTCTGCAATGGAGGAAATTGTTGACAGTGAGAGAGAAAAAACGATTACGATTGTTATAAACATGCAGAACTTGCAAATCGTCGCGCGATATTTGGAAACTTTGATCACGTCAAATATTGTGTTCGATAATTTTCCGATTGGAGCCAATTTAGATGTCTACGATATCTACGGTCAGCGCAACTGTCTGAGGATACAGTGGCTTTGGGGGCGATTTATTGGAGATTCCACACAGTGCAGCAATTTGAAAAATTTCCTTCGACTCCACTTGACATTGTACACGTAAAACATGTGCTTGTCGCATGTGTCTCGGAAATTTCCAACGAATAAATGATACTTTCGTTATGAAAAGAATAATAATGGCCATTAAATTCCAGGTCGAAAAGGGATCACCCGTGCAGCATTTGAGCAAAACCATTAGGTCTGCTGCAACTAAAACATAAGAGAAAAGCAACACCTGCATCAAAAACATTAAACGTGTTGACAATATCGTCTTAGAATTCGAATATAGTCAACCAAAATAAAGCTGTTGAGTCTAGTTATCACAGTAAATCGCAAAACGAAGAGCTTGGGCGGGATTTTGCATTGGCTGTCATTGGAATCGGAAAACACTATTTTGAGGAGAATGGGGTTTAACATCAAATTCCTGGCAGGCACAGGTTTCACGCCAAATCGCAATTCTCAGGTGCCTCGAAGGTGGAGTCAAGGTGTTCCAATCTACACGTACAGTAAACGGCATTGGCATATTATTAGGGGGCCAGGTTAGGCATTCTCCGGAGCCTCCGCGATTCGCGCCTCGACCCGCGATGTCCCGATACCGAGGTTCACTTGTGGTGTTACAAAACCGGGAATCAGGCGACATGGCTGAGGAGGGAGCGAAACGACATGGAACACGGAGAAGCGTGACCTTGGGCTGCCTGGCCTCACATTGGCCTGGTTGGCTGCGGTGGTGGGGCGCATAGCAGGGCCGGGGTCGGACCAGGGTAGGGCTATTCGGCCGCAGTGACCCACCACGGGACTGGAGCAGTGCCCTGGCATGAACCATCATTGCTACAGCCTAAAGGCAGCCGTAGCGCTGTTCACCACACTGAACACGAACCTCGGCGGTGGTGGACATGCTAGGGCGCAGTCTGCAGAGCCAACCGAATACCTTATATAGCCCGATGGACCTGGTCGGACATAGCCATATGCGCCATGCTTGAAACTCGGCCTTTCAACACCTGTCGACAATGGATATTGGAATTCAAAAAGAAAGATGGACTTCCTCCTATGTCGCTGAGCCCAGCGGTTGTACAATATGGAGCTGCTCGAGGAGGAAGATCATATAGCGCAAGAGCCGGTCTCAGCAGGGCTTCAGTGAAATGAGCGACAGCCGCTGAGGATGCAGAGTTGGTAGCCCAACAGGCGAAGGAGGTAGTGCAAAGGAGGTGCTGCATGAGTGATCGTGTTTACCAGCAGCGCCTGTCACCCGAAGCCTGCCAGATTGTCATGCCACAGAAGACGCTAGCTGATCAGCCGGGACCGTGCAACATTCATGACAGGTAATGCCTCACTGGCACCACCGGGGAATGGAGGAGGTTACCTGCTCCTGGTGGGTGTCAAGGTAACGGCTGCGCTGACGTTCTATATCACGGGCTCCTTCTTGGCACAATGTCGGAACCTGGCCGGGATCTCACACAATTCGGTACACTTGTGCATGAGGGCTGGCCCGGAGGTCCTATATGCCCAGTCGACAAAATTCATCAATTTAATGTGTACCGAGTGCACAAGGATGCGCCGGTCAGCGATGTCCTCAAGGCGCAAACGAGTGTTGGGCACGATGCATGACGCTCTACGAGTTCATGCAGATGGCAGGCTGCTCTACCAAAACTAAGAGGATTCCACCCGATCCACGTGCAGCTGATGTGTGACCGGCACATGCGCATCATTCATATCTGCTCCCTACATGTGGGCAGTGTAAACGACACGTTCATCCTGGCACATTGAATATATCCTGCTCTCTTTGAGGTGCACCCCCAGCTGAGGGTGGGGGTAGTTGGCTCGTGGGTAACAGGGATTATCCACTGCGGTCGTGGCCGACGAAACCTTTCCGAACGGACCGGACCGACGGCAAACCCGTTCCAACGATGCCCGTGCAGCAGCTTCAGGAGCGGTGTTTAGGCTTCCTGAATATGGGGTACAGTTGCCTGGCCCACTCTCCAGGGGCCCTCCTGTATAGGGCTAGGTCGGACACAATGCATCGTAGCGAACTGCTGCACCATGAATGCTCGGCCTGAACCGATGAGGAGGATTCGGCGCAGGCCGCGATGGGAGACAATTGGACCGTGAGAGGCACCAGAGGCCGCACAATACTTATGCCAAGGCCAACGTGAACATGACGCTCAAATAGCTTCCATGTTCATCGTATACGGAGTATTGGACAGGGAACCGGGCATTGCATCCCATCCACTTACCACACACATGTCCATTTAATCACCATATCCAATCTAATCCATGGGGTGTTGGTGGTGGGGAGGGGTAGGGTGGAAGCGAGGTAGTATGTGTGTACCGTGTGGGTACCGTGGTCAGGTGAAAGATGTTGGAGACAGCGTATAAGGGAAATTACTGTCATCCTCAGATTCGAGCTCTGGCATTTCCTGGATCTCGAGTGTATGGCCCCCGTCAGTGTCGATATTGTCATAGCTGCTCGGTTCCTAAGGCTTTAACTCTGGCTGTGGCTTGGGCACGGGCCATCAGTAGGTCAAACCACATTGCCAGCATGTTCTGCAAAACACAAGACTGGACACGTGATTAGACCATGGGCCGAGGGTGTGAGGGAGTGGTGCTGGTGTGTGTGAGGGATTGAAAAAACAAATGTGACACAAAATGGGATAAATAGTTAGGTTAATGTAGAGCACGGGCAGCACGGTGGCCTAGAGGTTAGCACAACCGCCTCACGGTGCTGAGGTCCCAGGTTCGATCCCGGCTCTGCGTCACTGTCTGTGTGGAGTTTGAACATTCTCCCCGTGTCTGCGTGGGTTTCGCCCCCACAACCCAAAAATGTGCAGAGTAGGTGGATTGGCCACACTAAATTGTCCCTTAATTGGAAAAAATAATTGGGTAATCTAAATTTATAAATAAAAGAAAGGTTAACGTAGAGCAGGAGTTCTCAACCTTTTTGAACCCATGGACCACTTTTCCTCTGAATTTCTTTTTGAGGACCCCCATAGCCATTCCACAGGGGAAAAAAAGCTTCTTATATGCGTGGTAAACTAATCCTAAAGTTCGTCTACCTTACCGTGAGTGTTGGAAACGGATTAGAGGTATTTTCGTACGTTGCCAAACTTATTCTAACATGAAAAGTAATGAAATAACTTTTTACTGACTAAATTGAATGAAATTACTCTAAAAATAACCAATTCATATCAAATATACACAGTTTCTCGTGATTACTGTGTTAAATCATTCATTAAACTTGTCAAGGAGAAACGTGGCATAAGCGTCAGGTCAACCTGGGTATGTAATAAGATGCTTCTGTCATTAAAGGTCCTCCGGGCTGTTCCTTGGGGACAATAGCCCGGGCAATCTTCAGCAACAACTGTCATTAAAGCACAATAAACCCATTTGTCATCAACCGGTATGGATTTTTTTTTCTCAGAATACAGTACCACAAAAATAAACACAGCTTTTTGGTTCTGAGCACCTTCAGCCCTCAAGGTAAATTAGATAGATTATATTCTCTCTTTGACCTTTGTCAGTGCGAGAGAGAGAGAGAGAGAGAAAGGTGAATATTCATCATGAAAACAAACATTTTTTTCTTCTACTTGATTCTCAGTAATAACAATTGTTCTGAAGTAGAATTGCTCTATGGACCACTAAAATATCACCGTGGACCCCCAATGCGGTATTTTTTTGTGTGGACCCAGAGTAATGTTACATGGACCCCCAGGGTCCATGTGGACCCCGTTTGAGAACCACTGGTCTAGATGCTGATTCTGAAATGAATGAATTTCTCAGGTTGTTACTTAGTCCAATATATATTATCAGATTCTCTCACTTCAAAATAGCACGAACTAGCTAGAATTTCAAAATCGACAGTCGTTGTGCTTACCGAAATCGTTCATATCTTCCTTGCACGCAACAAGTTCTAAAATGGTTAAATGTAAAGTCTGAGAAAACTTACAGTAAACAAGTTGAAATCTTATTCCCTTCAACAGTTTACGAATGTCAACACACGTATAATAAAATGGGGGGAACATTTACTGCAATTGTGTAGGGCATTGGCTTGGTCACACCTGGACTATTGTGTTCAGTTTTGGTGCCCTTATCTGAATGAAGATTTTCTTGCTCTGGAGCGAGTTCAGTGAAACTTTCCCAGGCAGATTACTGGAATTGCGTCACTGTCATATGAGGACTGATGTCGTCGGTTAGGACTATATTCATTTGATTTCAAAATGGTGACAGGAGATCTCATTGAAATATACACAGTTCTAAAATGATTAAACACGCATAGATTCAGAAAGGATGCTCCCGATGGTAGTTGAGACAGGAACTAGGGATCATCGTCGAGGATTAGGACTGACGTGAGGCGACATTTCTTCAACCAGCGAGTGATGAATCTGTTGCAATATGCGACCACAGGGAGTATTGAACCCCAAATATTGTGTAACTTCAGATTAAATTAGGTATACCTCTTGGAGCGAAATACATCAAGGGATATGCGAGGAAGGCGGGATCAGGGTATTGAACTAAATGATCAGCCATTGTTATAATCAATGGAGCAGCAGGCGCAAAGTGTTAACTGCCCTCCTACTGCTCATATTTCCCCTGATGCTATGTTTAAGCTTCCATGCACCTGGTAGAAGAGTTCTGGGTAAAATGTATTCTAAATTCGTAATGTAAATACACAACCATCCCATATCTATTGAACAGTACAGCGAAGGACTCGCTCAGTAAATCACGTGAAATGCACACGTGATCCAAAAAGCCCAAAGACACGAGGCTCAATTCTGGAGACCATGCCGTTTTCTGGCTGTGTGATATCTGCTCTGGCGGCTTATCAATGAGGTTGCCCATTGAAGCCCCGCCACGCCTCTGGAAAATCTGTGGTGGGATGTGCTACAGGCAGGAACAGAGAATCGCAATGCCGGGACAATTTAGGCCAAGGTCTTCTGATTCACCCTATGAAAACTGAATGGATGTAATTCCAGCCATGGTGTTCAGATTCAACCTTTGATACCTGATCCTACGCCAGTTACGTTACCATATGAATGATGACTTCTGATCCAATGAAGAAGTAACATCGTCCAGTGCTACAAAGACATTTGACTTCCCAATAATCTAAATCGAAAAAAAAAACAAATGTGTTTTATATTCTGGTTCGGAGCGCATGTTTCACAATTACCGCTTTCTTTTGACTTCAATTTTAATTCTGCAATGGAGTAAATTGTTGACAGTGAGAGAGAAAAAACGATTACGATTGTTATAAACATGCAGAACTTGCAAATCGTCGTGAGATTTTTTGAAACTTTGATCACGTCAAATATTTTGTTCGATAAATTTTCCGATTGGAGCCAATTTAGATGTCTACGATATCTACGGTCAGCGCAACTGTTTGAGGATACAGTGGATTTGGGGGCGATTTATTGGAGATTCTACATAACGGTACGAAGCAGAACGTGCAGCAATTTGAATAGTTTCCTTCGACTCCACTTGACATTGTACACGTAAAACATGTGCTTGTCGCATGTGTCTCGGAAATTTCCAACGAATAAATGATACGTTCGATATGAAAAGAATAATAATGGACATTAAATTCCAGGTCGAAAAGGGATCACCCGTGCAGCATTTCAGCAAAACCATTAAGTCTGCTGCAACTGAAACAAAAGAGAAAAGCAACAACACGTGCATCAAAAAAATAAAACGTGTTGACAATATCGTCTTAGAATTCGAATATCGTCAACTAAAATAAAGTTGTTGAGTCTAGGTATCACAGTAAATCGCAAAACGAAGAGCTTGGGCGGGATTTTGCACTGGCTGTCATTGGAATCGGGAAACACGATTTTGAGGAGAATGGGGTTTAACATCAAATTCCTGGCAGGCACAGGTTTCACGCCAAATCGCAATTCTCAGGTGCCTCGAAGGTGGAGTCAATGTGTTCCAATCTGCGCGTACAGTAAACGGCATTGGCATATTATTAGGGGGCCAGGTTAGACATTCTCCGGAGCCTCCGCGATTCGCGCCTCCACCCGCGATGTCCCAATACCGAGGTTCAGTTGTGGTGTTACAAAACCGGGAATCAGGCGACATGGCTGAGGAGGGAGCGAAACGACATGGGACACGGGGAGGCGAGACCTTGGGCTGCATGGCCTCAAATGGCCTGGTTGGCTGCGGTGGTGGGGCGCATGGAAGGGCCGGGGTTGGACCAGGGTAGGGCTATTCGGCAGCAGTGACCCACCACGGGACTGGAGCAGTGCCCTGGCATGAACCATCATTGCTACAGCCTAAAGCAGCCGTATCACTGTTCACCACACTGAACACGCACCTTGGCGGTGGTGGACATGCTAGGGCACAGTCTGCAGAGCCAACCGTATACCTTATATAGCCCGATGGACCTGGTCGGACATAGCCGTATGCGCCATGCTTGAAACTCGGCCTTTCAACACCTATAGACAATGGATATTGGAATTCAAAAAGAAAGATGGACTTCCTTCTATGTCGCTGAGCCCAGCGGTTGTACAATATGGAGCTGCTCGAGGAGGAGGATCATGCAGCGCAAGAGTCGGGCTCAGCAGGGCTTCAGTGGAATGAGCGACAGCCGCTGAGGTTGCAGAGCTGGCAGCCCAACAGGCCAGGGAGGTAGTGCAAAGGAGGTGCTGCATGAGTGATCGTGTTTACCATCAGCGCCTGTCACCCGAAGCCTGCCAGATTGTCATGCCACAGAAGCCGCCAGCTGATCTGCCGGGACAGTGCAACATTCATGACAGGTAATGCCCCACTGGCACCACCGGGGAATGGAGGAGGTTACTTGCTCCTGGTGGGTGTGAAGGTAACGGTCGCGCTGAAGTTCTATATCACCGACTCCTTCTTGGCACAATGTCGGGACCAGGCCGGTAACTCACACGGGTCGGTACATTTGTGCATGATGGCTGGCCCGGAGGTCCTATATGCCCAGTCGACAAAATTCATCAATTTAATGTGTACCTAGTGCACAAGGATGCCCCGGTCAGCGAGGTCCTCAGGGAGCAATCGGGTCGTCGGCACGATGCATGACGCTCTACGAGTTCCTGCAGATGACAGGCTGCCCTACCAAAACTGAGAGGATACCACCGATCCACGTGCAGCTGATGTGTGACCGGCTGATGCGCATCATTCATATCTGCTCCCTACATGTGGGCAGTGTGAACGAAACGTTCATCCTGGCACATTCAATATATTCTGCTCTCTTTGAGGTGCACCCCCAGCTGAGGGTGGGGGTGGTTGGCTCGTGGGTAACAGGGATTATCCACTGCGGTCGTGGCCGATGAAACCTTTCCGAACGGCCCGGACCGACGGCAAACCCGTTCCAACAATGCCCGTGCAGCAGCTTCAGGAGCGGTGTTTATGCTTCCTGAATATGGGTTACAGTTGCATGGCCCACTCTCCAGGGGCCCTCCTGTATAGGGCTAGGTCGGACACAATGCATCGTGGCGAACTGCTGCACCATGAACGCTCGGCCTCCACCGATGAGTTGGATTCGGGGCAGGCCGCGATGGGAGACAATTGGACCCTGAGAGGCACCAGAGGCAGCACAATACTTATGCCAATGCCAACGTGAACATGACGCTCAAATAGCTTCCATGTTCATCGTATACGGAGTATTTGACAGGGAACCGGGCATTGCATCCAATCCACTTACCACACACATATCCATTTAATCAACATATCCAGTCTAATCCAAGGGGTGGTGGTGGTGGGGACGGGTAGGGTGGAAGCGAGATGGTATGTGTGTACCGTGTGGGTACCGTGGTCAGTTGGAAGATGTTGGAGACAGCGTATAAGGGAAATTACTATAATCCTCAGACTCGATCTCTGGCATTTCCTGGATCTCGAGTGTCTGGCCCCCGTCAGTGTCGATATTGTCATAGCTGCTCGGCTCCTAAGGCTTTAACTCTGGCTGTGGTTTGGGCATGGGCCATCAGTAGGTCAAACCACATTGCCAGCATGTTCCGCAAAACACAAGACTGGACAGGTGATTAGACCATGGGCCGATGGTGTGAGGGAGTGGTGCTGGTGTGTGTGAGGGATTGAACAAACGAATGTGACACAAAATGGGATAAATATTTAGGATAATGTAGAGCAGGAGTTCTGAACATTTTTTAACCCATGGACCCCTTTTCCTCTTAATTTCTTTTTGTGGACCCCCATAGCCATTCCACAGAAAAAAAAGCTTCTTTTAAGCGTGGTAAACTAATCCTAAAGTCCATCTACCTTACCGTGAGGGTTGAAACGGATTAGCGGTATTTTCGTACATTGCAAATTTATTCTAAGATGAAAAGTAATGAAAAAGACTAAACTAAATTGACTAAATTGAATTAAATTACTCTAAAAATAACCAATTCATATCTAATATACACAGTTTCTCGTGATTACTGTGTTAAATCATTCATTAAACTTGTCAAGGAGAAACGTGGCATAAGCGTCAGGTCAACCGTTGGTATGTAATAAGCTGCTTCTGTCATTAAAGGTCCTCCGGGCTGTTCCTAGGGGACAATAGCCCGGGCAATCTCCAACAACAACTGTCATTAAAGCACAATAAACCCATTTGTCATCAACCGGTATGGATTTTTTTTTCTCAGAATACAGTAGCACAAAAATAAACACAGCAAATGCACCTTTTTGTTTCTGAGCCCCTTCAGCCCTCAAGGTAAATTAGATAGATTATAATCTCTCTTTGACCTTTGTCAGTGCGAGAGAGGGAGAGAGAGAAAGGTGAATATTCATCATGAAAACAAACATTTTTTCTTCTACATGATTCTCAGTAATAACAATTGTTCTGAAGTAGAATTATTGCTCTATGGACCACTAGAATATCACCGTGGACCACCAATTCGGTATTTTTTTGTGTGGACCCTCAGTAATGTTACATGGACCCCGGTTGAGAACCACTGATGTAGAGGATAGACCCGGGTATAGGAGCAGGAGAGTATGGCAATGAAATTCCTCATGTATTCCTAGTTTTTAAAATGTTGTGTTCTGCAAAACGAAGTTGCACATCAATTAGGAGGAGCGAATACACGTCAGTTAAAGGGAGATTTAAAACGAGGTAAGTATTTGAAAGTTCTTTAGTAAATCAGTAACAATGATTAACATTGTGGGGGTTAAAGGACACAATTCTCAGGAAGTAAACAAAAAGCGAAATCAAACTGTATCAATTGGGATATGTAAATCTGATGGCAGGAAAAGATTAATGAAATAGATGCATAAAAAGAAAAATTAAGATATAAAAACCGATTGAAATGGAGGAAATTGTGAAAGCAAAATAGCAATTGAAAGAATGACAGAGGGTTAATCAGCACACAATTCAGGGAAACCGACATAGGCCGTAAAAGCAATATCCCTTGACCCGAGGTGCCAAATGCGAGCTGCAGATCATGATCAAAGAGATAGAACAGCAGGGAGCAGACAACTTTTCCCGTTGGCACTGAACATTGCGTTTTCTGTAAATTACCACAAGGATATGTTAATTCCCTTAACCACTTTCAGGCAAAGGTAAGGGAGCTGATCAGAGAAAATTTGGCTTTAGTATAAATTGATGATGTGTTCATGAGAGATGATGATCAGGGGGACACATGTTGAAAGAGTGACCAAAATTATTAAAACACTGAGTGAAGTAGGATTTAAAATAGGGTTAAAGAAATGCCAGATTGGCTGGAGCGAAGTTGACTATTTAGGATACTCAGTGTCCAAGGCAGGTAGTGAAGCCAGTGTTAGGATGAGAGAGAAAGTTACTAGAATCACAGCTCCCATTTCATGAACTGGGGTTCAGCAAATCATGAGAGCTTTGGGTGTATTTGAGATCAGTAGAGAAAGACTTTAGTCCTCGTGCTAGACACATTTATGAAACTTTGGAAAAGGGATTTTAGGTGGACCAGTGAAGCACAGCTTGCACTAGTTAAAAACAGCTGCAGCAGCAACCGGGCCATTAGAGGAGAGAAATGAAGATGGCAATGTTAGCATTGAATTTGATCTGTACGCAAATGGATATTGGTATGGTGCTTGCTAATCATAGTACTCAGAAACCTAACAAAACTTGATCGGAAATTGGGAAAGGGCTGAATAAAAGTTTTCGGACATCGCAAAATGTCTGGCAGCATAACATAAAAAGGATAGCAGAGGGTTACAACAGAATTTTAGAATTGACAGATTTAACCAAGAGACAGTGTTGCCAGAAAGACGCGAATACAGCTCGATCGGAAAGATGGGAAACCATTTTTTCACACCCTGCCTTATTGTTTATTCATAACATTACAAAGAGATAGAAACTTGATAAATCAGGTAGTAGAACAGAGTTGGTATATTCTTATGGTAGAAAAGTGAAGGAGGACGAAACAAGCTAGATGGGCATCCATTTTAACATTTCAGGAAAGAAAATGGTTGAGAAACAGGGTGTAGCATAGAAACTGAGACAGCGATGGAAGAATGGTGATGAGAGTATGCAGGCCCTCTTTTTCCGAGGAGCAGTAAATGAATTTGTAATTTTAAACACAGCTGATAGAAGCACTGGGGAAGTTGCATCAGAGAATTGGTCCCCAGTTTAAAATGCTTCATTGTGAACATAAGGAAACACCTTGTCAAGGGTGTGGCACGTCCTGTAGCCCAGTAGTTTGGTCAAGGAGTAATCATTTGAAACCTAGGAGAATGACAGATTCAATGTATTCAGACGATTTGATATTGCATTTAGAACGACACAAATGGGGGAATGCTTGAGCTCAATGCAATACTGATGATTGAAGTTTGTGACAGCAAGAAAAATTTTGGCCATGGGATGGTGTGCTAATGACAAATTGTAATTACTGCAGAGAAAACCTAGCTAGCAACAAGTGATTGGGAAAGGGTGTGCAAGCTTGATGACAAGAGACAAATGCGTGGTATCGATTAGTGAGGGAGTACGTAGTTTATCCTGTTGCGATGACCTGGGGACGTAAACATAGCCTAAAAGTGGTTGGAGACTGTATCACTGCAATGATGCCGTGCAACAGGATAGATCATATTCCCCCAACCGCTCAGTCAAGGGAAAAAGGAATGTTTGGGTGTGGGTGTCAGGATACCAGTGAATTGAAAACTGTTAGCAGCATCGATAGGACAGATTATAAAATGAAAATGCCATGTTCGGAACTTATCTTTCAAAAAACATTCTGTCACAGTCACAATTAAAAACATTGAAGTAGATGCAGTAGCAATATCCGAAATTTATCAGGCAAAGTTTCGACCTGATTGAATCACTGAGTTAGGAGAAGAGGAATGGAGGCAATGAAAATCCGGAAGTCCTGGAGAGGGTACTTCTGGAACATCCAAGCGAGAATAGGAAGATACAGATCAAGAATTAGGGCCTTCTCCGCCTTTGACCTGCTCATTTGGGTTTCAGATGAAAAAACAATAATACAGATGAAGAACCTGAACAACACTCCGAAGAAGAATGTTTCAGACAGTATGGGGGAAAACTAATGATATAATTGGCTATATATGTGAGGGAATTAAATGATAGAGCCTGGAAGAAAAACCTTACGGATTAGAAAAAAATCAAAATATCAAATTATTACTGAATAGTGAAACCTCCGGTCACACATCTCTAACTGGACGTTGGCTGATGGATGATATGTGGTCTCCATGAGGCGTGTATTATTCGCTGGAGTTATTACCGGTCTCGGCACCCAGCAGCGACTGACGAGTAAACGCCATGTTTTAAATGACAATAGTTTTACAATCTTGGCAACTTGATGCCACGAGGGGAAATCTGTAACCAATTCAGAAAACAATATGGCATTAGACAGTATAACAGTTATTACAGACGAAATGTCCTGTAAGTTGTTAGGGACTGTTATGTATGGATTCAATTGGGTAGTAGCCCCGAAAAGTTAACTGCATTAAATGTGCCAGTAGCGTTTTATTGCAAAGTTAAAAAAAGGCAAACAAACAAACAAATAAT
The DNA here is from genome assembly GCF_902713615.1 of Scyliorhinus canicula. Taxonomy (NCBI): domain Eukaryota; kingdom Metazoa; phylum Chordata; class Chondrichthyes; order Carcharhiniformes; family Scyliorhinidae; genus Scyliorhinus; species Scyliorhinus canicula. The sequence goes on from NC_052157.1 coordinate 89,807,612, forward strand.
GGCAAGTGTACACTTCATGGTGTAAGGAAAACGATAAAGGACGAAAGGGGTTTGAAGAAAACTGAGCTATTGTCTCAAGTAATGGACAGCAAGGCAGTATTGTGGATAGCATCATGGCTTCACAGCTCCAGGGTCCCAGGTGCGATTCCGGCTGGGGTACCTGTCTGTGCGGAGTCTGCACATCCTCCCTGTGTGTGCGTGGGTTTCCTCTGGGTACTCCGGTTTCCTCCCACAGTCCAAAGGTGTGCAGGTTAGATGGACTGGCTATGGTAAATTGCCCTTAGGGTCCAAAATTGCCCTTGGTATTGGGTGGGGTTACTGCGTTATAGGGATAGAGTGGGGGTGTTGACCTTAGGTAGGGTGCTCTTTCTAAGAGCCGGTGCAGACTCGATGGGCCGAATGGCCTCCTACTGCACTGTAAATTATATGATATCTATGATACGCCAGGGCTGGCAGACTACATGGTTCAGTACAGTGTTCGACGTTAGTGTAAGGAATACAGGAATAGAAACAGGATCGGTTCAAGCTCTTGCAATTAATAAAGCAAGGTAATCAGAGGATAATACATGATATCATAATTTCCCATTCCAATGAGAAAGGGAAAGCTCTACCTACAAAAAAAACGGTGAGGGATAAAATACATTTTGGTCGCTGATGGACTGAGTTGTGTGCTGTTTCTAAGGGACATGAGCAAGCTTCGACGGTTCTGCTTCCCCAAGGCAGTCAGATGCCTTCGAGGTAGTGGAACAAACGGACATATTGTATTACCTTCCTGAGCGGCGACAGCTATGGTACAGGGTGATTGGACTTGAGGAAAGAACAATACAAAGAGTTTATCGACACTGGTCCGCAAGATGGATGCATTTACCTTTGATTTCCGTGCACAGTTTACAAGTCATGCCATGTGCATACGAATGACAAGGATCATACATAGCTGCTAGTCAGTGCAGCTATAAGGGGGTATAAACACGACAGCAGGATTCAGCTCAGAGTCAGCTCTCATAGCTTGGTCTTGGGGCTATACCTGATGCTCGGATTGATAATACTTGTTATAATTACACACTGTATAATCATTGGATGCCTTAATATGTGTTGCCAGCGGGCTATGGCTCGGATGCTGGACGAACTATGTTCTAGCCCTCACTGAAGCCTTCAAGGAATTCCATAGCGAGGTTCGAGCGGCTCACCCATCACCGACCCCATTACATAGCTCGCTTTCATTGCAGCCTGGTAGATATGTCATGGTTAATAACTGGATTCGGAAAGGGTTGGAGCCACAGGGAAAGGAGCCCTTCCACGTTCTACTTACCACCCCACTGCAAAAATGTTGGTCACTAACCTTCCTCCTTTCCCCAGCGCTGTTTTGCAGGTGTGGAGCATGACGGGCTGGATGCGGTCCGCCTGTGCTGTCCTCGGCTTCGCCTCACTTGGAACACCATCTGTCCCTGTAATCCCGACCACACTACAAGGATATTTCACTTATGCAGAGGTGACGTTCTCCGCTGCCCCCATGTAAGAGGACATCGTATCGACTCATGGAAGGTTATCAAGTTAACGGACAATGAATGACTCATGAAACAATTATATCGGTCCCGGCGATGGGAAGGGAACTTTGTATTGACATTGCCCTGTTTTTGGAGTAATTGTAAATTTGACTTTGGATATGATTTTGGATGGTGCCATAGAGGTCAAATCAGGCTGTGCGGAGGGGGTAGGAAATGGTTGCAGGGGAGAAAGGATGAATAGAAAGAGGACGGAAGCGGTATGAAGGGAGGAACGCCGAGAACGCAGGGTTTCAGGAGGTATATTTACCTCACATAGGACCATGAACGAAGGGAACCTGGGCAGCATGAATCTCTTCTACCAAATCTACCGCCGCATGTATGGCCAGGGGCGGGATGTCTGTTACCCGAACGCCGCATCGGTGTCTAGGTTATTTTCCGTCTCACCATTTTGGGGAATCCTCGAGCGATGGTTCATTGTCAGCATTCTGAGTCACCGCACGAGCAAATTACACTTCCTTACGATGCGGTTTCGGCCCCACCAGCTATATGCCTTCCCCTTCCTCGGATAAACTTCCAATCACAGTGTGATATGCTTCAACGGTGGAGGGCGTATATAGCTAGCCACTTCACCCCCAATAGAGAATCCCGCTTATACGATAACTGTTTCAGCAGTGAGTGGTACGGCTGTTTGCTGGTAGAGATGGAAATAAAAATAACATGTCTGTTCTGCACTTGTACTGATCGGAAGTGTCACGTAACCCTGACATCAGGTCAATGCGTCTGTTACAACACTACCTGCGACCCATTGAATGCAGTCTCTCAGCTCCATTGTGACCGGGCGAATGCCTCTCATATCAATGTTGGGACTAGGGCTCTCAGCATTGCTAGGAAGGCCCAATGGGCATTCCAAAGCTGTACAAACTGGGCTACTGGGGGATCTCTACTCAACCGATATACTGATTGTGATGCTAGGCTGTATACGGATCAAGGATACTACTTCCTTTTTAATGGCACAATAACCAATGTTTTATCCATTTCCACGTCAAATCGCTATCGGGACTCTCGTCCCTAACACAGTCCCCTGCCCCTCTGCGTGCCGGCAGCCTCAGCAGAATTCTGTGAGAGGGGAATCATGGGCACAGCTAAGGATTCGACCAATAGGTTATCATGAAATGATAAAAGAAGGGAAGGAGCAATTGAACAAACGAATATGATACAAAATGGGATAATTAGTTAGGATACTGTAGCGGATAGAACCGGGTATAGGGGCCGGAGCGGAGGGTAATGAGTTTATCAAGGAATGAACAACGGAGAGAGCAAACCATGGCCAGGAAGGTGTTAGGGGCAGTATCTAGGACGTGAATGCTGAGTGAAAGGGCCCCGCCAAGGGTTGAGGAATGTGAAGTGAGCCCAGGGCTGGGGAATGCGAAATGAGGCACTCAGGGTATATGGCCAGGTCAAGATGTGTATTGGGAGAGCCTATGGGAATATTGCATTCATTACTGTTGCCTTATTTGGTCATATGTATGCGAAACTTGATGCAACTTGAATGTATGTGGACATAAATGTTTTGTGCTTTTTCCTCTCTCGCTGTTGAAGTTTCAGAAGACAGTGGTTGTGCCGTGTGATTTTAATCGAATGAGTCACCCCAGCTAGCTGGTTACAATAAACAATAATTGAAACCTGAAAATCCTTCTCAAATTTTATTGAGACCAGTCTGACAGCAAAAGAATGAGGATTGACATGTGGACCAGGGGTGATGGAGTCTGGGGCTGTTGGGCGGTGTGTGGGTGCTGCAGTGTTAAAGATGTTCTGTGGTTGTAGTTTGGCGTGGTGTTGGGTTTGGTATATGTGTGTGGTTACTGGCAACTCGGTGCGCCTCACATCCTTGCCCAAAGCCAGTCTTCAGCGCGGACTCTGCCTCTTCCTTGGAACTGTCGGTCACCGCCCTGTCCCTCTGGTCTGCTGCCGTGAAGGGCCACCAAACAGGCGGTGCCCCTCCAGTCTTTTCCCGCTCCCGGTGGTTATGGGTGGCCGTAGAGGTGGGGAGAGGAAACGTACAGTGTTAGACAGTCCTCTGCCAGAAGCTCAGGTTGGGGATACCTGATGGTTGCAGTAGATAGGGCATCCGGCCAATGGCGGCCGGTATGGATGCCGGCACGTGGTGCAGTGTGTCATTTCTTCCACACTGTGGGTAGCGGTAAGGAGATGGGAGTAAGGGTTACGTGAGTGTGTGGGTTTTGGTGTCAGGAGCGCTATGCTACCTCCTCACCCGACCACACTGGAAATGTCTTGCTGTTCTTTAAGGCACTAGTGGCCAGTCCGGATGGCGCTCCACACGCCTTTTAGTGCCTCTGGCACCGACGTCCTTGCATGGCGAACAGCAAGGAACCTCCTTCTGTGGCCGGCCTACAAAATGTTCCACCTCTCCTCTATGGCATTCAGGAAGGTCTCGAGCACGGTGCCAGTAAATCTTGGGGCCGTTCTCCTTGCTGTCATCTTGTTAGCTGGAATGGTGTGTGTGGGAAATGAAGTCTACATACGCGCATGCAGCTTGTCATCCTCCTGAATGTTGATCCCGCATCTGGAGAATTACTCACCGTTTCCAAGTGGAATCGATTATGTGCCACGTTACCCGCGTGCTAGTCCCTCAACGTTCGCTCAATTGCTCCAGCTGTGGCGCCAGTTTTGCTGTCGTGGAATTCCACGCATGCTGTCCTGTCATGAAGTCTTAATCTGAGCAATGGGGAGTTCTGTCGCTTCCGGGTTGGCAACCTGATCCCTGTACTTTGTATATTACCAAATTATGCTTAAACACATCTGGTAGAATGTGTAACCTATTCATCTGGGCATAGAGCATCTAGTTCGCTTCTAAAAGGACCTATAATTCTTAACGGAACTGAATTTGAAGCCTGCAAATTTCTGCCAAATCTATTATAACAGCCAAACACAGCAGTAAACGTCGTGCCACTTCATTGCATTGCAAAACTATTATGGCACCGACTCATTTGGCGTATCGTGTCTGCACCTTCTCTCGGAACGAGAATCGCATGTATTTCCATCCCCCCTCCCGCGCCACACCCCCCCCCCCACCCACACACACACCCTTCTGTGCGTTTCATGGATAGTATTTACTTACAAACACCAGCATCATTTACTTTTGAGTGCCCTCGATTTATTTGCCGGAAGCATGATCTGATGTAGTGCAATCCAAGCCAAACCACTCTCTGCGTGAAACAAGGCCCCCTATCGGTTTTGCTTTCTAGAAAAATGAACCGTTTGTCCCGCTGTCGATCCTTTCATAAACGTAAAATATCCAGATGTGCCGACTCCCTTCAGGCACATCATGCTTCCTAAACCCTCTGTTCCACCTCCTCACAGACCTACTTTATATATCGAAAACCGTTCGACCATCTCCACACAGCTTTCATAATTGTCATTCACCAGCGCAAGAAACATGCTTCCGAAAATAGAAACAATCAACGGATATTTGCTTTATTGTGACGATCGATGACACCGGCGTATCTCGGAAGATATTAAGTGTATGTCTTTTGGTGATTCAGCGTCGTCGGTATTTCCTTCTGTATCAAATCCGCATTCTGCTTCGAGACCGATCGGTGCGCTTGCTGATACCAAGGTTTCCCGCGGCCTTTACAGCCAAGATACAACCCAGAATCAAACCATGGTGTCTTGGCACGATAAGCGTTCTGTATTTTCCTCCACTTCATTGCTCCTTCGCATTTGGAGTTCCGCCCTGTCTGAAGGTGCACATCAATTGGCTGAAGTATTGCAGGAAGATTATCTTCAGTGACTTATTTATCTCGCTTTCAGAATTTATTCATGTTCATGTAAAAATGCAGCTTCATTGATGATCAATGGAAAGTCCAGAATAAAAAGATCTTGTGTCAGCTGCAAATCGGTTTCCGCACAGATTCAGGAGTATAGACTTCTAATGATCGTCACATAAGGTACAGAAAATCCAGATTCCAGTCACATTGATGACCTCAATCTACGCATCGTGGTTAGCTTCACAGGCTTCGCATCAACAAGTATGTGCAACATTTCCGTTCCTGCGGTACCTGAAATCAGCTTCAGGATTGTCAATACCGGATACGTTATTGCCAAATTCGAAACCTGAGGGTGGACAACTAGGAACCAAAGCGAAAATGCAGTTTCATGTCCGACAGGCGCGCGCTCTCATTTGACTTTACAGAAATAAAAGCAGGACGGTGGATTGAACACGTATCATTTTCTTTCTTACCAAACTCTTTTACGGTTTCTTGGCATGACTTGATTTCTGCATTTTCGATATTGTTTTATTTTTTTCGAATATGTGAAGAAAATTTCACGATGTGTAATCAATCTTTGTGCATTAAGAAACACGTATCTCGACCAATAGTTCAAATGGTTTGCTTGAGATTGAAACTAAAAATAATTTGATGTCAACTTTGTCGGCACAAGGATTTTAAAAAATCTTTTGCAGCCTGTATTTTATATTTGAATCCGAATCATTCTTGAAACACTGCAGAAAAGCTGACGATTTGGGAAGTAAAACTCTCAGTCATTTGATTAAGCGTCAGGAGTAGGTAATTATCGAAGGAAATTCCAAGGGACAGGATTTATTCCCATTTAGAAACAAATTGACTTTTATCGACAGATATGATGACTTTGTGAAGGGGAAGTCGTGTCTCACCATGTAGATCGAGTTTGTGAAGAGGGAACGAAGATGATTTATGATTAAGTGAGTTGGATGTTGTTTACATGGAATTCAGTTAGTCCTTTGACAAGGTCCCTCATGGTGGAATTCTACAAAAGGTGAAGACACACGGGATCAGAGGTGTGTATACAAAGATGGATACAGAACTGGCTCTGTCACAGAAGGCAGAGTGCAGCTGTAGAAAGCTGCTTTCCTGAATGGAAGGTTGTGACAAGTGGTGTTCCACAGGGATAGGTGCTGGGACCTCTGTTGGTTATATTTTACATGAACGATTTGGAGGAAAATGAAGCTACTCTGACAGTAACATTAAGGATGACACCAAGGTTGGTGGAGTGGAAGAGAGTGTCGAGAATTGTCAGTGGGTACAGCCTGACATAGATAAGTCGCAGACCTCGGCAGAGAAAAAGAAAATGGAGTTTAATCCTGAAAAATGTGAGATAAAGCACTTTGGTATATCTAAAGTAGCGGAGGTATATACAATAATTGGCAAAACTCCTCGGAATCTAAAAAGCAAGGGAGATCTTCGAGTGCACGTCCGCAGATCTTTTAAACGAGTGCACAAGTAAGTCAGCAAAGCATACGGAATTTTAGCCTTCATTGGCCGAGGTGTCAAGTATAAAAACTGGCAAGTCATGCTACAGTTGTATCGAAGATAGGGCCAAGCTCGGTAGCATGGTGGTTAGCATCAATGCTTCACAGCTCCAGGGTCCCAGGTTCGATTCCTGGCTGGGTCACTGTCTGTGCGGAGTCTGCACGTCCTCCCCGTGTGTGCGTGGGTTTCCTCCGGGTGCTCCGGTTTCCTCCCACAGTCCAAAGATGTGCGGGTTAGGTGCATTGGCCAGGCTAAATTGCCCTTAATGTCCTAAAAAAATAATGTTAATGGGGGTTGTTGGGTTACTGGTATAGGGTGGATACGTGGGCTTGAGTAGGGTGATCATTGCTCGGCACAACATTGAGCGCTGAAGGGCCTGTTCTGTGCTGTACTGTTCTAAAAATTCTAATTCTAACATTGGTAATGCCACAATTTGAATATTGCGCACAATGCGGGTCGCCGCACGACCAGAAGGATGCGGAAGCATTTGAGATGGGGCACAGGAGGTTGACCAGGATGTTGCTGGGTCTGGAGGATATTAGCTATGCGAAGAGGCTGAATAGATTCGGACTGTTGTAATTTGAACTACGCGGGTTAAGGGGCGTCCTTACACAGAAGTGTGCAATGCACTATTTTTCGGGTTGTAGGGGTCAGTCACTAAGTGGTTTATGTTCCGTGGGGTAACTTTTGACGCAAATGTGCGAGGCAGTGTTTTTGCACAGCGGGTGTTGAGTGCCTGCAACGCGCTGGCAGGTCAAGATGTGGAGACAGATATATTGACGTCGCTCAAAAGGCATCTCGAAAATTACATTGACAGCGTGGTTATTGAGGTAGACATCACTAAGAAGTGCTGAAGGATTTGGCCAAGGATGATATAATGACAAGTACATGCTCGGAGGGCCGAAGGGCCTGTTACTGTGCTGTAATGTTCTTTTTCTGTTTTTAAAAAAAATTAAGAGTGGCCAAATCATTTTTTAAATTAAGGGTCAATTTAGCGTGACCAATCTACCAAACATGCACATCTCTCGGGTGTGGGGGTGAAGGCAACGCAAACACCGGAAGAATGTGCAAATGTCACATAGATAGTGTCCCAGAGCCCGGATCGAACCTGGCACATCGGCGCCGTGATGCAAATGTGCTAGCCACTGCGCCACCGTGCTGCCGTATCTTCTTTGCTCTTTGCTGTGCTTTGTTTAATTCTGCAACACATCTATTTCCTCGACTGATGTTTATTCAGTGAAAAGAAATAGTCTCCGTTGATTTGTTCCCATCAATGAAATATTGCCAAGCATACTCATTCTTCATTTGGGCGTCGGGGTTTGAGTGTACAAATTTTGAAATTCCGATTTGTGCCGTATCATATTCTCTTGAGAAATGTGTATGTTTCACAATAATGTTGTCTGTCCTCGACACAACATGCACAACCGAGATAATATAATATTTAATTAATGTTTTTAAGAAATCTTCAGCTATAACATTTCATGGGTGTGATTGTGGGGAAAAAGTGAATATACGATGGACCAGTACATTCCTCGAGCTACTCTAAGCACTGTTCACGGCAGTTTTTGGCATGTGCATTATTGGAAAGTTTGAATTTTTCTGTTCTTTTCATATCCACTCACTTTTGCAGCGGTTTATCCGTCGAATTTAGAGTGCTTGCCACAAAGAGGGACATTTTGTCCAGGGCTGGGTTTGTGAAAGATTTCAGCAAGAACAGCTGCTCAACACCCACACTAATATCCGCCCGGTAGCCTTACAATGTTGACAAATCGAACTAATCAATCAACGCTCTGCAGAACCTCTTTACAAAAGACAAGCATGCAATTGACCACGAATCACCCTTCTAGAAAGCTGATTTACCTCCATGTATTTGCATTTTCCCTTTTAGTTGTCAATCTTAACTATTTTATAGTTTGGTTTGCTCCGTGTTATTTCTTTCTTTGCTTTTTGCTACTCCAATATCAAACGAATAATATTTACATGAATACAGTGCAGAAACACTTCCGTTTCCTAATATGTCATTGTCCTACTGCCCAAGCATGAATTAGGTCAAGTAAATAACCAGTTTAACTGTTCTATAATTCTGTCAACTCATTTTAATTTTAATAAAAAATCGTGTTCTCCATTTGTTCCATGTGCGGATGCCTCATAGACGGCATACCAAAATTGTGGCCAGCGATATTGCGGATGTGGAGAAAGGTGAACTGCAAATCAAACAAACTGTATTTGACAATGGCCGCTGACGATAAATGTGTGTGATATTGATATCCCTTGAAATAATAATCCTCACCATCATCGCCACACTGAATATAATTTGCACCCATGTGTTCATGTAAGTGTTATTTGGTGTGGTTTCTCTCGATATTGCACCAATTCCATCCACTAAATCATGTTTACATTTTAATTGAATATTATTCAAAATAAATGAACAATACATGAGCTTAAAATGAAGCAGCAACATTGTTATATTTTTTAAATTCAAGTTAGCATGCATTTGCAGTCATGGATTCGACACCAAGTACCTTCATTTTTCATGTTCAGTGTTTCTTCTGCAAATAAAAAAAATACCTTACAGATTCAAATGTACTATTCCACGAAACAAGGTGTAATTTTATCAGCAGTTGTACACCAGGTAATATATTTAGCACACAACTGCCAAATGAATAGCCTCAAAAACCTTAAAATATTCTCTGCTTTGCAACTGGTATTTTTGGTTTCTTTCGGTTACTGAGCACCGATGTCGTGTGGTGGCCTGTTCTGCACTGTGTTTGAAATTTCGGCTAATTGAATTCAAGGTCAGCTGGAATAGAGCGTGGCGAATATTGGGCAGCCATTAAACAAAAATAATCTGAGTGGCACAAATCTCCGAACTAGAATATAGATGCAGAATCATGTGGATGGTTTCAAAAAGGTAACACACTGTCTACTAACCCAATTCTTTCCATGCTTCTTTGCATTTGGCGAGTTCTGTTATTACGAAAATCAATACATGATCCCATACATTCGAAACAAAATTGACTAGCACAATTATCACTTGATTCAAATTAAGGGTCATTCAATAAATTTCGTATAAGCGCCATGAATGTAACAAAGCAATCTGTGCGAATCAAATGTGATGAAGGGGTTCAAAGCAGCTGAAAAGCTTCGTGAGCAAAAGCTTCGTCAGTGATGGCGATGTTCAGGAGGGCCCCGATGAGAGAACGACAATATGTTGCGAAGCAGAGTTTCAGTCGGAGTAAATTTCCAGTCGTCAAGAATGAATTGATCCGAAAAAGCAATGTGACTCCAAAAACTAACAAGTGACAGCAATGGCTGATGCACCACAACCCAGAAATGGCGGATTGCAGTCATTTTGGAACGTTATCGATTCAGTGTAAGATAACGATAATAAGGACGCGTTAATAACTCTGAAAAGATTAGCAAGAAGTCAGCTATGCTATGCATTCCTTATTAGAGATTCAACAAATTGCAGTTGTTTGTCACTTATTGTCAAAGAGGCGAATACACCATTACACATCTTACGACCCACCCAGGGAGAAAGGGATATTGATTAATGTAGAGCAGGAGTTCTCATCCTTTTTGAACCCCTGGACCCCTTTTCCTCTTATTTTTTTTTGTGGACCCCCATAGCCATTCCACAGAAAAAAAGCTTCTTATATGCGTGGTAAACTAATCATAAAGTCCATCTACCTTACCGTGAGGGTTGGAAACGGATTAGCGGTATTTTCGTACGTTGCCAAACTTATTCTAACATGAAAAGTAATGAAAAAAACTTTTTACTGACTAAATTGAATTAAATTACTCTAGAAATAACCAATTCATATCAAATATACACAGTTTCTCGTGATTACTGTGTTAAATCATTCATTAAACTTGTCAAGGAGAAACGTGGCATAAGCGTCAGGTCAACCGTGGGTATGTAATAAGCTGCTTCTGTCATTAAAGGTCCTCCGGGCTGTTCCTAGGGGACAATAGCCCAGGCAATCTTCAACAACTGTCATGAAAGCACAATAAACCCATTTGTCATCAACCGGTATGGATTTTTTTTTCTCAGAATACAGTACAACAAAAATAAACACAGCAAATGCACCTTTATGGTTCTGAGCCCCTTCAGCCCTCAAGGTAAATTAGACAGATTATAATCTCTCTTTGACCTTTGTCAGTGCGAGAGAGAGAGAGAAAGGTGAATATTCATCATGAAAACAAACATTTTTTTCTTCTACTTGATTCTCAGTAATAACAATTGTTCTGAAGTAGAATTGCTCTATGGACCACTAAAATATCACCGTGGACCCCCAATTCGGTATTTCTTTGTGTCGACCCCCAGTACTGTTACATGGACCCCCAGGGTCCATGTGGACCCCGGTTGAGAACCACTGATGTAGAGCAAAAAAAAACAGATAGTCTTTAATTCTGAAAATTAAGGAAACACTATTAGCAATAGAACCCGAGCAATGCAGTAAGCTGTTTTTCATCGTGCTGTTCTTTCGGTAATTTTGCTCGCAATTAAAAACGCAATTCGCAATAATGGACATTCAGCAAAAACGGGTGGAGCATTTCGCTTATAAAGGCAGGCTTAAAAGCTATTTCAATGTAAAATATTCCCGATTGTCCATATTGTCGACCATTAGATTCAGTCCTGGCCTTTTAGGGAGGAAAGTTGCAAGTTTTATTCAGGATGCACAACAAGTGATGGCGTTTTCAACTCTGTCCACATCGTATGATAATCTCAAGTAAATGAAACTAAAGTAAATGAACTAAAGCAAAGTAAACGCCGTGGTCCCAGGTTAGATCCCGGCCCTGGGCCATTGCACATGTGGAGTTTGCACATTCTCCACCTGGTCTCACTAAGTTGCCCGTTAATTGGAATGAAAATGTATTATGTACTCTAAATTTATTTTTAAAAGGTTTTCAAAAATTAAGGAGCACATAATTTACAGTGCAGCAGAGGCCATTCATCTAATCGAGTCACAAGTTACCCTTGAAAGAGCATCCTACTTCAACCCACACCTCCACCCTCTCTTCGCAACTCAGTAACACAACCGAACCGTGGACACTACGGGCAATTTCGCATTGCCAAATCCACCTAACCTGCACATCTTGGTTCGCTGGGCGGAGTCCGGTGCAAGAGAGAAGCCACGCAGACACGGGGAGAACGTATAGACTCCACACAGGCAGTGAGCCAACACCGGGAATCGATCCCTGTCCCTGGCGCTGTGAAGCAACAGTGATAACCACGGTGCTACCGTGCTGTTTAGCAGTAAAATGGAAGTGTGGTTAGACGTATGTCCCTCTCTCCAATCTGAATCAAAAATAGGAAAACCCGTACTCGCTTGACTACCATCCCTCTGATCATACTTCCATCTGTATAAAATAGTCATTTCGCTTTCAAGAATAAACAAAACTTGAGAAGAATTAGACATCTTTTTCTGTGCTGAAGAAATCACTTTACAATTACCTCCTTCCTCCGATTTCATTTTTTCTTCTTTTGTCGAGCGTTAGAAAAACAGGTAAAGTTGAAATTAAACATCCTATATCCGGAAACTGGTTCATTGAGTTTCATGAGAAAGTCAAACTATAGTTCTATAGTGTGCAGCCAGAATTCAGCTTATTGTTCTGAGCATCGCAGTAGTTTGTGGTTATAATAACCGTGGCAGATAAAGAGCGCAGATCCGCCATTAATCCATCAAAACATCAAGAATGTCATTTTAAGAATGGTTTCAATATCTTGAGTTTAGAATGTTATTCCCTGACCCAAGTCACGATTTTCCATCCATTAACCGGCACAACTGAACGCAAGACGCCAATGTAAAACAATATAAACCTCATGGAAATTTATGTCAGTAAAATATCAGTGGCTAACTTTAGAGTCACAATCAGAGGAAATTATTATTATTTAAATTGTCCAAATTAAGACGTATAAATAAAACCAACTTTATTATAATAAACAGTGTAATGATAAGCTTTTATTTTGTAAGCAATGACATAAAGACTATGAGATTACTACTGTTTTAATTTGTAAATGCCATTGTTATGAGCAGAAATAAATAAATGTGAAAAACAGGAAGCAAAGTACTGTACACACCCCTGTCAGCATCAACGGAGCCGAGGTAGAGATAGAACATAGAACATAGAACGATACAGCGCAGTACAGGCCCTTCGGCCCTCGATGTTGCACCGACATGGAAAAAATCTAAAGGCCATCTAACCTACACTATGCCCTTATCATCCATATGCTTATCCAATAAATTTTTAAATGCCCTCAATGTTGGCGAGTTCACTACTGTTGCAGGTAGGGCATTCCACGGCCTCACCACTCTTTGCGTAAAAAACCCACCTCTGACCTCTGTCCTATATCTATTACCCCTCAATTTAAGGCTATGTCCCCTCGTGCTAGCCACCTCCATCCGCGGGAGAAGGCTCTCGCTGTCCACCCTATCTAACCCTCTGATCATTTTGTATGCCTCTATTAAGTCACCCCTTAACCTTCTTCTCTCTAACGAAAACAACCTCAAGTCCATCAGCCTTTCCTCATAAGATTTTCCCTCCATACCAGGCAACATCCTGGTAAATCTCCTCTGCACCCGTTCCAAAGCTTCCACGTCCTTCCTATAATGAGGCGACCAGAACTGTACGCAATACTCCAAATGCGGCCGTACTAGAGTTTTGTACAACTGCAACATGACCTCATGGCTCCGGAACTCAATCCCTCTACCAATAAAGGCCAACACACCATAGGCCTTCTTCACAACCCTATCAACCTGGGTGGCAACTTTCAGGGATCTATGTACATGGACACCGAGATCCCTCTGCTCATCCACACTACCAAGAATTTTACCATTAGCCAAATATTCCGCATTTCTGTTATTCTTTCCAAAGTGAATCACCTCACACTTCTCCACATTAAACTCCATTTGCCACCTCTCAGCCCAGCTCTGCAGCTTATCTATGTCCCTCTGTAACCTGCAACATCCTTCCGCACTGTCTACAACTCCACCGACTTTAGTGTCGTCTGCAAATTTACTCACCCATCCTTCTGCGCCCTCCTCTAGGTCATTTATAAAAATGACAAACAGCAACGGCCCCAGAACAGATCCTTGTGATACGCCACTTGTAACTGAACTCCATTCTGAACATTTCCCATCAACTACCACCCTCTGTCTTCTTTCAACTAGCCAATTTCTGATCCACATCTCTAAATCACCCTCAATCCCCAGCCTCCGTATTTTCTGCAATAGCCGACCGTGGGGAACCTTATCAAACGCTTTACTGAAATCCATATACACCACATCAACTGCTCTACCCTCGTCTACCTGTTCAGTCACCTTCTCAAAGAACTCGATAAGGTTTGTGAGGCATGACCTACCCTTCACAAAACCATGCTGACTGTCCCTAATCATATTATTCCTATCTAGATGATTATAAATCGTATCTTTTATAATCCTCTCCAAGACTTTACCCACCACAGACGTTAGGCTCACCGGCCTATAGTTACCGGGGTTATCTCTACTCCCCTTCTTGAACAAAGGGACCACATTTGCTATCCTCCAGTCCTCTGGCACTATTCCTGTAGCCAATGATGACCTAAAAATCAAAGCCAAAGGCTCAGCAATCTCTTCCCTGGCTTCCCAGAGAATCCTAGGATAAATCCCATCTGGCCCCGGGGACTTATCTATTTTCACCTTGTCCAGAATTGCCAACACTTCTTCCCTACGCACCTCCATGCCATCTATTCTAATAGCCTGGGTCTCAGCATTCTCCTCCGCAATATTATCTTTTTCTTGAGTGAATACTGACGAAAAGTATTCATTTAGTATCTCGCTTATCTCCTCAGCCTCCACACACAACTTCCCACCACTGTCCTTGACTGGCCCTACTCTTACCCTAGTCATTCTTTTATTCCTGACATACCTATAGAAAGCTTTTGGGTTTTCCTTGATCCTACCTGCCAAAGACTTCTCATGTCCCCTCCTTGCTCGTCTCAGCTCTCTCTTTAGATCCTTCCTCGCTTCCTTATAACTATCAAGCGCCCCAACTGAAACTTCACGCCTCATCTTCACATAGGCCTCCTTCTTCCTCTTAACAAGAGATTCCACTTCTTTGGTAAACCACGGTTCCCTCGCTCGACCCCTTCCTCCCTGCCTGACTGGTACGTACTTATCAAGAACATGCAATAGCTGTTCCTTGAACAAGCTCCACATATCCAGTGTGCCCAACCCTTGCAGCCTACTTCTCCAACCAACACATCCTAAGTCATGTCTAATGGCATCATAATTGCCCTTCCCCCAGCTATAACTCTTGCCCTGCGGGGTATACTTATCCCTTTCCTTCACTAATGTAAAGGTCACCGAATTGTGGTCACTGTTTCCAAAGTGCTCACCTACCTCCAGATCTAACACCTGGCCTGGTTCATTACCCAAAACCAAATCCAATGTGGCCTTGCCTCTTGTTGGCCTGTCAACATATTGTGTCAGGAAACCCTGATGGTGAGCAGTTTCAAATTCCTAGGGGTGCACATCACCAAAAATCTATCCTGGTCCACTCATGTCGACACTATCACCAAGAAAGCACAACAGCGCCTTTACTTCCTCAGGAAACTAAGGAAATTCGGCATGTCCACATTAACCCTTACCAACTTTTACAGATGCACTATAGAGAGCATCCTATCGGGCTGCATCACAGCTTGGTATGGCAACTGCTCGGCCCAGGACCGCAAGGAACTTCAGAGAGTCGTGAATACCGCCCAGTCCATCACACAAACCTGCCTCCCATCCATTGATTCCATCTACACCTCCCGCTGCCGGGGGAAAGCAGGCAGCATAATCAAGGATCCCTCCCACCTGCTTACTCACTTTTCCAACTTCTCCCATCGGGCAGGAGATTCAGAAGTCTGAGAACTCGGACGAACAGACTCAAAAACAGTTTCTTCCGCACTGGCCATGGTGGAATTTGACAGCACCTGATGCGGAGTGAAAGAGTGCAGCCATGGCACAGGCCCGCCCTCGGTTCGGTGGGCTCCGATCGCGGGTCAGGCCGCCGTGGGGGTACCCCCAGGGCCAGATGCCCGCACCCCCCCACCCCCATAACTCGGCAGGCCACTCGTAGAGTCAGGTCCAGCCGGGAAGGAACTGTTGTGATTTACGCCAGCGCAACTGGCCGAAATCGGGCGGAAGCATGGGCCGGTGAAGCGCAGGGGGGTGGGGGTGGGGAACTGCCAACGGCCCCTGACCGCCACAGATCGATTCCCGCCACCGCCAATTCCCCGCCGCCAGTGAATCTGGCAGCCGTCGGGGGCGGCTTTCACGCCATCATTAATGCGTCCCCAGGTTGACAGAAACGCCGTGGGCGCGATTCTCCCAAACCGGGAGAAATCGTAAGGCTGACGTCAAATCCGGGCGGGTTTGACGCCAGCCCCCCCTTCCCGACCGGGAACCGATTCTGGTCCCCGGTCGGGGCTAGCAGCCCGACGCCGTAAACTCCGGCATCACGGGTTTAACGAATTTCGTTAAGCCCGCTTGCCAGAGTTAGCGCCGGCTGACGCGCCATATGACGACCACCGCGCATGCGCGGATTTGAAGACTCCAACCCGCGCATACGCGGGTGACGTCATCGCGTATTTGCGCGAAACCCGCGCATGCGCGGGCCGGGATGCCCCTCAGCCGCCCCGCGAATGGATACTGCCGTGCCAAGCGGTGCCATGGTTATAAAAAGCGAGAGTTTACGGCCTTTTTTACGAACGGCCAGACCAGGTGTTTTTGCCGTTCGTAAAAACAGCCGTAAAGAGCTGGGAACTCGGCCACGCTAGGAACATCAGCTGTGAATCGCTGCCGGCTGTAAAAAAACGGCGGCAGCGATTCGTGTCGGGAGTTAGGCGTGGGGGGGGGGGAGAATAGCGGGAGGGCGTCGGAACAGCGTGGCCGTAAAATATTACGAGCCACGCTATTCTCCGCACCGTCGGGAGTGCGGAGAATCTCGCCCCGTGTTTGTCGCGCGGCCTTAAAATACAATACGCATATCGTTAACAGGCCTGACAACCGATTCTCATGCGCGTCAGTGATTCAGCGCATCGGATAGTCCGATATACGATGGTATGCTCCGAAGGTGCTTTCAAGAATCGTGAACCAGGCGTCCTCGCTACTGAGCAAGAGAGTGGTAAGAAATGGCGTGGGCTGACAGTCGGCTGCCGCTGCAGAAACCGGCCGTGCTGGCTGCAGTGGGGTAGGGAGGGCACGGTCCTGCCAAGGCCGGGGCAGGGGAGAGGGTGCACAGGCCGAGTAGCCCGGAGCACCCCACAGGACAAGGGTGGTGCCCAGGCCCCAACAGTCATTCCGGGAGTCATCTCTCTGGTCACCAAACTAAGCCCCCGGCTGCACGCAGTGACAACGGCCGTACGGAGGGGCATCCCGCCTGCCCACTGCCACACCCATCGGCAGCTTCCCACTGGGGCTTCACCCAGGGCCACACCTATGGCAGCCCCCAGCGAGGACAGTGCCTGACAACGGTGCCCCTGGGAATAGGGACGACGGCCAGGAACGTGGCCAACGACGGGTGCGGGGCTTAGGTGGGCATGCTTATTTGGGCCAGCTGTGCCATCTGGACCACCGTGTAGCCCATGGTACGTGATTGGGCACGGGTGTATGCGCCTTGCTAATATGTTTGCCTTTCATCCCCTGCAGAAAATAACGACTTTTAGTCATCAACCAGCTGGCCGCCATGGCGGTGGCCGCAGCTCTGCAGGAAGCACGCTGGCTGTCAAAGTGACGGTCAGACTGAATTTCTACGTGACAGGGTCGTTCCAGTCACCGAGTGGGGATACGTCCTGGAGTTCGAAGCATCGGTACACAGCTGCATCGGTGCCATTCTCGACGACCTGCATGCAAAGGCAGAGTGGTACATCGAATACAAAGTGGACAGCGCCCAAAAGGGTGCCCGGGCAGGGGGGTCCCTGCGGGTTCCATCGCTGGTGTGCCTGGGTTCAAGGGACGGTAGACGGGATGCAGGTACGGCCATCGGCGGATAGTAGGCCATCATTACAGAACATGAAGGGATACTACTCCATTAACGTGCCGCTGGTGTGCTATTTTCCTATCTGCATTATGGACGTCTGATCCTGACACGGGGCAGTGTACATGACCCGTTCATACTGGCGCACTTAGCGATCCCCAATATGTTCTAGGTCTATCCCTAGCACCCATCCACGACTTCGGAGCTGGGTGCTGTGCGACATGGTTATCCATTGCGGTAGAGGCTGATTTTGCCTATAGCGAGGCCTCAGCTTGACATGGAGAGGCACGACAACGACGCTGCCCATACAGCGACCAGGGGTGTTGTCCTGAGGTGCTTCACGATCTTAAAGATGCCCTTCAGGTCCCTGGGCATTCTGGAGAGGCCTTCCAGAACGAGGCAAGGAGGGTCGCCCGCTTCGTGGTGGTCTGCTGCGTCCTCAGCATGATAAAACATCCGAGCGGCGATGTGCTGGAGGAGGATGCAGACGACGGGCAAGCCTAATGCAACGAGGACGATGAGGGGGAGGAGGCAAATGAGTGGGACATTTGGTCTGGCCAGGCACGGGAGGCCGCACAATGCTACCAACAGGGCTAGCACTCACAGGACAGACTTGTCTCATGCACATCAGAATAGGGAAAGGGGGCAAGCGACATGGACGCCACCACCCCACACCCCGTCACCTCCCACAACACCAAACCACCCCTCTGCACAACCCCTCTGCTGCAAGCTTGGGCCACTGGGTTGCCAGTGCCAGAGGGTCCAGTCCTTTGCATGGAGGATGATGACAGCCCACTCTGCGATGAGAGCCGTCCTCTAAATCATTTTACAATGTCTGACTGATGCGCAAAATAGCACCTTACATCTGGGTGCTACCTGCGTGAGAGCTAGCGAGTCCATCACATGGTGCTGTCTAATCGCTGGAGAGGTGCTGCTGGGAATCAATCGGACTGCGCGGCCGGAACACCGAGCACCTACTGGGCCTTCACTTGTCCAATAACCAACACTCCCACTGGCCAGCACTGACCACCACACCACCACACCATCAGACAGAGCACAGAGGCAATTTTCAATGGTGTTCACATTTGTTTAATGCGATAAGGTACAAAACATCAGTGTTCAAGTCCCCATAACTACACTGTGCCCTGCTCCCGTGCCACCTTAAATGGTATCTAACTTTCTGGCCTCACGGGTCCAAACACTACGCTTAGGTGGTTCCCCAGAAGGTATAGCAGGAATGAAGGGGGCAGCTGTGACTCCTGCCCTGTGACGATGTTTCCCGTTGGAGCACGTCTTCTGGGGCGACCGACATGGATGGTCACGTCTAATACTGAGCGTCCCGGGTAGCATGAACCTGGTCTATTCTGCCGCTGCCCACCAGATATACAAGGGAAGGGAATGAGGAGACCGAGGTGCTGCGCTCTTCTGGCATCTTGCCTTCGGACGGCACTGCCATGGTCCCCAGCACCTCCGTCTCTCTCGGGATGCCCGGGCCCGCCGAGCTACTTTATGGCACGGGCGTGCGAGAGGAGCAACTCCCATAGCCCCTCAGCCCCCCTCGTCACCTCGCTCTGGCAGGATTGGAGACCGTATCTTATCTGGACAAGTGTTTAGCCATGGAGCACAGGTAGTGGCCCATCACCCCGTCTGGGACTGCATCGGATAACTCAGCGACTGTGCCGCCATCCATGCGATTTCGTCCAGAGGAAATAGAAGTCAGCAGGGCAGAGTTCAGCGCGGGCTTAGTTGTTGTTTCCCATGGCACATGTGTAAACCCCCCAACATCATCCCAACAGAACGTCCATCCTCACCCACACCTTCTGGCAAACACAACCAAACGTCTCTCCCCCAGCCGCATTGGCGCAACACTCTCAGATTCATTCCCACTATCACCCCACGCCAATTTTACTCTCGCCTTAGCTTCACCTCCATAGAACGCCCACCATCACCAGACGAATGCACCCAGGACCGGGTCTAATCAAGCGTCTTCTCGTGTGTAGTTCAGGCCTTGCTGGTGATGGGCGAGTCATCTGGTATCACCCGACTCCAGCCTGCGCCGCAGTCTGATTTCCCCCATCCACACCCACCCCCCAATCCATGTGCCAAGCAGAGCCGATGCCTCTAGCACGTGTGTAAACACTCGACGTGAGACCCAATTTCACAATAGAGTGGACAATCACATATACAGTGGAGATGCTGTCTTAGAGCGCAGGATTACATGGGGTTTTTCAGAGAGCAACCATCATCTGCAGGTGCAATTGAAGGTGGAGTCCAACTGAGTGCCGGAGAAGAAGCTGGTGCCGAACATGCGTACCACTCAAGTCAACACTGCATGTGTGGCGTAAACGGTGGAGGCATTTGACCCGAAGGTTTTTGCAGTGGTTCAGCATGTATAAGGCCTGGGAAATTCTATGCAGTC
This sequence comes from Scyliorhinus canicula, assembly GCF_902713615.1. Lineage (NCBI taxonomy): Eukaryota > Metazoa > Chordata > Chondrichthyes > Carcharhiniformes > Scyliorhinidae > Scyliorhinus > Scyliorhinus canicula. The sequence goes on from NC_052157.1 coordinate 89,827,849, forward strand.
GACGGCCGAGTTCCAGGTCAGGGATATCGTCACACAGGCAGCCATGTGCCAGAGTCACTTGAACATTGAAGCCGTGTTTCTCAGCAAGGCTCAGTAACAGCAAGCCATTACCGCTTACGTTGGGGGAACTGCCCAGGCACTGCCCAACGTGGCACAGACACAGAGCCAAAGAAGCCCAATCCCAGTGGGAGATCGCGCAGCGACTAGCTGATGATAAACAGGGCCTTAAGATGGTGGCACAGTCGATGGATGATGTGCCGCAGTCCCAGATGGTGGAGACCGCTTCTCGGTGTTCCATGGCATCGAGAATACTGTCCTTGGTGGAGACCAGAGCCGACCTCCAGCACTGGCAGTGCAGGGTTGCAGGGAGCCTGAAGGCATAACTTCTCTTGCTCCTCGCCCCATGGAGTATCCCGGGGGTCCTCGGGCACCCCGATGAAAGTATGCGGTGATCAGCTTTATGCTGGTCACTCCCACAGGGGAGATGCATGAGCACTGCAGCACCTCAGGATCCCCCTCCCCAACCTATCTCTGGTGCATGTGGTTAACAGGGGCCAGAGCGTAGCGCCGCAGCACGCGACCTGGGATACCCCATAAGTAGATGGGACCATCCAAGCCTAGTTTCCCCAGAAGATGCGAACCAATGCTACCGAAATCGCATGGCAGGAATCACAGTGGGCCAACTACACTCCCAGTATATCATCTGGAGATCCATCTAGATTTAACTTTAAAGCCTGTAGGGCCAGGAATTCATACACCGTTACGTTGGCATGGATACATTGCGCATTTTGCTCATCGGGGTAGGGCACATATATGTATATATTTGCGAAGACTGAATAACTGTTTAAATTGCCTTGGTGTTCTGTCAGAATGGTGTGAGGAGTTGGCTGGTCTGGTCGAGACAGAAACCGGGCGCGGAAGGGTGTCAATGGGCGGACAGCATTGTGAGTGTGCTGGGCTCCACACCCTCACAGCCATCCCAACGCCCGTTCAGATGGTCCCCCTGTTCTCGCCGAGCATAGAGGAGTCCGGGAATGCACGGATGCATCCGTATACGAAGCACTGTGAGATCCCGGACAGGTCCGCACTCGGGCCTGGACGGGGCAGGTGGCATAAATGTTCAGCGTGAATGTCATATTGATGGCCAAAAGGAGCGTGTGTCCACCCCATTCACCCAAGGTGACAGATGCGCCATGGTCTGGCACATATGTTGCACTGTAACCGTGTTCAGCCGGAGTATTGAACAACATACCCAGTCAGACAAACCCGGGAATGACAGACGCTGCCGGTACATGCGGGGGTCGTGCAGTGCTTCCTTTGCATCTCCTCCCCCTCAGCCTGTTGTGCCGCCGGCTCTCTATCTTGGGCGGCTCACTCCTGTGCCTCTGGTGCAAAATATGTTGCTGCGTCGTCCTCCTGCTCGAGCAGCTCCAGCGCCTACAGCCGCAGGTCATCAGCCAAAGCTGCAACCACCAATGGGAAGTTCACAATTGCTGGTTGGATACCGATATCCATTGCCTGATGAGGGTGAAAGGCCAACATGCTACGTATTTCCGTCACCAACCATGTCCACTGACCTACACGGTGCCCCCGTTTGGCACTGTGGACTCTGCCACAGTATGCCCCCTGTCAATTCTTGCACTACTGCTCATCTTGGTGCCTGACACGATGAATACTCTGGCTCCGGCGCCTTGCCTGCTGCAAGAGAGCCGTCTGCTGTAGCCACCCTTGCCAGTACTATGTGCCACACATGCTGTCCCACGGTCCTGTCAGCCTGCTGTGGCTGTTGTCACTTGTTCTGCCGTGTGCTGTACGCCAACATGTGGCGGCCGCCGGCCGGGAGGGGGAGGGGTATGGTGGTATGCTGGAGGGTGTGGAGTAGGGTGGGTGCTGTGGTGCATTGGTGCTGCGGTGGGATCACCTATTTGCCCGGTGCCACTCTGTAGAAGCAGGGGCCAAATTGGATGTTAAGTTGGGTGCGGATAAAGATGGCTGCCTTGCAGCGCGGTAATATGGCGGCCCAGACCGAGGCACCGCGCCTGTTCAATGGGGGTCATATTGGCTACACGGCCCCCTCTCCCGTCAACGCACCGCATCCTTCCCCACCCTGGCATAGCACGGTCGCGTAATTCCGTGTCCGACCTCCGCCCCCCCCCCCCCCCGCATCCTCTCTCTCCCTCTCTAATCAGCCCTGACTCTTGTTTCAAGACTTTTGAGCGCAGAACTGAACAGAGCCTTGAAGAAGTGTCCCCATTGCAGACTGAGAGTCGCGCAGGGCACTGAATTAACGGGTAGGGCCTGATAATCATTGGCCAGTCGTGTTTACAGCACGGGCGTTATGTAATGCATTGACGCCACTGAGGCGATGGAGATGTGCGAGCTGGCATGAAATTGGCGCCCACCATGATTGGGTGTGGAACCGATTCTCCGCTAATCGAGGTTTACAAATCCAACTCAGCGAATGGAAAATCACGGCCAGCACATTCGCCTTCCCAGCTTTTCTTGCGTCTGATAATGGAACTTATATTTTATATAAATTGTTATTTTCCTTGTTGTTTTAAATTGGTGTGGCTGCCTGCATTCGAACTGTTTTATCAATACTATTAGAATGCCTTAATTTCTGCGTGAACATCACTAAAAACGTCAAGTTATGTTTCTAACGTAAGGTCTAAATCTTTGATAATGTACTCCGCCATTGTGAAAAAAAGTATCACTTAATTTTGGGTGACGGCTGCTGGAGGGAATATCAAACCCTGCATCTTACTGTCTTTCGTTGTGACGCAATCCCTTTACAGGAAAAGAACTAAGGTTGCACAAGATGATGCTGCCATTTGTATCACGAAGTTCAGAATCCGGGAAAAATAAGGCTTCCAGGAAAAATAAGGAAAAACATTTCCGTAATTGATCATCATGATTATTATTCCTAATTACGTTTGTTGAGTTCTAAGTAGTTTCTCTCAAAGGGACATGAATAGATCTGTGTTCTTGTAATGTTGTCATGGTTTGCCTCTGTCCAATTTTTAAAAAATCAATTCAGGTAATGGAGGGAAGTTTTGCATTGGGCGTTCAGTGATTCCAGCAAGTGGGATTCAGAAAGCCATCCTACACATTCGAGTGAAGGCAAGCGTTCTGTACAGTGGTGACGATGATTGGTGGTTGCGGGGAAGATTTCGATCAGGCGATCATTACTTCCAGTGACTGGATATCAGCACTGTACCATTGTGGATCGCTCCAGAGTACCAGGTTCGATTCCGGTTTAGATCACTGTCTGTGCCGAGTCTGCACATCCTCCCCGGGTGTGCGTGGGTTTACTCCGGGTGCTCCTGTTTCTCCCCACAGTCCAAAGATGTGTAGGTTAGATGGGTTGGCAATGATAAATTGCCCTTAGTTTCCAAAATTGCCCTGAGTGTTTGGTGGGGTTACTGGGCTATGGGGATTGGAGGTCTTGGCCTTGGATAAGGTGCTCTTTCCAAGAGCCGGTGCAGACTCGATGGGCTGAATGGCCTCCGTCTTCACTGTAAGTTCTATGAAAGACACCCTCCACTTTCTGGTGAATACATCCATCCAGAAAGGCGGTGATGCTCTTTGGTTGTTGATTGGATGAATTGCATCGGATGGCCAGTGCTTCCAGAAAGTAATTTGTGGAGTTTCTGTTGTCAATGATAGTTAAACCCCAAACGCTACGTCAGTATTTGCTTCCCACCTCATCTCAGCCAAAAAACCGCAGAGCACAATAAAGAGAAAGAGAGAGGTGCCCTATAAGATAAATTGCAGCGGAGTGCTTGAATTGTGAGGCGTTAGTTCGCGGGGCTTCTGCCAGCGGTGTGTCAGCAGAGTATAAACAATATCAGGTAACGTCCTCTTAACATTCCTTTTAGTCTTTATGCAGTTGGGACGACAATGAGGGCAGTGGCCGGTCCTCCTGTAGGATGTTGCAGAGCAGAGGAATTATGTTGTCCTTTATGACAGCACCTTTGATGAAGTGCAACAGGCTGCAGAACCTGGGAGAACAGGATAGGGAGCTGAAGCTGGATGCACTCACTTCCAACCAGAGTGCTGAGCACTATATAGATAAGAGTGTCAGTGAGGGGATCACATTTCAAGTGCAGCCAAGGGGTAGCTTGGTGACCAGAAGGAAAGGCAAAGCGAGAGGGAGGGAGTATAGGCGTCCCGTGTGGCATTTCCCTTGGCAAACGAGAATACCGTTTTGGATGCTGATGAGGGAAATGTCCGTTCAGGTGAATGCATTAGTACCTATACCTATGGCATTGCGACTCGCTCTGTGGTTTAGCAGGGAAGGGTAAAGCTAAACAGGGCCGTAGTGACAGGAGGTTCGATAGTTCGGTGGAAAGGCAAAAGAAATCTGTGGCCGCAAAAGGGAGTCCAGGATGGTTTGTCGCTTGTCGGATGCCAGGTTCAAAGATATCTCGGACCTGCTGCAGATCATTTTCAAGGGGAATGTGAGAAGTTTGTGTTCTTTGGCACAAATGACTAATGAGCAATAGGGGTGATGGCATGAGGAGTGATTATAGTGAGGTAGGAAAAAAGTTAAGAAGCAAGACCTCGAGGGTGGGAATCTCGTGATTACTTGCAGTGCCACGTGCCACTCATGGTAAAAACAGGAGAAGGTTGCAGCTTGATGCATGGCTAAATAACTGTTGCAGCGGGCATGAATTCTGACTCGTATATGACTGGGACCTTTTCTGAGGCAGAGATGACCTGTTTCAAAGAGAAGGGTTGCATCTGAACTGGAGGAGGGAAAATGTCCTGGGTGCCGATTTGCTAGTACTTCAAGAGAGGCTTCAAACTTGATTGGCAGGGCACGGGCGGATCCTCAGCTGCAGAGAAGCAAATAGGCTGAAAGGAAATGCAGTACTCAGCAATAGAAAACCGACAAGAAATAATAGACAGGAGCGCGGCAGGGAGCGCAGAACACTTGTCGGGTTAAATTGCATCTATATTAGTGCAAGAGAGTTGACAGGTAAGCCTGGTGAATTCCGCACATGGATAGCTACGTGGGACTGGGATATTATCGCCATAACTTAAACATGGCTGAGTGAGGGAATGGTTGGCAGCTTAGTGTTCCAGTGTGCAGGTGCTTTATATGGGACAGAGGGAGAGGAAACTGTAGAGTGCGAGTTGATTTTTTTTCATTGAATCGAGCATCACGGCAGTAGTCTGAGATGAAATTACCGAGGGATGACCAATCGAGGATTTATGGGTGGAACAACTGAATAGGAAGGGGAAGGATACCTTATTGGGGTTGGACTAAACACTTTAAACACACAACGGCAATCAGAAGTACAAATATACGGGGAGACCGGGGAAACATGCCGGAGGAATAGGGCTGACTTAGCAGGGAAAATTAATTTTCCGAACATAGACGGGACTCCTATCGTGTTAAAGTAATTGTTTAAAGTGTGGTCAGAAAAGTTTCCTCTGGCGGTCAATGCAGGGTCCTTCATGATAAAGCGCAAAACGTCATCGACTCAAGTTTTAGAATAATCATGGACAAGAACAAGAGTGGTCCGAAAGGAAGAGTACTAAATTGGGGAAAGGCAGAGTATAACAAAATTCGGCAGGAGCTAGGGAATGTGGATTGGCAGCAGCTGTTTAAGTGTAAATCCACATTTGAAATGTGGGTGCCTTTTAAGGAAAGGTTGATTAGAGTGCAGGACAGACATCTTCCTGTGAAAATGAAAGATAGAAATGGCAAGATTAGGGAACCATGGATGACGGGTGAAATTGTGAGACTAGCTAAGTTGAAAAATGAAGCATACATAGGATCTAGGCAGCTCAAAACTGATGACGTTTTTGAGGAATATCGGGAATGTAGGACGAATCTCAAACACGCAATAAAGAGGGCTAAAAGGGGTCATTGGATATCTTTGGCTAACAGGGTTAAGGGAAATCCCAAAAACTTTTATTCGTATGTAAGGAGCAAGAGGGTAACTAGAGAAAGGATTGGACCACTCAAACAAAAGAGAGAATTTATGCGTGGACTCAGAGGAACTGTGTGAGATTATTAATGAGTACTTTGCATCGGTATTCACAATGGAGAGGGACAAGACGGATGTTGAGGCTAGGGATGGATGTTTAAATACTCTAGGTCAAGTTGTCATACGGAAGGGGGAAGGTTCGGGTATTCTAAAAGACATTAAGGTGTACAAGTCCCCAGGACCGGATGGGGTTATCCCAGGTTACTGAGGGAAGCGAGGGTTGAACTAGCTGGGACCTTAACAGGCATCTTTGCAGCATCCTTGAGCACGGGTGAGGTCCCGGAGGACTGGATAATTACTAATGTTGTCCCTTTGTTTAAGAAGGGTAGCAGGGATAATCCAGGTAATTATAGACCTGTGAGCTTGACGTCACTGGTAGGCAAACTGTTGGAGAATATACTGAGGGATAGGATCTATTCACATGTGGAAGAAAATAGTATTATCAGTGATAGGCAGCACGGTTTTGTGCGGGGAAGTTCATGTTTTACAAAAGTAATACAATTCTTTGAGGAAGTGGCAAATTTAAGTGATGAGAGAAGGGCTGTAGATGTCATATACATGGACATTAGTGAGGCGTTTGATAAGGTTTCCCATGGCAGGTTGATGGAAAAGGTGAAGTCGTATGGGGTTCAGGGTGTACTAGCTAGATTGATAAAGAACTGGCTGGGCAACAGGAGACAGAGAGTAGTAGTGGAAGGGAGTATATCACAATGGAGAAGGGTGACTAGTGGTGTTCCACAGGAGTCCGTGCTCGGACCACTGCTGTTTGTGATCTACATAAATGACCTGGAGGAAGGTATAGGTGGTCTGATTAGAAAGTTTGCAGATGATACTAAGATTGGTGGAGTTGCAGATAGCGAGGAGGACTGTCAGCGAATACAACAAAATATAGATAGATTGGAGAGTTGGGCAGAGCAAAGGCAGATGGAGTTCAATCCAGGCAAATGCGAGGTGATGCGTTTTGGAGTATCAAATTAAAGAGCGGACTATATGGTCAATGTAAGTGTCTTGGCGAAAACTGGTGGGCAGAGAGATCTGGGAGTTCAGGTCCATTCTAACCTGAAGATGGCAACGCATGTTGATAGTGTGGTCCAGAAGGCTTACAGCATGCTTGCCTTCATCGGACGGGGTATTGAGTACAAGAGTTGACAGGTCATGTTACAGTTGTATGGGACTTTTGTTCCGCCACATTTGGAATACTGCGTGAAATTCTGGTCGCCACATTACCAGAAGGATGTGGATGCTTTGGAGAGGGTGCAGAGGAGTTTCGCCAGGATGTTGTCCGGTATGGAGGGTGCTAGCTATGAAGAAAGGTTGAGTAGATGTGGACTGTTTTCGTTGGAAAGACGGAGGTTGAAGGGGGGGGACCTGATTGAGGTCTACAAAATTATGAGATGTATGGACAGGGTGGATAGCAACAAGCTTTTCCCAAGTGTTACAAGGGGTCACGATTTCAAGGTGAGGGAGGGAATGTTTAAGGGAGATGTGCGTGGAAAGTTTTTTACGCAGAGGGTGGTGGGTGCCTGGAAAGCTTTACCAGCGGAGGTGCTGGAGGCGGACACGATAGCATCATTTAAGAGGCATCTAGGCAGGTATATGAACGGGCGGGAACAGAGGGAAGTAGACCTTGGAAAATAGGAGACAGGTTAAGGTAAAAGATCTGGATCGGCGCAGGCTGGGAGGGCCGAAGGGCCTGTTCCTGTGCTGTAATTATCTTTGTTCTATGTTCTTTGTTCATTGCAATTCGGGATTGGCAAGGGGGTGAGATGACGGTGGAGGACCAGCTTGGACCAGTGGACTTCGTTCAAATACTTCTAAAATAATTATGGAAATGGCAAAACTGATACACATGTGCAAGTTGTAAATTGGGGCAAGGCGAACTTGGATGGAATTAGACAGGATCTTGAAGGTTTGCTTGGAGAATTGCGCACCTTACAAAGTGAAATAGCTGGAGCTCATGGTCTATATGTTCCTTTTAGGTTGAAGGGAAAGTAAGGCAAGAGTCGGGAAACCTGGATTTCAAAGCACATTTCGCTTTTGGCCAGGAAAAAGATTGAGGCATGGCTTTGGGGAGGTGGTGGTGCAGAGCTATTGCAACGCGACTGGTCACCCAGGGAACTCAGCTGGGGTCCTGGGTTCGTTTCTTGCAATAGCAGATGGTGAAATTTTAATTCAGTATAAATCCAAAATTAAAAAGTTGAATGTTGACCACGGCAACATTGCCAATCGTCATGAAAACTCATCTGGTTCAGGAATATATTTTAGGAAGGAAATCTGTCGTATTTACTTTGGCCAACATGTGAGTCCAGACCTACAGCAATATGGCTAAGACTTAACTGCCCCCTCAAGGGCAATTTGAAACGGACAATACCTTCTGGCCCATCGAGCCATGTCCACGTCCCATGAACGAAAGACAAAAAGGTACAGCTTGAATAAAGGGTTTCCTGCAGGTGTACAGGGGATACACGTGGATACTCGAGTAGGAATTAGAAGGGAGAAACGGGGCCACGGGGTAGCTTCGGCTGAGCGGCTTATGTTGAATCCAAATAATTACGTTGAATCCAAAGGGACTATTAACGTATATTGAAGGAAAAAGAATAACTGGAGAGAGAATAGACCCCTCAAAGACCAAAGTGGACAGGTTTGTGTGCACGAATATTTCGTGAAGCGGGAGAAGAAATTGCGGGAGCCCTGGCTGAGAAATGTGCATCATCGTCATTGACGGGTGAGGTACCAGATGACTGGATGGTAGCAAATGCTGTGTCATTATTTCAGATGGGCTACAAAGAAATCCCCGTGAATTATAGACCCGAGGGCTGAACTTATGTGGTGACTACGTTCTTAGAGAGGATTCTGAGCGAGAAGAGATGTAGACATTTGGAAATACAGCATTGAATAGGTTTCGCCAGCACGGATTTCTTTGATGTAATGACCAAGAAGGTGTATGAAGGAGGGGCGGTAGACATAGCTTGAATAGACATAGACATAACTTTATTAACGTTTCACATCCTCTGAAATGCTAGATCACATGGAATCCACGGAGAGCTGGCAAATTCGATGTGCAATTGGATTGATGTTCGTAAGAAGAGTGTACAGATGGAAGAATGATTGTTGGGCTGACCGCCTGTGACGAGTTGCGTGCCTCAGGGGCCAATGCTGCACTCACTGTTGTTTGTCATGCATATGAACGGTTTGAGGAGAATGTACAATGCATGATCAGTCAGTTTGCATATGACACTACAATAGGTTGTATTAGAGAAAGTGAAGAAGGCAATCAAAAAATTGGAGCAAATATATTGATCAGCTGGGGACGTGAGCCCATAAATTGTAAATGGATTTAAAAACCGACAATTGTGAGGTGCGGCATTTCGGAAAGTCAGAGTAAGGTAGGATGTTCACTGTCAACGGCAGACGATAGGGCTTATCGTTTAGCATCAAGTTTTTCGAAAGGAGGAGTCACAGGTAGACAGGGCAGAGAAGGAGGCTTTTGACATGCTGGCCTTCATCAGTCAGGACATTGAGCATAGATGTTGAGAACACATGTTGCAGTTGGATAGGACGTTGGGGAGTCCACAACTGGAGTATGGTGTTCAGTTTTGTTCGTCTTGCAATTGGAAATATGTCACAAAACTGGAGGAGTGAGTGCAGAAGTGATTTCCAAGCATGCTGCAAGGACTAAAGGGACTGAGTTACAGGGGAAGGTTGGACAAGCGAAGACATTCTTTTTACATATTATGAGAGACATTGATAAGGTGACTTATCAATGCCTGTACTTTTTCACAGGCTTGAGAAATCGACAGCTAGTGGGACCAGGTTCAGGTTAAGAGGACAAAGTATCATGGGACACGGAGGAGCAACGTTTTTACACAAAGAATGGAACGTATGTGGAATGAACGTTCCGAGGAAGTGGCTGAGGCATGTACACTGACAACATTTCAAAGGCGGTAGCACAGATACATTGACAGGAAAGGTTTACATGCATATGTGCCAACTTCAGGCAAATGGTTTTAGCTTCGATGTGCTTTTTGGATGGCATGGAGAGTTTTGGGCTGAAGGGCGTGTTCTGCACTGTATATTCTATAAAGTATTATTTTCTCAAGGATGTCTATTTTCGAATCTAAGCAGCCACATACTCCCTACTTTATAATAAGTATTGATGCAAGGGCAGGATTAGTGAAGTTCTCCGACAGCAAACTGACATCTCACCTGGACCGAGTCAGCGACCATTAAGGGGCAACCACTCAGTGCCACGACGAATATAATCGATTCCAATGGCAATCGCTGCATGCTTCGCCGAGTTAAGGATTGAAACTCATCAGGCTGAGAAGCTGCACCCACAAACTTCACACGTCACACACCCCACACCAGCCAACAAGGTGGCAGCAAGACGCAAATGGCCACGGTTCACTGAAGCGGACCTGGAGATCCTGCTCGGCGCCATGGAGCAGAGGCCGCGACCATGTTCCCCTGGGGAGGATTGAGGCTGCCAAATACTTCCGTTTGCCTGGGCAACGCCATCCCGACTGACCAGCAGTGTTGGAATAAAAAATACACGACCTCCATAGCGAGGCCAGAATTATACCTCCCTCGAACAAGCCCTCGTTCCACATTACCGGAACCACAGCACAAGTAGGGCAGTCACATCCCCATCCTGAACCACATGCCGGTATTCAAATTGACCTCCACTGAAACCACGAATTTCCCATCCCATGGACTCCATGCGTGGGTCTGGCGAACATTAGAACAGTACAGCACAGGCCCTTCGGCCCTCGATGTTGTGCCGAGCAATGATCACCCTACTCAAACCCACGTATCCACCCTATACCGGTAACCTAACAATCCCCCCATTAACCTTACACTACGGGCAATTTAGCATGGCCAATCCACCTAACCCACACATCTTTGGACTGTGGGAGGAAACCGGAGCACCCGGAGGAAACCCACGCACACACGGGGAGGACGTGCAGACTCCACACAGACAGTGACCCAGCCGGGAATTGAACCTGGGACCCTGGAGCTGTGAAGCATTTATGCTAACCACCATGCTACCGTGCTGTCCACTAACATTGTGCGTTTTCTACTTACCTATCAGCACCCAGGAGATGTACGGACATAAGCGGTAGAAGTCTAAAAAGGAACCCTGAAACTGTGGCCCCTCACCGCAGCAGAGCAGAGGGCACTGGATGTGGTCGGACGTACCAAAGACAGGGTAGTCCCGGGGTTTCTATCGGCTCGGAGCGAAGACGTGAGGCCCCATGGAGTTGCTGATCCCATAGCACATCGTACCCACCCCCCAGACCCACCCGCAAACACAGCCAAAACACTCCCAGTGGCAACGGGACATGCCTGAGAAAATAGGCGGCATTAAACAGGCATTGGCCGACGTGGCACAGACACAGAGAGGTGGCTTAGTCCAAAAACGAGATAGCACAGTCACTGGCTGATGTGCGACGCAAACAGAGGTTGCCGCACATGTGCAGCATGATGTGACACGGTCCCAGTCGGATGTAATACACTCCCCGTTTTCCATGGCCGTGAATATGCAATCCTTACTTGAAAAGAGAGCTTACCTCCAAGACTGACAGAGCAGAGAGGTTGGAGAGACTCGGGTACTGGCCCCGCTCGTATTCCCATCCCATGGTGTTACCAGGGAACCAGCAGGCACTCTGAGCGTGGTGGCGATGATAGGGTACAGGCCCATGATTCTCGCTGTGGAGGTGCTAAAGCACGGCAGCATGTCCCCCTTCTCTCTTGCCTGTGGACGTGGGAGCGATCAGAGTGTCCCGTATGCATTGTCCGTGGTGCGCATGTTGTGCAGCTTGTGGCTGGCTAGGTCCCATTTCCTGTCCAACCTCCCGCCTCATGTCCCTGCCACATTACACTGGAGGCGGGCAGGAAACCTTTGCACCACGCCACCTGGGGGACCAGTGGAGCAGCCTGTCAAATCCAAACACAGTCTCGAAGAAGACGGCGGCCAAAGGGGACCCTGGTCACAGGGCAGGAAGCACAGCATGTCGACTCAACTCATTATGCACTCGCTGGAGATCCACCGAGGCATAGCGGTAGAAAATTTAAGGCCAGAAAAGTAGTCAACAATTAGGTTGGCAGAGCACAGTATATTGTTAGGGGCAAGGGCACAAATCCACATATACTATGTTAACTTAATAAACCTGAACAATGTTACAATATCCCTTGCTGACCTGGAAGACGGGTGTGAGAGGTGGAATTGTCAGAGCTCGCCACAGTGGATGCGAGGGACGGATTGGTGCCTGGCATGGGGAGAGGTTGTGGCGGAGCTTGACGCAGGGACCACAGTTGAGCCAGCGCTCATCAATCCAGTGACCAATCCTTGGCTCGATCCTCCAACCCCAGAGTCGCCATGCCCGATATCCCAAGGTTTCGATTCGGTGCTGTGATGGAATTGCCAGGTCGCAACCGGAAACGCCCAGGTGGGCGCCCATGCTGCCATGTATAGCGGTTGGTCATTTGGAACTATGTGGAGCAAGAGTCGCAGAGCGGATCGGTTGCCATCATCCTCCATCCGATGGACAGAACCTCTGTCACTGCCAACACATGAACCGCACCCCGTAGTGCGTCAGATATGTATCACGGAGTGGGTTGCAGGTGGAGGTGGGGGAAGGAAGATTTTCAGGTGGGATGTGCCATTGGGCAGTCCCCCCTTCTCTCTTGCCTGTGGACATGGGAGCGATCAGAGTGTCCCGTGTGCATTGTCCGTGGTGCACACGTTGCGCAGCTTGTGGCTGGCCAGGTCCCATTTCCTGTCCAACCTCCCCCTCTCCCGCATCCTCATCTATGGATAGCGCCTGGCGTTTTACCTCATGCAGCCCTGCCCCACTCTGCTTTGCGATGTTGTGCAGGACACAACAGTTCACCACGATGCGGACAATCCTTGCAATGCTGTCGCCGGCAGCACCTATCCTGAGGACCAGGCATCTAAAGCGTAACTTCAGGAGGCTTATGGACCGTTCGATCACGCCGCTGATAGTGGCATGGCTTCGTTATAGCCCGTGTTTGTACTCCGAAAAGACATCATCAGCCACAACGCGGTGGATAAAATCTGTTGTCAAGAAGCCAACCAAGCAGCCTCTGGGTATGACAACTAACAACTGTCGAGTGTGCCTGTGCCACGGAGAAGGCACAATGCATGGGTTTTGGGCGCAGACGTGCATGATTCACATCTGGTGGTCACACACCAGCTGCATGTTCTTCAAGTGGAACATTCGGCGGTTTCTGTATAGAGGTAATTCCTCTGCAGGCGCTCTGAGCAACTGCGTAGGAATTTGCAGTGGAGTGTGAAGCAAGATATCTGCCTTGATGGTTGCGGCAGTGATGATCTGTTCACGGTCATTCCAAAAGTCTCATGAGGCCTCTTTCCTGCGACACGTCCCATCCCCGCGGTCAAACATGGCACCACCTACACCCCACACCACAGTCTGCCGAGTGTCTAGTGCATCAGCCCGCGGTGGCGCCTCTCGTGTTCCATGTACTCTTTCTCCCTGCTCAGCCAATGTGCTTATTTCACGACTTTATAAAGCCCAAGTTAAACTCACAATCGGAAATTCTCCCTAGTGCATGTGAAGAATCATGGAAGCCCCATCGAATACCTGATTAGGTTAAGGATCTGGTAACGCTGACTATGCACAGGCCGACTGGAACGCATTGCCTCTGCTGTCCAGGCACAGGGTAATTTTAATTTGGCATGAACCCTGCGTCCGCACAGATTTCAGCACGCCCTCTCTGATTTCCGCCTCCCTCCCCACCGCCAACCGCGCTTTCTGTCTGAGAGCCCAAGTGTTTATGTTAGTGGAGGACGTGTGGACATTTACGACGGAACAAACGGCGCGAACCCCTAACCTATTCTAGTCCCAGTCAGGGGTTAGAACTGGCACCGCACCGAAAATTGGCCGGAGAATGGACGTTTCCCGGGCTGCGATTGCGCATGGCTGACTACGTGCATCGTTCAGACGTAAAACATTGCGCTAGCCATGCGCGAACTGAACCCGCCAACCGCGACTTCATAGCCCGCCCAATGGCCACCCCACACCAAGCCCCCCCCCCCCTAACCGTCGCAGAAGAACCCCGGTAGTTGCACGTCTCCCAGCCGAGGGCAGCAGCGCTGCAAAACAGTCCGCAAACAACAAGCCACGGTCCCGCAAGTTCGATACCACACAGGGCCTGCGCGGTTGAGAAATCGGCCTACCGGGGACAGTGCATCGCGGGTGGGCTGACAGAATACACGTAAACGCCATTAAAATGGTGCGCGGTGCGCAGCACGATGACACTGGTTTGGAGGGGGCAGATAATGGCTGACCGGCGTCAAACCGGCGTAGCCCGGATTGTGGCGTCAGATTTCATTATCCGGCCGTTCATCGATCACGATCTCGGCGTTAGACTACAGACAATCTAGCCCCTGATGTTTGCAAAACGTGCATTTGGCAATTTAACTTTCACACGCAAGTCGAAGCAAACGTGCCATTCGGCTCAGATATCGGCGATCCAAAATATAATAGAAGTGCAGCAGATTAACAGATATTCTTCCAATATTTTTACACAAGCGGAATAAAATATTGCACGTCCTCAGCACGTCGATTTCTTGAATTCATATCAGGTCATAATTTGATTTCGTTCTTGCAGTCTTCACGGAGGACATTGACCATAATTTGATCCACCACAACAGCAGTTACTGGGAAAGAACCTTCGTATTTCTGACGTTCTAATTTTTTCCCTCAGAAAGGAGCAATATCACTTTCAAATATTCGTTTATCCGCATTCTCCCTGTTTCTGGGTGGGTTTCCTCCGTGTGCTCCAGTTTACTCCCAGATGTCACGAAAGAAGTGCTGTTGGTGAAGTGGGCGTTCTGAATTCTCCGTCTGTTTACCCCAACAGGCACTGGAATGTGGCGACTGTCGGAATGTGGGGATTGTCACAATAACTGAATTGCAGTGTTAATGTAAGCCTACTTGTAACAGTAATAATTATTGTCGTTAGTGTAATGGAAATTAATGTGATGCTGGCTTCCTGCTCAGAAGACCCAATGTACCCATATCTAGACTTCAGGTAAATGTTCACAAAGCATCAGAGACACATTTTTTCTGTAAAAATGACCGCACATTTTCTGGTCATTTATGACAGTGATATTCCAGGGCCACATCATTGCAACTACTTCTTTTACGTTAGTTGAATTTGGTTTGATTTGTAATGGAACAAATAATGCCCATGACACAATTTTCCAGCACTTGATGGACTGACTGTGAGACTCTCTCCTTGAATTTGAATCTGTAGTTGTGAATTTCACAAAAAAATGAGGCCCTCTTGGCAATATCGCAGTCTGGAGATTATTTCACCAGACCACTTTTCCCCCACTTATCTTGATTGGAATTGTAATAATTAATGGTTGTTCTCCTACCGAAATCTTCCAAAGATTGTTTGCACGCGGAGAGTTCTGCAACGATGTAAATTATTCTATGAACAGTTTTATATGGAAAAAGATTAGTTTGACTTTATATTGCGCTTGTTACGCAGAAACTTTATTAAAAACATTTGCATGAGTGCGTTTAAATTAACATAACGACATTGACCAAAATCGTTTTGCAACAAGGCGGATACAGATAAGCGAATATTTAACCGTAAACTCTCGTAATTATGTGGGTGCTGAGCAGCATTTCAACATCACAAAACCAAGCGAAACACAACTGTTTAGTGAAGGAATATCAACCGCAACTTCCGAGAAAGGTGAAGGAACGTCAGATGCTCTCTGGTGAAGACAACCAACTGCATTCAATTAGTGAGAAGTTGGGGAGGTCAAACGTCATGTAAAGCTTGCGCATCCCAAGGTTGTACAGCCAATGTTCATGCCGCAAGAATTAAGAGCATTTGAAAACTTGAACTGTTGGAGTAAAATATCATTTTTCTCCGGTTTTACAACTATTATTAACAATGTTGGTCGCAATGTACGATTTTATATTATCATGCCTATGACTGCCGCGGGTAGTCCTTGTTCCTCCGTGGTGAGATCAAACTAGCTGCTTATCTGATGCACATTTATTTCATTCAAGTTAAACATGCAGCTACTCTGTAAGAGTGTATGGGAATTGAGCCAGTATTGCTGACATGACTACGGAAATAACGTGCTATGAACGGTTTCTCAGAGGACATTCGACACCCGTTTTTCAATTCGTCTCAGATTGGCGTGAAAGCAAATTGCATGCAACGTGCCCACAACGGTCGCAGCACGGTCGCACAAGTGGATAGCGCTGTGGCTTCACTGTGCCAGGGTCCAAAGTTCGATTACCTGCTGCGTCACTGTCGGTGTAAAGCTTGCACGTTCTCCCCGTGACTGCGCGGGTTTCCTCCGGGTGCTCCCGTTTCCTCCAAAAGTCCAAAGACGTGCAGGGTTAGTGGATTGACCATTATAACTTGCCCTGAGCGACCAAAAAAAAGGTTAGCAGGGGTTATTGTGTTGGAGGATAGGGGTGGAAGTCAGGGTCTGTGGAGACTCGATGGGCCGTATTGACTCCTTCTGCGCTGTACGTTCTGTGTAGCTATGTATCTTAACAAAATTTCGGACATTGCGTGCCGCCCTTTTATAGCAATCCAATGTACAAGCCTTCGACCGCAGAGTTAATTCTGGAATGTTTGGTCAGATAATATTCTTCCACCATCGGAATCAAGACTAGCACGATCGTCAATCATTTTAAGAACCCCTTTCTGATAATGTCCCCAGCGGCATTGTCAGCTTCCAACGCTTGGCAAGAGGCGGGTAGTGGCTTAAAAACATTTGCTTCTATTGGCTTTGGAAACTTATAACATCATAATATTTGACACTCGTGTTTGGAAATTGTGTTGTTCTGGTGAAGCGAATTGCAAATAAATAAAAATATTTGTAAAATTGAAGACCTTGGAAAGCTTTTTGAATCTGTTCCATTTTTCGGTCAGTCAATGACACAGTGAGTACCTCTCAAATTTGAATGTACATTTTTACCTTCTATTCTGTACCTGGCTTATGCATTGTGCGTGGCGTCATGCAAATGACTAAAATTATAATATGCTTCGTATAACCGTCTTGAGAAAATATTTGAAAAGAGCAGACCAGCATTTTTTTTGCATGGCATTTACACAAGGTCTAAGGTCGAATAAAATAATATCCTGTTGGAAACATGTAGCCCGTTTCATTTGATAGGCAAATCAAAAAAGAACACATATTTAATTGTATGCGTTCATATTCACGGGACGGCGCTATTTCTGGATGCTATCCAGGTAATTTTAAAGTACACTCCGAAATGAACTGCTGTGTCATAGAGTCATAGGTGTTTACAGCATGGAAACAGGACCTTCGGTCCAGCTTTTGCATGCCGCCCAGTTTCTATTATAAAATTAGTCCAACTTGGCCGCATTTGGCCCATATTTCTCTGTACCCACCATGTCCATGTAACTGCCTAACTGTTTTCTACCACTGCACTTCTACCATTGCCTCTGGCAGCTCGTTCTTGATGATCACCACGCTCTGAGTGAAACAATTTCCGTCTAGTCTTTTTGTATCTTTCCCGTCTAACCATAAAGCCATGCAGTTTTCAAAAACTGATGGCTTGATTTTTTTAAAATGTAGTTACCAAATACGAAAGTCCCAAATCGGATAGTTTTAAAAAAATATATATCAATTTTTATTGTCAAAAAGCTTACACTAACACTGCAATGAAGTCACTGTGAAATGCCCATAGTCGCCATAGTCCGGCGCCTGTTCGGGAACACTGAGGGAGAATCGAAATTACCTGACAGCAAGTATTTCGGGACTTGTGCAATGGAACCGGAATAACTGGAGGAAACTCAGGCATCACGGGGAGAACGTGCAGACTCTGTACGGACAGTAACCCAAACCGGGAATCGAAACTCCAACCCTGGTGATTTGAAGCAACATTGCTAACCAGTGCATACTGTTTGAATATCGTAACAGGTGATCTACGGGTCAGTGTAATTTTACGGTAAATAAGTGCCTGATATTTGTATTTTGTGCTGGTCAGGTTCAATAATCAGTCCAAAAATGTGCTGCCAGCTATAGTGACGTTACAGGATGGGGCAAGTGTCATGAAATTTGATATCTTCCGAATGCAAACAAAGTTCGGCTATTTTGTATCATACACAATTGCTCGCAATGTCTGGGATGTTTTTTAACCGATGAAAGAAATATTTTCAATGATATTTACGGAACTATATTGAAAAAATCTATGCTGATATCATTATTAGTGCAATTTAAATAAAATGCCAATGTTACGAACATTATTGTTAATAACAACAATAATTTACTTCAGATTACTAAATGATCATTCGAGAGGTTGCGGCAGACCTGATGTCACAACTCAACGGCGACACGAAAATATGTTGTTACTTTTCTCCACAATGTTGTCTATTGTCGAAGACATTGCCGAGGTGTCGTACCGATATTGATCTAACCTGTGCGGTCGAACGTTTTGTTTTCCTCGTCCACTTCTGAAAGTTTAACGTACATGTCAATTTATGTATTAAGATCAAGTTTTAATACATAACTTATCAAAGACAAGTACATCCGAGATTTGTTCCACGAGTGTACGCATTTTTGTTTCAACGTAGCGTTATTAAAGACGTGTGAACGAGTGCAATGCCACGAACAGTATTTAGAAAATATTATATGGTGGTGTTTTTGTTCAGGTAACACTGACGTTAGTGCGTTCAAAATTTAAAGCGTTATCCTTTTCTTTCAATTTTTCTTTTGTAAAACCAGCATTATTATGATTGAAATGAAACAGTGAATTTGACCGCAACGGAGGTTATTCCAGCAGCCAGATGTAATGGCAGAGCTTTCCTTTAGCGTGCGGAACGGAAGCAAAAGATGTTGGCGATTTGCGAGAGCAAAAAGTTTTCCTTGCATTGTCTCAAATGACCCAAGAACTACGTCTGTACTGAGGGATACAGACTGATTAAATTTTATTGACAGTACTCTCCTTGATATTTAATTCCGTCGACATGATCCGAACGAAAAATGCCGCTATTGAATGAAATGAAAAATGAAAATCGCTTATTGTCACGAGTAGGCGTCAATGAAGTTACTATGAAAAGCCCCTAGTCGCCACATTCCGGCGCCTGTCCGGGGAGGCTGGTACGGGAATCGAACCGTGCTGCTGGCCTGCTTGATCTGCTTTAAAAGCCAGCGATTTAGCCTTGTGAGCTAAACCAGCCCCTGATTGTAAAGATATCGACAACTTCAACGTCAATGCCCTTTCATTTTCTGCGAAATACAGATCTTTCACCGTATTAGATTTGGATTTTTCATTATTTTCTCGTCGAACCATTCCAAAGCGTATTTGCATGTGGCGAGCTCTGCAATGAAGGGAGCGAGAACGATGCGCATCTTTTCGGAAACAGGGTAGACTTATATTTTTGTGACGATTTACACATTCAAACTTAGTCAGAAGGTTAACCATAGTTTTAAGGGTCGTACATTGGCATAGCGGTTAGTGCTGCTGCCTCAGGATGCCGACGTCCCAGGTTCGATCCCGGCTCTGGGTCTCTATCCATGCGGTTTTGCATTGTCCTCGCGTTTGCATGGGTTTTGCCCTAGAACCCAAAGATGTACATGGCAGGTGGATTGGCCACGCTATATTGCCCCTTATTTGAAAAAGTAACGTGGGCACGCTAATTTAAAGAAAAATGTTTACCGAAGATCAATTATTCCTGCATGAATAATTGTGCACGCCTCTTAGCACACTAACGTTTATAATTTGGACCAAGAACCTGAGCGAAAGCGAAGTGTAATAAGATAACTGAGGCCAATTGCGAAGTAGAGTTATTGATGTTTCAGCGAGAAATTCAATGACGAGGCTAGATGCAGCAGATGGAAATACCGAGAACACTCAAGTGGAGAGTGCAAGTGATGCAGTATTGATCAGATATAGGCCGATTATCGACACAACGACATGTTTTTATTATTTGGAATATACAAATGAAAAATGAAGATCAAGGCTCTGATCAGGGCACGAACGCATAGCTATGGTTCCTTCGCTGAGGGGCTTCAAAATATTGATGTTACATTTTGCACTCATGAGGGCGCCAGTGTCACATGCCAAAATTTGAAACCATGTCTGGAGTGAATGGTCAGTTCCCCTTCGTAATCTAGCTCATAGAAAAAAACTTAGATGCTCAGTTGTAGCTTATAAATTTTGAAGCAATCATGTGTTATATTGAATCGAAACGGAGTCTATGGTCGTGACTGCCCAGGCCTTTGGATATTTTCCGATCAATGCGCTGCACAGTTACGTATGGAGTCAAAATGAGCCTGCAGAGACGAACACAAATTCAGAACGGCATTAGAATATAAGAGTGACTATCATTTCAACGTCACCGCAGTTGAAACTCTTCCCAGGAAAGATCGGAAAGAGGGCAGCCAGCACGATCTCAATCAAGTTTTCCAAAATACCATGTCGTCTGTCATGATTCATCAACTACTTCAAAATACGGCCAGAGGAAGAAAGCACGTATTCTGTCGTGCACTGTACTATCAGCCGAAAGTACACACTTACGCCAGTGCGTTGCAGCCGAGAGCCATCAGCATCAGCTGATATCTGACCACCAAGATGTGAAGCAAGAATATCAGCTCGACAATCATATTTAGAATACTCTCCCACGAATGTCACCATTTGCAAATTTGACCTGATACTATTACAAATGACAGCAATGACATATTGCTGTAGTAAATTGAAAAGAGCAATTATCCTCCACTTTTGATTTCGACTTAACTTTGTCTTCTGCACAATTAAAAACAGCAAACATTCGAACGCATATTGAGTTGACTTGTGAGTTGTGGAAGATGCTTTTCAATTCCAGTATTAACAATGCTGTCAGCATCAATAATCAATGCATGTGAGCGCACAGTTTGCTGCATGATGACATTCAAGTCATCAGAGTGAGTAGCATTATCCATCCGTTAGATGCGCCTTAAATATGCCCCCCAATGGGAAAAACTCAAACCAAAGTGACACCAATGTAACAATAGAAAGCAACATTAACAGCAGATAGCAGCAAAATATCGAAGTGAAGGATGAGGGTGAAAGATGCAGGACACCATCGGAGCAGTTCACAATGCTGTTCCGTTTCACATTAAAAAACGAAGACAAGCTTTAAACAAAATTATTTTGCGCGCGATAAACGCTGCCTCCACAAATGCGGATTACTGATGCAGAACACTGACCATCCAAGATCTGTTGCAAAGTTCCAGGAGTAGAATAACCAGACGTTGTTCCGCAATTCGGTTTTGCTTTAGTTCTGTTGGCAGTTTTAAGGAACACCGAAATTCGCTTGTGTTGCCGATAATGAACGACAAAAGATTTACTCCAAGGAATTCAACATATACGTGGTGCGTGCGTGCACAACAATAGTGTTGATTCGTATCAAATATAGGCTTTCATTAACACTGCAATACAGTTATTGTGAAAATGTACTCGTCATTACACTACCGTGCCTCTTCGGGTACACTGACGGAGAACTCAAAATGTCCAAATGACCTGACAAGCAGATCTGCCGGGTGTTGTGGGAGGAAGCCGGAACAACGGGAGGAAACTCATGCAGACACGGGGAGTCGTTGCAGACTCCGTACAGAGAGTGAGCCCACCCCGGAACCCGTGTCCTTTACGCTGTGTAGAAATAGTTCTAACCATTGTGCTACCATACAGCCGAAATGAAGAAAAATGAACAAAAGTTACCATTGCTTTGATGCACATGATTCGTATTTATTTTAATCTAAAATCTATGTAGGGGGCATTATTGTTCACGATATGCATGAATAGGATGCCGTATCTTACCTAGCTCCTTTAACGCCTCCTTACATGTGGTGAATTCTGCATTATCGAAAACAAAGCATACTGTCTTTTTCTTTAAAACGCAATTTCAGCATGTTACCTTCTGCACCTCAATGATTGCGGGATTCTGTATTGTTCTTAATTCGGACGAGGTGGCGTTCGATGATTTTATAACCAGCAGGTCTGTATCGGTTTTGTTCACTTAGAGAGATCGAATTGCGCGTGAGCCAAATAACTGTAATGTTGCTTAAGTAACGCAACATTTATGGACAGAAAAATGATTGACATTAAACAATTGCTCACCCATTGTATTCTTACTACTAAAACCAGTTTAGTTAAAATAAATGGCCCGACCATATTTAAGCGACAGTTCTCGTCTCGTAAATGCTGCCATAGAACCTGCTTCTTCCTCTTAAGTAGTATATAAATAAAAGTATATCCATTCATGATTCCTAATCTTTCTGCTTTATCTTGTGGAACATGTTTTTAAAAACGTAATGTTAAATCATTCGTTCAAGGCAGAATATTGCCCCTGCTGTCGACGGCGCATTCGCTTTCCCATCAATCATATACCACTGAAATGGGTGCTTGTTGGAAACGAAATTAATGGGCGTGTTTCATCGGACGACCAGTCAGCGTGACCTCCTCTTCATCAGGACCGTATGCGTCGATATCTGAGATGCTCCAATGATGTCAAAGTAATTCCGAAAACTTTCAGTGCGCACCCTAGCCCTTTCAAATATGTCTGCGCTCTTGGTAAACCATTAACTCGACCTTACATTTCAAAAGGATAGCCTATGCAATTCGCCCCAGACTTTTGAGGAAATCTAACCTGTTCCATAACCCCTAGAGTGCATACTTTTTAATTGTGAAAATATTCATATTTTTGTTTACTCAATACGTTACTCAATTTGGTACGTTTCCCGAGAAACATTTAAACTCAGCAGTGCCTGGTCTGCGCCAACCTCGGCAATATCATTCTTTTTTTGCTAGGGCTAGTAGAACACCCAATTCTGATGTACCTAATCAAGAGATGCATGTTCTGTGAGATGTGCACTCGATCGATTTTACTGCTTACCGGACATAAAACCAGGGGCTGGTTTAGCACAGGCCTAAATCGCTGGCATTCAGAGCAGAACAAGCAGACGGTTCAATTCCCATTCCAGTCTTCCCAACAGGCGCCGGAATGTGGCGTCTAGGGGCTTTGAACAGGAACTTCTTTGAAGCCTACTTGTGTCAATGAGCGATTTTCGTTTTCATTTCAAAATTGTGTATGATAAAACATTGTAATACCATGTTGTGCTGTTAAATTATATCATAATACGTGTTGCGTTCATGTGTGGTTGTGCTCACGTCATTTGGGACATGCAGTCAATGTTTGTTTTTATTTTTTCAAATTTAGAGTACGCATTTCTTTTTTCTAATTAAGGGGCAATTTAGTGTGGTCAATCGACCTACCTTGCACATCTTTGGGTTGTGGGGGCGAAACCCACGCAGACACGGGGAGAATGTGCAAAATTCACACAGGCAGTAACCATGAGCGGGGATCGAACCTGGGACCTCAGCGCTTGACCATTCAGTCAATGTTGACCATTTATTGATATGAAAATCATTTGGTTAGTATTTAATAAAATACTTTAGAGGGTATTCCATGTATCAACATGCCAGATGAAGCAATAATGGAGTCGACATCCTCAACGCGTCTAGAAATATGTTAAACTTATTGATTGACTCTGAAAAGGCAATTTCACCATTTCATCTTTACAAGACGTGCATTTCTTCGAAATTATTTTTCCTCTATGAAAACCTCAAGTATTATAAGCACGGACAGATACGTCGCCAGCCTACCATCATCATTATCCCCATTAGCAGATAAAACAGTTATTGTCCCAGTGGACGTTTACCTGACAACACGTGTTGTCTCTCAACATGGACGCACTATTTTGCAACATGCATCAGAGACTGATTCTCGTTGTTCATTTAGTTAATTAATCATATTTTGCTCGAATTGCAGTTCACGTGTTTATGATCATTGAATTTTGCAACTTAGTACCGTTTTTCATTTCTTTAAGCTTTTCTTCTGGAAAGCAGAATTATTGACAATTTATTAAAACGAAAATTGTATCACCATGAATGTAATTTACGAATATAAAAGCTATTTCCGATAATATCAGTTGCACTCCAAATAAATGTGATTGTCGGGATACATTGTTATGCTATAAAACGTCACCAGTACCTAGTCCTCGAGGATAGTAATTTCAGGATTGTTCCCCGTGCCACGTGCTTGTGAGGCTTGGGTCAAGGAAAACGTACAACTGAACATGTGGCTAATGACCAGGGGTAAGAGGGAGGGCTTCAGATATTTGGATCACTGGGATGCCTTCAGCAGAAGGTCAAACCACTAGAAGAAGGATGAGTTGCACCTGGACTGTCGGTGCACGAATATCCTGGGCGAGATGCTTCTAACTGCTGTTCCAGAGGGATAAACTGGTCTGGCCAGGGGCTGGTGTCCAGACCAGAAGGGCAGTTTATATATTTCTGAATAAGTGAGACTGTGATAAACATATGGCAGAGTAAGAGCAGGCAGAAGGAAGCCGGAGGGCTCTGTGAGGCCGTAGGTCTGGAGTGCATGCGTCACCGTAAAACGTGTCACAGGTAAGGCAGATTAATTAGGAGTCTAGATTGCTGCATGGGACTATGATGTAATTGCAATAACGGAGGCCATGTTAAAGGAGGGTCTTGTCTGGCAGCCCTTTCATTCCTGAATGTCGTTTATTTAGACGGAACAGAGCGGAAAACAAAACAAATGTCGGAGGTGCATTGCTGATTGGGGAGCACATCACGATTGTGTTGAGGGAGGGCACATTGGTGGGAGCTTGTAGTGAGGCATAATCGCTGGTGTTCAGTATAAAGATGGGTGAAATCAACATGTTGGGAGAATATCATAGACATCCCAACAGCTTTCGGGAGACTAGGGATAAGTTGTGTCGTTGGAAACCTAAAAGGTGTCAAACAAAATCCGGGGTAGTTGTGACTGGTGATTTTAAGGGCCCGCATATTGTTCGGGGGCTTGGATAAAGATTCAAGAGGGCTTCTTGATACAGTATGTGCATACAAATGTAAAGTACGGGGGGGGGGGGGGCACTCTTGTCTTAGTATTAGGGAGTGAGCCAGGCCAGGTGATTAACGTTTCAGTGGGGAGCATTTTGGGCCTAGCGACCATAATTCCATAAGATTTCGAGCAGTCGTGGATAAGAAAAGAGTGGCTCCGGGTGAGAGTTCTTAGTTGGCATCCAAATTAGACAGGAACTGTGGAACAGTGGCGGACTGAGTCTAAAAATATTGGTTGCCAGGAGACAAAGTTGCCACCCACAACTACAATGCTATTATTTAATTTTCATAACGAATAAATAAAATTTGCAAAAAATACAAATGGAGAAAAGGGTACAATTAAACGTTTGATGGAAAAATGTGTATTTCTTAGTAATTACAGTGTACATGTATTGTACATATTACTGGCAGTAGATTCCAAATGTAAATACAGAATGTTATAATTGAACTTTGTATTTATTTTTAAAAGTTTTAAGTAATTGGTTGATATTTTTAAATAGTTTACTGCACAATTTACACATTAACAGATAGTTCAAAAGCACAATAGAGCATTGCATGCAGTCCACTATATTAAGAGCAATCGTTTGTGTACGCTGTGATTGTGCGAATCTGCCAGTAATTGCTTCTGCATTCAATTCATCTAACAATTACTTTTCAATGGATAGCAACATGTATGATTCCAAATTCTCCTCAGACAGCGAATTTCGTAACCTTGTCTTTATGATCTTTAGCTTTGAAACTGTCCTCTCACATTGGACTTGAGTAACTGATAGTGTGCAGATGACTTTATAATGTCCATAAAGGTTATCATATGCCTTGTCATGAAGTCTGTTGAATGCCAGAGTTTTTAGCACACGTGATGGGCTAGTGCTGCAATATTTTACAATTGTTGCAACTGGAATCCATATTCTCACCATCATTAAGCAATAGCTTTAATACATCAAAGTTTGAAGCAAAATAAAACAATTCCAATATTATTTGATCTTTGCTGATTTGTGGAAACAGATTAATACTGCCTTCCAATGTTTCATCTTAAAGGCCCTTCTCTGCAATTGTTTTAAACGTAGCTGGGTCCAAACAGGACAAATCTTTACACAACTGTTTGTGTTGTACAAAGTGTGATTCTAGTGACTGGACAGTGCGATCCATTATTAGGTTAAACACATTTACTCGAAAATCAGCTAGAGAATCTGAGGAATTTCTTTCATCATCAATAAGCTCATCTGCCAATCTTTTCTTCTTCCTCTGCTTCTTAACTGGCAATGCTGTTTCCAACGCATCAATTTCCAATGTTTGATTTTCATCCATATTCATCTGTGAAATCCTGTCATTACATTTATTTACAAATTTCAAAGCCTTGCTGTTAACGTTATCAAATGTTCTTGTCTGTTCCTTCAACTTTGTTGTAGCTGAATCTATCAAACTCCAGCAGTAAACATATCTAAACCACTTGTCTGTAGATAACTTGATAACGGAGTTGTAGTTTCAAATATATACAAGTAAGTAAATGCTGTCAATATGGTTTCAAACTTTAGACGACTTTGAAATAAAACATTTGCTTCATGTTTTGTTTTTGCATCAAACTTTTCTGAATCTTGTATCATTGATAAGCATGTCAATAGATTTACGAAAGTACTGGCAGCGGCATCATCATCAAAACGTCCAAATATAGTTGTTGCTGCATTGGATTTTCCTGACCATCTGGTTTCATCAATTAGCTTTAATCGTTTCATTTATTTTTGTCCTAGATGTTGTCCAATAACTTCTATCCATACAGCCATTCTCTTGTATGATGCTTTTACAAAAGTTGCTATATTCTGGAGCAAATTGAAAAAAGAAACTGCAGGCACACAACATTTTGTTGTTTCAGTTATTACCAAATTCAAGACATGGGCATAGCACCATATATGAATATGTTGATCAGCCAACATCTGCAATTTTACTTTGTAAACCATTATACTGGCCATGGTAGCTTGCAGCGCCATCTGTGCTATCAGATAAACATTTTTGGGGTCAATGTTAAGATGCTGTAATGTTTCAATCAATAGATCAAAAAGTCCCTGTCCTGTACCATCATTGCTTGGCACAACTGAAAGTAGTCGCTCACAGATAATATCTTTAAGCACATACCGAATAATAATGCTAAACTGATCGATGGATGAATTATCTTGTGTTGAATCAACCTGAATAGAATAATAACTTGCTTGAGAAACTTCATGACTAATTCTTTCTTGTATCATATTCTTCATCATTTTAATTAACATGTTTATAGTTGTTTTACTCAGGTATGTAACAAGTCCACCACGGCCTTTAATTTGAGCCTTTCCTTGTTGCTCTAATCGTCTGATTCTTTGTTTAAAATTGTTTTGCACTGCAGAAACGTGAGCTGCCATAATGGGGTCATATTTTGCCATCAACTGCACTGTAGCTAAAAAATTGCCATGATTCAGTGCCTCATTATCTAGAGTGTAGGCCGATTCATTTCTGTGACCTCGAAAAGGAAGTGCTTGCTTGCCTAACATCCTTATGATGTCTATAATCCTCATGACAATACTTCTCTGCTGCAATACTTCTTCTTTCCTTTTAATTAGTGATGTTGCAACAAATGTATCTAAGGCGTCATCATTAACCACACTGATATATTGCTGAGCATTTCTGACATGTGTTGTTGTCGATTCATGTAAAGCTAAGCTCCGGCTAATATGCCTGTAGTCACTAAAGCCACGTACAAAGGGTGATGGATTAGAAGTGTATGAACAATATAAGCATCTCTTTTCATTGTTATATGTTAGCCATTTTCTTGGGACTGAGTCATTCATAATTTTCCTCTTATACAAACGAGCATCAAATGGCAGATCATCAAGTGGCAGTAGTGGATGTTCAACAAAAAACTGTTTTAGCTTTGTTCTTGATGGATATTGGAAGATTCCAGGAATTGATCTTTCATTTTCATGCGTAGGTTCATTTACAGGATGTGCTTCAGAAACGAAGCAATTTATGCTTGAAGGAATGTCTGATTCCCTGTCACTAGTTGAAGCTATGTGTTCAGATGTTGCAACTACAGGCAGTACAGATACCAGAACAAGGAAGCCAGAAGAAATATTGGCCCTGGGTTGATTAGTAACGGATGCACGTGTATTTGTCTCTACATTCAAAGTAGCTCTTCTCTGTTCTTGTAACTCGCATGTCATTGCATCATCACCATGAGCATTGTTTCTTGCTTCATGATCATTTGTTGCAGAACTGGATATAGATGTGGATTGTGCTTGTGGCATTATGAACTTTGTGATAGGCCTGCATCGCTTGGTGATTCCTTCCTTTCTGCTTCTTTTTGTTCTTTGCGTTTTAGTGACCCAGATTTATGCGTTTTCTTTTCCATGCTGGTAGGGGTAATATTCCTGAAATAAAAACTTAATTACAAATAGCCCACATTGGGAAAAATGGATATTGATGATTGCAAGAATAACTTGAAGGAACGCCAGATAAACCCATACTTGATAAAAACATATAAAATAACTTATCTACACTTCAATAGGCTATGTTCATTAGTCAATACTACTGTGGCCTATGCAGCTTCAGAAGAGGAGACAATCCACTGTCCAGTGTTCACACCAGCAAGCAACTGAGACAACTGTTGAAATTTAGCAGTTTGGTCCGACTATAGTAAGACATTAAGAATGGTCCCACGACCAAAGTTAACATGTCCAGTTTGATACCAGTGTAGCGTTACAAGTCGCAACACTTATAGTTTACCGATCATGGCTTATCACTTCAATATCTTTGCCCTCATGATTCATGGTCAAAGGTACCGCTTCTCCTTATCGGTGACCTCGCGACCCTATGTACTGCTTGATATCCTTTTAAGTTGGCGACCATCTGGAATCACGAACTGTAACTTTATCTTTAAATTCACACACTCTTGCTGAAAACGTGGATTTCCAACTATGTCCGACCCGGGTGAACCAGCCCCCCCTCCCCCACCCCTCCACTCCTTTTCACATCCGTTTAACTGCTTCGTTCCTTCATGCACTGAGTGATTATTTGTTTGTCTCTTTATTGCATTTTTATTTGGTATTGTTCTTTTTAAAAACAATTATATTTTATTAAGTTAGAATACAAATCTCAGGAAATAAGTTGGAGATTTATTTATCTAATTAATTATAATTTTTAAGGCCCCTTCAGAGATTCACGTGCTCCTTCTTGGCTCTGCAGGCCCCGGACCGATGTACCGGCTGAACAAAGACGAGTGCTTGATATCCTTTGAAGTTGCCGACCATCTCAAATCACGAATTGTAACTTTATCTTTAAATTCGCACACTCTTTTTGAAAACATTTAATTTCCTTAATTATGCCCGACCCGGGCCCCCCATTCCACATTCTTCCACTACCTCCCCTGCTTCGTTCCTTTTCATGCAATACTTATTTGTGTCCTGTTCTCTTTTTTCTTATTCCTTTTTATTACTAAAACAGTTGTCTGTGTTTGTTTCTTTATTGCATTTTTATTTGATATAAGGAACCCACTTCATCAGGGGCCCACATGCCATCGGAAAAGCTGACACCCTGGCCAGTCCGTACCTGCTGGGGAATGTATATTGAGAAAAGATGTTTGAGAGCAAATCGATGTCAAGCATGAGGTGCGCTTTTAAACACCAGCTGTTTGAAGTGCAGGATAGGCACTTCGCCGCAGCAAAATGAAGGAGAGTAATGGCTGAACGAGCAAACCATTGGACGTCAAGGGAAATTATAAGCGTATTGAAAAGTAAAAACAAGCATACGATAAATCGAGGCATCTAAACACAGAATAAGCGCTTTAATAGTACGGTGAAAGTAGGAAGGAAGTTAAATGTGGAATTAGGAGGGCTAAAAGGGGCCATTCCAATTTCTTTAGACATCTTGGTTAAGGAGAATTCCAAGTCTATCC
Organism: Scyliorhinus canicula; assembly: GCF_902713615.1. Taxonomy (NCBI): domain Eukaryota; kingdom Metazoa; phylum Chordata; class Chondrichthyes; order Carcharhiniformes; family Scyliorhinidae; genus Scyliorhinus; species Scyliorhinus canicula. Next base: position 89,857,725 of record NC_052157.1, read on the forward strand.
ATGCTAATTCTGGGATCACGAGAGTAGCAAGAGAAGATGTACACCCACTCAAGGACAATGGATGGAAGTTATGCCTGTAACCACAGACAGTGGGTGAAATCATTAATGCGTACTTTTAATCGATATTCCACGGGGAGAAGGACATGCCAGATGTTGAATTCAGGGACAGGTGTTATCAACGCTCTTGAGAACGTCGATGTGACAAAGGCAGAACTGTGATCTGTGCTAAATTGCATGAAGTTAGACAAGTCCCCCAGGCTGCATGTGATCTATCCCAGGTAACTGTGGGAGGAAAGGGAATAAATTATTGTAGCCTTACCAGCATCTTCACATCCGCTTTGTCCACAGTAGAAGTTGCAGAAGACTGGGGAATAGGCAATGTCGTTTCCGTGTTTAAGGAAGGATGCACAGATAATCCAGCAGTCGAGAGACCGTTGAGCTCGACATCAGTGTGTCGTAAGCGCTTAGATAAAAAAAAAGTTGAGCCATAGATAATATGCACATTTGGTGGAAAATAAACGGGTTCGTGATGGGGAGCATGGTTTTCTACGGTTAAAGGCATGCCTCCCAATTCGACTGGGTTTTCTGCAGAAATTACAGAGAACAGTGGTGAGGGAAGGTATGTGGATGTGGTTTTTGTGGACTTCAATACGGAGTTTAACAATGCCCCACATGCCAGACTGGCACAAAGACTAAAATCACAGAGGGTTCAGAGTGGCATGGCTCTATGATGCAGAACTGGCTTGAATAGAGAAGACAGAGAGTAGCGGTGGAAGTTTGTTTTTTTAGAATGGAGATCGGCGGCTCTTGACGTTTGAAATGGAGCGGTCGAGGGACCACTGATGTTTGCCGTATATATAAATGACCTGCAGAGAAAGATGGATGGTGCTATGCGTACATTTGCGGTGATATGAAATTGAAGGTCTCACTGATAGTGTTCAGGATTGTCAGAGGACACAGTAGCGTGTAGATAGACTGGAGGCGTGGGCACAGGTATGGCAGATCAGTTAAATCCAGACAAATGCGATTTAGTTCATTCTAATATAGCCATGAATTGTACTGTAAACGACAAAACACTTTGGAACATTAACAGACAGTGGTATTTCAGCAGCCAGGTGCATAGTCCTTGCCTTCGTCAGCTGTGGCATTGATTTATGAAATGGAAAATCATGTTCATGCTACATAAGGCTGAATTTAGGCCCGATTTGGAGTGTTGCGTTCAGTTCTGCTCACCACAGTAGGACCTGGAAACTTTGGAATGAATGCACAGAAGATTCACTAGGATGTTGCCTATGAGAATATGGTCAATAAACTAAAATTGTTTCCTCTATAGACGGGGGCTGAGAGGATACCTGTTAGAGGTCTACACTATTATGAGAGGTATCGATATGATGGCGTATCAGAGGCTTTTCTCAAGACAGAAACTGTCAGATAAAAGGAGGCACAGGTTCAAGATGAGAGGCTTGAAAGTTTAAGGGGGATCTGCGAGGTAAATCTTTCACGCTGAGAGTGTGCATGCCTGGAATGCGCTGCCTGTGTATGTGGTGGAAGCAGACACTTGAGCACCAATTTATAGGCATCTCAATTGTCCATGAATAGTGAGGAAAGAGTACGGCGGCGTATTTTGTCGCCATTTGAGTTGTGGCATCGGAGTTGGCATTTTGTGATTTTTTTTCCATATGCTGCCGGAGATTTAAATCCATCACGTCGAATGACCCTGCAGATCGACCTTGTTTGAATTTGATCCGCCAGAATAACATAACTTCGTGAGTTTGTCATCTCAGATAGTTGTTTCCAGTGTCATCTAGTACATATATGTTCATTGTAAAAGTTTGCTTTCCGACCCAAATCTTTCAAAGTTTCCTTACATGTGGTGAACTCTGGAATGACGTAAAATAACCTATGAAGGCATTCATGTCAAATGGCATTAACAACAAAGAGCAGGAAAGTCTTTTTTCTGGCAAATATTTTCTTCGACACATAATTTGAAGTTTGTTTATGAAATCAGAAATATAACAGCCGAGCGCGTAATTCTTTCGTGTGTAAGCCTGATTACCCTGACAGAGGAATCTAAACGTGGTCGCGGGAGGGGTAAGGCGGTGGCAGTTGGTTTTATGCGGCTCGCTAGAATCCTATGAATGCAAATTCCTGGAGACATCGAATCGGAGGACACGATGCATTTCCTTCTTTAGGAGATTTGTAAGAATCGCAACTAATCATGTTATATGTTATATTGTCAAGCGGATCATTGGGGCAAGACATACATTGCGCAGAGATTGGATCGAATCGTCATGTCGTTTCCCTTAAAAGCAAGAAACGTAGTGTTTATAGAGGTATAACGATTACAATGCTTAGTCGGGAAACAGACACACACCTTTACTTCATTTGTCAACGTGTTTGGAAATATTCTTCTAAATTCAGTGTGCAGTTTGACATGTCTGTTATACTGTATCTTAGGCGATTCAATGTCTCCCCAGCAACACGTTCATCGCCCAATCAGTATGTCGCTGAAATGTCAATCTGAGCTATTGGCCAGAATTAATACACATTCGTTGGAAACTAGGAAAACGTAGACAAGTTCTGAATTAAAACGAGCAAATTTTTAATCGTTTCATAACTTTCCTCGTAACCATAGGAGTCATGGTGGTTCGATCGATTGCGGAATAACCAATGAAACATTGCGTCTCCTTCAATTTTCGTTGTGTACCAATGATTTAACAATTACTTACCCTTCCCTCCTGATTTCAGTTGTTCTTCTGTTAAAGCTGATGAAATCAATGTGAATAGAGAGAAAACGATGATTCGGAGAAAAAACATATGAATCGATGCATGTTTTTTCACATGCAAATTGTACACTACTATAAAACCTGTTTGGAGTCCATTTATATTACTGCTTTAAGGTATGGAAATTCCCAGATTACTGATATAGCAGGTTGGCAGTGAGAAATTGAACAAACGAGTGTGATACAAAATGAGATAATTAGTTAGGATAATGTAGAGGATAGACCGGGTATACGAGACGGAGAGTGGGATAATGAGTGTCTTCAGGGAAAAAAAAAAGGAACTGAGCAAAGAATGGCTATGAAGGGGGAGGGGCAGTTGCGGGGGCGAGAATGCTGAGTGAAAGAGGCCTCCCAAAGGGCTGAAGAATGTGAAGTGAGCCCAGGGCTGAGAAACATGTAATGTGCCAATCACGCTATATGGCCAGGTCAGGAAGTGTATAGAGATGACCTATGGGAATCTTGCATTAATTACTGTTGCCTTAATTGGTCGGATGTATGGGAAAATTGATGCAACTTTAATATATCTGTACAGAAATGCTTTGTGCTTTTGCTCACTCGCTATTGAAGATTCAGGAGACAGTTGTTGAGTCCTGTGCTTTTGAACAAGTGAGTCACACCAGCTAGCTGGCTAAAATAAACAATAATTTATACATGCAAATCCGTCTCAAATGTTATTGAGACCAGACTAAAAGCAAAAGAATCAGGATTGTCATTTGGTGCCGAAACCCGGGATTCTCCAGACGGTCAATGGTCATCTGCATAATCAGAACTAGACTGGTCTCCGGCGGAGAAAGAGGAAACGGGCCCACGATATGTGTAGCTGGAAAATGACCATGTCGGTTTTCCTCTCTCTCGTAGTCCGATTACAGTCTGATCACTCGCATTTGATCAGGTACGATCGTCTCGAAGAAATCAAAGGTCTGTCTAGCGGATTAGAAGAATTAATTTCAGTCGATGGAGGTACGGCTGAGGGTTGGAATGAAGTTACAATTCAGCTGGTGACTGATGGAATGTTGCATAGTAAGTCAGGTGCATGTGAGTTGAAACTTAATATTAGTTATATTAAATTACACTTTAGTTTGGTTAAGGTCTTTGATGGGTTGAGGGAATGTCACAGAGACAATTCAGTTAAGACCACTGATGGAATGTTCCGGATACAATTCAATTCCGTACAATGAGAATCGGCTGAATTAAAAATGTATTCTTGGGAATATGAGTGAAACAAAGAATTGGGAGATGAATGGCCACGAGGGGGAACCAGAAGTTTAGAACTGGATCGGAAAGTGGAGCTCTCAAGATTTGCTAAAATTATATTGTGGTTTCTTTGCAAATTCAAACTTTTATTGTTCGGTTCGTTGAGGTGAATGAAAGTAAAATACTTTGAATTCCTTTTTTTGGAATGGAGCTCTACATCGAATGAATTAGTGTGTTTAATAAGAATTCGTGAACTTCCTCTGGTATTCCTAGTTTTTAAAATGTTGCGTCCTGCAAAACGAAGTTGCACATCAATTAGGAGGAGCGAATACACGGCAGTTAAAGTGAGACTTAAAACGAGTTAAGTATTTGAAAGTTATTTACAAAATCAGTAATAATGATTAACATTGTGGGAGTTAATCAGGACACAATTATCAGGAAGTGAACAAAAAGCAAAATCAAAATATATGAATTGGGAGTTGTAAATTATTAGTTTGAACTCGGCATGGTCCTGGAACAAAGGGAACCAGATGAGACTGAGGCGAGGGAAGTGATGTGCCACAGCTCCACCGGGTCCTAGTGTCCAGTTCTTGCAGCAGATGGAGCTTTAGGGAGGAAAGATATGGGACAGGAGCTTAGATTGGGACTAATACTTGCTGTGTCAGGAAATGAGAATCTGATGGCAAGAAATGATTCATAAAATAGACGCATAAAAAGAAAAACTAAGATATTAAAACCGATTGGTAACTGGAGGAAATAGTGAAAGCAAACCTAGCTATAGAAAGAATGTCACAGGGTTAATCAGCACACAATTCCAGCACACAATTCAGGGAAAAAGTACAGGCCGTAAAAGCAATATCCGTTGACCCGAGGTGCAAATGCGAGCTGGAGATAATGATCAAAGCGTTAGAAGAGCAGGGAGCAGACAGATTTGGCCTTTGGCACTGAACATTGCATATACTGTAAATTGCCACAAGGATATGTTAATTCCCCGAACTACTTTCAGGAAATGGTAAGGGAGCTCATCAAAGATGATTTGGCATTAGTATATATTGATGATGTGTTCATTAGAGATGGTGATAAGGGGGGCGCATGTTGAAAGAGTGACCAAAATTATTAAAACACTTAGTGAAGTAGGATTTAAAATAGGGGTAAAGAAATGCCAGATTGGCATGAGCGAAGTCGACTATTTAGGGTATTCAGTGTCAAAGGGGGGAAGCCAGTGTTGGAATGAGAGAGAAAGTTACTAGAATCACAGCGCCCATTTCATGAAGGGGAAATCATGAAAAGTTTTGGGTATTTGAGACCAGAAATGGAAGACTTTAGTCTTTATGCTAGATCCATTTATGAAACTTTGGAAAAGGGATATCAGCTGGACCAGTGACATAGTTTGGACTAGTTAAAAACAGCAGTAGCAACATCCGGGCCATTAGAGGAGCGACATGAAGAGGACGATTTGAGCATTAAATTTGATCTGTAAAAAAAGGATATGGTATGGTGCTTGCTAATCGTAGCACTTAGACACTTATCAAAATTTGATAGGAAATAGGGCAAGGGTTGAATAAAAGTTTTCGGACATCGCAAAATGTCAGGAAGCCATAACAAAAAAGGATATCAGAGGGTTACAACTGAATTTTAAAATTGGCACAGTTAACCAAGACACAGGGTTGCCAGCAAGGCGCGAATACAGCTCGACCGGAAAGATGGGAAACCATTCTTTCTCACCCTGCCTGAATGTTTATTCATAACAGTACAAAGGGACAGAAACTTGATAAATCAGTTAGCAGAACAGAGTTGGTATATACGGATGGTAGTAAAGTTACGGAGGAAGAAAACAAGCTAGATGGGCATCCATTTTAAACATTTCAGGAAAGAAAATGGTTGAGAATCATGGAGTAACATAGAAACTGAGACACCGATGGAAGAATGTTCATGTGATTATGCAGGCCCTCTTTTTCCTGGGAGCAGCAAAAGTCATTTGTACTTTTAATCACAGCTGAGAGCAGCACGGTGGAAGTTGCATTAGAGAATTGGTGCCCAGTTTGAAATGATTCATTGTGTACATAATGAAACATCGTGTCAAAGGTGTGGCACGTCCTGTAGTCCAGTAGTTTGGACAAGGAGCAATCATATGAAACCTAGGAGAATGACAAATACAGCATAGTCACACGATTTGATATTGCATTTAGAACGAGAGAAATGGGGAAATTCTTCAGCGCAAAGCAATACTTATGAATAATGTTTGTGACCACAAGATAAATTGTGACCATGGGAAGGTGTGTTAATGAAAAATTGTAATTACTGCAGAGAAAAACTAGCTGACGAAAAGTGAATGGGATGAGTGTGCAAACTTATGGACACGTGAAAAATCGTGGTATCGATTAGTGAGGGTGTACATAGTTTATGCTGTTGGGATGACCTGGGGACGTAAAATCAGCCCATCAGTGCTTACAGACTGTAGCACTGCAATAATGCAATGCCACAGGATATATCATATCCCCCAACCGCTCGGACAAGGGAAACAAGAATGTTTGGTTGTGGGTGTCAGGATGCCAGCGAATTGAAACCTGTTCGCAGCATCGACAGGACAGATGATACAGAAACATTGTCATGAACGGAACTTAGATTTCAAACAAAATCCTGTCACAATCAGAATTAAAAACATTGAAGTAGATGGAGTCGCAAGATCCGAGATGTATCAGGGAAAGTTTCGACCTGCTTGAATCACTGTGTTAGCAAAAGAGGAATAGTGGCAATGGAAATCTGGACGACCTGGAGAGGTTACTTCTGGGACATCCAAGCGAGAATAGGAAGATACAAATCAAGAACTTGGGCCCTCTCCGCCTTTGACCTGTTCATTTGGGTTTCAGAAAAAGAACCTGAACAGCACTCCGGAGGATAATGTTTTAGACAGTATGGAGGAAAACTGATAATACAATCGGCTATATATTTGAGGGAATTAAATGGTAGAGCCCGGAAGAAAAACGATAAGGGTTAGAAACAAATGAAAATATCAAATTATTACTGAATAGTGAAACCTCCGGTCAGACATCTCGAACTGGACGTTCGCTGATGGACAATCTGTGGTCGCCATGAGGCATGTATTACGCGGTGGAGTTATTACGGGTCTCTGCAGGCAGCAGCGACTGACGAGGAACCCCCGTACTGCAAATGGCAATAGTTTAAGAATATTGGCAACTTGATGCCACGAGTGTAAAATTTCAAACCAATGCAACAACCAATATAGCATTGGAGAGTAAAACAGTTATGACAGACGAAAGGTCCTGTACGTTGTTAAATGAATCAATTGGGTCGTAATCCCAAAACAGTTAACTGTATTAAATGTGCGAGTAGTGTCATTGCAATGTTAAAGAAAAGATAAACAAATAAACAAATAATGGCAAGTATACACTTCATGCTGTAAGGAAAATGATAACGGACGAAAGGTGTTTGACGAAGACTGAGCTAATGTCTCAATTATGCTAGGGCTGGCAGATTACATGTTTGAGTACAACGTTCGACGTTAGTGTAAGGAAGTCAGGAATTGAACCAGGATGGCTTGAAGCTCCTGCAATTAATAAAGCAAGATAATCAGCTGATAATACATTATGTCATAATTTACCATTCCAATGAGAAACGGAATGCTGTTCCTACAAAAAAACAGTGAGGGACAAATTACCTTTTGGTCGCTGATGTACTGAGTTGTGTGCTGTTTCTAAGGGACATGAGGAAGCTTCTACGGTCCTGCTACCCCAAGGTAGTCAGATACCTTCGAGGTGGTGGAACTCACGGTTATAGCTATTGTATTACCTTCCTGAGCGGCGACAGCTATTGTTCACGGTGGTTGGACTTGAGGAAGGCACAACACAAAGGGTCGATCGACACTGGTCTGCGAGATGGATGGATTTACTATTGATTTCCGTGCACAGCTTACAGATCATGGCACGTACATAAGAATGACAAGGATGAGGGATAGTTGCTGGTCAGTACAACTATAAGAGGGATATAACCCCTAAAGCAGGATTTCGTTCAGAGTCAGCTCTCGTCACTCGGTCGTGGGTTTTACCTGATGCATGGATTGATAACACTTGTTATTATGATTGTATCCTGTATGATCATTGGATGCCTTAACATCTGTTGTAAGCTGGCTATGGCTCGGATGATGCCGATAGACTCGGACCATCACCACTCACCAAGATTACATCACGTTTCTGGTGACCATCGCACCGGAAGGTACCTGGACGGAGAGCCAGTGGCTCTAAAAATGTGATGAAGTGTTTATGTACGGAATACCAGCTCACCTGAGTTCTGATAACGGGCCCCATTTTATTGGACAGATTAACGAGGAGTTCTGCCCTAAATTGGACATACGCCAGCAGTTCCACTGTGCGTACTGTCCACTGACGGTCGGCTTGGTTGAGAGACGCAATCAGACCCTCATAACGAAATTGACCAAATTACGAGTGGACAGGTTGTTGACATGTCTGAAGCTGCTCCCCATTGCCCCCTTACAGCTGCGGTTCACACTTCCGGGATCGGCCCTGTTCTCTCCTGCCGAGATCGTTTATGGCTGCCCATTTGACCGCATGGAACCTGCCTGCTGCCAGACGAGTCCAGTTTCACCATATGACTCAAGAAAAGACTAACTATGTTCTAGCCCTCACAAAAGCCCTCAAGGAACTCCATAGCCAAGTTCGAGCGGCTCACCCATCTCCATCTCCATTTCATAGCTCGCTTTCAGTGCAGCCTGGTAGTTATGTCATGGTTAAGAACTGGACTCGGAAAAGGTTGGAGCCACAGTGAAAGGAGCACTTCCAAGTTCTCCTCACCACCCTCAGTGAAGTTAAAGTTATGGGGCAGAGTGCTTGGGACCACATCCACCACTGCAAAAAGGTAGGTCACTAAACTGCCTCCTTTTCCCAGTGCGGTTTTACAGGTGTGGAGCCTGACTGGTTGGATGTGGGCCGCCTGTGCTGTCCACGGCTTCGCCTCACTTGAAACACCATCTATACCTGTAATCCTGACCAAACTACAAAGATATTTCACTCATGCAGAGGTGACGTTCTCCGCTGCCCCCATGTACGAGGGCATAGAATCGAATCATGGATGGTTATCGAGTTATTCGACAACTCATGAAACAATTATATCGGTCCCGGCGGTGGGAAGGGAACATTGCATGCATATTGTGGAGTTATTGTAAATTAGATTTTGGATTTGATAAGACTGGTGCCATAAAGGTAAAATCACACCGTGGGGAGGGGGTAGGAAATTGTTGTGGGGGAGAGAGGAGGATAGCGAGAGGACGGAATGTGTAAGAAGTGAGGCACGACGAGAACGCAGGTTATCAGGTGGTATACTTACTTCATTTTGGACCCAGAACGAAGGAAACCTGGGCAGCATGAATCACTTCTCCCAAATTTACCAGCGCATGTATGGCCAGGAACGGGTTGTCTGCTACCCGAACCCTGCATCGGTGTCTCGATTATATTCAGTTTTACCACTTTGGGGAACTCCGCTAACCGTGGTTCACTGTCAGCGTTCCGAGTCACCGCCCGAGCAAGTTACACTTTCTTCCGATCCGGGTTCGGCCCCACCAGCTATTTGCTTTCCCCTTTTTCGGGCTAGCTCCCATTCACATCATAATAAGCTTCAACGGTGGAGGGCGTATTTACCCAGCGACTTCACTCCCAATAGAGACCCCCGGTCGGACGAGAATTGTTTCAGCAGTACGGGGTACGGCTGTTTGCTGGTAGAGATGGAAATGGATATAACAAGCCAGTTCTCCACTTGTACTGATCGAAAGTGTCACGTAACCCTGACATCAGGTCAATGCATATGTTACAACACTACCTGCGTCCCATTGAAGGCAGGCCTTCAGCTCCTTTGTGGCTGGGCGAATGCCTCTCATATCACTGTTGGGACTGGGGCTTTCCGCATTGCTTGGAAGGCCGAATGTGCATTCCAAAGCTGGATCAACTGAGCTACTTGGGGATCTTTGCTCAACCGGTATACTGATTGTGATGCTAGCCTGTGTACGGATCAAGGATATTACTTCCCTTTTAATGGCAGAGCAACCAATGTTTTGCCATCTCTATTTCCCTGCCACATCACTATCGGGACTCTAGTCCCTGCCGCAATCCCATGCCCCTCTGCGTGCTAGCAGTCTCAGCAGAATTCTGCGAGAGGGGAATCCTGAGCACAGCTAGTGATTGGACCGATAGGTTATCATGAAATGATAAAAGGAAGGAATGAGAAATTGAACAAACAAATGAGATACAAAATGGGATAATTTGTTAGGATAATGTAGAGGTTAGAACCGGTATAGTAGAAGGAGAGTAGGGTAATGAGTTTATCAGGGAATGAACAAAGGAACTGAGAAAGGCATGGCCAGGAGGAGGGGGAGGGGCAGTTGCTAGGACAGGAATGCTGAGTGAAAGCCCCCCCCCCCACCCTCCAAGGGCTGCAGAATGTGAAGTGAGACCTGGGCTGAGTAATGTGAAATGAGCCAAACAGGATATGTGGCCTGGTCTGGAAGTGTATAGGGATGAAATATCGGAATGTTGCATTCATTTATGTTGCCTTTTTTGGTCGTATGTATGTGAAACAAGGTGCAACTTGAATGTCTCTGTACAGAAATGCTTTGTACTTTTGCTCACACGCTGTTGAAGATTCAGGAGACAGTGGTTGTGTCCTGTGCTTTTAATAGAGTGAGTCACCCCAGGTATCTGGTTAAAATAAACAAGAATTGGTACCTCCAAATCCATCTCCAATTTTATTGAGACCAGACTGACAGCAAAAGAATCAGGATTGTCAGCAGGAGCACATGGGAGTTTTACCACAATATGCGCAAGGCTTTGGAAATTGCACTGACAACAAAGTGTACCTGAAGTGGATTAAAACACAATCATATGGAAATCGAATAGCATATTCGATGGGTGAGAACAGATACACACAAATAATTAATCAGACATGGAAAGAATAATAGAATCGATGTCAAAATTAAATGATTCAGAATGCGACGATCGATATCTGCAAAAAACGGTCAAATATGTGGAGGGGGTGGGAAATTGTTGCGTCATGAGTATGTTTACAGGCTGGAAATCCATGAACCTGTTCTAATTCTCTTAGTATACTGATTTAAAAAAAAAGAAACAGCAGCTCGTGCATGTAATATTCAATTCCAGAATCGGAATGTGAAAGCCACCGCAATGAGAATGGCAATAATCATAAATTGTCATAGTGAAACATCGGCGTTGCTAAGACCCTTCGTGGAAGAATATCTGCAATTCCTAATTGATTTTTACGGTCGGTGATTCTTGAACTCTCAGCAATGTGATAAACTCTTAAATGCTTTTTCCAGTCCCACGCAGACTATTTTCTTTAAGGATAACCGAGTTTTCCAGCGACACAAACGTTGAAGTAGGTGATCAATGGAACATTTCAAAACTGGCACTGTCGTTTTGGTTGATATGTGGAGCAGAAATAGAGCCTCCACCATCGAAGTGAAAGTTGGAACACTCGTAATTGCCTGATTAATGAACGGAGCTGCATCCTGATTCAGCCTAATGGTTTGAGATATATTTCATGCTAATCTGCGTTGTACGGTGGCACAGAAGTTAGAACTGCTACGCATGACAGCACAGTGGCACAGTTAGCATTGCTGCCTCACGGCGCCGATGTCCCAGGTTCGATACCGGTTCTGGGTCACTGTCTTTCACTGTTTGTCGTTTGCGCATTCTCCCTGTGTTTGTGTGCGTTTGGCACCAGCAACAGAAAGGTGGGCAGGGTTGGTGGATTGGCCACGCTTATTGCCCATTAATTGGTTCAACCACATTAAAAAAAAAAGAAACAGGAGAACATGAGAACAACATGAGAAGTTTTAATGGAATGGTTGTGTTATATTACCATTGGTTTGTGCCAAAATATGTTCAGGTTAGTTTACGACAATACAGCGATAGTGCAAGGAAATACGCCTGCGTGTGTGACTCTTTCATCGGGCCAGTGCGGACTCAATGAGATGAGTGCCAGCTTTCGGCATTTAAGGGTTGGTATGAATTTTGTGGATTTCCCTTCTTTTATCAGGTAAGACGAATTCCGTCTTTATTCCCAGGCGGTATCGATTCCCCAATGTTTGGGCTTGCCAGCAGGGCGCACACAGCATGCAATCTACAAAAGTGAAATAAGCATTTTAATGAGTGCCGGACTCTATCTGCAGACAAACGCTGCAGCATAATGGTTTCCTTACCCACACACGAGCATTCGAAGATTCAACAAAATGTGTCGGGAACAACTGTGTTATCGATTTAAACGTAAACAAAGCCATAGGCTACAGAGACCGTCGAAATTGGATTTGAATGTCTTGAATTTTGCATTTACAGAGATAAATTATTTCATTTTTTTCATCGGAACAAAAAAGAATCAAATTATTTGCTAATTGTTCTCAATGTTTGTTAAATACAAATATTATTTTTTCTTGGAAGGTACAGGATTAGAAAAGCATACATTTGCATTTCTCTAAGTCTGCAACAATAACAACCCAAGAACAGTAGAATTTTATGGAGGGGGTGGGGAATCATATGCAATGCAGTTTTTGCTCACCTAAAGGGTCGTTTCAACTCTCTCGCCCCTCTACTCCGGAGAATCGTTAATTTCGCCAAGCGAAGTCCCTCCAGGTCGATGTTGGATTGGCGAAGACCTGGCGTTGACGGGACGAATCCAGGAGGTGTCTAAACACAGCTGCGGCCAGCATATTCATCGTCGACACCCCCGGGTGACCACTGTCAAGGTCTTACAACAAGAGGCACGACAGCATTCGGAGACAATCATCCGAGTCCACAATGATAAAACGCCGAACGCAACACTCAAGTCCGGGTGCTTCACCATCGAAAACCGCACATGGTCGGCACATCTCTGTGTTGGCCACAATTCTGGCGCATGTGTCGGACTCGATAAAGCTGTGGGTCCGTCTGAATCCACTGGCGTATGCATGCCACTGTGGCCGACGAGGAATCCACGCAGTGGCGGGACGCTACTTCTTGCGAAGCCGACGCAGGAGCAGGCAGATTTGTGCAGAGGGACAGAGGGCTTATTGAATTGCTACAGGTGACGGCATGCCCTGGCAGGGTCCCAGCTTGTATTCGTACGCTGCGAAGACTAACAACCAACACTGGACCGAGCCGAATCGATAAGAGGAATAACTCGTACCCCTTTAAATAGCGCAAGGAATGGTTTGCAGTCGATATAGATGAAAGGGCGTGACCACAGAAACGCTTAAAAAACAGAGCAAAGAAAAGTATAGCACAGGAAGAGGCCAATCGGCACTCCAAGCCTGCGCCGACCATGCTGCCCGTCTAAACTAAAATATTCTGCATTTCCGGAGACCTTATCCCTGTATTCCCATCCATATTCATGTATTTGTCAAGTCGTCCTTTAAACATTACTATCGTCCCTGTTTCCACCACCTCCTCCGGCAGCGAGTTCCAGGCACCCACTACCCTCTGTGTAAAAAACGTACCTCGTACGTCTCCTCTAAACCTTGCCCCTCGCATTCTGAACCTATGACCCTCGGGAATTGACCCCTCTATCCTTGGAAAAAGTCTCTGATTATCCATTCTGTCTATGCCCCTCATAATTTTGTACATATCTATCAGGTCGCCCCTCAACTTCCTTCGTTCCAGTGAGAACAAACCAAGATTATTCAACATCTCCTCATAGCTAATTCCCTCCATACCAGGCAACGTCCTGGTAAATCCCATCTACACCCTCTCTAAAGCCTTCATATCCTTCCGGTAGTGTGGCGACGTGTTTTGAACACTATGCTACAATGAGGCCCAAATAAGGTTCTATACAGCTGCAACATGACTTGCTAATTTTAATACTCAATTCACCAGTGAATGAAAGCAAGCATGCTGTCTTCCTTCTTGAATACCTTCTCCACCTGTGTTGCCCCTTTCAGTGACCTGAGTACCTGTACACTGGCAATACTGTTGAGGGTTCAACCATTCACTGTATATTACCTAGCTGTACCAGGACTTCCAAATTGCATTACCTCACATTTGCCCGGAATAAACTGCATCTGCCATCTCGCCACCCAAGTCTCCAACGTATTTAAATCCTGCTGTTTCATCTGTCAGTCGTAATTGCTATCCGCAATTCCAACAACCTTTGTGCCGTCCGCAAACTTACTGATCAGACTGGTTCTATTTACGTTCAAATCGTCTATATATATTACAAAGAGCAAAGGTTCCAGCACTGATCCCTGCGGAATCCAATAGTCACAGCCCTCCAATCAGAAAACCACCTTTCCACTGATACTCTCTTCCTTCTATGACCTAGCCAGTTCTGTATCCATCTGCCAGATCACTTATTCTCCCGTGTGACTTCACCGTTGGTACCAGTCTGCCATGAGGTACCTATTCAAAGGCCTTACTGAAGTCCATATAGACAACATCCGATTCCCTACCAGCATCAGTCATCTGTGTGACCTCCACGAAAAATTCTATGAAGTTAGTGAAGCACTACCTCCCCTTCACAAAACGGTGCTGCCTCTCGCTAATATGGCCACTTGCTTCGAAATGGGAGTAGATACTGTCTCGAGACATTCTCTCCAATAATTTCCCTTCAAATGACGTAAGGCTCACCACTCTATAGTTCCATGAATTATCGTTGGTACCCTTCTTAAACATAGTAACAACATTGTCTGTTCTCCAATCCTCCGGGACTACGCTTGAAGACATTGAGGATCCAAAGATTTCTAGCAAGCCTCAGCAATATCCCCTCTTGCCTTCTTCAGTATTCTGGGGTAGACCCCAGTCACGTCCTGGGGACTTATTCACCTTAATGTTTTTCAAGACGCCCAACAGCTCGCCTTTTTGGATCTCAATTGGACCCAGGCATTCTGCAAACCCTTCTACAGGCTCAACATCCACCAATTGCTTCTCTTTGGTGAATGCTGATGCAAAGTCTTCTCTTCCAACACTGGTGGAACATCCTCTCACCAAATACAGCTGCCAGGTCCGCATTATCGATTCGAGCGTAATTCCGCTCTGTATGTAACAGTGCGTACAACGTTAAAGCTATCTGAAGCTCTGAGTTGTCAGGCGGTGGTGTGTGTCGGTGCGCATATCAATACAAATGTGTTTTATTAGTCGACGTGCAATTTCAGCTTCTTGGAGAGCAACTGCCGCTTGACCTGTTGGAACGCCTCCTCCTGTAGGGAGTTCCATGCTCACTGTTGTCCTTTTTAAAAATATTTGGGGGAGCTGTTGAATCAGCGTGGCCAAGTTGGCGATGGATTTTCCAAGCGTTTGATGAGTCCAAGACAGGACGAGAGTTTGATTGGGCCTTGATGGACGGGAGCCCGCCGGACAGTCCGTAAATGTATTCCAGCAGATGAAGCCCCTTCCTGTCGACCTGGTGCCTTAAAAAGGCGGATTTCGGGGCGTCAAAATGCACTTATCTCTACGGGGTAGACGCTGGACTATAAAAAGGATTGAGTATGTTCACCAAATGTTTTTTACTCCAAGGCACACGTAATGCGTACGTCATCCCTACGGCATCCCTGGGTATGTAACTCAGGATGTTTCCCTTACGGGCTCGAAAATCACACAATCTAATAACATCCGGAAAGGCAGTCGGATCGATGTTTACAGCCATCTGAGTGGGTTGACAGCAATGTACCTCCAAGAATCAGGATCCAGGAACAGCGTGAAGCAGGTCGAGCTTCGTGAACGTTGTTCTAACACTGCGTTTGGCATGAGGATCCTCGATGCGCCTGACTGGGCAACAGTTAAGGTGAGAGACCAGGTTCACTGTAAACATCCCCGAGAAGAAACGTGTGGACCCGTCGGGTTTGAGCACAAGGAACGCTGGCACAGAATAATTGATGAAATGGACGGGGTGGATGTGGCCGAAGCACTCGAACCGAACAACTTCTGCATCGACATTGGGCTGCAGACCATTCCAAACAGGGCCGGCATGAAAATAACAGGACTCCCCTTCATTGCCAGGACGCCATTCATTATCCCGTGGAGCTCCGCTAAAATAACTGAAAACGTCGTCAGAAATCCTTTGGGGTCGCAGGGCATGCGGCAGGGGCGTTCACAGTCTAATTTTAATGACGCGCCCAATCGTGGCCAAGTGAGCTCGATCCTCCACTGCGAACTACCACCAAGGACAGACAAGCCGACTTGTCTCTCGGAGTAACGATTGTCGTTCCCTCAAGGGCCAACGGCTGTCCAATGAACATCGCCAATCTGACATCCATGTCGCAAAGGAACTAAATCTAGCGGCCGAAATTGATTGCGGCGAATCTCTGGTGGCTGTTCACCGAGACTGCCTCTCTGGTATCGATCTCCATTTAAAAATAATCACAATTCACCTCGATTGCAATCCGAAAGAATGCGTCCCGGGGGCTGCAACCCAGTTCAACTGTTGGTACTCGTTCTCCTGGTTTACACCTTAGTATGGTGGATCTCAAATGGGCTGTAACACCTGGGGGTGAGGGAGCGAATTGCGCTCTAACGGGATTGTCAAGAATACAGGCCCTGCTCCTGTGGACACGTCTTGCAGCCTGTGGACGCCATCTTGGTGTCCTTGATTGAAGAATTTTCGTGTCTGGGAGTGGTCGGTCAATGGTTGCCTCGGCAACCGAGGTTCAGGACCAACAAACCCTGAAACTCCTTCAATTTGAATTCTCCCTGGGAAAGGCTCTGCCGTCCGCCGGCTTCAGGTTAAATGGCCCTCCATAAAGACGTTTCCTTGGTTGTCGACGTCTCAGAGTCGTCAGAAGAAATGGCCCAATAATAATCCGGACAGTACAGCCCCAAACACACATAATAAGACCACCATTCTAAAGCACGTCAAACATTTGCCATTTTAGCCACCTTGTGCCTGCGAGCCTCTGTAAATACGGGGCCGGCGGTCCATTATCGAGTGTGGTAACTAGAATGGGCCTCGACCAAGACAAACTATGCCGTGAAAGGCTTGTAGTCGGGCCTGCCCGTGCGCGTGAATCCCTTGGTTCACACAAAGGTGCCCCCCCCCCCCGACTGCAGTCAGCAGGATAACGGACTGCACTCCATCCCTAACGATTGCATTCAGCCAAAAACAGTATTACACCTATTCTACAAACTGCGCAAAGTCATCGGTACCCAATGAAATGTTTCGTTTTCCGACGTGCATCTTCTCAGTGTTCGGAGTGAAGGCATATGTGGGCCTGCACGAAGCCGTGAGGCGTTATAACACATGACGGCTGCCGCAGATGCACTTCACCCCGAACGGGAGAGATAACAGGAAATATGTGATGGGCAGTACGGTAGCATGGTGGTTAGCATAAATGCTTCACAGCTCCAGGGTCCCAGGTTCGATTCACGGCTGGGTCACTGTCTGTGTGGAGTCTGCACGTCCTCCCCGTGTGTGCGTGGGTTTCCTCCGGGTGCTCCGGTTTCCTCCCACAGTCCAAATATGTGCGGGTTAGGTAGATTGGCCATGCTAAATTGTTCGGTTACGGGAATAGGGTGGATACGTGGGTTTGAGTGGGGTGATCATTGCTCGGCACAACATCGAGGGCCGAAGGGCCTGTTCTGTGCTGTACTGTTCTATGTTCTATGTTCTATATGGTTATGTCGCTTGGCCCTGCTAACTTGCGCCTTAATTGGAAAAATAATTAGGTAGTTAGAAGTTTTATATATATATATATATATATATGTATGTGTAAAACGAAATGAAGAACAGGTTTATGACAGTATACACGAAATAACGAAACTGTAGCGCCTCTTGCGATGGGCTACCCTCCCAAACCTTCACTGAAGTAAGGTTTCTCTAGTTGAGTGCAATCTCCGCCCCAAATAATCAGAGAGCACATACTCAGGTGTGTGAGGCAGGAATCGTATGGACCACAGTCTATGTCCCTCCCCCAATTCTCTTGATGGCCTGCTTATTATGTGTGAAACAAAGGACACATTTAGTAAAAAATTACTACAGAGTCGCTGCCTCTTCCAACCTTCCGTATTCCGGTTCGGTCAGAGAAGAACGGCCCAGCTCGCTTCAAGCAACATGGCCGTGGAACAATTATGGCGTAGAGTGGTGAGTCATGTTCCATTGCCACTGCAGTGGTTGAAATGATTTAATTTAGTTCCCGTTCTTTCATTCTAATTACTAACTGCAGAACGAATTCGAACGTCGAGAAATAAATACATATAAATGAAAGATGTAAAATCAATAACATGCCGGTTCTTTCAAATATCGTGTTGGGAGATTTGCGAAGAATGCAGCTAATATTATGAACTTCATGCTCCCCACAATTTGGAGAAAACCACATTAGGCCTGCGCATGTCTGTTCTCCACTTATTTGCTAAGTTGGAAAAACCACTTTGCCTTGACGACAGGGAATCACACTGCGTATCCTGAATGTTCCCATTGGATCTGTTTCGTGCTGTAAACAACTTTAAAAACCAGACGTCTAAATTGTTTTTCATGTATTTCCCCGTTTGTATCGTGATATGTGTACATCAGCTTTTTATATTACCAATGGATTTTTCTGTTGGTGCCATGGAAGCTTTCGTATTTCCGAATAGATATAAACGACAGGAATGTCTTATGATGAGGAACACATGGGAAGAGGAATTGAACAAATATTTTGGTTATGCGTTCACAGAAGTAATCACAGCTAATCTTCCAGTCAGGTTAGCCAACCATGGAGCTGTTGAGAGGGCGGACTTGAAGTCCATTAATATTGCTAAGAAAATGCGGCTGTGGAAATTCAGGCGGTTAAAGACCATACATCGCCAGTGCCTGATAATCGAGCATGAAATGAACTGGCCCTGGAATTAATAGCTGCATTGTAGGTCATCATGCAAAATTATACAGATTGCAGTCTCGAACCCAAACACAGGAGGGCAGCAAGTTCAAATTCAGCATTTCCAAATGGCGGAAGAGAGGAAACACATAACTACAGACAAATCGGCCTCAGATTAGTAGTGAAAGGGAATTATGGAGTGTATTATAAAATACCTGTTAACAGAAAATATCGAAAGCATTAGGGGCAGCATGGTAGCATGGTGGCTAGCATAAATGCTTCACAGCTCCAGGGTCCCAGGTTCGATTCCCGGCTGGGTCACTGACTGTATGGAGTCTGCACGTCCTCCCCGTGTGTGCGCCGGTTTCCTCCGGGTGCTCCGGTTTCCTCCCACAGTCCAAAGATGTGCGGGTTAGGTGGATTGGCCATGCTAAATTGCCCGTAGTGTAAGGTTAATGGGGGGATTGTTGGGTTACGGGTATATGGGTTACGTGGGTTTGAGTAGGGTGATCATTGCTCGGCACAACATCGAGGGCCGAAGGACCTGGTCTGTGCTGTACTGTTCTGCGTTCTGTGTGCATTAGCGGGATTCAAGCAGCCGAGTGTGGGGTTACGAAAGGCAAATCATGGTAAGCAAATAGTCACGTGTAATTGTTTCCGGATATAACTATCAGAACAACTCAGGGATATGGAGTAGATTTGTTGTGTTTACACTTTTAAAATGCTCCTGATCAGATTCCTCATCCGGGTTAGTGGTCAATATTAATCTAGATGCTATAGAGTGTAATGAATTGTCATTGATCAACAATAGGTGAACAGGCACTGCCCATAATTGTGAATTACGAGGAGGACGTAAAACTCCCCATGGTGATTTAGAGATATTGAGTATGTGCCTAAAAACACAAACCCCACAAAGTGGATTAACGTGAAGTTACACACTCTATTGGGAAAATGCACGGAAGGAACATTGTTTCAATGTTGATATATTGTGAACGTTGGATGTAGGATGGGACCTATATGTTCTTGTGCACCAGACAAATAACGCGGAGAGGAAGCTACAGCAATCACTTGAAATTAAATTAAATTAAGTTAAAATCGCTTATTGTCACACGTTGGCTTCAAATGAATTGACTGTGAAAAGCCCCTAGTCGGTACATTCCAGCGCCAGTTCGGGAGGCTGGTACGGGGATACTTTGAATGGCAAATACCATGTTGGGACTTTGTTGAGCAACATTGATGTCTTATTTGGGTGATACCGGGCCCACACGGCACACAGTCCGGTATACTGGGTTCTCTATTTAAGACTAAGATTACTCAAAGGTACGTAATCCTGTGGAACTCTCTAACAAAGGAGGCTGTGAAGGCCAAGTAACTGAACGTATTCAACACATACAATACATGCTGAGTTGTATGCATTTTTGTCCTACCAATCTGAGAAAATATGGAGTTTCCACAGTGGGTGTGCATCGCAGGGCCACAAGGCTGATGTTGGAATCGTGGGACACCAGCATGAGGAGTAATTGAGTTGCGCGGTCTCAACTCCGTCCTTGGTGTTTTGAGGATGAGCGGAGACCCGATTGAATGATCTGTGAAACTAACAGGACTGAGGACAATCAAACGCGAAGTCTAGAACTAGGGCACACAGTCCGGTATACTGGGTTCTCTGTTTAAGACTAAGATTACTCAAAGATACGTAATCCTGTGGAACTCTCCAACAAAGGAGGCTGTGACGGCCAAGTAACTGAACGTATTCAACAAATACACCTTTTTTCACATCGTAATGGCATCGAGCGGTATGGGTAGAATACATAGATAGCGCATTGCAATTGAGGATTAGCTATAATTATATTTAATCGCGGAGCAAGCTCGAATGGTTGAATGGACTCCAGCTGCTCCTAATTTCCATATTTCTTTGTGTCATTGTCAGAGACGGAAAACATCAGTGACTTAATCGATAGGTAGTTACAGATGCGCTACTTTACTCACTGAATCTGAGATACATTAAGTCATGTCCTATCTACTTGAATCAATTCGTTTCACGTTTGAATTTCCTTCTCCACACCGTAATTTGCAGATGTATAGGAGACTATTTTTATCAGAACAGTGAAAATATGTCTTAATTTCAGGTTCCATTCTTTGTGGTGTCATCAGTTTATAATATGTTGTCACTATTTCACTCATTTATTTGTTTAATGACACATGAAATGCAGTAAGAAGTCTTACAACACCAGGTTACATTCTAACAGGTTTTTATGAAACAAACCTTTTGGACGATAATCTGGTGTTGGTAAGACTTCTTACTGTGCTCACCACGGTCCGAAGCCGGCATCACCACAACATTAAGCATAAACACAGGAAAGTATTTGGTGTGTACTAATTTGCGCCCTCAGTGGTATTATCTGGCAGAAGAAACAATGATGTATCAGCCATCTCCCCTCAAAAAATTAAACATTCTCATTACTACCTCATTAGGCAAATCAGTGTTAATCCAGAAGGCGCCAGAACCCCATGCTTTGCTGCTCATCGATGGAATAGTTCTTCATTTAATTTAAATTGTTCGAGTGCAGTAGTAATTAATGCCCTTCAGAACATCCATTATTCCTGAGTCGAACGTTGAATAATTGGTAGGTCACCTCACATGTTCAATAATCCCCGCCTCATTGATGAACATGACAATTAAAATGATTTGGTGGACTGTTAAAATACGTTCAGAGCTTTACAGTTGGTTGAATTGTTCGAACGAATAGTGCCAACATCTACAATTTACAATAAGAATGATGTACAATTTCCAGACGTAAAGTGAGCATCACTATCTAACGCCATATTTCCGCTATGATGTGCGCATGGTCATCCAAATGTTGGAACCATGAAATTTCAAAAGCAGATATTCAGCAGTAAAGGCCGTGTTAAATGCCCCAACGATCTCCGTCGACTTATTTTGAGAAGATAAATGCCGCAATTTTTGTATGCACCTTTTTTGCCGCGCTTCGGCGTCTCAGAATTAAGGCACTGATACTCATGGTGACGGGAAAGAAATGAGGCAGACTGTTTTCAAAACGTAGATTTTGTCACCAGCTTTCCTTGTAAAAGCAACAAATATAGATTTGAGATGCAATAGCAAATTTTATTCCAAAGAATGTAATTCTCAACAATACCTGTATTAGCTCACCATTACCGGGAGTTGCGAATCAAGTTTCCTGCCGGAAGCGCACATGTGAAGCGATCCTGGATTCTTCAATTCGACAGCAGCCTATTTCCCGAAACCGTCACGATCGATGGCGACGGGAACTATACTCCTGTCGATTGTCAATGCGACTGTCCCTTGTCACCACTGCAGATCGGCAAGACCCTATAATTTCAGAGGCACAACAGAAATGCATCCAAAGGAGGGTGGGGGAGGGGGGAACGATGCAACCATGGCTGACAAGGGAAGTCAAGGATAGCATGAAAACAAATCAAAAAGCATACAATGTGATGAGGCTACGTGGACAAGAGGATTGAAGCATGTAAAAAAGGGAAGATAACAATTAAAAAGTAATAAGGAACATGAAGGTGAGTTATGAGTTCAAGCCAGCAAATGTTATCATAGGAGCTGGAAACGTTTGGTTCTATATATAAAAGGTAATAGAGAGGCAAGAATAGACGTTGGATCATTCGAAAATGTGGCTGCAGAAGTAATAAAAGGGAACAAGAAATGGAAGAGAAACTGAATATGTACTTCACACCGTCATCGCAGTTGAATACGCGAGTGGCATACAAGAACGTGAAGGCAATCAGGGGCAGAAGTGAGTGTGGTGGCCGTTAGTAAAACGAGTGCGCTGAGGAAACAGCAAGATCCGAAGGTGCGCAAATCCCGCGGACAGGATGCACTACACACCAACAATCTGAAGGACATAATTTAAATTATTATTATTTTTTCAATTTAGAGTACCCAATTATTGTTTTCCAATTAGGGGGCAATTTTAGCGTGGCCAATCCACCTACCCTGCACATATTTCGGGTTGTGCGGGTGAACCCCACGTAGACACGGGGAGAATGTGCAAACTCCACACAGACAGTGACCCTGGGCCGGAATTCGAACCTAGGTCCTCAGCGCCGGAGGCAGCAATGCTGCTGAAGGACATAGTTGAGGACATTGTTGCGGTATTGTCGGTGAACCTTCCTGAATCTCTGGAGGCAGGTAGAGTCCCAGAACATAGGCAAAGAGCCAATGTAACACCCTGTTAAAGAAGGAGGGAAAATAAATTATAGGCCACTTAGCCTGATATTGTTTATTGGTATGGTTGTTGACTCTATTATTAAGGACAAGTTTGTGGAGTACATAGCAATGCATGGAAAAATAAGACTGAATCAAAAAGCATTCATGAAGGGGTCGTCATGGCTCCCCGTGGACGAATTATTTCACGAATCCTTCAATTTGCAGTGCGTAAGGATGCCATTTAGCCCATAGTGTCTGCACCGGTCAATGGAAAGAGCACCGTACTAAATCCCACAATGGTGCACTGTCCCTAGAACTCAATAACCCCACATAACGTTTTTGGACACTACGGAAAATTTCTCATGAAAACTCCGCCTAACCTGCACATGATTGGACTATGGGAGGAAACCGAAGCTGCCGGAGGAAACGCATGTAGACACGGGTAGAACGTGCTAATCCGCACTGACAGTGACCCAAGCCGTGATTCGAACCTGGGATCCTGGAGCTGTGAAGCAACTCTGCTAAGCAATGTCCAACCATGCTACGAAGCACTGTGCTAACCTGCTGCCCAAGTCTGTGCTATTCAGATGTCCACGTTAGTTGTGGATGTAACGAAGCAGTGAGAGAAATGCGGAGCAGTGGACATGATTTGTTTGGATATCCAGAAGGTATTTCACAAGGTATTGTACAGGAAGCTGCTGAATAACATAAGAGGACATGGTCTAATTGACAAGGTATTGGCATTCATAATGATTGCCTGACTGCCAGAAGTTAGAGAGTGGAGATAAACGGGTCCTTTTCAGAATTGAAGTCGGTGCCCACAGGTGTTGCGCGGGGATCAGTGTTGGGCTCATGGCTATTCACGATGTGCATTAATGGTGTGGAAGATAGAACTGAGGGCATCGTTGCTAAGTTTGCAGTTGCTATAAAGAAATGTAGAGGGATACGGAGTTGAGTGTTCAGAAATAGGGAAGCTGCATAAGGACATGGACCGGTTAGTAGCCTTGGCAAAGAAGAGACAGACGTAATTCAATGTGGAAAAGAGTGAGGTAATGTATTTCTGGGGGTTCATGGAATTGTTGCAAAAACTTTAATCCGTTCTATGTTCCTTTTGATCCAATTCCTGCTGCCTGTTTGAAGCTTCAGTCTTCTGGTTCACTGCGACAATATTACTCCATTTCGAATTTTTGTTAAACTACAGAGATTCTGGGAAGCACTGTGGCACAGTCGTTAGCACTGCTGCTTCAGGGCGTCGAGGTCCAAGTTCGATTCCCGTTCTGGGTCACAGTCCGTGAGGAGTCCCCGATTAGATTATTAATCAAGAAACTATCTATCTCTTTCTTAGAGACACTCAGTGATTTGGCCTCCACAGCCTGTTGCGGCAAAGATTTCCACAGATTCTCGACCCTGTGGCTGAATGATTTCCTCCATATCTCTGTTTTTAAGAATCGTCATTTTCGGCAAAGATTTATCCCCTGGTCCTAGTTTTTCATACAAATGGAAAAATCTTCTCACGTCCACTCTACCTCAGTCTCGCAGTATCCTCTAGTTTTCAACAAGACCACCTCATCCGCCTAAATTCCAACGAATACGGGCCCAGATTCTAAATCGCTCCTCATTCGACAAGGTCTCCATTCCAGAAAACATTCTTGTGATCGTCGTCTGCACCATTATTAAGGCCAGCACATCATCCCTTCAAAACAGGGGCAAACGTTGCTCACAAGACTCCAAATGGGGGTCTCACGAGATCCTTATACAATCTCAGATTTACATCTGAAATTGTATTCCAGCCCGATTGATATGAATGCTGACATTGCATTTGCCTTCCGAACTGCCGACTGGATCAGCACGTTAGCCTGATGAGAATCTTGAATACAGACTTTGAAGTCGCTTTGTGCTTATGATTTAAGAAATATTCCTCCATTTAGAACATGCCTATATTCTTCCTTCCAGAGTGAATAACCTGACAATTTTCCACATTTTATTCCATGTGCCACTTGTTTGCCCACTCTCCTGGCCTGGCCAAGTCCTTCTGCAGCTGCCGTGCTGCCTCATTACCACATGTCCCTCCACATTTCTTTGTATCATCTGGAAACTTGGCAACAGTACCGTCAGTTCCTTCTTCCACATCGATTATGTATGTTGAGAAATGTTCTGCGCCCAGCAACGACTCCTGAGGCTCACCGCCAGTCACTGGCCATTTTGAAAAATACCATTTTATCCCCACTTTCTGCCTTCTGCCCGTCACATAATCCTCTATCCATGTCAGGATTCACCCTAATCACAATAGGCTCTCAAATGTATTTAACAGAGTCCCTTTCGGTAAATTTTCAAAGGCCTTCTGGGATTCTAAATAAATCATGTTCTACTGTTTCTCCTTTGTGTAACATCCTTTTTACCTCTTCAAATGACTCTGAAAGAATTGTAAGAAATAACATCTCCTTGACGAAGCTGTGCTGACTCAGCCCTATTTTATCATGCACTTGCACGTACTAAACGATCTCGTCTTCAGGAATGGATTCTAAAATCTTCCAAATGACCGTATCCAAGTTACCGGCCTTTTAATTTCTTGTTTCCTGCCTCCCTTCCATCTCAATCTGCCACATTGCAGCCATCTGGAACCCTCCCTGCCTTCAGTTATTCCTGCAAGATCACGACCAATGTCTCCACAATCTCCTCAGATATCTCTTATGGAACTCTGGGGTGCAGTCCATCCGGTCTACGTGATTAATCCACATTTTGCTTTGTCTGATTCCCCCGAACCGTATTTTTAGTGATCGCCAGTACACTCACCTGCCCCTCTTGATTCTCCTGTAGCCCTGGCATCCCACTGGTTTGGTCCACCCTGAAGACTGATGCAAATTAACTCTTCAGTTCGCCTGCCATTTCGTTGTTTCCTATTATTACTTCCCCAGTCTAATTTTCCAGCGGGAAATGTATTTGTGTCTCTCTCATACTGCTTTGTTTAAAAAAAAACAACAGACGCAAACAGATGGAATAATATAGCCCATTGTTTTTCTTCTTGCTCCAACTGGAATCCGTCTCGAATGATAGTCTCTTTGGACAAAAAGGCATTTTCACGATCCATCCATTCTGCATGCCTCGGCATCTCTCTCTGATGTCAGATACTTTAGTACAATCTGATCACAGAGTCCCTTAAATTCTCAAAACAAGAGCATTGGTTATCACAGCTTTCAGGATGTCAAATTCCTCGTGAACGACCATGACCACTGAAATTTTCGACGTTCCTTAGCAGGTACATCAGTGGAGCAACCCCACAACAAACATTGTGCACAAATATTCGACCAAATCCACTCATCACAGAAATCGCATTATTTAACTTCATCCTGAGGGTATTGGAAACTCATCAATAGCTGTTGTCTTCACATACCGTGTGACCATTCGACCCTGTCCGATTGTATGGCCAAGGAAAGTGACTTGGGTTTTCTAAATTAACTTTTGTCTGGGTTCATCAGCAAACCTGCCTCCTGAAGTCGATTGAACTACACCATCAGATGTTTTAAAAGTTATTTCCATGTCTGGCTGAAAATTATCAGATCGTCGATGCAAACCGCACAATTCGGTAATCCTGAAACGACTTTCTTCGTTAACCACTGAATTATGGCTGGGCCGTTTTTCATACCAAATAACTTTGAATTGGTATATAAAATCTGGAGTCACAAAAGCTGCAATCTCTTTCGCGATTTCGGAAACGGTACCTGCCACTAATCTTTCAGTAAATCCAGATTGGATATAAAAGCTGATTTACCCATTCTCTCAATGCAACTCTCAAAGCGTGGGATAGTATACTAGTTCATTCTTGTATCTGCATTAACCTTTCTATAGGCAACACAATACCGTTGGGTACCTTCTGGATTTGAAGCATACTCTCAATCTCTTTGTTAAATTGTGCCAATTTTAAAAGGTTAAGTCTGGATGGATGTTGTTTGATTGGAACAGCGTTTCCCACATCTACATCATGTACAGCCATTTGAGTAATTCCCAATTTATCTCTACCAACCTGTCCACGTGAAATCAATAACTCTTTTAAGTTAGTCCGTTTTTCCTCTGGAAGGTAACCCGACAATTTATCCCAAATTTTAACTGCATCGTAAATTTCCAATTCAATTTTGAGGTACGTGAAATTAACAATCATCAGGATTTGGTTCCTCACTTTGAGTTAGAATAATTAAAACCTCCTTCTTTTTCACTCCTTCCCTTTCAAAGTACCTTTTGAGAATATTGCCATGACACACTCGGTGAGCATTCCTTCTATTTGGCGCTTTTACCACATACTTCACCTCACTTTAGTTCCTTTCATAGAACATAGCACATAGAACAGTACAGCACAGAACAGGCCCTTCGGCCCTCGATGTTGTGCCGAGCAATGATCACCCTACTCAAACCCACGTACCCACCCTATACCCGTAACCCAACAACCCCCCCTTAACCTTACTTTTTAGGACAATACGGGCAATTTAGCATGGCCAATCCACCTAACCCGCACATCTTTGGACTGTGGGAGGAAGAAAACCGGAGCACCCGGAGGAAACCCACGCACGCACGGGGAGCACGTGCAGACTCCACACAGACAGTGACCCAGCCGGGAATCGAAGCTGGGACCCTGGAGCTGTGAAGCATTTATGCTAAACACCATGCTACCGTGCTGCCCCCTTTCAATCTGCAAAGGTCCACAAAACCATGCTTTTAACGGTTGACCTACCACTGGTAACTGAACTAAAACTGTATCTTCACTGGCAAAACTACGAACCTTGGATTTCTTGTCCGCTACCCGTTTAGTCATATTTTGTGCAACTTTTACATGTTGTCCAGCCAATTCATCTTCCCTATTTAGTCGTCCCCTAAAATTTGAAACGTAATCCCCAAGAATGTAACTTCCGACTTCTCACTCTGCAATTCTGCTTAAACATTTTTGTTTTATAATTTAGATTACCCAATTATTTTTTCCAATTAAGGGGGCAATTTCGCGTGGCCAATCCACCTAACCTGCACATTTCTGGATTGTGGGGGCGAAACCCACGCAGACACGGGGAGAATGTGCAAACTCCACATGGACAGTGACCCAGAGCCGGGATCGAACCTGGGACATCAGCGCCGTGACGCAGCTGTGCTAACAACTAGGCCACCGCGCTGGCCCTGCTTAAACATTTTAAGTGGTCCTCTTACCGCTTGATGGAAAAATTAGTTCAAAAGGAGTGAATTTGGTTGACTCGTGAGGTGTATCCTTCATTGCAAACAGTACAATTGAATTCCTTCAACTCACTCCTGTGGATAACCGTGGCAGTAAGCCCTCTACGTTTTCTTTAATGTCTGATGCCACCTTTCTAATGCCCCCAGCGATTTTGGATGGTACGCAGTTGATTGAAATTGTTTCATTCCTAAGCTATTCATAACTTCTTCTAATAACCTTGAGGTAAAATTTGATCCTTGATCCGATTGTATTTCTGTGGCAGTCAATATCTAGTAAAGAATGGAATTAACTCCTCCACAATCTTTTTAGGTGAAATATGACGTACTGGAATGGCCTCTAGAAACCAAGTACACACATCCATTATCGTCAAAGGATATTGATTCCCAAATTTTCGTTTTGGGAAGTGGTCTTACGCACTCAATTAGGACCCTTGTAAAAGGTTCCTCAAATGACGGAATGGGTATTAAGGGCGGTGATTTTGTAACTGCTTGATGTTGCCCTATCACGTGACACGTGTTACATGATTGACAACATTTAACTACATCATTCTGTAGTCCAGGCCAATAAAAATGTTCCTGGATTTTAGCTTCAGCTTTCCTTATTCCCAAATGACCCCACACTGGTGCCTCATGTGCACTCCCAACACCTAATTTCTATAACCTGCCGGCAATACGACTTGATGAACTTCTGCCCTCTTTTCATCCGGCTGCATCTGTAAAGGTCTCCATTTCCTCATCAAGACATCACATTTACGGTAATAACACTCTGCTATACACTCAGATTCGTCTTCCGTTTCTGCTTTCTGATACATCCGTTTTATTTCTATATCTTGCTGTTGTAACTCCGCCACTTTTTCAGAACAAAAAATATCCGTCTCATCCTCCACCTGTTCTTGTACTGTTTCAACCATCTGATCAGAAAACGTTTCTGGTAATTACACTTAGTCTGACTTTACGACCTTGACACTACACAATCCGGAAAAATCCCAGCATATTCGTCCTTCAATACATCAGTTGTCTGATTTTCCACTGGCTTGTCAACCACAGGAGGCATCACTCTCATTGCGATCCAGCTATATTATTACCCAAGATAAACTGTATTCCTGGACAAGATAGTTTATCTATTGCGCCTCCTACCACTTACCACTCTTCATTGGACTTTAAAAACTTACCTTATATAATGGAACACTAATCTTCGCACCCTGAATTCCACATGCTACACACATAACTACATAACTCCTCATCTCTTACAATTGAAGTTTGACTAGCTCCCGTATCTCTGAAAATAGTCACGCAGTTACCTACTCCTCCTGAGACACATGAGTTGACTTTCCCCACACAAGTAAATTCTTTGAAGAGATTTGGCACCTTCTTATCAATCACCTCGACATCACGCTGTACAATCTTTTGCACCTCCTTCGCTTCACTTGGGCTTTCCTTTACCACTTTTACGAACCCCACTGTCTTATGCTGCTTTACGATATCAGATTTCCCGATGCTTTTCTTCAACCACCAACACTGCGACTTTACATCGCCTAGTTTATTACAGTTAAAACATTTGCAACTTTTCAAGTCTCTTCCAGCCTCCTGGACTAATTGTTTAGTCTCAGGTACACGCCACTTATGATCTGCCATCTGATCTCCTTTGCCTCTACCACTTGAGTATTTCTCATGTGCCCAGTTTCTATCCCTCACAGGTTTAAACTAATGTCGGAACCATATTTGATTTGACTATGAAGCTCTTTCTCACTACCCTCATCACTATTATCCAACTGTACGTTTCCCTTTACGTCTGCCAATTTTAACTGACAGCCATGTTTCATGGCCGATATTTGAAGTTCAAACTGTCTATATTTATCTTTTTCCCTGATCTATATCTCCATTTCTCTTTCTTTTTGTTCTGACAGGGCAAATATTTATTCTCTACATTCTTCTCTCTCCTTTTCGTTGTCCTCTCTATCGCTCTCTCTTTCTTTTTCCTCTCTATCGCTTTCTTTTTCCTCACTCCCTTCCTTTTTCCTCTTCTCTGACTTTCGTATTCAAGCTGCTTTAATTCTTTCGCATGTTCTATTTGTTTAAATTGTAACTGAATTGTTGACATTTCCAATGAGTCAAACAGTATCTGGTAAATTGAAATTCTTAGGGTATCATGTGTTCACCTGACCCAAAACGTTTAATATATTGCGGTATGGGGAGCACACGGTCCACTCTATAGGAGTGGTATAGAAGAAATTGAAACAAATTTTAAAAAACAAAACAATGTTCATTCTATAAACTCTGGTTAACCTTTTTAAAACTTACAGTGAACATCTTAGAAACCATCAACTCGAATACAACCACCAAAGAATACAACACTTAGTAATCCTTACTAAATTCCCAAACATCATCCAGAATACAAATGACCCTTTTAACACAGTGGTCAGGTTTAAATTCGCTAATGAGAGCGGTTATCGCCTTTTCAAGTCACCCAAATATACACCGTTTAGCTTGGAGTGATATCCATCCACACCTGCTGGCTTCCACTGCGGATCCTCTTTCTGACAACGAAACATAAAACTCACTCTTTAGCAGCCTGCTTCAAAACGAACATAAAGCAGACAGACAGCCCAGCTCCACCCACTCTCTGACATTACTGCAGTAATAAAAACACATATCCTAAAGGTGAACTCAACACAGTTATTTTATAAAAACACCTATTTCTTAAAGGTACTCTTGAGGAAATGAATAAATGAATGTGATAAAAATAGGATTGTTAGTTAAAATAGTATAGATGAATAGGGCCGGTCCGATGGTAGGGGCTTACAGACAAAGGACAAAGAGATTTAGCAAAAGCCTGTTTGAGACCATCGGGGGAGGGTGGCCGCATGGTGAGCATGGTGAAAAGGATGCTGGGGTTACAATGCAAAGTGACCAATCAGGATATATGGCCAGGTCAGGAGGTGTATACAATGACCAATGGGAAGCTTATATGTGACTCTTACTGTGATTTTGAATACAGCAGCAGAAACCCTTTTGTCTTCTGTCTCTCTTGCTGTGGAACTTACAGGAGGCAGCTGTGTGTCCTGGAGTTCTCCCAGTCAGACAGCCTTGCAAGTTAGTTATTATTAAATGATATGATACCTGCTAATCCATCTCAGATTTTATTGAATGTAGGCTGACAGCAAATTAACCAGGAATTAACATTTGGTACCGAAATCCGGGTTTCTCGAGAATCTTGCCTTTCATCTGCGAAATCAGAATTGGACTGCTTTCGGAGGGTGAGAGGGGAAATGGGCCCACGATATTGCTGAAAAACTTGCAATATCGATTTTCCTCTGTCTCGTATTCTGCTAACACTCTAATCACTCGCATTTGATCAGGTCCCATTGACTCGACGAAATCAAAGGTCAGTCTGATGGATTCAAATATTTTATTTCAGTCATTGCAGGTACGGTTAAGGTTTGGAATGAGGCGAACAGTTCAGTTGGTGTCTGGTGAGATGTTGCCTGGTTACTCAGTTGCATGTGAGTAGCAAATTGAAAATTGGTTCTATTAAATTATACTTTAATTCGGTTAAGGTCTTTAACGGATTGATGTGATGTCGCAAAACAGTTCAGTGAGAGACCGCTGATGGAATGTTGGGGCGCAATTCAATTCCGTTCAATTCTAATTTGTTTAAAAATTGGTTCAGGTCTGTACCGGGTTGATGTGATGTCGCGAAACAGATCAGTGAAGGAAGGACCGCTGATGGAATGTTTGCGGACAGTTCAATGCCGTTCAAATATCGGGAAGATATGGGTTGTTTGAATGAAACAGAATTGGGGTATAAATGACATGTGTGTTGATGAATGAACGTATAAGGATTTGAATTCCTTTTGTCTGAATGGAGATCTCCAATGAATGAATGAGTCTGTTTGATAAGAATGTAATATCCTCTGTTCCTAGTTTTGTGAAATGTTGTGTTTTGGGAGGTATTAAAGTGAGATTTAAAACGGGGTAAGTATTTGAAAGTTCTTCAGTAACTTAGTAATAATGCTTAACATTGTGGGAGTTAATTAGTACATAATTCTCAGGAAGAAAACAAAAAGTGAACTCAAAATGTATAAATTGAGATTTGTAAATGATTAGTTGCAACTCGGCATAGTCTTGGGGAAAAAAACGAATTATAAAATAGTTTCACATCACTTAGAAGTTATAAATGGCCGGCGAGCAATGTGCTCAGCACTAAATCGACACAAGGACACTTTCAAGTCGTCAGCTCTGTGCAGCTGTCCGGTTGGAATTGACACGGCACAGCTCCGCAGGGTCCTAGTGCCCGACGATCACGATTGTCACTTGCAGATATAATGATGTTGAGAATGTTATAGACATTGAAGAAGGAGCTTTCGAGAATAAAGATATTGGACCAGAAGTTAGATTAAGAGAATTAATTGCAGTATCAGGAAATGAGAATCTGATTGCAGGAAAAGATTTAATAAAACTGATGCAGAAAAATTAAGATATTAAAATCAATTGATAATACAGAGGAAGTTTGGGTGAAGCTACCAACTAAGACTGCAGGGAAAATCATCCGTGAAGCTGTAAAATGTAAAGACAAGATTGTTCAGATTCTAGGTACACATACAGTTGAATTAGAGAAGCATGGTGTCTGGAGCAAAAGAAATTGTATCACAATTAAAACAGATGATCTAATTGGGGGGGGGGGGGAGACAGTGAATTAAAACCTGTTAGCAGCATTGATTGGACAGATGATGACGTTCAAATGTCATGTTTGGATCTTACTTCCATAAAAATCCGGTCGTAATCAAAATAAAGTAATTAAAGTAAATGCAGTAGCACTATCAGGAATGTATCAGGGGAAGGTTTTGACCAGATTGTATCAGTGGTTGAGCAAAAGAGGAGGAGTTTGAGATTCTTCTCATCTCACTCAGGGGTGTAATAACAGAAGGAGGAGGCTTAACAGGCCTTAATTGTATGATGTACATCAATGATAAGGAAAATAAAAAGGGTCAAAAAGAAATTATGTCAGAATTTAAAAATCTGGTCACATTGAACAAATACAGAGGAATTATGATACTCCATCGGCAGCCTACGGGCAATGAGCGTAGGAATGTAATTAGTAAAGATTTAAATGTATGGAATGATAGAACAAGGGCGGTGCTTAATGACCCTCAGTTTAAAATGGTTCACAGTGAGCATCAGGAAACCACAAGTCAGGATTGTGGGGCATTCTGTAGCCCATTGTTTGAACTAGTAGTAGTCATATGAAACCCAGGAGACGGTCAGATACTGAGTATTCAGGAGAATTGATAATGCATTTTCAAAGACAGCGATGGGATGCTGCAGCCCCCAGGGAGATTTGGGGCATTCAGTTTTGTCATGATTGTTTTGTGGAATATCAGGCAACTTTAATGATTGAGGTTTGTGACCACAGGAGGGATTTTGAATCCAAGAACATAGAACTTAGAACGGTACAGCACAGAACAGGCCCTTCGGCCCTCGATGTTGTGCCGAGCAAGGATCACCCCACTCGAACCCACGTATCCACACTATTTCCGTGGCCCAACAGCTCCCCCCCTTAGCCTTCCTATTGGGACACTACGGGCAGTTTGGCATGGCCAATCCGCCTAACCCCGCACATCTATGGACTGTGGGAGGAAACCTACGCACACCAGGGGAGGACATGCAGACTCCGCACAGACAGTGACCCAGCCGGGAATCGAGCCTGGGATCCTGGAGCTGTGAAGCATTTATGCGAACCACCATGCTACGTAAGTGTCAGTGTAAGTAGGATAGATTAATGACAACGTGTAATTACTCCAAGGGTAATTTGACCGACAACAATGTGACTTCAAAAAGGCTGTTCAAGCTTGTAGACAAGTGACAGACTTATGGTATCGATTTGTGAGGCAGTACGTGGGCTATGATAGATGGTTCTTCTGGAATATCCAAGCACGGATAGGAAGATACATATTAAGAAATAGGGCCCTCTCCGCCTTTGACCTGTTCATTTTAGTTTCAGATGAAGCAACGATAATACAGATGAAGAACCTGAACAACACTCTGCAGAAGAATGTTTCAGACAGTATGGAAAAAAACTAATTATACAATTGGCTACATGTTTGATGGAATTGAATGATAGAGCCCGGAAGAAAAACCTTACGGGTTAGCAACAAATCAAAATATCAAATTATTACTGAATACTGAAACGTCCGGTCAGACATCTCTAACGGGACGTTAGCTGATGGGTGATCTGTGGTCTCCAGGAGGGACGTATTACGCGGAGGAGTTATTAAGGGTCTCGGCAGACAGCAGCGACTGACGAGGAACCCCCGTATTTTAAATGACAGTAGTCTGGAACAGTGCATCTCAAACTTTCTGATGTGGCGTACCGGCAGTTTTTTCCAATGTGCCAGGGACCGGTGAGCGAAACAAGCCAATCCAAGATTACTGCCTGTTTCTTTTCTGGAAAAACTCCAAGTACCGGTACGTACGCGTACCACACTTTGAGAGGCACTGGCCTAGAATATTGGCAGCTTGCTGCTGCGAGGGGAAATTTGTAACCGATATAGCATTGGAGAGTATAACAGTTATTACAGACTAAATGTCCTGTAAGTTGTTTGGGACTGTTACGTATAAATTCAATTGGGTTGTAACTACAAGAAGTTAACTGTACTAAGTGTGTGCGGGGTTTAAAAAAAACAAATAAATAATGGCAAGTATACACTCCATGCGGTAAGGAAAATGATAATAGACAACAGGGGGTTGAAGAAAACGGAGCTATTGTCTCAAGTAAGCCAGGGCTGGCAGGCTACATGATTCAGTATAATGTTCGACGTCAGAGTCAGGAAGTCAGGAATAGAAACAGGATTGGTTGAAGCTCCTGCAATTAATAAAGCAAGATAATCAGTGCATGATACAAAATATCATCAGTTACCATTCCTATGGGGAACGGAAAGCACTTCATACAAAAAGAAAACCCCAGTGAGGGATAAGGACCTTTTGGTCGCTGATGGACTGAGTTGCGGGCTGCTTCTAAGGGACATGAGGACGCTTTTATGGTGCTACTGCCCCGAGGTAGTCAGATGCCTAGGAGGTAGTGGAACGACCGAATAGCTATTGTGTTACCTCCCTGAGCGGCGCCAGCTATGGTTCACGGTGATTGGACTTGAGGAAAGCACATCACAAAGGGTCTATCGACACTGGTCTGCGAGATGGATGCATTTATCATTGATTTTTCCGCACAGTTTACAAATCATGACATGTAAATACGAATGACAAGGCTGAGAGATAGTTGCTAGTCAGTATAACTATACGAAGGATATAAATCCTAAGGGAAACACGGTAGTATTGAGGATGGCTATCTATCTAGTCGGATTCAGCTAGGGGTTATCTCTCATAGCTTGGCCATGATGTTTTATTTGATGCATGGATTGATAATACTTGTTATTATAATTGTATACTGCACAATCATTGGATGCCTTCCTTAATAAGTGTTGTACGCTGGCTAGGCCTCGGATGCTGCCCATCATTATTCACCAAAGATGGCATCTCGTTACTGGTGACCATCACACCAGACGGAAGAGGACGGAGAGCCAAAGGCTGTAAAATTGTGATGAGGTGTTTATGTACGGAATAACGGCTCAGTTAAGTTCTGATAACGGGCCTCATTCTATTGGACAGATTAACAAGGAGTTCTGCTCCCAGTTGGGCATACGCCAGCAGCTAGACTGTGCGTACAGACCGCAGGCAGCCGGGTTGGTTGCGAGGCACGATCAGACCCTCAAAACTAAATTGGCTAAATTAAGAACAGACACGGGACCGATATGGCTTAAGTTGCTCCCCATTGCCCTCATTCAGCTGTAGGTCACGCCTGCAGGATCGGCCTGGCTCGCTCCTGCCGAGTCTTTTACGGCAGGCCCATTAGAACACCCTGGAACCTGCCTGTTCCCAGATTGGTCCAGTTTCACCATCTGACTAAAGAAAGGACTAACTATGTCCTAGCCCTCACTAACGCCCTCAAGGAGCTCCATGGCCAGGTCCGCGCAGCTCACTCGTCACCGTCCCTATTACATAGCTTGCTCTCAGTGCAGCCTGGTCGTTATGTCATGGTCAGAAAATTGGACTTGGAAAGGGTCAGAGCCACGATGGGGGGAGGGGGGCTTTCCAAGTTCTCCTTACCACTCCCACGGCAGTTAAAGTGGAGGGGCGGAGTGTTTGGGTCCACCTCCACCACTGTAAAAGGTCGGTCACTAACCTGCCTCCCTTCCCCAGCGCTATTTTACAGGTGTGAAGCATGATGGGGTGGCTACACACCACCTGTGTGATCTTCGGCATCGCCTCGCTTTGACTGACATCGGCGGCGGAAATGGAACAGGGGAATATCATCTACGTCTGTAACCCCAACCGAAGTACCCGGACATTCCACCTCTGCAAAGGTGACGTTCTTCGCTGCCCCAATATACGAGGACGTGATATCGACTCATGGAATGTCATCCGGTTAACGGACCATGCAGAACTTATGACGCAATTGCACCTGTCCCAACGATGGGAAGGAAAGACTGCATGGACATTGCCTTGTTTTGAAGTATATGTAAATTTGATTTTGGATGTGTTAACCTTGGTGCCTTACAGGTAAAATCAGACTGTGAGGAGGGGGTAAGGAGAGGTTGTGAGAGAGAGAGGGACTAGACAGAGGAAGGGTTGTGTAAGGAAGGAGGTACAACTAGACGTAGGTTATCAGGAGATGTACTTAATTTATTTAGGACCCGGAATGAGGGAAACCTGGACGGTATGAATCTCTTCTACTAGATATACCACCGCGTGTATGGCCTGGGGCAGGTTGTCTGATATCCAAACCCCACATCGGTGTCTAGGGGTTCGGTCCCACCGGCTATTCGCCTTCCTCTTCCTCGGGATAATTCCCACTCTCAGTGGGATAAGCTTCGACGGTGGAGGGCATATAAACCTAGCCACTTCACTCCCAATAGAGATTCCCGGTCGTACGAGAATTGTTTCAGCAGTGAGAGGTACGGTTGTTTGCTGGTAGAGATTAAAATGAATATAACATGTCTGTTCTCCACTTGTACTGATCCAAAGTGTTGTATAACCCTGACATCAGGTCAATGCGGCTGTTACAATGCCACTTGTGTCCTGCTGACGCTAGGCATCCAGCTCCTTTGTGTCTGGGCGAATGTCTCTCATATCACTCTTGAGTCTAGGGCATTCCGCATTGCTATGAGGCCCGAATGGGAATTCCAAAGCTGGATGAAATGGGCTACTGGGGGTTCCCTGCTCAATCAATACACTGATTGTGATGCTAGCCTGTACACGGAGCAAGGATAATACTTTTTCTTTAATGGTACAGCGACCAATGCTTTGTCACCCCATTTCCCGCCAATTTGCTATGGGGTCTCTAGTCCCCACCACAGTCCCCTGCCCCACTGAGTGGATACTGCACCATATATTGGCGCACCGGTCAGTCTCAGCTGAATTCTGCGAAGGCTGGAAGAAACCTCAGGTCCCAGTACCCAACCAGGGCCACTCAGCCGGATGGGGAATTCTGAGCGCCTCGACACTGGGGGGTGTGTGGGGGGGGGGGGGGGGGGTGTTCCTTGGCGGTCAACGATAGGAAGTATTTTATTTGCGGCGGCCTTACCGTCCTGGGAAATTAGACCTTGGGGGCCCTCGGGGCAATAACCAGCGAATTATCTCAATTCAGGTTGTTTGCCATGCAGAACCGGTATGCTCTTGACTATCTCGCCTGCATCTTTGTGGGTATGGTCATCCTTAAATGCGTGATAGGTAAAATGCAGATTGCGGTGGAACAGATAGCCGCCCCTAGAGTCTTGGCTGTTCGGATGCACGAGGGTGCAGAGGATGATGGGGTGCTGCAACAGGAATTAGAAATACAGCGATGAATGTTCCTAGATGAGGGGCCATGACTGCGGCTTGGACTGATAGGTTATCATGAAATGATAAAAGGAGGGAATGAGGAAATGAATAAATGAATATGATAAAAATAGGAGTATTAGTTAAAATAGTATAGATAAACAGGGCCGGTCCGATGGTCGGGGGCTTACAGTCAAAGGACAAAGAGATTTAGCAAAAGCCTGTTTGAGACCACCGGGGGAGGGTGGCCACATGGTGAGCATGGTGAAATGGATGCTGGGGTTACAATGCAAAGTGACCAATCAGGATATACGGCCAGGTCAGGAGGTGTATAGAATGACCAATGGGAAGCTTATATGTGACTCTTACTGTGATTTTGAATACATCAGCAGAAACCATTTTGTCTTCTGTCTCTCTTGCTGTGGAACTTACAGGAGGCAGCTGTGTGTCCTGGAGTTCTCCCAGTAA
This sequence comes from Scyliorhinus canicula, assembly GCF_902713615.1. Classification (NCBI taxonomy): domain Eukaryota; kingdom Metazoa; phylum Chordata; class Chondrichthyes; order Carcharhiniformes; family Scyliorhinidae; genus Scyliorhinus; species Scyliorhinus canicula. Next base: position 89,896,246 of record NC_052157.1, read on the forward strand.
GCCAGCCTTGCAAGTTAGTTATTATTAAATGATATGATACCTGCAAATCCATCTCAGATTTTATTGAATCTATACTGACAGCAAATTAACCAGGAATTGACACTCTCACATGTCACAGGCGAAAGCTGCAACTTGTGGTAGCAGAGCAGAAGTGCACTGATAGTTGTACAGTGTTTGGCACTGTTGATTCACAGTTCCACGGTCCCAGGTTCGATTCCCGGCTTGGGTCACTGACTTTCTGGAATCTGCATGTTCTCCCTGTGCCCTCGTGTGTTTCCTTCGGGTGCTATGGCTTCTGACGACAAATACCGTTCGGTAATTTGGATATTCTGAATTTCCCCTCTGTGTACACGAACAGACGCCGGAATGTGGCGATTTGTAACTTCAATGTAGTGTTAATATAAGTCTACTTGTGACAATAAAGTATATTATTATTGATCTGAACATTCTGTGTGCCGCAGCATCTGGTGGTCTGCGATGCGAATTGCGCTGATCTGAAAATCCTGTACCGCCTCCACCTGCAGCGGAATGACGGAAATGAGCCTTGAGTCAATCTACTCAGAGAACCCACAACGACGGAAAGTCGCTTCAAATCTATCCTTTTATCCTCATTATCTTTTATCCTCACCAACCCGTACCTTTTCTTTGTCTTGTGTTTGTCCGTGTGGAGGGTGGGACGGGATGTGGGGATTATCTAGACTGGTGGGCGATTTTCCTCTTATTTCTTTACATTGTCATATTTTTACTTTTTTATCCATAAACAGTTTGTTAAAGGTTTACTTATAATTCTGTTGTCTGTAGCTCAGTGGAGTAGCCCTGTCTATTATTAGTTAATTAACTTTTGATGGGTCTCCGGTGTCTGCGGGGATGGAACTAACTACAAATTTTCCCAGGGTGTCGCAACACAGGATAAATAGAGTCATCGACTATTTACTAAATGGGTTAAAGCACAATTAGGCATTGGAATCCTATTCAGAATTATTTTAAAGTTAAAATGCAGTTTCAGTACAGTGCGGATGGCAGATGAAATTTCGACATACGTGTTGACACAGTAAGAATACAAGAGCAGAAATGTACTTTTGAGATAAAAGCTAATTATTGCGGATTCAGGAATATGAAATGAAAGAGAAAAAGCAGCAAAATCTAAGAAGGTCTGGCGGTATCTGTCGGGAGAGGAAAGAGCTAACTTTTCGAGTCCAATAATTATTTGGTCAAAGCTAACAAACAGTTAACAGGGAAATATTTATACTGTGAGTGGGAATGAATGAAGAGTCATAGCCACAGAAGCCTAAGGAAACGTGGTGCAAATAGCCACAAAAACCAAGGGGAAACAGTTCAAATGGCAGTCCACAGAGAGAACAAAAATCGTGAAAGGCCAAAGTGCCGAGAAACTGATATCAGATGGTAAACTGTGACAGATGTAGATGTGGGGGAGGAGAACGGAGAATCAAAGGGGAGAAAGGGTAAGGAAAGGTGCAAAAGTTGAGGGGGTTCAGAATATATTTAGAAGGACAAGAAAAAAAGAAATGCTAAAAGACAGTTAACATGAAATGGGTTGAAAAGAAATGGGACTATTTTCTTCAGCCAGAGAGTGGTGGGCCAGTGGAATTCATTGCCGCGGAGTGCAGTGGAGGCCGGGACGCTAAATGGCTTTAAGGCAGAGATAGATAAATTCTTGATGTCGCGAGGAATTAAGGGCTACGGGGAGAATGCTGGTAGGTGGAGTTGAAATGCCCATCAGCCAGATTGAATGGCGGAGTGGACTCGATGGGCCGAATGGCCTTACTTCCACTCCTATGTCTTATGGTCTTATGGTCTTATGGGACGAGGTGGGTTAGAGCTGATCAACTGAAGTTGTTGAATTTGATGTTGAGCCCGGAATGCTGTAGCGTGCCTAACCGGAAGATGAGATATTGTTCCTCCCGTTTGAGTTGAGCTTTACTGCAACATTGCAGCAGTCCAAGGACAGACATGTGGGCAAGGGAGAAGACTATTTCAATAAAATGGCAAGAAACAGGAAGGTCAGGTTCCTGATTGCGCACTGACCATATGTGCTCCAAAAAGCGATCGCCAAGTCAGCGTTTGGTCTCTCCGATAAAGCGGAGACCACATTGGGAGCAGATAATTAAATAGACCAGATTGAAAGTAGTGCAAGTGCAACGTTGCTTAACCTGGAATGAGTGTTTTGGGCCGTTTGAGGCTGTATAAGGCTCTGATGAGAGCCCAGTTTGAATGTTGCATGAGTTTCGGGGCCCTTCTCTAAGAAAGTATCTGTGACTCTCACAGAGGACCCAGATGCGTTTCGCAAGAACTATCTTTGGAATGAAGGACATGTCAAATGAGTTAGATTAAGAACACTGCATCTGTGTTCGATGCAGTTTCGAAGGAACGGGGTGGGAGGGACGATGTCATTGAAACATACAGAATAACGAGAGGCCGAAATAGAATGAACGTGTAGAAGATGGTCCTACTCGTACGAGAAACTTGAAACAGAGTGCACAGAATCAGACTGAAGGGACAATCGTTTAAGCTGCGATTGAGAGGCATTTGTTGATCCAGATGGTCGTGAATCTGAGATGATAATAAAATGTCACTTTGCATTCGCTAGTGGAAGATGAGCACAAATAGAATACTCTGATATGTAAATTAGTGGCATGAAATGATTTGATTCCCTGTTGCTCATTGCATAATTTTATTTGAAACAAGTAGGGAGTTGATCATGAATTGCAACAGGTACAGGATTGGACATTCTCAATTAAACAGCAGCTGGGCCTGATGGGAATCGCAAGGCGAAGTTTTAAACGAACATACACTGGTCAGAGTCGAGCAGACGCAAGCCTGGACTTTTCGTGGAAGCCGGGATCCAAAGGTGTTCGAATTTGATCAAATAAGGGTATTGTTGTTTGTATTGCCCCAAAACCTTAGAACATATCTGCGCCAGATTCATCGACATCTCCGTTATCAAATTTTGAAACAGCAAGCTGTGCAATAGACACTTGAGGCTGGGCAACTTGGATGTCTCTGGCGTCTTAAATGTATGAAGTGGGCACTCCCACTGGGTAATGAAATGCCACCTGACACCCCACAACCTCATTGTCTGTAACCCAGAGAACCAGCTAAAAAGCGAGGGAGAGGGGTATGAAAAGAAACTCCTAAAGGCCACCGGCTCCACCCGTGAACGAAGACCCCACCCCTAACGAAGAGTCCAGACAGAAAGCTGTTGTCTACCTCGTGAATATGGTGGCGATGGAACAGGGCTTACGAGAGTAACCTTGAAGAAGAAGACAGTGGGATCAGAGGCAGGATTATCGAAATTCGCTGGGGTAAGCGAAGACAAAGAGCACGATGAACAGCCTGGCCAAGCTTATCTCCATGGCTATTATTTGATGGACTGTGTAGTGTGTTGACATGTTGTATTAAATGTTAATATGTTTTCTTCCAAAAGTTTGACGATACATTTCTGTAATAAAATCGCGTTCAACCAGGAATCCACTCTTTTCATTTGTTCCTCTTAGCAGGAAGACCATTTGGATAAACGAGTTTTCGTCTAAATTGGTGGAAGTGTCCACCGTTCACAGACAACCAAGCACTGCCTTGATATAGCATTATAACGTGCGCTCCGACATCAGTGTTGTTGAGCATTAAATCAGTAAGCTCGCTCAGATATAAGCGCACAGCCTTGCAAATCAGGCCAGCCAGTTATTTCTAAAACTACCGGCCACACATTTTATGACCACAAATTTCAATTGCATTCGCACGGAAAAAATAGATTTTGATTTCAGTGCTTTTTTAATTCCATGTTTCCACAATAAGCGATTCAAATATTTTGAATTATTTTCAAAAGCAATTGTATGACAATACTGGTTTCAATATAGAAGACAGTTGAGTTTCAGTGCACGTCATTCGTCCTTAAACGAACGACTGATTTGTAAAAATTTGAGTTTTCTTTTTTTTAATATAAATTTAGTCTACTCAATTATTTTTTTTTCCATTTAAGGGACAATTTAGCGTGGCCAATCAACCTAGCCTGCACATCTTTGGGTATTGGGGGGGAAAGCCACGCAAACACGGGGAGAATGTGCAAACTCCACACGTACAGTGACACAGAACCGGGATAGAAACTGGGATATCGGCGCCGTTAAGCAGGAGGGCTAACCCACTGCACACCACGCTGCCAGAACTTGCGTTTTCTCAGTGCACCGTTCTAACCGCTAAACCCACATCGCCTTCAAACTCTGCCACTAACACAAACTAATTTCTAACCCGATCACCTTGAGAGCCAACCGATTCAACACACGCAGACAACAAAATCCTCGCTACAGCTCCAACACAATATCTCACCGACTTACGCTCAGCACCAGTCAAATTGGTATCATTACCTTTGATTTGAAAAGGAAAATCGGGCTGCACTGTGGCGCAGTGGGATTGCTGCCTCACGACACCGATGTCCCAATTTTGATCACGGCTCTGGGTCACTATCCATGTGGAGTTTACAAATTCTCCCCGTATTGGCGTAGGTTTCGCCCCTACAACCCAAAAGAGGTGCTAGCTCGTTGGTTGGACACGCTAAATTGCCCCCTTAACTGGAAATATACCAATTGGTTACTCTAAACATATTTTTAAAAATAAAATGAAAATCGCACTTGGTGTGCAGTCAGAAGCCGGAAAAGTCGCAAGACACATATTGTCAAGTAGAAACAGCGAAGGCGACAGGCGAGGATTGCGGGTGAAGTCAACTCAGTCACCTCGAATATACTTTGTGTAGCCGACTAACCACTCCAGTGATAAACAGAAGGAAGATCATCCAGCGATGCCCGCAGCAGAATATTCTTGAGAGAAAGCAACTCAGTGATCTCGAGTTTATTGTTCAGTTATTATTAACCGAAGAACCATGCTAGTGATAAACAGGTGGAAGATTATCCAGAAGAGGAGGGAGAGGAGCATTCGGGGAGTAGTTATCCCGACTGTATTACGGGGAGCCGAAGAACCCGCCAGTGACAAACAGTGGGAATAATGTGCGACGGAAGCGGATTCTGCGAGACGTCAATTCAGTCACCTCATCTGTATTCTGAATAGCTGAAGAAGCCCTCCAGTGCCAAATTGGGGGAAGATAATCCCGCGGAGCTGGCAGAAGAGGATTCTGGGATAAGTTAACACAGTCACCTCGACTGCACTGTGGTTAGCCGAATAATCCATACAGGGACAAACAGGAGGCAGACCATCCACCAACAGGGAAAGCAGGATTCTGGAGGCAATCAATTCAGTCACATCAACTGTACTGTGGGTAGTCGACGAACTCCTCCAGTAACAGCAGGCAGGAGTGGGGATGTGGCGATGCCGTCTTTGGAATGGGTGAGCACAGTAAGAAGTCTTAAAACACCAGGTTCAAGTCCACCGTGTTTGTTTCAAACACTAGCTCTCAGAGCGCAGTTCCTTCGTCAGGTGAATCGTCCGGCAGGAGGTCATCCATCAAAGGTGGCATAAGAGGACTTTAAGGAAGCCAACTCATCATTTGGATTGTACGTGGGCAGAGTGCAGTAAGAACAGTAGGACGATCATCCACCAAATGCGGGCAGCACGGTAGCATGGTGGTAAGCATAAATGCTTCACAGCTCCAGGGTTCCAGGTTCGATTCCCGGCTGGGTCACTGTCTGTGCGGAGTCTGCACGTCCTCCCCGTGTGTGCGTGGGTTTCCTCCGGGTGCTCCGGTTTCCTCCCACAGTCCAAAGATGTGCGGGTTAGGTGGATTGGCCATGCTAAATTCCCCGTAGTGTCCTAAAAAGTAAGGTTGGGGGGTGGGTCGTTGTGTTACGGGTCTAGGGTGGATACCTGGGTTTGAGTAGGGTGATCATGGCTCGGCACAACATCGAGGGCCGAAGGGCATGTCCTGTGCTGCACTGTTCTATGTTCTAAAAGCATTCAGGGAGGAGACAACTTAACCACATCGACCGCGTATGCAAAGTCAAAAACCGGCTTCCATGACGGCAGGAGGAGATCTGGGGAGATATCAACTCAGTCATCACGACTCCACTGTGATGAGCTGAACAGCCCTCCAGTGAGAAAGCGGTGGATGATCGTCAAAAAGGAACGGCGCAAAAAGATTCTGCGCAAGTTAACTCAGTCGCCTCAACTGCAGTGCGCAGTGGAAGAGCACTTCCAGTGAGAAAAAAGGATAAAGATCATCTGGCAGAAGCGACAGAAGAGGATTCTGGGAACAATCAATTCCGTATCATCCACGGTTCTGTGGGTAGCCGAAAAAACCCTTCAGTGACGACAAGACGGGAATTATCAGGCAGAGGCGGCAGAAAATAATACTGGCCGAGGTCAACTCATTTACCTCGACTCTATTGTGACTAGACAAATACATTCTTGAGTGACATAAATGTGGAAGGTCATCCAATAGATGTGGCTGCAGAGGATTCTGGCCAAGTCATCACAGTCACCGAGACTGTACTGTGGGAAGAAAGAAAAATCCGTCCACTGATTAACAGAGGTAAGATCATCCAGCAGAAACGGTTAACATGATTCTGGAATAAGTCAACAGAGTCACGTAGGCTTTAATGTGTGCAGCCGAAGCACCCGCCGTTGAAAAATAGGGGGATAATTATCCAGCAGCGGGCCAGAACAGGATTCGGGCAGAAGTCAGCTCAGTCACCTCAACTGTAGCCGAAAGATCTCTGGAGTGACAAAGATGAGGAAAATTGTCCAAAAGGGGCACCAGAAGAGAATTCTAAGTTGACGTCACTCGGTCACCTCCACTGTGCTCCGGGATGACAAAAAACTCTCAAGTGACAAACAAGAAGAAAATCACACAGGAACGTGGGGAACATGATTCTGGGAGACGGGAACTCAGTGACCTCGACTGTCCTGTGAATAGCCTAAGAACTCCTTCAGTAACAAACAGGAGGAAGATCATCCAGCCGAGCTGGAAGCAAATAACAAATAATTCTGGGATGAGCCAACTCAGTCACCCCGACTGTGATGTGGGTAGCCGAAGGATGCTCCAGTGACAAACAGGAGAAATATCATCCAGCACAAGAGTTTACGAAGAGTGGTCGGCTCAGTCACACCGACTGTACTGTGGGTAGCCGAAGAACCTCTCCGGTGCCAAACAAGAGGATGATCATCCGGTAGAGGAGACTGAAGATGTCTCTGGGAGTAGTCAGCTGTTTTGTTGTTAAACGTAGATCCACTCCAGTGACAAACAGTAGGACGATTCCCCGAAGAGGCAGGAGAACATCACTCTGGGAGATGTGTACTTGGTCACCTCGACTAAACTGAGGGTAGCCGAAGAACTATTCCAGTAACAAACAGTACGAAGGCCATCCAGCGGCAGAAGAGGATCCTGGGATACATCAGCTCAGCCACCACGACTATATTGCAGGTAGCGAAGACCCCCTTCAATCACAAATAGAAGGATGATCATCGAGCATGGGTGCAGATGGAAATTCTGGAAGTGTCCACTTCGTCACCTCGACTGTACTGCTGGAAGCCGAAGAACATCTCGGCTTCCAACAGGAGTAGAACATTAGTAATTGGGGACTCAATAGTCTGGGGGACAGATAGGAGATTTTGTGGCAGCGAGAGAGACTCAGGTTTGGTATGTTGCCTCCCAGGTGCAGGGGTACGTGATGTCTCGGATCGTGTTTTCAGGGTCCTTAAGGGGGAGGGGGAGCAGCCCCAAGTCGTAGTCCACATTGGCACTAAAGACATAGGTAGGAAAGGGGACAAGGATGTCAGGCAGGCCTTCAGGGAGCTAGGATGGAAGCTCCGAGCGAGAACAAACAGAGTTGTTATCACTGGGTTGTTGCCCGTGCCACGTGATAGTGAGACGAGGAATAGGGAGAGAGAGAGCAATTACACACGTGGCTACAGGGATGGTGCAGGCGGGAGGGATTCAGATTTCTGGATAACTGGGGCTCTTTCTGGGGAAGGTGGGACCTCTATAGACAGGATGGTCTACATCTGAACCTGAGGGGCACCAATATCCTGGGGGGGAGATTTGTTAGTACTCTTGGGGGGGGGGGGGGGGGTTAAACTAATTCAGCAGGGGCATGGGAACCTGGATTGTAGTTTTGGGGTACGGGAGATTGAGAGTATAGAGGTCAGGAGGAGCACATATTTGACTTCACAGGAGGGTGCCAGTGTTCAGGTAGGTGGTTTGAAGTGTGTCTACTTCAATACCAGGAGTATACAAAATAAGGTAGGGGAACTGGTTGCATGGGTTGGTACCTGGGACTTCGATGTTGTGGCCATTTAAGAGACATGGGTAGAGCAGGGGCAGGAATGGTTGTTGCAGGTTCCGGGGTTTAGGTGTTTTAGTAAGCTTAGAGAAGGGGGCAAAAGAGGGGGAGGTGTGGCGCTGATAGTCAAGGACAATTTGACGGTGGCGGAAAGGATGCTAGATGGGGACTCTTCTTCCGAGGTAGTATGGGCTAAGGTTAGAAACAGGAAAGGAGAGATCACCCTGTTGGGAGTTTTCTGTAGGCCACCTAATAGTTCTAGGGATGTAGAGGAACGGATGGCGAAGATGATTCTGGAAAAGAGCGAAAGTAACAGGGTAGTTGTTATGGGAGACTTTATCTTTCCAAAAATTGACTGGAAAATATATAGTTCGAGTACATTAGATGGGTCTTTCTTTGTACAATGTGTGCAGTTGGGTTTCCTGACACACTATGTTGACAGGCCAACAAGAGGCGAGGCCACATTGGATTTGGTTTTGGGTAATGAACCAGGCCAGGTGTTAGATCTGGAGGTAGGTGAACACTTTGGAGACAGCGACAACAATTCGGTGACCTTTACATTAGTGATGGAAAGGGATAAGTATACCCCGCAGGGCAAGAGTTATATCTGGGAGAAGGGCAATTATGATGCCATTAGACATGACTTAGGATGTGTAGGTTGGAAAAGTAGGCTGCAAGGGTTGTGCACACTGGATATGTGGAGCTTGTTCAAGGAACACCTGTTGCGTGTTCTTGATAAGTACGTACCAGTCAGGCAGGGAGGAAGGGGTAGAGCGAGGGAACCGTGGTTTACCAAAGAAGTGGAATCTCTTGTTAAGAGGAAGATGGTCGCCTATGTGAAAATGAGGCGTGACGTTTCAGTTGGGGCCCTTGATAGTTATAAGGAAGTGAGAAAGGATCTAAATAGAGAGCTAAGACGAGCAAGGAGGGGACATGAGAAGTCTTTGGCAGGTAGGATCAAGGAAAACCCAAAAGCTTTCTATAGGTATGTCAGGAATAAAAGAATGACTAGGGTAAGACAGTGGTTGGAAGCTGTGTGTGGAGGCTGAGGAGATAAGCGAGATACTAAATGAAAACTTTTCGTCAGTATTCACTCAGGAAAAATATAATGTTGTGGAGGAGAATGCTCAGACCCAGGCTATTAGAATAGATGGCATTGAGGTGCGTAGGGAACAAGTGTTGGCAATTCTGGAGAAGGTGAAAACAGATAAGTCCCCGGGGCCTGATGGGATTTATCCTAGGATTCTCTGGAAAGACAGGGAAGAGATTGCTGAGCCTTTGGCTTTGATTTTTATGTCATCATTGGCTACAGGAATAGTGCCAGAGGACTGGAGAATAGCAAATGTGGTCCCTTTTGTCCAAAAAGGGGAGTAGAGATAACCCCGGTAACTATAGGCCGGTGAGCCTCACGTCTGTTGTGGGTAAGGTCTTGGAGAGGATTATAAGAGATATGATTTATAATCATCTAGTTAGGAATAATATGATTAGGGATAGTCAGCATGGTTTTGTGAAGGGTAGGTCATGCCTCACAAACCTTATCGAGTTCTTTGAGAAGGTGACTGAACAGGTAGACGAGGGTAGAGCAGTTGATGTGTATATGGATTTCAGTAAAGCGTTTTATAAGGTTCCCCACGGTCGGCGATTGCAGAAAATACGGAGGCTGTAGATTGAGGGTGATTTAGAGATGTGGATCAGAAATTGGCTAGTTGAAAGAAGACTGAGGGTGGTGGTTGATGGCAAATGTTCAGAATGGAGTTCAGTTACGAGTGGCGTACCACAAGGATCTGTTCTGGGGCCGTTGCTGTTTGTCATTTTTATTAATGACCAAGAGGAGGGCACAGAAGGTTGAGTAAGTAAATTTGCAGACAACACGAAAGTCGGTGGAGTTGTAGACAGTGTGGAAGGATGTTGCAGGTTACAGAGGGACAGGGATAAGCTGCAGAGCTGTCCTGAGAGGTGGCAAATGGAGTTTAATGTAGAGAAGTGTGAGGTGATTCACTTTGAAAAGAATAACAGGAATGCAGAATATTTGGCTAATGGTAAAATTCTTGGTAGTGTGGATGAGCAGAGGGATCTCGGTGTCCATGTACATAGATCCCTGAAAGTTGCCATCCAGGTTGATAGGGTTGTGAAGAAGGCCTATGGTGTGTTGGCCTTTATTGGTAGAGAGATTGAGTTCCGGAGCCATGAGGTCATGTTGCAGCTGTACAAAACTCTGGTACGGCCGCATTTGGAGTATTGCGTACAGTTCTGGTCGCCTCATTATAGGAAGAACGTGGAAGCTTTGGAACGGGTGCAGAGGAGATTTACCAGGATGTTGCCTGGTATGGAGGGAAAATCTTATGAGGAAAGGCTGATGGACTTGAGGTTGTTTTCGTTAGAGAGAAGAAGGTTAAGAGGTGACTTAATAGAGGCATACAAAATGATCAGAGGGTTAGATGGGGTGGACAGTGAGAGCCTTCTCCCGCGGATGGAGGTGGCTAGCACGAGGGGACATAGCCTTAAATTGAGTGGTAATAGATATAGGACAGAGGTCAGAGGTAGGATTTTTACGCAAAGAGTGGTGTGGACGTAGAATGCCCTAACTGCAACAGTAGTGAACTCGCCAACATTCATGGGTATTTCAAAGTATATTGGATAAAAAAAGAATCGCTTCTTGTCACGAATAGGCTTCAAATGATGTTACTGTGAAAAGCCCCTAGTCGCCACATTCCGGCGTCTGTTCGGGGAGGCTGTTACGGGAATCGAACCGTTCTGCTGGCCTGCTTGGTTGCTTTCAAAGCCAGCGATTAGCCATGTGAGCTAAACAGCCCCTAAGCATACGGCTGATAATACATAGAATTTACAGTGCAGAAGGAGGCCATTCGGCCCATCGAGTCTGCACCGGCTCTTGGAAAGAGCATCCAACCCAAGGTCAACACCTCCACCCTATCCCCACAACCCAGTAACCCGACCCAACACTGAGGGCAATTTTGGACACTAAGGGCAATTTAGCATGGCCAATTCACCTAACCTGCACATCTTTGGACTGTGGGAGGAAACCGGAGTACCCGGAGGAAACCCACGCACACACGGGGAGGATGTGCAGACTCCGCACAGACAGTGACCCAAGCCGGAATCTAACCTGGGACCCTGGAGCTGTGAAGCGATTGTGCTATCCACAATGCTACCGTGCTACATTGGCATAGTGTAGTTAGATGGCCTTTAGTTTTTGACTTCCCATGTTGGTGCAACATCGTGAGCCGAAGGGCCTGTACTGCGCTGTATCGGTCGATGTTCCATGTTCTATCTCCAGCGCCAAAGAGGAGGAGACCATCCAAAAGCGGCGCGATATGAGGTTCAGGGAGAAGTCAACTCTATCAATTCGATTGTACTCTGGGTAGCCGAAGAAGCCTCCAAAGCCAAACAGAGGCAAATATTAGCTGGTGTAGCACCTTTGTTCTATTATGCATCTGATGTACACTGTTGCATGTGCGGAAAAGTAAACTGTGAATTCATTCATCCATCAGCGTTGTCTCAGATATTGTTGTCTCAACGTCGATCTTCGTACTCATCACATCAGCCCACGCGTTTTCAGCAATTGCTTCGCAGTAGAACCAGTTGGCATCCAACGAAAACCATAATACTTTCCATACATTTTAGATTAAAGGATTGCCAATTTTGTCATTGGACTTTGAACTAAAGAGTAATTGTACTCTCCTTCAAATAACCGACTTCATTGAGCTAAATTCAGCTTCTATTATGCGGTCGAATTTACACTGTTCTGTTTGCAGCTAATTCCAGGAAGGCCATTTGTCAGCCCACACTTTCCGTTGTCCGCTGAACATAATAATGGTCGGGTTTCTTGAATCGATCAATTCTGAAGTGTGCAGAACTGAAGTTTTCAGTTCTTCGTGACCAGTCAATTGAACATTTGGAGCACATTCTGCCTAAACAGCAAGCCAAGTGCCTGAAGGGACAATGTGAATTTAAAGCCAGTTTCGTACCAAAACAGCAAAATTGGCCTTAGCGTCTCCCACGAGCAATTCAAACAATACCTGTATGTTTGTCACAGCGATTAATTTCCAGATGTTAATGGTGGTAAATGTTTCGAATGGTTGAATTTCAAAACGACATACCCTCTTTCGCTGCTTTTAGCTGTTCTTCTGAAATACAAGGAATACTGATTTGACATACAACATCAACGTTTCCATCATAGATTTTCAGAAAGCAATGATCCTTGTTGAGCATATCTCTACGACATTGAACACAGGACCAAATGTTGATGATTAGTAACTTTAATGGCACCTCACTGTCTTCACGTCTCTGGCATGAAAACGTCGTCTGGTAAAATATTCATAAGGTTCTTATTGCACTGAATTATGACAATGAAACCTGTGCTAATTTTCAGAAGAACACACTTCGTTCATCAATATCTTTTTAGAGACGGAATTATCTTTCCAAAACGTGTTATGCCTCGATGTTACTCCGGTATGGTTGACTCTTAATGATATTCTTAAATGGCTTAGCACGCCATTCTGTTCCATTAACCAATTATAACGTCGAAAAGTTATTGAACCACACGGTCCCTCGGCATCGACAAAGGCACGCGAAAAAATAACTGCAAGCACAGCCTTGTGGATACTGCTGATGCCAGTTACATAATATGTGGTAATATTTACTATAATGTGACAGCTGCACGATTGGTTATTCAAGCAACTGACTGACATAGGAATTCCAGCGGAAACATACTTCTTTGATAATATCAGAGAAACCGCCATCGGTGGGCATGCTATGTGTCCATGGCTGGACAAAATGAGCTAGCTGGCGGCATAATGAGACATCCGTGTCAAGTGCATTCATCTAGGTCTCCTCCATGCCTTGGTGGGGCCAAATGAACTTACGTGGCATTTGCTCAAACACGCTGATCAATCCGCGTCGCCATCCCCATTCGCTTGAGCACATTTGTATTATTCAGTGTTGGATACTATTGCTGACGCACTGAGTGTGGAAAAGGGAGGCGTACTTTTCGAGTCGGTAACTTGAAAGTTTATCACTAAAATTTAGTACGTAGGTGCTGTATTTTTTTAAGCTGGCGATGCCATGCTGGCGATGATAGTTCAGTTAAAGGTTGATTACGGAATTGAGGGAATGACACATGGACAATTCAATTAAGACCGCTAATGGAATGTTCTGGAGACAATTCAATATCGTACAATTAGAATTGGCTAACATTGGTTATATTAATTTACACTTTAGTTCGGTTAAGGTCTTTAACAGGTTGATGGAATGCCACAGAGACAATTCAGTTAAGACCGCTGATGGAATGTTCTGGAGACAATTCAATTCCGTTCAATTCGAATTGGCTAAATTAAAAATGTATTCCTGAGAATATGGCTGAAACAAAGAATTGGGAGATGAATAGCCACTGGGGGAACCAGAAGTTTAGAACTGTATCGGAAAGTGGGGCTCTCAGGATTGTTAAAATTATATTGTGGTTTCTTTGCAAATTCAAACTAGTATTGTTGGGTTGGTTGAGAGACTGAAAGTATAATGCTTTGTATACCTTTTGTATGAATGGAGATCTCCAGCGAATGAATGAGTCTGTTTAATAAGAAATTGTGAAATTCCTCTGGTATTCTTAGTTTTTAAATTGTTGCGTTCTGCAAAACGAAGTTGCACATCAATTAGGAGGAGCGAATACACGGCAGTTAAGGTGGGATTTAAAACGGGGTAGGTATTTGAAAGTTCTTTATAAAATCAATAATAATGATAAACATTGTGGGAGTTAATTAGGACACGATTCTCAGGAAGTAAACAAAAAATAAAATCAAAATGTATCAATTGAGATTTGCAAATGATTGGTTTGAATTTGGCATTGTCCTGGAACAAAGGCATTTAGATGAGTCTGAGGGGATGGAAGTGATATGGCACAGCGCCACCGGGTCCTAGTGCCCGCTATAGTAAGAAGATGGAGCTTGAAGGAATAAAGATATGGGACCGGAACTTAGATTGGGGATATTACTTGCAGTATCAGGAAATGAGAATCTGATGGCAGGAAAACATTAATAAAATAGATGCATAAAAAGACAAATAAGATATAAAAACCGATTGGTTACTGGAGGAAATAGTTGAAGCAAAACTAGCAATAGAAAGATTGACACAGGGTTAATCAGCACATAATGCCAGCACACAATTCAGGGAAACCGACACAGGCCGTAAAAGCAATATCCCTTGACCTGAGGTGCCAAGCGCGAGCTGGAGATAATGATCAAAGTGTTAGAGCAGCAGAGAGCAGGCAGCTTTTACCTTTGGTACTAAACATTGCGTATACTGCAAATTGCCACAAGAATATGTTAATTCCCCGAACCACTTTCAGACAACAGTAAGGAAGCTGTTTAAAAATGATTTAACTTTAGTATATATTGATTATGTGTACATTAGAGATGATGATAGGGGGGGGGGGGGGGGGGCACATGTTGAAAGAGTGACCAGAATTATTAAAACACTTAGTGATGTAGGATTTAAAATAGTGGTAAATAAATGCCAGATTGGCAGGAGCGAAGTCGACAATTTAGGGTATTCAGTGTCAAAGGCAGGTAGGGAAGCCAGTGTTGGGATGAATGAGAAGGTTACTAGAATCACCGCGCCCATTTCATGAAGTGGGGTTCAGCAAATTATGAGAAATGTGGGGTATTTGAGACCAGTAGTGGAAGACTTTAGTCTTTATGCTGGACCCAATAATGAATCTTTGGAAAAGGGATTTTAGGTGGACCAGTGAAGCACAGTTTGGACCAGTTAAAAACAACTGTAGCAACATCCGGGCCATTAGAGGAGAGACATGAAGAGGACGAATTGAGCATGACATTTAGCCTGTACGCAAATGGATATGGTATGGTGCTTGCTAATCATAGTACTCAGACACCTATCAATATTTGATAGGAAATTGGGCAATAGCTGAATGAATGTTTTCGAACATCGCAAAATGTCTGACAGCCATAACAAAAAAGTATAGCAGATGGTAACAACTGAATTTTAGAATTAACAGTTAACCAAGAGACAGGATTGCCAGAAAGACGCGAATACAGCTCGATGGGGAAGATGGGAAACCACTCTTTCACACCCTGCCTTAATGTTTATTCCTAACATTACGAAGGGATATAAACTTGATAAATTCGTTAGCAAAACAGAGTTGGTATATACGGATGGTAATGAAGATAAGGAGGACGAAAACATGCTAGATGGGCATCCATTTTAAACATTTCAGGAAAGAAAATGGTGGAGAAACTGTGAGTAGCATAGAAACTGAGACACCAATGGAAGAATGGTCATGAGAATATGCAGGCCCACTTTTTACACGGAGCATCAAAAGTAATTTGTACTTTTTAATCACAGCTGACAGAAGCACGGGGAAGTTGCATTAGAAAATTGGTCCCAGTTTGAAATGATTCAGAGTTAACAAAATGAAACATCGTGTCAAAAGTGTGGCACGCCCAGTAGTTTGGTCAAGGAGTAATCATATGAAACCTTGGAGAATGACAGATACAGCGCAGTCAGATGATTTGATGTTGCATTTCGAATGACAGAAGTGGGGAAATGCTTCAGCTCAAAGCAATACTGATAATTGGAGTTTGTGAATAGAAGATACATTTTGAACATGGTATGATGTGCTAATGACAAATTGTAATTACTGCAGAGAAAAACTATCTGACGACAAGTGATTGGGAAGGTTGTGCAAGCTTATGGACAAGTGAGAAACTTGTGTTAGTCTATTAGTGTGGGAGTACGTAGTTCATGCTGTTGGGATGACCTGGGGACGTAAATTAGCCTGACAGTGCATAGAGACTGCATCACTGCAATGATGCCGTGTCACATGATAGATCCTATCCCCCAACCGCTCGGACAAGGGAAAAAGTAATGTTTGGCTGTGGGTGGCATGATGCCAGTGAATTGAAACCTGGTAGCATCATCGATAGGACGAAGATACAGTGAAAATGTCATGTTCTGAACTTAGCATTCAAAAGAAATCCTGTCACAATCAGAATTAAAAACATTGAAGCAGATGCAGTAGCAATATTCGAAACGTCTCAGGGAAATTTTCGACCTGATTGAATCACTAAATTAGCAAAAGAGGAATGGTGGCAATGGAAATCCGGAAGTCCTGGAGAGGGTGCTTCTGGAACATGTAAGCGAGAATAAGAAGACACAAATGAAGAAATAGGGCCCTCTCAGCCGTTGACCTTTTCATTTGGGTTTCAGATGAAGCAACAATAATACAGATGAAGAACCTGAACAACACTTCGAAGAAGAATGTTTCAGACAGTATGGAGGAAAACTAATGATACAATTGGCTATATATTTGAGGGACTTAAATGATAGAGCCCGGATGAAAAACCTTACGTGCTAGCAACAAATCTAAATATCAAATTATTACTGAATATGTGAAACCTCCGGTGAGACATCTCTAACTGGACATTCGCTGATGGATGATCTGCCGTCTCCATGAGGCGCATATTACACGGTTGAGATTTTCAGGGTCTTGGCAAACAGCAGCGACTGACGCGGAACCCTCGTATTTTCAATGACAATAGTTTAAGAATCATGACGAATTGATGCCACGAGGGGAAGTTTGTCACCAATGCAGCAACCAATATAGCATTGGAGAGTATACCAGTTAATACAGACGAAATGTAAGTTGTTAGGCACTGTAATGTATGGCTTCAATTGGGGTGTAACCTCAAAAAGCTAACTGCATAAAATATGCGAGTAGTGTTATTGCAATATTTAAAAAAAACTCAAACAAACAAACAAATAATGGCAAGTATACCGTTCAGGCTGGAAGGAAAATGATAACAGACGAAAGGGGTTTGAGGAAAACTAAATAATTGTCTCAAGTAATCCAGGGCTGGCAGATTGCTTGGTTCAGTACAATGTTCTGGTTTAGCTCACAGGGCTAATCGCTGGCTTTTAAAGCAGAACAAGCAGGCCAGCAGCACGGTTCAATTCCCGTACCAGCCTCCCCGGACAGGCGCCGGAATGTGGCGACTAGGGGCTTTTCACAGTAACTTCATTGAAGCCAACTCGTGACAATAAGCGATTTTCATTTTTCATGTTCGACGTTAGAGTAATGAAGTCGGGAATAGAAACATGATCGGTTGAAGCTCCTGCAATTAATAAAGCAAGGTAATCAGTGGCGAATACATGATACCATAATTTATCATTCCAATGATGAACAGAAAGCACTTCCTACCAAAAAATACAGTGAGGGATAAAAAACCTTTTGGTTGCTGATGGACTGAGTTGTGTGCTGTTTCTATGGGATAGAAGGAAGCTTCTGTGTGTTCTACCCCAATGTAGCCAGATGACTTGGAGGTAGTGGAACACACTGACATAGCTATTGTCTTACCTCCCTCGGCGGCGACAACTATGGTTCATTGTGATTGGACTTGAGGAAAGAACAATACAAAGGGAAATTCGACACTGGTCTGCGAGATGGATGCATTCACCATTGATTTCCGTGCAGAGTTTACAAATCATGGCGTGTACATACGAATAACAGGGATGAGGGACAGTTGCTAGGCAGTACAACTATAAGGGGGATATAAACCCTACAGCAGGATTCAGCTCAGAGTTAGCCCTCATTGCTTGGTCATGGGTTTTTACCTGATGCATGGATTGATAATACTTGTTATTATAATTTTATACTGTATAATCATTGGATGCCTTAATATGTGTTGTTAGCTGGCTATGGCTCGGATGATGCCGATAGACTTGGCCCATCACCACTCATCAAGATGACATCCCGTGACTGGTGACCATCACACCAGAAGGATGCTTGACGGAGAGCCAGGGGCTGTAAAAATGTTTTGAGGTGTTTATGTACGGAATACCAGCTCAGTTAAGTTCTTATAACGGGCCCCATTTTATTGGACAGATTAACGAGGAGTTCTGCTCCCAGTTGGGCATACTGCAACAGTCCCACTGTGCGTACTGACCACTGACTACTGGCTTGGTTGTGGGACACAATCAGACCATCAAAACCAAATTGGCCAAATTACGTGTGGAAAGGAGTTGCTCCCCGTTTCCCTCTTCCAGCTGCAGGTCAGACCTGCGGGATTGGCCCGGCTCTGTCCTGCCGCGATCTTTTATGGTAACCCCATTACAACCGCTTGGAACCTCCCTGTTTCCAGACTGGTCCAGTTTCACCATATGACTGAAGAAAGGACTAACTATGTTTTAGCCCCCACTAACGCCGTCAAGGAACTCAATGGCCAGGCTCGAGCGGCTCACCCGTCCCCGTCCCGATTACATAGCTCGCTTTCAGTGCAGCCGGGTAGTTGTATCATTGTTAAGAACTGGACTCGGAAAGGGCGTGAGCCATTGTGAAAGGAGCCGTTCCAAGTTCTCCTTATCACCCCCACTGCAGTTAAAGTGGAGGAGCGGAGTGCTTGGGTCAACCTCCACCACTGCAAAATGGTCGGTAACTAACCTGCCTCCTTTCCCCAGCGCTGTTTTACAGGTGTTGAGCTTGACCGGCTCGATGCGGGCCACCTTGTTTTCCTCGGCTTCGCCTCACATAGAACACCATCTATAACTATAATCCTGACCAAACTACAAGGACAATTCACTTATGCAGAGGTGACGTTCTCCGCTGCCCCCATGTGCGAGGGCATTGTATCGAAACATGGAACGTTATCGAGTTAACGGACAACGAACGATTATATCGGTCCCGGCGATAGGAAGGGAACATTGCATGGATATTGCCTTGTTTTTGGAGTAATTGTAAATTTGACTTTGGATGTGATAAGACTGGTGCCATAAAGTTAAAATTAGACCGGACGGGGGCGGGGGTGGCCCTAGGAACCGGTTGTCGGGGAGAGAGGAGGAATAGCAAGACGACTGAACGAGTAAGAAGGGAGGCACGATGAGAACGCAGGTTATTAGGAGGTATACTTACTTCACTTTGGACCCAGAAAGAACGGAACCAGGGCAGCACGAATCTCTTCTACCAAACTTACCAGCGCATGTATGGCCAGGGATGTGGTGTCTTCTACCCGAACCCCGCATCGGTGTCTAGGTTATTTTACGCATCACCACTTTGGGGAACTCCTCAAAACGGTCAGCGTTCCAAGCCACCGCCCCAGCAAGTTATTCGTCCCTACGATCCTGGTTCGGCACCACCAGCTATTTGCTTTCACCTTCCTCGCGATAACTACCATTCACAGTATGATAAGCTTCAACGGTGGATGGCGTATATACCCCACCACTTAACTTCCAATAGTGACGCACGGTCGTACGATAATTGGGCTTTCCGCATTGCTAGGAATCGCGAATGGTCATTCCAAGGTTCGATAAACTGGGCTACTGGGGGATCCCTGATCAACGGATATACTGATTGTGATGCTAGCCGGTATACGGATCAAGGATACGACTTCATTTTTAATGGCACAGCGACCAATGTTTTGTCACCTCCATTTCCCCGCCAAATCGCTGTCAGGAGTGTAGTCCCTACCGCAGCCACCTACCCCTCTGCGTGCAGGCACGCTCAGCAAAATTCTGCAAGAGGGGAATCCTGAGTACAGCTAGGGATTGCACCAAAAGTTTATCATGAAATGTTAAAAGGAGGGAATGAGAAACTGAACAAACGAATGTGATACAAAATGGGATAATTAGTTATGTTAATGCAGAGGATACCCGTGTATAGGAGCCGGAGAGTTGCGTCATGACATAATTAGGAACTGAACAAAGGAACTGAGCAAAGCATGGCTTGGATGGTGGGATTGGTAATTGCTAGGACGAGAATGCTGAGTGAAAGGGGCCCCCCAAGGGCTGAATTATGTGAAGTGAGCCCAGGGCTGAGGAATGTGAAATGAGCCAATCAGGGTATATGACCAGGTCATGAAGTGTATAGAGATAGACTATGGGAATTTTACATTCATTACTGTTGACTTATTTGGTCGTATGTATGTGAAACGTGATGCAACTTGAACGTATCTGTACAGCTTTGTGTTTTTGGCTAACTCTCGCTTTTGAAGATTCAGGAGGCTGTGGTTGTGTCCTCCTCTCCCAATATAGTGAGTCACCCCAGCGAGCTGGTTGAAATAAACAATAATTGATACCTGCAAATGTGTCTCAAATTTCATTGAGACCAGACTGACCGCAAAAGAATCAGGATTGTCACCAATACTCTCTGACTTCTCTCGGTTAGCCAGTTCGTTATCCAACTGGACAATTTTCCCACAATCCCATGCCTCCTTACATTCTGCATAAGGCTACCATGGGGAGCCTTATCAAATGCCTTACTAAAATATATGTGCACTAGATCCACAAATCCATGTTGGCTATCCCGAATGAAGCAGTGTCTTTGCAGAGTCTCAGAAATCCTATCCCTCAGTACCCGTTCCATTACTTTGCCCACCACTGAAGTAAGACTTAAGGGCCTGTAATTCCCATGGTTGCCTCATTCCCTTTTTTGAGCAGGTACACGACATTTGACAACATGCAGTCCCCTGGCACCACCCCCGTTGCCAATGATCTTAGAACAGTACAGCACAGAAGAGGCCCTCGATGTTGTGCCGAGAAATGATCACCCAACTCAAACCCACGTATCCACCCAATACCCGTAACCCAACAACCCCCTCTTACTTTTTTTAGGACACTACGGGCAATTTAGCATGGCCAATCCACCTAACCCGCACATCTTTGGACTGTGGGAGGAAACCGGAGCACCCAGAGGAAACCCACGCACACACGGGGTGGACGTGCAGACTCCGCACAGACAGTGACCCAGCCGGGAACCGAACCTGGGATCCTGGAGCTGTGAAGCATTTATGCTAACCACCATGCTACCGTGCTGCCCCAATTTTTTTTCCCAACACATTTTTTTTCGAATTAAGGGGCAATTTAGCGTGGCCAATCCACTTACTCTGCACATCTTTGGGTTGTGGGGGCGAAACCCACGCCGACACGGGGAGAATGTGCTAGCTCCACACGGACAGTGACGCATATCCGGGATCGAACCTGGGACCTCTGCGCCGTGAGGCTGCAGGGCTAACCCACTGCGCTACCGTGCTGCCCTAAAATAAAGCCTGTTCGGGGACGCTGGTATTGGAATTGAACCGTGCTGCTGGCCTGCCTTGGTCTGCTTTCAAAGCTAGTGATTTAGCCGAGTGTGCTAAACAGCCCCAACGGCTTTGTACTTTCATCTCTTGTCCCACGTAGAATCCTGCATATATCCCGTCAGGCACGGGATACTCTCCATCCTCAAGTTTTTCAAAATGCCCAACACATCTTCACTCCTAATATGTATCTCCTCGAGCTCACCAGTCTGGTTCACACTGTCCTCTGCAACAATATGGCCGCTTTCATTCGTAAATACTGAAGAACTGTACTCATTCAAGACAACCCCTATCTCTTCAGACTCAGTACACAATCTCCCGCTGCAGGTCTTGATCGGAAGTACCCTCGCTGTAATCATTCTCATATTTCACATATGCGTAAAAGGCCTTGGGGCTTTCCTTGATCCTACCAGCCAAAGATTTTTTCATGCACTCTCTCAGCTCTCCTTATCCCTTTCTTTAGTTCCCTTTTGACTATCTCATATTCCTCCAGCTCCCTGTCAAACCTTATTTCCTCAGCCTGACATAAGTCACCTTCTTCCTCGCAACAAGACATTCAATCTATCTTGTCAACGATGGTTGCCTCAGTCAAACGTCGCTTCCATGCCTGACAGAGACATTCATATCAACGACAGGTAGTACCTGTTGCTTGAAGAAGATCCACATTTCAGTTTTGTCCTTCCATGACAGCCTCAGTTTACAACTTCTGCACTTCAGTTCTTGTCTGACAGCATCGTTTTTACTCTTCGCCCAATGTTAAAACGTGCCCTGTTGCACGCACCTATCCCTCTCCATTACTAAAATGAAAGTCACAGAAGTGTGGTCACTATCTCCAAAATGCTCCTGCACGAACAAATCTATCACTGACTCTGGTTCATTACCAAGTACCAAATCCAATATGGTCTGTCCTCTGTTCGGACAATCTGCATACTGTGTTAGAAAATCTTCCTGGACACACTGCACTAACACCGGCCCATCTCGAAACTATTTGATCGAAAGAGCTTCCACTCAATGTTAGGGACGTTAGAGTCCACCCATGACTACTACCCTGTGACTTGGATTGGATTGGATTGGACTTGTTTATTGTCACATGTACCGAGGTACAGTCAAAAGTATTTTTCTGCAAGCAGCTCAACAGATCATTCAGTACATATGTATAATATCACAAGTAGGCTTTACATTAACACTGCAATTCCACCAGCTGCTATGGTGGGAATTGAACCTGTGTCCCCAGAGCATTAGCCTGGGCCTCTGAATTATCAGTCCAGTGTCATGACCACGAAACCAACATCTCCCATTTTTCCAAAATCTGTTTCCAAAAATGTTCCTCCACAGCTCTGCTGCTATTGGGCGGCCTTGAGAAAACTCCAAACAAGATAACACCTTTCCTATTTATGACTTTAACCGATACTACCTCAGTCGGCAGATACTACTTGAACTGCCTTTCTGCAACTGTTATACTATCTCTCATTAACAATGCCACCCCACCTATTTTACCACAAGTTTCCATGATGGCTACCACATATTAATCCCAATTACAGATCCATGCCTTAAGTTCATATATTCCTCATGCTTCTTGCGTAGCTGGATACACACTTCAACCAATCTCCCAGCCTGCAAGTACTCTCCTTTGTCAGTGTTACCTTCCCCACTGCCTCACTACACGATTTGACGTCCTGAAAATCGGCTACCTTAGTTGCTGGACGACAAATCCGGTTCCCATTCCTCTGCCAAATTTGTTTAAGCCCTCCCAAAGCGTACTGGAAATCCTCCCACCCATGATATTGTTGCCCCTCTGGTTCAGATGCAAACCGTCCTGCATGTACAGATCCCACCTCCCCAGACTGCGGTCCAATTATCCAAATACCAGAAGACCGACATCCGACACCATTTCTGCACCCACGTGTTCAACTGCACTCTCTCCCTCTTCCTCGCCGCACTATCACGTGGCAACGGCAACACACTAGAGACGACAACTCTGTCTGTCATTGCTTTTAACTTCCAGCCGAACGCCATGACTTCGTTTATTACATCCACATCCATTTTCCTACCTACGCCGTTGGAACCACTGTACACCAGGACTTCTGGCTGCTCACCTTCCCTTTCAAGATCCTGAAGAAACGATCCGAGACGTCATGGACCCTGGCACCCGAGAGGCAACCAACCATCCGAGAGTCTCGCCCGTGCCTAGAACTGCCTGCCACCTCACTATTGAGCTCCCTATAACTGGTGCTCTCCTAATTTTCCCCCTTCCCTTCTGAGCCCCAGAGTTTCACCTCGTGCCAGGGACCGGGTCACTGCAGCCTATATGCTCGGTAATCCCCCAACAATATCCAAAGCGGTATATTTATTGTTGAGAGAACGACCACAGGGGATCCCTGCACTGAATGTTTCCTCCTCGTCCCACCTCTAACTGTCAACCAGGTACCTTTGTTCTCCGTTGTAACTATGTCCCTGTAACATGATATTTACATTCCGATAAATAAATTGAATTGAAAATGCTCCACACTGGAAAAATAGTGTATGATGTGGATTTTGAATAGATTAGGCTCAATTCCATTCTTAAATACAATGCTGTCCAAAATAGGGCGAACATGCAATAAGAAAATTCACTTTCTCACCTAAATGTTTCAGAGCTTCCTTGCATGCAGTGAGTTCTGGAACGAAGAAACGGATGCGACGAACACTTTAATCTACAAGAGAATATACTTCCATTTATCGTCATCCGGACAAAATGTCAATTAACAGTACGAGAAACGGACTACAAGTTTACATAACAACATTTCCGCAATGATTATGATATCAACACGTAAAACACGTTCATTGTTTTGTGGCCAAATAATTCGTCAGAAATGTATGAATTAAGGATTGCCATGACGTGTGAGAAAAAATTGCAGCAGAGTTAGCTTGTGACGAAGGTAGGCAAAACTCTTTCTAAGGAAATAAAGGATGCGCCGCGAGCTTGTAAGTGACAATCGGTCATACATATTTGGAGCGAATTCGAGAAGCGCATAATTCTGCCGTCAGTATGGGTTTTGTGTGAATTCTAACTAAACAGGGGATCGAAATCAGTTGCCACCATGAAAGCCTGAACAGTTTGAGTAGATGTCGACTTTGTCCTCATTTTCAGAAATTTCAAGCACTCTACAAATAATCGGATACTTCATTTGTTTCTTTAGTTCGAGGACGACATAGCACGACTGAATTGAAATGAACGGCATCCTGTGCTGCGTATACCTGAAATACATGCAAATACTTCGATATCAACTAATCAGATGGTCAATTACGTGTTGTGACAATTGAGTTTCCAATACCGAAAATGAAGGGAGGACATGCCCTATTCGTCCTTCAATTTTGGAACACAATTTATTCTGGTGGTCATTCAAAATCAAATGCGTCAGAATATGCCTGAGGTAACGAAGAAAACATTCATTTCTACATTCGCAATAGGGAAGTATCAAGTTCTCTTTGTCAGCGCAGATGGCAACGTAAGCACCAATCCTCTCAGGTGGCATCTAACCAATAAACTAATACTTGCCAAATAATTAATCACAGTTCCACATCCTGTACATTGAAATCCTGACCACTTATTGTACATCAACATCATGGTGAGATGGTCCGGTGGGAGGAAGACAATTGCTACTTCTGATAATGTTATCTGGTAATTTCACGTGCAATTACCCTCCTCTTTCGATGTCATTTGTTCTTCTGTTGAAGTGCATCAGAAAGAATTACACTCCGCATTTGTCACTGCACAAATTGATTGCAGATTCGTATTTATTTTTTGTACGAAAATACACGGCCTGTATTTTGTTACATTTCAGTTGCTGGGACGAAGGGTAAATTCACCACATCGCTAATTAGCATTTGAGGGTTACATTTTAATAACTTTGTTTACGTTTTTAAAGAGGAGGTCAAAATTCACTTGACTGGAGATTGTTATGTGGTGATGCTCTTCAACACGTGAAGACAAATCTCAAAAATGTATCCTGATAAACTTTTTCCATTTCCGCAATGAATTAAAAAAAACATCTGTCCAAACATAATTGTTTAAATGGTTCAGCAAAATACAAGACCGGTTATCACCACCACAGTCACTCGGGAGATTATTTTAACCCTCGGTAATGCATTACCTCCTGTTGTGCACGAGGCTTGATAGACGCATATGTAGATGTAAATAAAAATATGTCTGGGTGGTAATTGAAAATTGGACAGAGAAAGCAATGTCGACTGCGCTGCGTTACTTCCACTAATATTTCCTTTGGCCCTGTGATTGCGTGAAAGCATTTATGGATAAGTCTTTTCTCACACCCAAATATTTCAATATGTCTTTGCATGATGAGAGTTCTGGATTGAGAAAAAATAAACAATAATATATTTGTTGGACTTTACACCATGCATTTTTTTCGAAAAAAAATTAGCCCACGTGAAACAGCAAATATGTTAATTACGATTGATAGGCAAACACGGGTTATGGGATTTGCTACAACATTTGTAGTCAATGAGATTGATTGGAAGAATGACATAAAATAAGCTCTCTCTCTCAGGTCGTTGAGTTTGCATTCCCAGGTGGCAGGGCACCCACGGCTCCGGATTTCAAGGTGGCATGGTATTGTTTCAAAGGGGAATCTCATTGAGAAGCGGGCGGGAAGGTAAAGTGCCGCGGCAGCGACTGGCGGGCAGTGGAGAAACACACCGCTGGGGGACCGGGAAATCCCGGCAGAGAATTGCAACATCGAAATGTATTTCTTTAAGGGACGAAGGTGGTGGTGTTGGGCCAGGGGTTGGAGGGCCGGGTGGTATTGACATTAATGTCAAACAAGGGTAGAAAACATTTTGAGCGCAGATGTCTTGTGGACCACTAAACTTCACGAAAATGTTCTAATTAAAGTGCAGACTTATCGGATGGCGTGATGCAAGTCTGATCAGTTAAGCGAAATTGAACATTTCGCAATTTCCCTTATCAAGACTGAGATTCCAAAATTGGTGGCAAACATTTGCCACGATACAATATGAAAACCACGACAATGGTATAGCAAAGGTTTAAGATAGCTCAACTATATTCAAAGCTGTATTTCCAATATGCAAATTTATTTAATCCGATGTATGGGAAGCAGAGAGTTCGGAACAATTTATTTTTAAACCTGCACAGTGTCCCTGCCCTCATTCGGCGTAGTGTCGGCACTGCGTTCCCAATTGGGCACATGATTAGCTGTGGCATTAGCTCAGAACCAAATAAATTAAAATGCATTCTTTTGGACAGAAGCACAATTTCAAAAGGCGATTTCAACATTTCTGTGACGACAAAACAAACGCAGGGAAGATAAAGTAGCCTTTGGTCTACTCTCTCAATCAAAACAGGCAAAATTATTAACCTGCCCATTCATATCCGCACCATTATTTCTACTCCTCACCGTCCTTCTTCGGGTACCAATAGGAGGACTTATGCAACCCAGGACTTCGAAGTCTGGATTCTCCGTTCACGGCAGCGCGATTCTCCGGTTCGGCTGCAATGGATGGAAGAGTTGGCTGAGCGCCAAATTCTGAGTCCTCGCTAGCAGCGGTCGTTTTGCCGACTCGCCAATGAGAATCGCTTACAATTGCCAATGCAAATAAAAAAAATCAGAATTGATTACCCTCCTCCGAACTAATCGTGGAATTATCACAGTTCAGAATCTCAGCAATTATGCTGCGCCTGAGAATCATTCCACGACTTTCGTTTTCACAATGAGAATAAAATTCAATTTAGCATGTAACGTTAAAGGAAGTACAGTCTAAGTATAAACGTTTCATTATAGGGTCGTTGGGTTGGATAGCTTTAATTGAATGACAGTTATTCGTAAACCAAAAGCAACAACGATGAAAAGTTTTTTTTAGTTGTATGCAACAGTGGAGGAAAAATAACGCACACAATAACGGTAGAGGAGTGTCAATTGCACACTCAGAATTACGCATTGTTGAGCATTGTGGCCAAATCAACATTTCAAAAGTGAAGGGTTCATGTTCACCTGTGCAAATTTTCAAGAGCAATGACACCACGCTGACAGACCCAATCTAATTCAGAGCTTTCGGTGCCCGATGGAATTTTGAACGTCTAAATTGACTGGTGCTCAGATGTTCCCCTTTAGTAATGTGGGTTGAAATGTGCAGCATCCTGGTTGGGTTCGACTGCCAAGAAAGTTTGCTTTACACTCCCGCGCATGTCTAATGCTACTCTCTTGACCAATTGGGATTGACATGAACTTTGTGTTTGCCAGGGCTGGGAGCATAGACATCCATTTCATAATGCTGAAAGTTAACATTCCGGCGCTTGTTCGGGGAGGCATTTGCCAACACTTGAAAATGTATCACTTATTTAATGAAGGAATTAAAGAACTGAAGTTGAGGAAAGATGGGAACAGGAAATGACTGACTAACCAACCACTCGTTCTACTGAATTTTTTGAGTAAATTGCAGGTGCTTCCCTAACTAAAGAAACGTTTCCAGGTCTTTTCCCCCCAGGTATGTTGCCATCAGTTCAATTTCATAACATATGCTATTGATTCATCAAAGAGAATTCCGAATGATCGCTTAGTAATCTACAATTTTACTCCTCGATTCTTTGTCTGACCTGCACTGATGTGTGGCAGATTATGGCAGTTGTACCACCGCAATGCTCTTTCAAATCAGACAAATAACGCATAACTTTTTCATTGCGGAACTACTGCAGAACTTCCATTCATCACACAACGGTTACAGGCCTCCCTAATTACCCAGTTCGTTTAATCTCAACATTCATGTTGCACGAATGTTGGTTCTCAAAAGTGAATCGGCACATCCATCGCACCGACTAAAGCCTCGCCTACTGAATCATGACTGATCGGAAGATTATGTGATATTCACACTGAATCTCCATGCACATTATTCTCCTCATCAGTTTGCACGAATCGACTTTCGTTTGGAACAGCTTTTTATTTATTTGATTAAACGTCACCGTAAAAGCTGCTGTCCATATTGAAATCCTCAATTTTGATCAGCAGCCGCAACATTTACTTTACTTTACAATAGTTGTTTTGTGCTCACCTGGGTCATCAACGGCTTTCTTCGCATTATCCAGTTCCGGAAGGAATTGGAACATGCTACTTCAGATTGCGATAATCAAAATGTTGCGAAATCAAATGCAAGTTTATGTCTGCGCAGCCAAATAAATACAGACGCGGCACACCGACATAATGCCGAATTGGATTGTTTCTGAGACAGACAATGTGATTATGAAGATGTTATTGAGATGTTCTCCACAATTCGTTGTATGTTTAGCGACCTACATTCTACGGATAATGTATGCACATGACAGAATTGATATCTAATCCGACGCGTTTGGTATTGCATGATTTCGTCCGTCCCAATGTTACGTCAATTGATTGTAATACATTCGGTCCAGTGATTCTATATTACCCGGTTGATACCTGGTGCCTCATCAGCTAATTCATTTCGTCCATTTTCTTTGAACAAAGATTGATACCCTGCCGTGATTGTAGAGTGGAGGATACGCCGGGCCATAGGATAACAGGCAGTGTTCGTTTGAATTTGGGGATGATGATTATCTTCATGGATGCACATATTTGGACGGCCACATCTTTTTGAAATATATCTCGTATGGCACATGATAGCACCACGGCAAAAGGCAGAATATCCTCAGCGTGAAGGCGATAATTCGTCACCACCAGGAACAAGCCGTGTCACTATTCACAATATTGTTATAGCCAGATGCATCTGCGACAGATTACTGTGCGGGACTAGTTCAACTGGATTTTCTCTTCTTGCTCATTCGCTCAACACCTTTTGCAACGCAATCGAGCACTGATGCCCGTTTACACACCGCCAGTTGGGTAACTGTTGGGGATACCTAAACCTCTTGATGATGAATATCTGAAATGTGCTTCCGATAATCCATTTGGTGCCGTTGCCAGTTGCAGTGCTCTTTGCAATTTTGTTTTTCGAAATGGAGGAATGTGAGAGCAGCGATGAGGCACGCACCATGGGATTACCTTCCCAGCTTCACCGTAATCAAGTGACACCTTATGCGGTCCATAATCAATGCTGTCGACGTTCAAGAACATTTCTCCAGCCTCGATGTTAATATGTCGCCATCTCTGTCGGATCTGTGCCGCTGGTGGACCATAGCATGAACGGGAATTTCACGGGAATTGCATTCTGGAATTAATTATTCCATGAGTATGACAGTGTCAGCCGTTTTCTTCACTTGTCTGTGAGACGAATCGCCCATTATTCGCAATCATCAGGTGTCAACATTGCACAAAGAACAGTAGAGCAATGCCCTACAAGCCTTGTCCGGCCAAAACTCTCAGCACTTCCTTTTGCCGTATCCCTTTATACCCATCGTATCCATTCATTTGTCAAGATGTCTTTTGGGCGCCGTTAGCCGTTAATGTATCTGCTTCCATAAACTCCCCGAGCAGTGCATTGCTGGCACTCATCACACTCTGCGTGAAAGAACTGCATCGCACAGCTCCGCCAATGATTGTTCCGTGAAACTTTAACCAATTCCCCCTGTGACAACTCTCCACGCTGGGAAAGAGGGCCTGCCCATCTACTCTATCAAGGCGCCTCAAAATCGTGTAGATCTCTATCAGGTTACCCATCAACCCCCGTCATTTTAATGAAAACAGTTCGAGTCTATTCAGCCTCTCCACATAGCTAACACCCTTCAGACGAGGCAACATTGAGGGAAACTTCCTCTTCACCCTCTCCAAAGCCGTCACATTCTTCTGGTGGTGTGGCGACAAGAATTGTGTGCAATATTCCAAATGCCGCCTTACCAAGGTTCTGTACAACTGTTGCATGACTTGCCAGTTTTTATAAACGGTGCAACGTCCAATGAAGGGAAATATTCGTTATGTTTTCTTGGCTATCTTGTCCACTTGTGTTTCCACTTTTGACGATCTGTGGACCTGCACGTCCAAATCGTTCTGACGTTCGATATTCCGAAGTTTCTTGTCAATTGTGGTATATTTCCCCTCAATGTTGGACAGACCGAAATGCATTACCTCACATTTGTCTGGATTAAACTTTGTTTTCCATTTCTCTGCAAAAGTCCCCAATCTATCTGTGTCCTGCCGTATCCTCTGATAATCCTCAACACTTCCTGGCACCCCATCAAATTTTGTGCAATCGGTGAATTTGATGATCAGACTAGCTACATTGTACTCCATATAATTTATGTATTCTACAAATAACAGAGGCACCAGCACAAATCCCTGTGGAATCTTCCATCCAGAATAACACCCATATGCTGCTGCTCTCTTCATTCTGCGACAGAGCCAGTTCTGGATCCATCTTACAACCTCCTCTGAAGTGGGAGTTCAGCTTTTCTTCCAATCTTGCCAAAGGCACCTTGAAGCACCATGTCAAAGGCTTGACTGATGTTCATGTAAACAACATCCACCTCTCTCCCCTCATCAATCGTCTGTGTCATCTCCTCAAAAAATTCGATCAAGTTAGAGTTGCACGAGCTCCCCTTCCCAAAACCATGCTGTCAATCGTTAATTTGTTTCCAAATGAGTATACTTCCTGACCCCGAGAATTCTCTCCAATAATTTACCTACTGCCGACGTGAGATTCATCAGCCTTTCGTTTCCAGGATTATTCATGCTACCTTTCTGAAACAGCGGTATCACAGTAATATTAATTATAATATTTATGGTCACAGGCAGACTTGCATTAACACTGCAATTAAGTTACTGTGAAAACCCCCTAGTCGCCACAGTCCAGCACCTCTTCAAGTACACAGAGTGAGAATTCAGAACATCGAACCTACCAAACGGTATGCCTTTCCATACTATGAAAGGAAACCGGAGCATTCGGAGCTAACCCATGCCGCCACGGGGAGAACGTGCGAGCAAACTTCGCACAGACAGTGACCCAACCCGGGAATCGTACCTGGGACCTTGGTGGTGTGAAGGAACAGTACTAATCACTATGCTACCGTGCCGCCCAAATAGCGTGTATTCGGTCCTCTAGGATCACACTTGAAGTTAATAGGGATATAAATACGTTAGTCAAGGCGACAGCAATTTCATCCCTTCCATCTCTCATTATTCTGGGGACAATCCCATTCGGCCCTTGAGTATTATCTCACGTAATATATTTTAAAATACCCAATACCTCCTCCTTAGCCATATCAACATGACCATACTGTCCGAACACCCTACCCAAGTATTACCTGCCACAAAGCCCATTTCTGTGGTGTCGTGGAAATCATAATAAAGACACATTCCTCAAGGTTCGATTTAAGGCAATGTATTTACACAAATATATTTGTGGAGAGAGTGTTCCAGCTGCAAAGGTCCTGCACTGCAGCTATACAGGAGAAACCCATTGTATTTATAGTGTGAAATAAACAACTTTCAAGAGATAAAGTTTGGAATCATACACAGGAGGAAATATGAATGTTTTGCCCTTAGTTTAAAAACAATTCGAGTACGCATTTTGTTGTCCTTCGGATGAATAAATTCTTACCATAATGAGGCCGAGTAAAAAATACTAACCAGTATTTAGTTTACATTACTTCACATACTTATTTCCGCTCTAAAGCAGTGTTAAAATATAGTTAATATTCCCAGCATGCTTCTAAATTGGTAACTCATTAACTTCCCTTCCGCACCTGAACCAGAGGGGTACCAATATCCTGGGGGGGGGGGGGGGGGATTTGCTAGTGCTCTTCGGGAGGGTTTAAACTAATTCAGCAGGGGGATGGAAACCTAAATTGTCGTCCCAGTGTACAGGATCTTGAGAGTAGTGAGGTCAGGGATAGGGTTAAAAGTTCGAAAGAGGGCACCGGCACGCAGGATGCTGGTTTGAAGTGTGTCTACTTCAACGCCAGGAGCATCAGGAATAAGGTGGGTGAGCTTGCAGCATGGGTTGGTACCTGGGATCTCGATGTTGTGGCGATTTCGTAGACATGGGTAGAGCAGGGACAGGAATGGTTGTTGCAGGTTCCAGGATTTAGATGTTTCTGTAAGAACAGAGAAGAAGGTAAAAGAGGGGGGGGGTGTGGCATTGTTAATCAAGGAAAGTATTACAGCGGTAGAAAGGACGCTTGAGGACTCGTCTACTGAGGTAGTATGGGCCGAGGTTAGGAACAGTAGAGGAGAGGCCACCCTGTTGGCAGTGTGATGTTCTTCTTTTATTATTGTTCTCTATTTACCCATCAGTTTTTCACCTTTTGACCTCGCACTCTGGTTCCTAACCCAATACCAAACTATTTTAAATCCCACCAAGTGACTCTCTCAAACCGCCAGCAAGGATATTGGTGCCCCTTCAGGTTGAGATGCAACCCATCCTTCTTTTACACTTCACACCTTCCCAGGAAGAGATCACAGTTGTCCAGGGATCTGAAACACTCCCTACTACACCCCCAGTTCAGCCAGGTATTTAGCAGCACTATCCTCCTATTTCTAGCCTCACCAGTACATGGAATAAGGAGCAATCCTGAGATTAAAAACCTGGAACACCTGTTTATTTTGGTTACTGCCTAACTCCGGGATCTCGTTCTGCAGGACCTCATCACCCTTCCTGATTATGCCGTTAGTCGCTATGTGTACTACGAGCTCTGGCTAGTTACCCTCACATTTCAGGACGTCCTGAGTTCCGGCACCCTTGACCCTGGCAGCAGGGAGTCACATGTCACACGTAGTCTCGTTCATGTCCACAGAGGCACCTATCTATGGCTCTTACCATACAGTCACCTATAACTATCGCTCTCCTGTACTTTGCTCACATCTGCTGAGCAACATCAACAGTTGTGGTTCAACTGTACTGGATGCTGTTATTTTCCCCTTATAGGCTATCACCCCCCCCCCCCCCCCCAACTGTATACAAAACGATATTTTTATTAGAGAGGGGGATAGCCACGTGGAATCCTGCACTGACTGCATGCCCTTACTTGGGGTTTCCCATCTGTCTGCCTGTACCTTGGTTGTTGACACACGTCTATGACACCAATCTATGACGCTTTTCGCCACCTGCATGCTCCTAAGTGCATCCAGCCGTTGCTCCAACCGAGCCACGCGATTTCTAAGCAGCTGACGTTGATTACATTTCGTTCAGACGGAGTCGACCGCAACGTTCGAAGCATCACAAATCTCCAAAATCTCATTGTTAGAGGACTGTATCCCGCTGCCTTACCGCCGCTGGGCCTTGCTGAACTGGCGCCGGAACGTGGCGATTAGGAGCTTTTCCCAGCATCTTAATTGAAGCCTAACTCTGACGATAATCGATTATTATATTATTATTATTTTAGCATTTATTAATTAATTCAAATGAAGTGCCACATGGTGGCACTGATGGTTAGCCCTGCGGCCTCACGGCGTCGAGATCCCAGGTTCGATCTCTGCTCAGGGCCACTGTTCGTGTGAAGTTTGTACACTCTCCCCGTGTTTGCGTGGGTTTCGCCCCCACAACCCAAAGAGGTGCAGGACACGTGGATTGAACACGCTAAATTGCCCCTTAATTGGAAGATAATGACGTTTGTACATTAAATTATGAAAAAAATTATATAATTCCAGCGAAATACGTAAAACGTTATTAGATTAATTTACAATCAGATATATTGTCCATGTTCCTGGACTTTACTGTACAATTAAATACGAAATAGTAATCTCGGCCCTCAGGTTTAGTTGCTCCTCTTCCGAATTAAGCGATTTGTTCTAATTAGTTTTTTATTTTATTCTCAAATTCAACACTGATTCCCAACCAGCCAAACAGGTTACAGGTTTACTGTGACATTACTTCTCAGCACCAGCCCCTCCCGCTCACAGAGCTACACACACACAATTTGAAAACACAGAGAGAGATGGACACATATACAAATACCACTTGCCTTATCAGACTGCATTCCGGATTTTTCTTGCTCAGCTCAGTGTAACAGAGCAAGGGATAAAAATCGCTCCGTCCCACCCAGCCTCGAGTTCCTACCTTGCCTAAAATTCCCAGCTCCCAACTCAATCTAGGATGTATCGCATTCTGGATGTACCTTCTCCATCTCACTGACAGTGCTCACTGGGAGTCAGTTTCAAATCCCTTTCTTGCACACGCCTGAGGAAACCCACACACCTGATACCTTAAGAACAGAACAATTGCAATCAGTGCCTCCTAGTTAGGCCTTAGTGACTGGCAGTTAACTGCCACTGAGTTTTGTGAATGGGTTGTGCAGTCCCTTATTAACATTTACTGCACAATTTCTAGATTAAATTACATTCCTCAAATTAAAAAATGAAATTTAAAATTGGTCAGTTTTACCAATTCTATTCGCACCTGACTTCAAGTTGCCAGTTCCCAACTTACTCTTTGATGTGTCCAACTATGGATGTGTCTTCTCTGTCTCACTGCGTTTGGACGGATTTTATTTTGCAATTTCAATCGAACTAGTTTTGGCAGCGTTATTTTTCTTGATTCGGTCGCTGCAAAGGTCGTGGTTACGTTCAATTCACATTATACTTCATACCAATTAAGTACAACTATGGACCGGTCGGTAATTTCAGATGCAGTTATGTTGCCACCTGCCTTGGTGTCAAATGCTGGCGAGATGCGAAAGGCATTCCAGATTTTCGTCTCTTCAAGGTGTTAGCAAAACAAACCTTTCATAAAAAAGAGAGACAATGGTTTCACCATCAACATTACCACATCCTGCTTTTGAATTAAAACTCATCAAATTTAGATTGTGCGATTGCTCTGATGGTGTATGAACAAATGCATTATGAATACAGGCCCATTATTGTTGTGCTCCACTCTCCCTCTCAACCATTCATCAGAGTAATTTATATCTGGCAAACAAATGCAAATAAATTACTATTTTGTTTTTCACTCACATCTGCACAACTTAGTGATTTACCTTCTAATTAAACGCTCAACTAATTAAGTTACACTGTCTTCTAATCTTTAAGAACACTCTATCGGTGGATCTTAGTTGCTGAATGCAAAGAGAACGTATCTATTTTCTTGACTTCAACCATTCTTCTGTAATTCTAAAAAGTATTGAGAGTCAAGCAACAACATTTGTCGCCAATTATGCCATTTATTCATGGAAACTGATCATTAACAGTCCACAAACCAGAGGCTAAGGACGTGGTGCTCAGGAATCACTGTGATCATGAATGTTCCCCAGTAAATAGCATTCTGCTGACGTTTGTTATGTGGGTAGTATTATTTGAAATATTGGTTTTACACTGCAGGAATATTTAGGTCATAAAAATATAGAAAGATCGAAAATATCACGTGGGAACGCAAATAAGAATGGCTCGACTGCAACACTATCACTTGAGCTGCCTGTTAATCACAGGTGACGTTATTGT
Organism: Scyliorhinus canicula; assembly: GCF_902713615.1. NCBI lineage: Eukaryota > Metazoa > Chordata > Chondrichthyes > Carcharhiniformes > Scyliorhinidae > Scyliorhinus > Scyliorhinus canicula. The sequence continues at coordinate 89,931,937 of NC_052157.1, forward strand.
CATGCCTGTTTGCAACGGGCTCTGTCGCAAATGCATATACTCTTACCTAAAGTTTGCAGAGATGTTTTGCATGCATTTAGCACTGGAATAAGCAATAGTAAAGCATTAATGCATCCGCTTGGAAAAATATTAATCTGCACTTCTTATTCAGGCTTCCTCATCAAACAGGTTTATGCGAATTCATTGGAAACCTAAGGGTAATCCGGCAAAACAACCTGTGCGCTACCAATAACAATGCACCTCGGGGTAGCTGGGGGTCCAAAATTCGTGAAATTGAGTACCCAATTATTTTGTTCCAGTTAAGGGGCAATTCAGCGTGTCCAATCCACCTACGCTGCACAACTTTGGGTTGTGAGGGTGAAACCCACGCAAACACGGGGAGAATATGCAAAATCCACACGGACAGTGGCCCAGGGCGGATATTCGAACCCTCGTACTCAGCGCTGAAGGTTGCAGCGCTAACCGCTGTGCCACGTTTCGACATATTCGAGCGAAAATTAACTGAGAGGGAGAGTCCCAGTATATAAACAAGAAATTGCGTAGCGGAACAGGATTACGTCCTGACGGATGCACTAAAGCAGGACTTACCGCCGGAGAGACATGGTGGGAATGGCTGCTCTTTGAGAGTTTTCAGCATTGAAGCACACAGGCTTGAGCAATTGCACAGAAACCTTCGGGATATGACTCATTCTGTGAGTAATCAACAGATAAAGCTTTTATTGAAGCAAATCAGATTACAAATGACTCGACGAAAACAACACAAATGTAATTTCAAATGCTTTTACAAACATTCTGCAAAATTTGTAAACTCATTCTACATACTTTGTACATCTAAGTAAAACAGAGTATGTTCACAAAGCATGGAAATCATGGAACTTTCGGTCATGGTCATTTTAAAATGTTTGAAATTTTCATCAGATGTTTTGAGAATAAAATATTTTGTATACGTTTCCACAGTGCGGCAGAATTTCGGAAGATGAAATCCTAAAGATCTGAAAAGTCCCAAACAGATTACCACAATTAAGAGACAACGGATGCTGTGCTTCCAACCCGTTTTCAAGGCCAACCTTCCTCATTTAGGCTGGGTGAAAAAAAGGAGCAGAGAAGGAAAGTCCGGCTGCATTGGTTTGTGGTAACTGGGACAGAACGTTAAGAAACGCAGACATTTTTAGTGCACGAGCCGCCATAAAGTAGGTGCAAAGAGAGAAAATTAAAAGGCCAATGATTTTGAAACCTAGAGGTTTTGGGACGATAGTAGAAGTCTCAGGCAGATGGCGGAGTCCGGCCGCACCGGACCGTGGACTGCAGGGTTGTGTTATTGGATTGCAGGGGTGGTGTTGTCATGACACACCGCATTGGCGGACATCGAGACAAACCTGGGATGGGGACAGGGAGAGCAGGAGGGCGGGTCTTTGGGATTAACCAAGCGGGAGCAAGGGATTCAGCTTTTTGTGGGGAGGGAGGCGATCGGACTGGTGGTCGGGTCGGAATGGGAGGTGGTCACAAAGAAACATGAGGGATTCAGGTTTAGTTTAGTTTATAATATAGAGTGCAGAAGGAGGCCATTTGGTCCATCGAGCCAAACCGACCCACGGTAGCCCTCACTTCCACCCTATCCCAGTAACCCAATAACATCTCCGGACCTTTTTTGGTCACAGAGGGTAATTTATCATGGTCAATCCACCTAACCTGCACGTCTTTGGACTGTGGAGGAAACGGGAGCACACGGAGTAAACGAAGGCAGACACGGGGAGAACATGCCGACTCCACACAGAGAGTGACCCAGCCGGAAATAGGACCTGGGACACTTGTGCTGTGAACCAACTGTACTAGCCACTTGTGCTACCGTGTTGTAGAGGGTGTGTTTGGATCTGAGTGGGTTTGTCGGATATGAGGGAGGGATCAGGAACTCGATAGACATATCGGTCAGTAAACCTGGGGGGGGGGGGCATGGGGGTGTGGTGTTGGGAGGCGTTCGGACAATGGGCAAGGACATGGAGAGAGTGTAAGTGGGGACAGGCTACAGACGTGGTGTTTATTTCCTCTAAACCGTTCGTAGTAAATATTAGGGTACAATATTGGAAACATCAGAAATTTGGGACGTTAATCTTTGATGCAAATGGTCCCCACCACAGGTTAATTGCCTGGAGGAAATTGGAACTTGTGGGAATTGCCGGCTATATCCTTCCGTGAGGATTTCCGAGAATGAATCCCCATGGCAGCATTGGGGTGCTCATCTATGTGACACTGGGGAACCAACAATTACATTTTTCATGACTTTTCCTCTATGGCGAGCTTCAGAATGAGAACTCAGTTACATATTAGAATGTAACGATTTGTTTGATCTTCAATGTAGTTTTTCAATCTACAGTATGTAAATCGATCGGTATAGTAGTTGATAACTAATATTCTTAAGTCGTATTCTGAAGAGGCACATGACTATTCCTCTTTTTCATTCAGCTTTTTCTAAATTTCCTTCCCAAAATACAGAAGAACCACCGTTTCGTATGATCAGCGCTCAAAGACCACACGGAAAGGAATCCCCCATTCAAAAGCACTGTTATGTAATAAAATATAAATAATTTTGAGATGCCGGCGTTGGACTGGGGTGAGCACAGTAAGAAGCCTTACAACACCAGGTTAAAGTCGAACAGGTTTGTATCGAATGACTAGCTTTCGGAGCACAGCTCCTTCCTCGTGTTCACCTGAGAAAGGAGCAGTGGTCAGAAAGCTACTGTTTCGAAACAAACCTGTTGGACTTCAACCTGGTGATATAAGACTTCTTACTATAAATATAAAAGCAGAAGTCAGATGAGTTCAATTTCAAACCAATAATTTTCGCTCAATATTAGACCACGACAGGCTCAATTGAAACAGACAAAAAGTCATGCACTTGACGAGAAGGGTGCGTGAATGATCCCTTCGCAATTTCCACAACGTTATATTGTGAAATGTGTAGGATTCATATTGTGTAAACTGTTATTTACAGGTAATAATTTGTCAACAAATTACCGTCCTCTTTTGGTTTTAGTTTTTCTTCTGTTAAAGTTCATTTAGACAATTAGGACCACATAACCAAAATTTTAGAACGTGAAAATAATTTTAACCATTTATAAGTATTTCTCATGTTAGATAACACGCTGTTAGACAAATAACGCAGCTTTTGGCACTTTTAATTTTCAACTATCCATTCTGGGCACCATGACTGATGAACGTCATAGGAGCCCTGAAAGTCACAAACCATAGATTCCTTATGATACTTGCGACTCTTGGCGTAGAATACTATGAATATAGATTCTAAGAAGAGGTTGGAGTTCAGAACAGTGTGGGACGTCATGGGGTGATAGCATTGAAGTTCTCAAGATAATTAATCATTGAATCGGAAAGGCACACAAGAGAAAACTCTACTGATTGACCACATTATATCAAATGCAATATGTTTGCAGGTCAGAGGTGAAGCCAAAACCGTGTCCACGCACTCGCAGAGCTTGGAGACAACTGCAACAACCCACCAACCTGCATCGTTGACGAGTAGTGGCATTTCAACATTTAATAGAGGCAGCGCCATTTTAGGTTCGGGCAAAATAGATCGCAAAATGGCCAAAAGCTGCAGGTAGATAATTGGTGAACAAATTCAATTTCGCCTTTGCGAAATTTACAGGTCTTCTTCTGACCATATGACGTGCACAAATAGTTTGCTGCTAATCCATTTTCTGGTGTAGTGGGATAATCTCTGTTAATGGCAGAACATTATTGAATTCATCAATGACTACTCCCGCTGTTTTATCGCAGTGTCGCAAGTTATGCTAATACAGTGACACACGGTGGAATTATTGTTTATTCACTCACAGCAGTGTTCTTCAAAATCGGAGTCGCAAGCAACAGGTGGGTTGCGGGCCGGTGTCGGGAGGATGGCGGAGCCGTTGTCCGCGGCACTCCCGATCACGCAAATCCCGGCGAAGCAGTGGCTTTTCATAAGGCCGGCTGCAAGTTTACGCGAACATGTGGGGAAAAATATTCGGCCGCATTGCGCATGCGCGCACGGTGAACGGCGCGAATGCGCAGGGCGGCCGCTATGTTTTTTTACACAGTTCCAGCTTCTAATTGGTTTTTATTCACTTATTAATTTATTTTGTTCATTTATTTTTTTTTCATTTATTTTATTCATTTTATTTTTTTACACGTTCGGGATGGGGTTTATTTAATTTTTCATTTCTTTTACTCATTTTAATTTTTTTGTAAGTTCGGGGAAGGGTGATTATTTGATAAAAGTTTACAGGGAAAAAAATCAGAACTTTGGACAGATGGAGACACCATACTTCCCGACACTGGAAGGCTTTAACCTTCAACTAACAGGATCCATTGGAGGAGCGTGTACAAGGGCCAAAGGGACGCAAAACCATTTCCTCCATTTTTGTCAGGAGCAAACAAGGTTAGAGAAAATGGTGGCTTGCGAAGTTCGGCCGGCGTGGGTTACGAAGTTCGGCCGGCGTGCGTTGCGAAGGTCAGTCTGGTTGAGTCCAGAAGGTAGGCCGGTTGGTAAAAATGGGTCGCCGGAAAGAAAGTTTGAAAAACACT